>NC_039253.1:8987342-9678318 GCF_003368295.1 Carassius auratus
AGCAAAGAGCTTGTTCCAGAACCTGGTTTGCCCGCTCGGGACTGCCCATTGGTCGGAGGGTGAAAACCTTACTACAGACTAGTAGAGGCCCCGATCTGTCGACAGAACTCCTTCCAGAACCGGGAGACAAACTGTGGCCCCCTATCAGAAACCACGTCCACCGGAAGGCCATGAATCCGGAAGATGTGGTCAACCACCACTTGAGCGGTCTCCTTAGCAAGGCAGTTTGGGAAGGGGGATGAAATGGGCTGCTTTAGAGAAGCGATCAACCACCGTCAATACGAGGTGTTACCCCTCGATGGTGGAAGACCAGTGACAAAGTCAAGGGCTATGTGTGAACAGGGGCGGGAGGGGATGGGTAAGGGGTGTAGCAGACCAACAGGAGGCTGATTAGAACTCTTGTTCTGGGCGCAAATTGGGCAGGCAAACACAAACTGCCTGACGTCCTGGGCCATGGATGGCCACCAAAATCGCTGGCGGATAGCAGCCAGAGATCTCCGAACCCCAGGAAGACAGACTAACTTGGATGAATGCCCCCACTGGAGGACTTCAGGGCGCAGCCCAGCCGGCAGGAAAGTCTACCCTCTGGGCACTCCCTCGGCACCTCTCTCTCTCGTATGGCTTCCAGCACTCTCCTCTCCACGTCCCAGGAGAGGGACCCTACCACAATTTCTTTAGGGATAATTGTTTCAGTAGATACACTGGTTCTTTTTGTATCCCTGTAAAGACGGGAGAGGGCATCAGGTTTTATATTTTTGGAGCCTGGGCGATACGAGAGAGAGAAGTTGAACCGGCCAAGGAAGAGTGCCCATCGGGCCTGGCGTGAACTCACCCTCTTGGCCGAACGGACGAATTCCAAGTTCTTATGGTCCGTCCAAACCAAGAAGGGCTGTGCTGACCCCTCCAACCAGTGACGCCACTTACCCAAGGCCAGTCTGACCGCCAACAGTTCCCGGTTCCCTACGTCATAATTCCGTTCTGCTGGGCTCAGGCGGTGAGAGTAGTAGGCACAGGGATGTACCTTCCCATCTCTGGGGGATCTCTGAGAAAGGACCGCACCTACTCCAATCTCAGAAGCATCCACCTCCACAATAAACTGACATTCAGGGTCTGGAAATGAAAGAACAGGAGCAGAAATGAATCGGGACTTTAGGTCATTAAAGGCCTCCTGAGCCTTCAAATTTCACCTAAACGGTACCTTAGTGGAGGTAAGAGCTGTCAAGGGTGCAGCAACCTGACTAAAGTTTCTGATGAAGCGCCTGTAGAAGTTGGCAAATCCCAGAAACCGTTGCAGTGCCTTTCGTGAGTCTGGAGGTGGCCACTCGGCTACGGCCCTTACCTTAGCGGGATCAGCTTTGATTCCCTCCGCCAAAATGATATAGCCCAGGAAGGGAACTGACTTGGAGTGGAAAACGCACTTCTCCGCTTTAACATATAGCTGGTTCTCCAGCAGCCATTGTAGCACCTGGCGCACGTGTTGGGTGTGTACCTGAAGTGAAGGAGAGAAAATAAGAATGTCATCTAGGTACACAAAGACAAACTTGTTAACCATGTCTCGCAACACGTCATTAACCAGGGCCTGGAAGACAGCCGGGGCATTTGTCAGGCCAAAGGGTAGCACCCGGTACTCATAATGTCCCGAAGGAGTGATGAATGCTGTCTTCCACTCATCCCCCTCTCGAATCCGAACCAGGTGATAAGCATTACGGAGGTCCAACTTACTGAAGACCTTGGCTCCCTGCAAAAGTTCAAAGGCAGATGACATTAAGGGCAGGGGGTACCTATTCTTAATGGTAATGTCATTCAAACCTCTGTAATCAATACAAGGGCGCAAGGAGCCGTCCTTCTTAACAAAGAAAAACCCTGCGCCAGCAGGAGACGAGGAGGGATGGATGAGACCGGCATCAAGGGAATCACGAATATATTTGTCCATAGCCTCTCTTTCTGGACCAGACTGGGAATATAACCGACCCCTGGGCGGAGAAGTGCCTGGGAGGAGGTTGATGGCACAATCATAAGGCCGGTGAGGAGGCAGGGACACAGCCCGGGACTTGCTGAAGACCTGCCGCAGATCGCAGTACTCCTCCGGCACCCCGGACAGATCAGCATCATCCACCTGCACAACAGGAAACACAACACAAGGAAAAGAGGCAGAACCCAAACAAGACTCAAGACAAGACTGTTTCCAAGACAAGACTGAGTTTCTGGCCCAATCCACATGAGGGCCGTGCTGCACCAACCACGGGTGTCCCAGAACCACGGCGGCACTCGGTGAATCAAGAAGGTACAGCTCGGTTATCTCATGGTGATTGCCAGAAACGATAAGACTTACAGGAGGGGTGAGGTGAGTGATGGTAGTGATAGGGGAATCATCCAGAGACCGAACAGAGATAGGAGTAGAGAGGGGAATGGCGGGAATTCCACACTGCTTGGCCAGTGCCGTGTCAAGGAAACTACCACCTGCCCCAGAATCCACCAGGGCCGAACAGGAGTGACTAGAACCTCCGAACTGGACACCCACGGGAAGTAGTGTGCGGGAGGAGTGGGGGAAATTAAGCGGAGATGTGCCCACCAGAATCCCCCTGGCTACTGATGGGCCTTGGTTTTTAGCAGGCATTTTCCGACGAAGTGTCCGGCCCTCCCACAGTAGAGACATAAGCCCCGGGTGAGTCTCTCTTATTTCTGCTGAGGATTAAGACGCAGACATCCCACCTGCATGGGTTCAGGGTCAGCAGGAGATGGCAGAGGCAGGACCGGGGTGGATTCGCTGGTCATTTCACCCACCCTCCAAGAAGTGCGAGTAGTCAATTGTTGGTGACGAAGGCAAAGGCGGTTCTCAACACGGAGGGCCAGGTCGACCAGATCATCGAAACTGCATGGAAGCTCCTGGGTGGCGATCTTGTCTTGGATCTCTTCGTATAGTCCAGCACGAAACACAGCTCTGCAAGCCCCCTCATTCCAGTCACAGGCCGCTGCTAAGGTCTTGAATTCAATGGCATACTCAGTCACTGAACGGCCTCCTTGCCGTAGCCATGCCAGCTGGGCCGCTGCCTCATCACCCCGAGCAGAACGGTCGAATAATTTGACCATCTCCTGTCGAAAAGCCTCAAACGAGGCACAAAAGGGAGCCCGGGCCTCCCACACTGAAGTTCCCCAGTCACGGGCCCTGCCTGTGAGGAGGGTTAGAACATAAGCCACCTTAGTCTCTTCCTGGGTATACCGGCGGGGCTGGAGGGCGAAGACTAGGGAGCACTGAGACAGGAAGGCTCTGCAGGAGTTAGGGTTCCCATCATAGGGAGGTGGGTTGTTGGCATGAGGCTCAGGATCATGACGGGTAGAGGAAAGGCTAGTGGGGTCCTCTGATCTTGCAGATGTCTGTCTCCGAAGTTCCTGGAGCTGGGCAGTCAGCTCCGACAACTTGGCATTAAGGAACTCAACCTCCCGGGACGTGGATGTTAGCTGGGAGGCATGTTGGCCCAAGAGTATGCCCTGCTGGGTGACGGCTGATCTGAGGGGATCTGCACCTGCTGAGTCCATGGTGGTCAGATCGTTCTGTCAAGGGCGAGACTGGGACTCAGTTGCAGGTGCTCGAAAGGTCAGTTTATTAGATGGGCTTAATTTCAAAAGGACAGAAAAAATAAAAATAAGAATTAACAAACAAAAACTATCCAGGAACAGGGCAGTCTGGAGCAGATCCAAAAGAGCCTCCTGGACGAATTCCACTTGGAAATCCTCTGATGCAATGCCCGGATTAACTGACAAGGAGGCGGGGGCGCTGTTGAAGCGGGGAACTGGTGGCGCGCTGCGGTGCGGCGAAGAAGAGGAGTGACAGCGATCGGTGAGCTCTAACACGGAAGGCTGGAGAGTAGCGCTGCCTGAAAGCAGGAGGAAGTGGAAAAAACAAAACAAGAGGGTGAAAACAAAACGGGCACGATCTTTGTGCAGGCTAAACAAGAGATGTGGATAAAGTTGAGACATGGACGAGAACAACTCGACGATCTGACAACAGACAGCACACATGAGGAGACTAAATAGAGAGGGAGTGATTATCATAATGCAGAGCAGGTGATGGTGACCAATAACAAGATAATAATGAAACAAGAGGGCGGAGACGGGCACCACGGTGACACAGAAGCACATGGTAAGTGTAAACAACACACACTATGGGGAAAAACAGACAGATCAGCCCGGGGGCGTGACATTGTGCTACTGAGTTCATTTTTTTTTTCATTTCATTGTGTTTTTCTTCTTGTATAATGGCATATTTTTGATAGTTTCTGAAAAAGTTACGTTCAGTTTTATAAAGTTATGTTCATTTTTATTGAACCAAATGTAATTCCATACATCAGAGGAGCTATGCGGTGCTGTAAAATATGTTACATGTCTTAATGCTAGAGAAAACATCCATTTGACAAACTATATATTGTCACGAGCATCTAAATGCTAATATAGAAAAGAAATGAAACATTAATGCCGCTGCTGTCTCCTAACATTTTAGACTACCACTTAAGAATTGATTCCTTATTATGTGTAACATATTCTGATTATCTGATAAATGTATGTCTTCGTTCTTATTACCGTTCACAGTAATTACCCAATAATAGATACAGACGGTTGGTCTGGGAACGCGCCCGGGAACGCCCCATTACGTGATGTTTAGCCCGTGGGGGAAAACAGTGCCTTGGCGACCATTGAAATAAATGGGACAATCACGCCGAAGAGTTGCTGTGTCGTTTTCTGTACCTCCAATAAACTAACAAATTATGAATTGAAGTTCTACATCCTTCCTAATAAACATACAGAGCCGGAAACGATTACAAAATGGCTACAAGCAATAAGTTGTGAGGATGATCAAGGGAAGTTGTGGAATCCCAAGACTAAGCATGTGTATGTGTGCAGTCCGCATTCATCACAGGCAGGCTATATTAACATCATGTTCATTATTAACGCTATCAAAACTGTGTAAGGTTGTTTCAGAAAGTGGAAAGCATATATACAGTAATTAGCCTTATCATTCTACCTCAAGCAAAACTATGTAACGTTAGCCTTGTATCGAACATAAACCCACTTAAAAAAGCATGTGGAGACGTAACAACTTAGTTTTGTGTCAGAACTTTTACACTTTCATTCATAAATTCACCCCGTCTGGGCTTGCGAAACGATTGAATCACGGAATTCAGTCAAAAATAGAACTTGCTGTATACAGCAGAACGTCACTGGATTTGGCTATTTTTTAATAAATACATCTATATTAGGACTGTAAAATGAATCAAATATCGATATGGTATATGAATATTAAAGTTAAAAGAGACTACAATTGTTCTACGTGTCTCTGGGAATGACTGCTCAATATGTGCATTTTGCCATTCAGATACACACGATGCTCGCAGTGTTTTCCCCCACGCCGACTCCGCCCTCGCCACGCCCCCAGCTATGACTAGATGCCAAGTGTATCTATGATGGAGATCCCACAGTTTGTGTTGTATGTTAAGGGTGATATTATGTTTGTCAAGTAGGAGGCGGTGGCGCACTGGATGTGTGGGCTGTAGCACTGTTAAAAGCAGAGAAGAACGCTCAGTGACGTGTGCTTTGTGTGCTCTGTGCTGGCTACAAGGGGCAAGGAACTCGACCGGCAGTTGAAGTCGGGTGGGGGCTGCCATCTTTTAGCAGAACTTCACTTGCGTTAGCATTCCCATTGACTCCCATTCATTTTGGCGTCACTTTGACAGCGAATAACTTTACATCTGAGGCGTTTAAAGACTCCGTTTGTCCATTATTTATTTCTAAAGATACATGACAATGTATAAAGGGCTCCATTACCTTCTATGTTACATTATGGCCCCGTATAAACAGTTTTTGTAAAAAATAGGCTAACGATTGCGTCATAACCACTCGGCTCTCTGTCGCATTACCGTACAGACAGGTGGAGAAGCTCGCAGGCAATTAACTTAATATGGCGTACTGGCGTTACATTTTAAAATACTATACAAAATAATAAATCAGAATACTTACTCCTGCTCACTCACGACAAAGAACTCCCCGCTCAAGCTCGCCGTCTCTGCAAGATTAACGATGGCAGTTTGCACGCACAGCCACTTAGAAGATTTACATCTGTCAGACAGGTTGCTGACGTCGTCAAGCTTCGTTTGAGTCTGCGCGTCAGAAATGGAAGTGCTAAAAAACGCTAAAACTGGGCTTCATTTGTCTCAATTGTGTTCCAATGGGGTCGCTGTCTCCATTTCTTTTACTGTCTATGGCTGGCTATAGAGATGAGTCCCAATGAAGAGAGACCATTCAGAAGTTTCTGTGTTCTCCGAGTTTTTCCCTGGTGTCTACGATACAACAGTTTGCTCCTTACAAATGCATGAGCTGGCTATGGTCACTGATTCAAGGTTTTTATTTGTCACATACATGGTATATGGAGAGCATATGACCAGCAGTGAAATGTAAGTCAGGTCTGCTCCATGGGCAGTGCAATTATTAAAGAATACAAACACAAGAAAATTATATAAAAAAAAAAAATAAGATATGGAAAAAGTAAGACAATAATAAGAAGCAGAATAACATAAGAATACCATAAAATGAAATGGACAGGCACACAGGTTGTACAGGGTATTTACATAGCAGCAATAGAGGTAAAAATGTATATAAAAATAAAAATAATAGAAATTGCTGTGTGCAAGTGTCAATGTCAGTATATTCAGTATCTTGCTGATTATTAAGGTAAGTCATGTAGAGGTTAAGAGACTGAGTTTGAGTTTAGGAGCCTGATGGCCAGGAGGAAGAAGCTCCTTCTAAGTCTCTCGGTTTTTGCCATCAGGCTACAGAAGCGCTTACCAGATGGCAGCAAAATGAAAAGAGTTACCAGGGTGATTTGTGTCCTTAATGATTTTTCCAGCTCTGCTTTTGCAGCGTTTGAGGTACAGTAGATGTCAAGCAGAGGGGAGAGCAGACCCAGAGATGCGCTCAGCTAAGCGCACAACTCTCTGCAGGCCTTTGCAGTCTTGACTGGACCTGTTCCCATACCAATACACTTTCTATGGCCCCCTGAATAGAAAGTTTTCAGGATTGCTGGTGGCACCCTGAATTTCCTCAGCTGTCGCAGATGTAACAGTCTTTGCCTGGCTTTATTAACCTGAGTTTGAATGTGTGTAGTCCAAGTCAGGTCCTCGGAGATGTTTACACCAAGGTATTTGAAGCTACTCACCCTCTCCAGAGGGGTCCCACTGATCATAAGAGGAGTGTAGGGCTGCTGCTGTCTCTTCCTGAAGTCCACAATCAGTTCTTTAGTTTTGCTCACATTCATAGAGAGACAATTGTCCTGGCACCATGATGTTAGTTTCTCTACCTCATCCAAGTATGTAGCTTCACTGTTGTTGGAAATGAGGCCCAGAACCACAGTATAATCAGCAAATTTGATAATAGATGTGGAGCTGGGAAGACACACAGTCATGTGTGTAGAGAGAGTAGAGCAGGGGACTCAGGACACAGCCCTGTGGGTCTCTTTCGTTCAGGGTGATGGAGTTGGAGGTGTACTGGCCTATTTTCACCACTTGAGGTCTGAATCTGACAAGTAAAAATATCACAGCTAGAAATGTTTTAAGGTTATCATTCTAAACATGTTTATTGTTGCACTTCTAACACTGCTGAAATTATCCATTGTGAAAAAAAAGTTGTGAATTTTAAGTAGCCTATAGAATCATCTTGTGATATTTCTTAACACACCCCTGTCTAGATAAGGATAAGACATTGAGTTATTCATCCTAACACAGACAGTTTGTTGAAATTTTACACACAAATGTGTAGTTACAAAATTTGTGTCAAGAATGTGTTATTTTTGAGCAAACATTGTATGCAATAAAACCACAGTAAACTTATAAATAGATTATTGAAGTGAGGAAACTTGCACTTGAGCAAAGTATATATATATATATATAGATGTAGATATAATTGATAGTGAACTGGTTGATGGTGACCATGAATTGGTAGGTTTTTATGACCATGAATTTGGCAGGGTGCACTACCAAAACAATAACAATCTCATGGTTTGATCACGCTAAGAAGGAGTGTGGAATTATGGGATTTATTGTCTTCTACCCAACCGCTGACGGCCATCAATCAGACGGAAAGATAAATCATGGATTTAACTCGAGTTCAACGATTTGCGCGAGTAGATTACATACAAAGTCAATGCAAAGACACGATCAAACTATGGATCAGACGCATCCTCGCATGGGTTTAGAGATGCAATGTCCTACGTTTGGCATGTATGCCCCATAATACTATAGCATACATTTTCTGTAAAGATATGAATCAAAACAACTGTCAAGTAAAACACAAGCGAAATTGTCATCTCTTTCTATAGAACTGTAGTTGAAGTTTGTCGTAAAGCTACTTCTGCATTTGTCCACGACACTGTTGTCATGTGGTTTCTATGTCAGTAAAGGCGTTAACAAAGGGTAACTAATGTCATTGACAGGCGGCTGCACTGTGTCACTGTTTAGAATCATTGACAGTAAAAGAAATGGACACAGCAACCCCATTGGATTCAACGGAGACAAGTGAAGTCAATTAGAAGCATGCACTTCCTGGGGTTTGAGCGCAGTCCGCGCCTAACCTGATTTTACCAAGTGAGACATGTTCCTGGGACAACATCGTTGTTGACCCTGGAACAACATTGTGATTAACCAATCAGATTTGAAGAACCAGTTTATAGATTTTGTGAAGTTTATGCTTAAAATCAGTGTTTGGTGCTTGTACATCAGTGTCATTCATCTATCATTTCCTCAGATTTTAGGGATTACTCATGGTTAAGGTTAGGTTTAGGTGTAGGGATATGGTTAAGAATATATTTTTGGAGTAAAATGTTGTTCCAGGGTCAACAAAATATGTTGACCTAGGAACACATCGGACTTGGCAAAATCAGGACGTGCGCAGTCCGCAGACTCAAACTGAGCTTGATGATGTTGATGTCACGTGAGCAACCTGTCGCTGTGCCAAGAGAAATCTGAATCACCCACCGAATCTTGCAGACGTTATTGAACAATTTGTCCCGTTGCTTTTATGGACTCTCTATGGGCTTCTCCCTTGACTTCATGCCTCCACATTCCCCGATAGCCTCATAGACAGTAAAGGATTGCCTGCAAGCTTCTCCTCCTGTCCATATGGTAATTTATCTACTGTGCGACAGAGAGTCGCAGGTTATGACGCAATCGTTAGCCTATTTTTTACAAAAACGGCTTCTACAGAGCCCCAATGTAAGATACAAGGTAGTGGGGCCTTTTGTAAATTTTCGTGTTTCTTTAGAAATAATGAATGGATAAATTGAGTCTTTAAACGCCTCAGATGTAAAGTTATTCACTGTCAAAGTGACACCAAAATGAATGGGAGTCAATGGAATGCTAACAGCAGCTAGCCAGTGGCGGCGCCCAGGGATGCTTCAATAAAATATGAAACCCTGCCCTCCTGTTTAGAATGGGAATTTTCTTATGATTTACAAGTTGTTGAAAACATTAGGGATATTAGGCTTGTTTGAGATGACAAAAAATCTGTGCAGAACCGATCACCGGTGATCACCGCGAGATGCATGCCGGTTAGAAAAGTGTCCGAGTTACGTCCGCCATGCCGCCATTTTTTGTACCAAAAAATGTTCTCTTTATTCTAAGAATTAGATTACCCATTTATTAATTTATATTTATTTATATTTACTAAACAAAAAACAAAACGCCTAGTGAAGTTAAGATTTAGGGCAATGCATTTATTTTATTTTTATGAGAATTCTTCCTTGTTGTAATTTTCACTTTATTCTAAATGTTTGTGTGAATTAATAAATTAGTCTTTGTGTGGTTTCATGGTTTCAGAAGTGTCAGGGTCTGGCTTAAAACCAGGGGGCAAGGAACTCGACCGGAAGTTGAAGTCGGGTGGGGGCTGCCATCTTTTAGCAGAACTTCACTTGCGTTAGCTTTCCCATTGACTCCCATTCATTTTGCGTCACTTTGACAGCGAATAACTTTACATCTGAGGCGTTTAAAGACTCTGTTTGTCCATTATTTATTTCTAAAGATACACGACAATGTACAAAGATCTCCATTACCTTCTATGTTACATTATGGCCCCGTATAAACAGTTTTTGTGAAAAATAGGCTAACAATTGCATCATAACCACTAGACTCTCTGTCGCATTACCGTACAGACAGGTGGAGAAGCTCGCAGGCAATTAACTTAATATGGCGTACTGGCGTTACATTTTAAAATACTATACAAAATAATTAATCAGAATACTTACTCCTGCTCACTCACGACAAAGAACTCCCCGCTCAAGCTCGCCGTCTCCGCAAGATTATAGTGTTTTGCACATACGGTACGTAAATAATTGCACATAATTAGCAGTGTTTGCCAAGGCAAGCATCGCTATTCTGTTCGCTCATTCTAAGGGTTACGGATCTCAACAAACCGCTAACCCTAAGTCCCTAAGTATAATTGAAACCTATATAGATAACTATAATTATATTAGTGTCCACACCAACACACAAAAATTGTGTTTATTGAAACTGTGCACTGCAGTTTTTTTGTAGGCTGCATTAAATGCTCAAGCTCTTTAAAGTTGGCTGGATCCACATTGACTTCCAATGTTTTTATCCTTCATCAGCTGAAAAAATCAAATCAATTCTGAAAGAGATTCTAATGATATCGTTCCTCTGTGTAGTTAACATCACAGCTGTGGTGTGGACTTCTCTTTTCTCTGACTGATAAAAGCTTCATTGATAAAGTTATCGGTATGGTTATCATTTTTGTTGTAAGCGGGCCTTAAAGGTGTCATTCAGTCCGTTTGAACTGAAATGTGTCTTGGCAGTGTATGTACACAAACACCCTATAATTATAAAGTGTTGTTGTTTAATTTTAATCCCCATAAATCATAACCGCTTTCTAAGATCAAGCCTTACAAACATTCTTGGTACACACGAGTGACGACACACAAGCCAAGGTCCCTTCCTTGATATCTGACTTACACTGTCGTTTTAGCACAGACCCTCCCCCAGTGATCTGTCAACAGTCTGCCATTTTTTTGACGCTGAAGCTGGTGCATACAAGAATGGCTCTAAGCGAGGTGTTTTGTTGTGGGATGTAATAATGAACATAGAAGTCATTATTTACTCCCAAAATATGAGGCACTGAAGACGCAGAGGATTTCGGTTTTTGAAGGAAATGTGCCCCCGATCTACCTAAATGTTTGCGCAAATCATTCGTGATCCAGTTTCACCTACTGAAGAAGTGATTATACATTTTTTAAAGAAGCTTTGCAAATCGTCTTTCCTAATAATTATTCCTAACAATAATCAAGTTCCACGATGAATGCGGTTAAGGCTTATGGTCCAGAGAACTGCTCGTCATCCCCACAGAAGGGGGGTGGGGTGAGCAGAGCTCATTAGCATTTAAAGAGATATGGACTGATACGCGTCGCTGTGAACAGATCTGTTTTTGACAAGGTAAAAATTATGTTGTTTTACACTCCCATAGAGAAATTTTAACCAATGTATGTTATAGACTTTTCATAAAGCCCCTTAAGAATCATATCAAATTGTGGAAAAAGGGCACCTGATCACCCATTTAAGAAATCAAATGTGATTTTTAATCAGATTTCTTAATTAGCACTAGCTACAGTAGTGGGCTTAGCTGTTAGCTTGCAAGGCTGACTTTAAATACAAAGTTATCAATATGTGCAATTCGGCCATTTTTAGCTTTGGTAATGCAATTTGAATATAAACAATATACTTTCATGACAGATTAAATTGTAAAGCAATGTTGTATTATTTCTAATCAGGCACTGTAGGGTAACCGTAAAAAGCTGTCTAAACCAATGGAATCAATTTGTTCGAGAAAGGGGATAGGATTCTGCATATCACTGTAACTCATTCCACTACTAACATGAATTATACCTCAAATCATGCAGCTTACAGAGGAGAATTAAGAGATGTATTACTTATTGTTTGTTATATGCCTGGAGGATGATCATATTTATTAAAAGTTAAGTGACATTCAGCCAAGTATGGTGACCCATACTCAGAATTTGTGCTCTGTGTGTGTGCATTTCGGATGGGTTAAATGCAGAGCAGTGAACACACACACACACACTGTGAGCACACACCCGGAGCAGTGGGCAGCCATTTATGCTGCGGCGCCCGGGGAGCAGTTGGGGGTTCGATGCCTTGCTCAAGGGCACCTAAGTCGTGGTATTGAAGGTGGGGAGAGAGCTGTACATGCACTATCCCCACCCACAATTCCGTCCGGCCCGAGACTAGAGCCCACAACCCTAGGATTGGGAGTCCTACCCTCTAACCATTAGGCCACGACTTATAGTAACCTATAGTAACAACCACCCAGAACATAATAACAAAGACACAGAAACAACCCAGTAACCATTCATAACACCCTAGTACTGCAAGGGAATGCTAAAAAAAAAAAGGAAAAATAAAAGTGTGTGTGTGTATATTATATATATATATATATATATTATATATATATATATATTATATATATATATATATTATATATATATATTATATATATATATATATATATATATACACTAATAAGCTCAACTACACATTAAGCATACTTCGATATTTGAGTTTAGATTGTAAAACCAAAAAATAAATGTATTATCATACTAGATGTCTTAACCAATTGATGTGTTTGTTACTACATACACTTAAGTAAATCAGATCATTTCACACTGAGATACGGGTCTCCATGTGTTCACACTGTCTGGTGGCAAGTATGAAAGCTGTCTGAAAACTTTCACCAAAAGAGGAGCCCTTTAAATGTGTATTTTTAGATGTTTGAGCCTTTATTTTGGGTAAGTTTCACTATTTTCTGTAAAATGAAGAGATATTTAGACTTTTGCATACTATAACCTTGGATAAACTTGGATGTGGGAAATAGTTGCAGTTTGATCCAAAAGATAGTTTTAGCCATTTGGTTTAAGGTTCAAAAAACACATTATTCTTCACATACTGTTCTTTATTGTTCTCCCCTCCCTTTCTGAAACATGTCTATTTACAAATATATTTACCAGTGCTTTGTGATTGGCCGAATGCCTCACATATATGAAAATGTCATGCCCCTTATCATACTATGATGCCGTGTCCCGGTCAGAACAATGGCCGACAAGACAAAAACATAAATATAAATAATTTCTGCCTTTGTGATGGAGAAATGACAAACAAGCGCTACTCTAACACTGCTCAAAAACTCATGTTGGAATCATCAGTGGTAAATCCTTTTAATATGTAAACGTACTTACAGGACTGTGAGTCAGAACAGATGGCATTGTAGTCTTCTCCTCCAATAAAAATATGCTGCACACATTCTGAATATTTGGGTTTGAACTGTTCTGGAACAGTGTTGTAATGTAAATACAACTTAAACAACTGACTTTCTAGTCGTGTCCTCTTTTAGAAGGCCAAACAAAGTATTTTCGCTTCCACTATGAAGAGCACAGACTTTACTCTTTGCAACTTTAGGGATCTTATCTATTCATTGAACAGCTTGTAACACTCCAAAGAGAAGGGGAAACTTGAAATTGCATCATATGACCCCTTTAATAATAGTTGTTTATAATAAAAACATGAACTTAATACATGACTTAGATTTTTTATTTTTCTAATCTGACATTAATAAATATTACATGAAATGTATAAAAAATTGTTGCTGCTCCAGTTAAGCTCAGTGTGCTCTCTTTAAGCTTTTCACATTGATCATCTATGTAAATACTTCATAAACAAACTTTACAGATAAACTGATGGTTGTCACTTTAGTTAAGTTAATCGATTTTCTTTGGATTATGTCGACATACATCTGACTGGCTCTTACCAACTGGCAACTAGCATCAACTTCTCCAGACCCTAAATCGGTGGAAATCGGGCCAAAATTGTGTACTGTATTCAAGCCTATATATACATATATATAAAACTGAAAGCATTTAATATCTTAGTCCAAGAGGGTGTACAACACCTCCACAAAGACAAACACAGATGTCCGTTTGGTGTAAAAATGACCCCCTGGCCCCCTGAAGCCATCCAAAGAAAGTCTGACCTCAGCTACCCATCAGGCGGGAATATAATAGATAATTTGGCCAGTAAATGGCAGGTATTACTGCAGTTGGCTCCTCTCGGAGGCATATGATTTAGAAAGACACTCAGGTAATAGCTTTGCAAATTTTCTCTCCCATCTCTCCACGCTTCTGCACATCTGAGATGTTGGGCGAAAGGTGAGAAGTCAATGACTATCCATCAAAACATCAATCTCCATTTATTCTGCTCTCAGCTCTTAAATACTAAACACGGAGACAAAACGAGGTCATGTGAGCTAGACCTCGGGACCCCCACTTACTTCACTCCAGCAGGTCAGACAGGAAGGCCTGTGATGTCAGAGTTAGTAGACACCACTTTTATTTATCTTTTTTTAGTAAGATATCCAGAGAGCTGTTGGACTACTTGTACTGGAAATGCTCAGAGCGATAAGGCGGAGCAATGATTCTATATAAGGGTAATATGTAACCATGGGCTCATGAATATTAATAAGCTGATGCAACATTCATCCAGTTGTCCAAGAGGTTGGCTGAAAGGCAGATAATATAGACACTAGTCAAACTATTATTACTGATTAACAATCGTTCAGTCGGTCAACAACTGTTACAACT
The DNA here is from genome assembly GCF_003368295.1 of Carassius auratus. NCBI lineage: Eukaryota > Metazoa > Chordata > Actinopteri > Cypriniformes > Cyprinidae > Carassius > Carassius auratus. The sequence goes on from NC_039253.1 coordinate 9,002,044, forward strand.
ACACTACTGATTACTCAATTACTGAAATAATTGTTATTGACAGTCCTACTCCTAATAGCACATATGCTGTAGTTCAAATCACTGGACTTCACTCACTAGTAACAGTGAATGTGTCTGATCCATGATCCATTTAGTACATAGTGTTTTGTAACTGTAGTGCATCTTCATACACACTGCATACTTGCACATTCACACTCTCTCTCAAGAACATCTTAAATCTGTGTCTATGTAGGCTCCTCACTGTGGTGTCCAGAAATGCTGTCTAGGTAGTCAATTAACTAGTGGGCCATTTTCACTTCGAAGAGTCTAGGTGTTTTAATGGAAAATCAACCTCTATAAATATCTGCCTATATAAGACAATTTTTAAATGGAGAAAAAAAGATGACTTTATGAAAACCTATGCACATACTCCTACACAGAACATGTTGCTATAGTTACATGTGCTTAATTTATTCCTCATTAAAAAGTTTTTTTCTTTCTCTTAAGAAATGATATATTACTTCAGAAAAGTATGTTATAACTTATGTACCCTCATATAAAGGTTTCAGTTTAATAAATCCTGTACTAGTGTTGTTAGGTAACTAAAACTATTACATTTCTGTTCAATATAATTACAGTATTAATAGAAAAACTTAAAATGCCTTCAAAAGAAACTTAAAAGAAATGTTGTTTTGGCAAATATCTGAAATAAATAAGTGTACATTTAAGTACTAACATTGCTTAAACTAAAATGAAAATAAATGAAAGCTAACATAAATACAATAAGTAAAAAAATACATACATACTGTATATCAGTGGTCTGTGTCAATGTTCAAAAATAAAAAGGCAAAATCCAATTTTTTTTTTTTTCATCAAATGTTAAATTGTCACATATTCTTGGTTAAACATTACTTACATTTTTACATTAAAAATTGTATCAATTTTACATTTATTCTAAACTAATAATTCAAGACAGTAACAATTTAAATAATATATTTTATTTGTGAACTTATAGTTTGTTATTCTTTCCAATAGTTAACTTGAAATTTTTTATTCTATTTATTTATTTATTTATTTATTTTTGATCATCAGTCATCAAAGCTTGGTAAATATTGGTCACAGACACAGAGCTTACATTTAAACTCAATGCACGCTTTAGGTGGTCTGTTAAAACTCAATGGGCTCAGGAGAGGTGAGAGAGACACGGACTAACACTGTAATTTTACCCGCCAGTGTCAAGTTTCTTTCGAAAAACAAGCGTTTTATACACTTCATGCGGTTACATTTTGTAGTATTGGCATTGTTTTAGTTTTGTACTACAATTTTTTTCTCATCAAATATTTTAAAGAGGCACACCCTCTTTTTGCCTCCTTTATAGGAAACACCCCTGATATAAACATATGCACATACAGTAAATCACTTTTGATATTTACATGTTAAGCATAGGAATATTTCTACAGCTTTTACACACCAGTGCAGCAAGATTTAAACATTTCACTGTGCAAATTTGGTCTTCAGTTTTACAAGCACTCCTCCATGCAGTTGGTGTTTCTGCGCTCTGACTGCTGTCCATGAAAAGCAAACAAACAGCCTCCAGCTCATCTGTGGCTGGCAATTTTTAGAAATTATCACACGCCGGCAAAAGTAATATTGCTATAATCTGCACTCCTTCCGCACCCTATCATGTTTTATCAGCCTGATTCTCTGAAAACGTGTCCTGCGAATACATATTTAAATTGTAAGCTGTTTGCATCGGGGAAGATTTGAGCATTTTAGATGTCGCTTTTATCAGGAAAAATACCAATTAACCCGCCTTTTCACGTATAAACAGCTCTTCCGGAATTGGGAACAAAGAGAGCTGGGCACAATTAAGCGCACGCCACTGTGGTCAGGGACTGATAAGCCACAAAATCCCAGAGACAGCATAAAAAGAGAAACAGTCACAACACACTGACAACACTAGCAGGCTCAGCCCAAACCACAATGACTCAAATTACGACTCCACAAAATGCTGCTGGTTGGTTTCACAGACAGAGAGAGAACAGGTTGGAAAGACTGTTATGGAATGAAACAATTCACTTTTTTTACTGCTTTTTAGGAAGGAGGAGAAGAATTAGCCAAGCTTGTCATAAGGGTTTCCTAAATGCCGTTTATTGTTTTATTGCAGCCAATCTCTGTTCTAGACTTGCACAGAATGAGTTGCAATGCAATAATTTCACAAAATGTAATTTATTTGAAAATATGAAGTCTGTAAATGCCCGTTAACAGAGGCCAGATATGCTGAAGACGAGCGCAAAGAGAAAAATACTGTAGCAGGCAGATCACTCACTCTTCATGTTGCACTAACTATTGGAAGAAAATACTTCGTATTGATTTGGGGGTTTATGTGAATACGTTAATGAGGGGAACTGGCTGTCTTCAGAAAAGTTTATATATTTTCGGTCTCTGTGCAATTCATATTAAAACAGTGTTTCAGCTTAGCACTGCTTTGTTTACAGCAGTAACCAAGGAAACGCTGTATCTGCTGTTCAGGAAGCGCCTGCTGCTGTCAGAGAGTGAATCTGCATCTCAGTTCAGGCATGTATTAGAATTTCACAAAGCTAGTTAGAACAATTCTGCAAACATTTCAGAAACAAATAAAAGAAAAAATAAACAAATAATACTGTTCCAGTGATTCTGTATTTGATTAAAAACGAAATATATTGTGTTCAGCGGGGGGGAAAGTTGCTGTTTTTTTTAGCCAGTAATTTGAAAATAACACATTTTAGAACTGTAACAGCAATACCGTAAAACCGTGATATTTTTGCTTAAGGTTATCATACCGTCAAAATCTTATACCGGCCCATGCCTACCCCCAAATATATTACAGCAGCTAGTTTCATGTAAACAGATCTACTCAAACTAAGTATTATACTGGCAACCCAAAAGCAACCACAAAAAAAAGTGTGTTAAAAATTAAATCGACCTTTATGTTGTTATTATACTAAATCTAAAGCAAATTACCAAAATATCTAAAAATATATACTTGTTTATTAACCTCTTAGCAGGCAAAAATTGCCAGCAGACTGTTTACACTGACTGCACGCTATTAACTGTAAATATCTTTGACAGGATTTCTTGTTTTTCTACCCACTGTTAGATATAAATATTGTGCCTTAAAAACAGGAACCAGGGTAAAAACGAACAACTGTTAAAATACACATAAAACATATGTCAGATTGTTTTACTATATGTCAATTAAATTAGAAGAAACAGAATAAATTATCTAATGATTTCCATCTTAGAAAGCAAGCAGCAATATCATATTTTGGTAATAAAACAATGAATTGATACCTTAATACATTGTCAAGCCTAAAAACATTTTGATATGCTATATTTATAGATTTTTTTTCTCTCTCTCTTGCAATGAAAAGCCCTATATGAAGTAAATAACAATAAACCCAGGAAGGTTATTACATAAATTATCCATCAATTATGTGAATTGATATGGCAGTCGTTTTTATATTACATTTTCATTCTTATTTGAAATTTTTCATAAAGCTACAAAACTCAGCTTGGTTCTCTGTCTCAAGACTGTGAAAATGTAGTGACCCTCGTGTGTGTTGTGCTCTCTTGCTGCACAGGTGGACAGATGGATCCTGTGTCTGTTCCAGTTCTGCTGATCAGGGATCAGGTGGCCTCTCTCACAACGACGGGCCACGACATGATGCCCACATTTAAAAAATAAACAGCTTTCTAGAAGCTTCCCATTCACGCACAAGGCGTGATCCAGTCCACCTGAGTTCTCTTGATCATGCATCATGTAATGTTAAAAGCAGCGCCCACTGTTTCTGAAAGGGCATGTCTGGGACATTAAAATTCATTTTTATGTGCACCTATGCTATGTGGGTGTATTAACTGAGTGATTTCAGTTTGAAGGCTGCACATTTTGGCATGTTAGAATTATTATAATTTTTTCTATTATTGTGCCTTTATTTCTCGTACTATAGTTTTGGCTTTATGTTTTGTTCTTGTAACTGCAACTTTATATCGTACTATAGCAACTGTATCTCAGAATTGTGAAAATATTTGTATTAAAAAGCAAAATAACTAAAAATGTATATATATATATATATATATATATATATATATATTAAAAATAAAATATTTCCTTATTTTGGTTAATAGAGTTCCAAATAAATCCTTACTTTTTACGCATAGTGATTATTCAAACATTTCACAATTATTTATAATAATTTCAACTTTATATCAATTACAATTGTGACTATAGGCTATATCTCCAAATTGCGACTGTTTTCTTGTAATTTTGACTATATATCTATACATTTTTACTTTATATATGGTACTGTTTATCAAACCTGATGGGTACCATATATGGTACTGTATATCAAAACTGTGGCTATATGTATGGCACAGCATATCGAAAATTACAACTATATAAAGTATTACAGTACAGTATATCAAAATTGTGACTATATTTCTTGTTATTGCAACTATATATCTCACAATTACATCATATCACATGCTTTCAACTCAAATCAACAACCTAGCAACCACCCAGAACACCACAGCAAGAACTCCTCGCATTAAAACATAAAAATAAAAAAATCTAAAACTAGTTGACACTTACTACTATCATCCCTTGAGATAAATCTAACGTGGATAGCGCTGCTCACGACTGCTGCTCGCTGCTGTGAACACCTACAAACCTGCAACAACACAACACCGCATCTCATTCCCGACTACATCAGTGTGGGATGGAACATCTTGGGGAAAAAAATAAAAATAAAACATAAGGAAGCAAAGGAAAGGGGGAAAAAACTCAGTCTGACATGAAAAGACCACACATCCATGGTGCCTTCAACATATTCAGCAGAGAAAACACTGCTTCACTGGAGAAGATGGAAAGAGAGCCGAAGCCTGCTTTACAACTTCCTGTTGAGGGCTTTTATGGGCTTATGGGACCACACTGAGAGAAACACACCTCAGCTCCACCACACTAAACATCAAATGATTACATTTCCATATTTTTGGAGTTTGGAGTAATTAAATTCCTCCTCTTTTTTTGACCAAAACTCCAAACACTCTATTATTAGTTTTGGTTCTTGCCTTCTGATTATATTAATATTGATGGTGACACACTGCTGTTTTGGCTGTGGAAGCCTGCAGCTACAATCTGTCAAGAGCTCTCTGGTGGCATGAGACGGCATGTCTGTGCTCGCCTTTCATCACTGCTGTGTCTTCTTGTGCAGAAGCAGAGGCGGCATGGGGCTACAGGACTGCGGAGGGGGTGCGTAAGACACGGTCGAGACACGCCGCTGCTCCACTGGAGCGCTCTTAAAACAAAGGGATAACAGTGGAAGGGAGCTCGTCACACCCCACTCCCAGAACAGAGGCTTGGTGTGCCATGTTCTCCTCAAAGAGGCTCTCCCTCCCTTATTTTCTTTCTGCCTCTCGGTGTCCTTGTTTCCACGCTGCTGACTGTCATACTGCACCATGTTGCATGATTAATACTGAATGGAAATCAGCAGGAGCTGTGAGGCGTTGTCTGAATATGAAGCTTACGATTACGTTCCAAGAGAATCTGCAGTGTGATACACATGAACGAATAGTGAAGTATCAATATTTATAGTAACACTGACCTCAAATAGTTTCAAATTACACTTTTGAAGTCTGTAAATTCCAAAAGCCACTTATGATATTAGAATATGGTGAAATACGATACCACCACATTGAAAAAAAAAGAGAGATAATAAATCATAATCATGACATCCAATTATAAGATAAGCCAAAACTGACACAAGTCAAAATTGAAACAAACACATAAGTATGACATATCAAAATTATAAAGTCAAGATATGAAGCACTATTCATGAAATTTTTGTGACTTAATAAATATTACTTGTAATCATAATTGTGACTTTTTATGTCAATTTCAACTTACATGCTAATTTATGACTTAAGTTGAAAATATTAGATCTATTATCTCAAAATCTATTATCTTATAATTTTGACTTATTGCAAAATTATGACAAGTCAAAAAACAAACATACAAAAAAAATGAATAACCATGACATTAAAAAAGGAAATATGCCCACAAGTCATACTAAAATTATTATGATGACTTAGTATCTCATAATTAAAATTTTATAATTCATAAAAATTTCAACTCAGGAGTTTTTAATATGATTTACCAAAGCAAGATTTTTTCTTATAGAGTGGAAAGGGCTCTAGTTATAGATGTCTTTGCAACACACACACACACACACACACAATGCAAAAAACATTTTGTGTTGCTGTGATGTTCAGGGTTACAAACATAATCTGTCTTGCACAAATTTCATACACATCTATTTCTTATAATAAATATGTGTAGGTGGAATTGGAAATGTGCAGACTTTGCTTTAGGCTAAATGATCTCATCAGCGAATGTCAATCATCTGTGTGTTTTTTTTCTTTTTTACCAGAGTTCCTTTAGATCATCTAATATTTTACCACGTAATGAGATCGATAACATTATAAATTGCATTTCTCTGATGTACAATAACTCTACAGTTATATGTACAGAACTAATTTCACCACAGAGGCATCTGCCTGGATATGAATCTGGTGTATAATTATTATCAGTTAATTTAGCAAAAATTTTACACACAAAGCACATCATGTTATCAGACAGGAAATATCCATATCGTTTGGATTTCTTACGATGTCAAATACTACATGAGAGCTTCATCTTGGCCATATTTCTATCCTCAAACAACCTTACTGAAATTAGGGCTGGGTAATATATCCAATATGCAAAATATTGGTGATGATTTTATTCATTTGACTGCACTTTCGCTGATATGACACCTCAGTAAATATCAGCCAATAATTAATGGGCATCTCGTCAGTAAAGCCAGTTCTCTAATCAGTGGTAAATTTCATCAGGCTGGTGATTTCACATAGAGCAGCTGTTACTACACAGAGCCATTGTTAACTGACAAGCTACGCAAATCCATGTCAATAATAAACGTGGATTTGCGCAGCTTGTCAGTTAACAACAACTCTATGTGAAATCAACAACCTGATGGAATTTACCACTGATTAGAGAACCGGCTTTACTGACGAGATGCCCATTAATTATTGTCTGATATTTATCATGCAACCCTAAAATAAACAGATTTCAGATTTATCAGAAATACATGAGAAATACTTTAGCCTGTAGTATGCAACAATTCCCTTCGCTGTTCACAATACATGCTGAGAGACACAAACAAGCTAGTTAGAGACTGCACACCTCAGAGTCTCGATCTAACTAACACATCTCTTTCTCTCACCCACTATATTCCTGCTTTGTGTAACATCACACATTCATTTCGAGAGATGATTTGCACTTTAAAAATACCAACGAGTATCATCTGCTCAATATGTATAAACCAAATACAGTATGGCATAATTAAGAGCTGGAAAGTGGGAAGTAGTTTGTAGTTTTTACTAGACTGAATGCTTGAAATCTCCTAAGTAGAAATCAGCATTAAACTGATATATTGATATACAGCAATAAACGTATTGGTTTTTAAACTAGTTGTGCCTATGCATCTAATTCTGCTCTAAATGACAGTGTCTCCTGTCACAGAGAAATAATTGCAAAGGGCTGTAGATGGAGTGGCCGCAGCGGGCTGCACTTACAAGAACTGCCACAGTGAAGAATTGATAGGCTTAAACCATCATTAATATTCAAGGTGAAGTCCCTCTCAGTCTCCAGCACTGTTTAGCCGACCCTCCGCTCACAAGCTCAAGCCACACATTGCTCTTTCTCTGTTTCTGTGTGCCATCATTATTTCTTCCTATTTTTCCCTCTTGCACTCACCGCTTTTGCATACATTATTTTTTTTTGTGTGTTTTAGGCATTAACAAACTAAAAGTAGGGGCACTACTAACCTATTTACATTTCCCAGTATAGTGTGACAGAGCCTAAGCTCTTTTCAAAGCCAGAAACGTTCTAATGTGAAGCTGTTGTGTTTTCTAATATTCCATTGTGTCATAGGCCATAATCAAACACAACAAAAATGTCCACTTTCTTTCACCACCCGAAGCATTTTAAGTCAATTTAGTGGACAGTTCTTGAAAATGAACTTGTAGAGGTTAAGAAAAAAGAAAGAAAGAAAGAAAGAAAGAGAGGTTTTGCGAACTTTTTTCAAGCGATAATATTATATACATGTATATATTTATATGCTTTGACCATAACACATAATTATAGGGATGCAACGAAAACCTTAAACGAACCAGAAACAAAATCAAATTTTATCGTTCCATTTATCGTTCCGCAGGAACAGAAACGTTAAAATATTGATTCTGCTCGGAGTGAACCGATTGAATTTTCTTTTCGATTCCAAGCCCTGAATTATGTACTTTAAAATAGCTTCTATTTATAAGTATCTTGTACTGTTTCAAACTTCTATAATTCATAGTAGATTGACAGACTGTTCTTGAAGCTAACAGTTTCATTGTAGAGTAGCTTAATGAACACCGATTTTTACTTCTCTCTCTCCCTGGCCTCTCCCTCATTTAACCGTGGCCCATTTATGTGATTTCCTGTCCTCCATTATTCAGAGGCTGTCTGTGTGTCTCTGCATGAAGGGCCGGCTGCAGGACATGTGTTACTTTTGCCTCTTTCTGCTCGTTATGAACTCTCTCTGTGATTAAATGACCCTTTCAGTAATGACGGACGGCGGAGGACATGGCGAGCTACTGAAGCAGTAAAACGCTGCTGTGACACTGCCTCTAGACGGCCGCATGGCCACCAATATGTTTAATGAAGGGAGTGATGAGTTATTGATGCGTCCGCTCTAATTAGAGGTTCAGAAGTGTCCACGGCAATCAAAGCTGTGACAGCAAATACAAAGAAGGCCATTGATTGTGTTGGGATGGACTGACTTTGGGTTTTGCAGTCTGGAAGAGCACAAGCACATAACTACTGTTCTACTTGACTGGCGCACCTATTCCGATTAGTTACACTTCCTAGGATCAGTAAAACTAATTACTGCCCTTAACTTCAAAACCAATAATGAAAGGTTTAGGGGTGTGGAAAGTGCTTAGACATTCTTCAATTCAGATTCAGACGGATTTGAAATGTTTCTTTGTTTAGCGCCGTTTTAAAATCTATTGAGCAATTCTACTTCGACAACATCCTAACTAAAACAAACATTTCTAAATAATACAGTATATGTTACACCAGCTACTGAGACTCACAATGGATTTTGAATAGTGGTTAAGTTGTTAAGCATGTTGCTAAGCTAACAGCACAGTGCTTTAATAAAAAAGATAAAAACAAAGAATGGCCATGAATATTGTGTACAATAATTTCAGAATTAGACTGAACTATTTTCATTTATACAAGAACTAAAACCAATATTAATTTCATCTGCCCTGCCGCCTTTTGATTTTTATTCTCTCAGCTCATTGCAATGCATTCTGTGATTGCTTTATTAGGAACATGCAAGCAATACCAACTGAAACTGGCTAAACAGAGAAGGCGTCTTAGAAAGTAACATACCATAACATTTTGGAATGAAAATCATCTTTTTTTTTGCATCGTGTTCATTTTATTATAATTACAACATATTAAGTGCCCTTTTCTGGGACCTCTAGCTGCTAACTCTCGCATTTTGTGTAGGCTGGTGTCATTTAATAAAAACACTGTTGTGAAACTCTGGATTTGTTTATCAAAGCAAGCAAAATAGTGGCAAACTGCCTCTACAACTGTACAAACAATTTCCAGTATAACCTTTAAAAATGCTGACTATATAGTTTCATGAAACACAATAGCTTTCTATTACTTTCTCCCCAAAGGGTTTTGTCGTCAATAGCCATTAACAGTAACTAGTTTTCAGGAAAGTGCTGTAGATAAAAGGAATGAAGCAACCTAGACATCTTTTCAAACATGCTCAAAATAAACTTAGTTACTTAAAGCAAACAACCACTCATATACAGTATAAAACTTCATTCTTTTGTGCAAGACTGTATGCATTGGTTTGTTCGTGTATTCAAAGAACACCAGGCTCTAGGTCAAACACGAGTCTCTCATTTTCAGTTCAAGGTGAACGAAGCATTTAGACAATCTCCCCTGCACATGCACCATCTGCGACAGTCTGTCCCTTCACTTCCTCTCTGCTTTTTCTCTCCACAAGGTTCAGTTGTTGTCATCTACGTTATGAGAAAATGCTATGAGCTGATCTGGGAGCAGTGCCAGGTGCCACACGCCAGTCTGTTTCCTTTAATACGCTCCATTTTAGCATGCACTGTAATTAAAGCAACCTGGCACTACACTTAGCGCAGGAATTTTACAGTTCAGACCAACGGATTCAGATGTGCTTGAACTGTTTTTCTTGTAGTTTTACAATAAGTAACAAAACATTAAGGACAGAATGACATTTTCTGGGGGTGGATGAGTATTTAAGAACCTAGTCCGCCAAATTAGGACGAGAGACGAGTCATAAATCAGCAAACCAGCCAAGAACTAAATTATCCTAATCTCAACAAACAGAAATCCCAAATGTACTGGAAATCTAAATTTAGAGTGCCAGGTTGGTACGAATATCTGTCTCAGCTCTGGAGCAGAGAATAATTTGCTTTTACTGCATTTTTACATGCATATCTTTATTAAGTTGACCATCTCTAGGATTAATATAATGAATTATATATTTCAGATGTCTCCGGAGAGGTCTGACATTTCTTGCACTCTGACTTAATGAACCTGAGAATAGTTTTCTCAATGCAATGATTTCGTTTTAAATCAATTAATGCATTTAATCAAGTGTATTCAGATTTGTATTTGCATCTTTGAAGGTTGTTTAATTCATTGCTACATCAATTTATGATTTCTATTTTTCAGTGATACACAGAGAATAACCATTTGAAACTACTACTACTGAAAATAGACACCAGACCTTTAATAAAACCTATAATACAGTCTTACATAGTCAAGGGTTTTTACTTTATAACATATTCAGATAACATTTAATCAGTTACTACAGCCAAAACACATTACTGAAAGATTATCTGGAAAATACTGAAGTTGTATTGTAGAGAGAAGCTACATATTTTAAATTAATTCTCTTCTGTACAACAAGTAGCTAAGGGTGGTACTACAGAAATAAATCCTAGAAATGTACCCCAAATATAAATAATTATTCATTTTTATTTTCCTCTGCCTGTTCTCTTTCATTAAAGCATTATGTTCATGTTAATCTACATTGTCAAATGAAAGACTGGTCAGGGCAGCGTAAGAATGCAATAGACTATTGATTGGTTTTTGAAAACGATGTGGTAAAGGCTGAGGACAAGTGTGTGTGAGTGGGACTGAATCAGTGATTAGATGTGGATAAAATGATCCAGCAGTCTGTTGTTAGTGTTCATCAGTCATGGTGAAACCGTTCTCTCATTACTGATTCAAACTGAGACATCACCTACACAACATGGCCCGCATGTCACACAGGAAGTTCATACAAATGCACAATGAGCAGAAAATTACTCTGAAACAATGGTGAAAAGCATAACCTACAGTAATAGTACTGTGCCTTACTCCCACACACGCATTCAATATTCAAATAGATTCTGAACAAATAGATTTGATAGTCAACACTGTTACTGCTAAAGAAAGCTGATTAAAACGCATGCTAAGTTAGAACAGGGATACATGAAAAGCATTTTGTGCATACCTGGTAGGGCTGGGATAAACGATTATTTTTTAAACGATTAATCTAGCAATTATTTTTTCGATGCATCGATTAATCTAACGATAAATTTTTCGGACCGCTTCGATTTCGATTATCTCCCCATTAATTGACTACTAACAAAAATACATTTTGATTTACATATCTGAATGAAAAAAACATTTTTCATTCAATGTATGTTTATTGCTCTTAAAATTACAAAATAGAAGACTGACTAAGAATGCATTACTTTGTATAGAGATAGCATTCAATAAAACCTTGAAGCCTTGAAAACACATAGCTTACTGAAACAAGCTTACTGAACACATAGGGCCTAGCTTACTGAAAAAAAGTTCTTCTTTCAGATGAAAATAACAACAACTTGATGTCTAGCATTCAATAAAAAAGGTCACCCAAAATACTTGTTTAGAGCAATTGAAAGAATACAGTAACCAATGTAAACCTGAGGGCTTTAAGCTAATACATATAATATAGTGCTTTTCCAAAAAAAAATTAAAATTAAAATGAACAGTCGGAGCCAGCAGCCTGTCATAGAGAAAAAAAAAAATCTCAGAATGCTCCACGTGAAACTTTGGCGTTCCGCCCTTTTTCTATCGTGTCTAATGATTTTGGTAACTATGCACGAGGGAGAGAGAGGGAGAGAGAGCGCACAAGACAGCGCTCGTGTAGTTTGAAGACTGTGAGTGCGCGAGCGCGTGAAACTTTGGTGTTTAGCCATTTTTCTATCATGTTTAATGATTTTGATTAATATGCACAAGGGAGAGAGAGAGCAAGAAACGCTTGTGTTGTTTGAAGACTGTTAGTGCGCACGCGCAGCCGGGGCTGTCTCTCGCACATGCCCTGTCAGGCGCAGCAGTCATTCTATTCTACATCACTCACCGATCAAATAAGGCTTTGACAGCCACCAAAAAAAAAAAGATCAATGCAGAAAAAACCCTGGATTGGTTATATAAGGTTGGACAGAATGTTGATCCAGCCATCACGTATATTCAGCGTATATTCAGTATATTTTGCAAACATTTTTTAGAGAAAAACAAACTATCTACCTCACTGTAATTCACTATAATTAAATTACCAAATAATATAATAAAATAGTAAATGTAAATTTGAATTAAAACCATTCAAAAATGTTTTTTATATTCAAATAACTATATGAAAATCATCCAAAATATTGAGAGAAGACAATACAAGATGCATTAAATAATGTCAATAATAAAATAAGGTGAAATCAAAATAGCCTAATATGAGTCCTATATTCATATTTTTGGAGTGAAATTTGACCTGGATTTCCAGGTTTCAGGTGTAGAATTTTTTTTTTTTTCACTCAGTAATAGCTGGTATATTTCATAAATAATTACAAAGAAATAGCAAAGTAACACATTGACATAAAACGTGACATTTTAAAATATATATTCCATATAACATATTCCATTACTCTTTTTTTTTCTCCTTTTTTATTTATTGAAAAAAAATATTTTAACAGCTTGTGTAAAAATTTAGAATGCCCTAGCAACCAACCACAATACCCTACCATAACTGTGGCAAGACTCGTTTCAACAAGCACCACTCAAAATTTCTTCTGAAAATGTACAAATGTAGTTAATATTCCATACATAAAGAAAAATACAAAGAAATGTAAATGCTTCCTGCACGTATACAAGATACACTGACATTTTTATCTAAAATCATCACTTAAACAACACTATTTCCAAAGCCCCAGGGTTCCAGTATACCATGATAATATATACCTGTATGATGAATAATGTTCCTATAAAAGACTTTGAAAACTACATTATTACCAGGACATTTCTCAACAGACTGACTTTCAGAGCACTGCATATCCCACCGAGCAAGATGTGATTCGAGTCACAGCGAGTTACAGAGAAGCCCAGGTTATTCTGATCACCCCATGTATGTATGATTCCAATCTGATTTCCTTTGAGAGTCGGACAACCCTGAACCAGAGGAATCCTGTTGCTCTGTCACACCGCGGCTCTTTCCGCCCACGCTCCGCCATCTACTGCAAGCCTCCAAAACAAGTGTGACAAACCTCTTACTTACAGACACAAACTCAGCCTCGCTTTCTCACACCTCTAACTCTACGCCCTGCCAAGATGATCAAGTTTTTCCCCGAGTTTCTGCAAGCACCACCCCCGGCCTCAATACAAACAGACGTCTGCGCTCATCTACACCCTCACCGCTAACCCTGGCTCCTCCGCGCGCCATTCACCCAGCCAAGACGGAGCGAATTTCATTTTACAGACCATCTCAAGGGAGGAGGCAGAAACTGAGAGGGAAATGTGGAGAGCGAAGCAGTGGTGCTGCAAATCCATTCCTGTCTTAGCGTGCTGCCAGCATCTCACGTCCCTTAGGACTACTGTCAACCATTGCAAAACTGGGACAGGAAGAGAGCGAGAGAGCTTATTGATGGTCACTCAATTCTGGTGACACAGCTAAACAGCATCAGACGGTGTCACACTAGAAATGAAAACCAACACGATTAAATTTTCATTAAAGGAAGCACCTGTTACAAGCTCTGAATTAATTTTTAATGGCTTGCCGGGGCTTAATCAGTTGTCTTTCTTCAACAAAGATTTTGATTTACGCATCAGTCTGCTAACTTAAGCTAAAATTAAGCTTCCAAATGTGGGTTTTTGCAGCAATGCCACGAAAGAACCACTTTTGGCTCCTCAATTAACTTTTCAGTAAAGAGTTCCTAGAAGAACCACTAATTGCTTAGTTTAAAGAGCATTTTAATAATTCAAACCTTTTCCTGTGTGGATGTTAAAGGTTCTTAATGGAACTATGTTTGCCAATAAACAAACTTTAAAAAGGTTGTCCTTGACAGTAACATGCTAAAGTCAGTAATGCCGCTGCAACCGCTCATGTTGTTTCAAGCGAGTTAATTACATAAAGATATCAAGACAACACTACGCTGCTAAAAACCATTAAACACTGCTCTTATCTAGAAGTGTAAATGCAATTAGGCTTTTGAAATCAAAGGTTTCTGTTTAATTAATTGAAGGTAGATGTCTAAATTTCAAATCCAATTAAAGCATAAAGCTTGAGGTCCAAAAATGAAATCTCTTCATTGTATTTCCCCTTATTAGAAAGCACAAAACACACATTTTCCAAAACAGCATGGGGAGCCTAAATTAAAATGAGAATTTGTTTGCATCATCATTGACAATTATTTCATAACTTGAACGTAAGATGGCTCTAAATGCACATAAACCATTAAACAAGACGTGAATTAAGTGTGATATGCTAAGAAAAGAGAAGGGCTTTTACATAATTTACCTAGAAATTTTCACTTTTGAGCAATTTCCTCACTCACGCCTCTCAAAGCCACTCTAATGGTGCAATTTCATTTAAATGCCTCCATTATTTTTTAAGGCACGAGAGACAACTGTTCTTTGCATTCAAACAATCCCACAGTTGTGATGATGGTGGGACTTATTATACAGCATGCTGGAAACATGGCTTCAACTGCAAACATTAGAAATGTCATAATGGCAGCAAATTCAAAACTGTTTCTGCATTGTGGACTAAACATTCATGATAAACCCAGAGTAAGATGCTATCTGTGTCCTCACTGGCCTTCACAAACTAAGATCTTTGAAAGGCATGAAGTCTCTCACAGACTGAATTTTTTATGGACATTTTTAAACCAATTGGATTTGCTTTAGATTTGTGCTGATAATTAGTTTCCCACCCAGCAAGTGACCTCCAACATCAAAATGTGCAAAGGTTAACAAAACACTTTTGAATCAACATTGAAGTTTGAGCAAGATCTGAAAATTATTATGAAATTATGTTAGAATTTCAATGTTGATTTGTAAAATCAAAACAAAATCCAAAAGTGATTCGACCTTGATCGATGACATTGATTCATCTGTAAATAACCATTAAAATGGCAAATGGGTCACATAAAAGGGACAGTTTACCCAAATATTTTAATTCCATCATTTACTCTCATGTTATTCCAAATCTGGTTGGTGGTTTTGGACCTCACTGACTTTCAATGTACGGGCCAAAAAGTTCAAACATCTGTTGTTTTCCACAACATAAAAAAAAAAAAAAAAAAAAAAAATCACAGTTGTGGAACAACATAAGGAACAGTAAATTATTATTTAAAATTGTATTTTTGGGTGAACAATCCCTTTAACCGCTGTATGGTAAATAGAACTTTTCAAGGAAAATATATTTAATTTATTCAGTCATCAATTATTTTGTGATGTCAGACCAGCAGAAGTTGGGACAGTGTTGTCCAGCTGAAACATTTTATGATCATTCTTGTCGCCTGGAAGGCCGAATTAACGGGACATTTTATATAAGGCGATCTGTCACCAAACCCCATGCTCGGAGGGTAAGGCAGTGGAGCTAGAGACATTATCTTGATGAAGCTATGAACAATGCAGCCAATGTAAACCAATGAAAACCAGATAGCATCTTTTTTAATTGAGATTAGACTCTTCAAGTTCTACATGTGCCCATCTGATTTAAGAGATGGCTCGGTGGTCTTCGTGGTGGGAATCAATTATGGCTTCTTCTCTGATATGCGACCTCAGAGAGTCGAGTGTTGTAGAGAAGGGGAGGAGATCTTCACCTGTTCTCTTTTGGGATTCATGTCGGTGGATACATACCTCCTTTTCTACAAATTTTCTTGCCGGGTTTTCTGGCACATTCCTTGGATATTCTTTTTACTGCAAAATGAATAGAAGACTAAAAAATAACATGGGAGTCCATTACGGACATCAGGAGCATGCAACAGCACAACTTGACTGAAAGAGGAAGAGAAGAGTTTAACAAATTCTCTGACCTAAATCATTATCATCATCATGAGTACTGCATAAAAATATCCCCTCTTTATGGATTATTTATGGGCCATTTACACTAGTGTGTGTTTGTCTAACAAATTAAAGAGAGGGGAAAGAAATCCAGCCACCTAAAATGGACGTGCTGCAGCACACAGAAAGATTTGCATGTGCAAGGGATGGTGGGAAGGTTAGGACACATGTACAGCCTCACTCACTCACGCACACTTACACATTAATCAGCGGCATGCATTGGGCATGCAGAGATCATGCTTTTTTTTTTTTCTCCGCTGCACTCACTACACTCTGCACAAAGGAAACTGACACAGTGAAATGACAAAGACAGGTCCGTCCTGCCCACACATAAACTCACCATCCTCCGTTGGCACGTATATGTTTAAGAATAAGCAGTCTTCGCTCTGGTCCTGTACGTAGGATGACACAACTTCAATGCCATTGGTGAACCAAACCGGCAGCATAACGTCCGGTAGCCTGCCCTCCAGCAGGGTTTGGGGACAAACGGGGCTAAACTGAGTTGCGTTACGAATATCTGACCATGAAATAGGTGGCTCGGGCGGCTGGAAGCGCCTTTCGCCTGTTGGAGGTGCTGCATAGGGGACACCCAGGAACTGGATGACGGGCCCAAGGATCTCATTGTTGAGTTCTTTTTTGAATCCCCGCAGTTTGCCATAAGTTGTAGTGACAACGGGGTCCGTTTCGTCTAGTTTTTGCGAGGCAGCCAGCTGGGCGTGCAGGGTCACGCCTAATATCCAACACAAGAATGGGAGATCCAGGCTAGCGCTGAGGCCTAGCCGCGGACACATGGACCGCCAGATGCCGCCCAGGCGGTTTGGTTGTTGAAAGGGCATGTTCAATCCTCTTCACTCTAGTCCCGCTACTAGTTTATATCCACCTGCACGAAAGAAAGGATCAAACCCAAGATGCCAGACGTTTCGAGAGTGAAGCTGTCAAAAATCTCAAAGCCTCTTTGCGTGGCAAGTATTCCCACATGGACTTAAACACGTATCCAAGCAACATCTTCATCAAGAAGCAGCTATTCGTCAGGTCCCATTCTATTGACAACGTAGCTTTCCATCTTGGCTACGTGCGGGTGTCAGGGGTGGGGGAGGCATTTACAGCAGGTTGTCCACAGATAAATCAAGCCTGGTGTAGTGGTTGGTCTATATCCTGTTGGAAATGAAATAAAATAAAAATTAGTGGTGAGGCAGAGGAAAATGGTGCTTTATTGGCGTCTGTGATCTTGTGTGCCTGCGATCAAGCAGAATGTTCTAGGATCACAGCTCACCGGCATGACACAGCATCTATCACACAGACCCATTGAGACAGTTAAGCCGTGTCTCGGCCAACGGCAAATCAAATACTTCTCCAATACACTCAAAGGCTGAAGTGATTATATAATAAAGCAGTACTTAAGACACAGTATTGAAACTCTTTTTGTCAGGGGGCATTCTGGGGTCTAACACGGATGTCATAAAAGGTAAAACATCTTCAAATATCGCAAATTATTCCGTTTTTGGGAGTCTCACCACATATTTTATAATCTGTGGTTGCGTATTCATAGAAAAAAAAAAATCATGCTTCATACAATATCTTTTTTTTTTTTTGCTTTTTTGTTGTTGTTTTTGTTGTTGCTAGATTTAAATATGTAAAAAAAAAAATAAGGAAATATTATGACAGACTACTCAATATATATTTCTCATTTTCTCTGAAACTTTTGACTTAAACTTTCATATATTAAAAAAACTTTATCATGCAGTGCAGATGCCCCAATTGACCCAGCAGTTTAAACCAAGTAATCAACAAAATGGCATGTCGTTTGTTGTAATCATGCCTTGTTTGGACAAAATCTCTTCATTCCCATTACTGCAAATCCAAGTCTTACGCAAAAACAGCACCACAAACCATCCACCGATCTGTGACAACCTTGCAAATGTGCAATAACTATATTTGGATCCCCCCAGAACACAAGTCTTAATAAGGAATAGAAGTTCATTTATAACTGTTGGTGAGTCTTCCCCAGTGGACAATGTGACGGGCAGATTCAGAACAGACTTTCGCTCCACACGGTAAATGAGAAAAGCACCTCTGCTTCCACTGCTCTACAATAGGGTTTATGTTCCACTATAAAGGGGCATTTGTCTTGAGCATTACGGTACCACCACACACAGCCTCCCCTGCCCACTACCCTCCAACAACCAGATCATTCATGATGACTAGCCCTGGAAGTGTCAGCAGATCCGGACTGAGGGCCACACAGCCAGACAGGGAGCAGACAAGGCTGAACGGAAATGCACCAGCTGACCTTTCTTCTACCCCCATATAATGGCTTCCACAGACAATGCTTAAAGAGCCACCTTTCCATCTGATTGAAATATGTGGCCCTGGGATCTAATCTACTTTAATAAAATGTTGGTGGTTCTTGTTTCACCATTAAAATATAATAATAATAAAAATATCCAAAATGGCAATGTTATTATTGAAATTTGTCTTATTTTATTAAATTCAAAAGGTTTTTGAACAAACCACAGGATGGTTTTAAAGGTAGGGATATAACAAAAAATAAATAGACAACCTACAACTTTTACAACTCAATTAGTAATGCCTCACTGTTTTACTTTTATACTTAATATAAAATATTAAAGTTTGAAATATTAGAATTTATCAAATTGAAAAAAATGTGCTATTTCTATTTGTCTATTTTGTTCGTTTGTAAAAAATATGGTTAATTATATACAATTCATTGATGGATGGATGGATTATACAATATATGTTATTTATAATCTCAGACTAGTAAATGTATTATCATTACCGAAATAACTAACCTCATTTCCGAAACCTTCTTACCATTACCACAATAGATGTTAATTAGAAAAATAGAACTTTGATTTTAAATGCATGTGCAGAATCTACAAATTATGTTCTTTCGGGTTTGTCACATCTCTTTAAAAATATTCAAATATAACAAAACAATAGTTGTAAATTGTGGAAGGTTTTATGGTAATGAGAGAAGTCAATCAAAAAATTTCAGAATTATGTTCAAAAAGGTGTTAAATGGTAAGTAAAAGTTTTAAAATTAATGTTCCCAAATTCTCTAGACTTTGTTGCTACTGTCTGGAAAAAAATAAGTTAATTTAAGCATTTGTAAAATTTTCATTTCGTGAGAATCACATATATCTACATATTTCTTAATATATTTAATATAAGCATTAACATGTTATTATATTTGCAAATTAGTAAGCATTAATATCAAACTTCTATACAAGTATATATAATTCAGAATACAAAAATGCTAAGCTGCTATACAATCTTGAATATTTGTTTGTACACTTTATATGCAAGTTCGGTCTTAAAGACAAACAATGCCTAAAACTAGCCTCATTCTGCAAAACCGAATAGGTTTGCTGAAGTGTTTTATTTTATCCATGATTAGTCAATCTCACTGTGGACCAGTTGACATTTCTACTCCCCTCACTTCATATTTCAAAACAAATTGCTCCTATTGACGGTAGCCTATCAATGACAGGCTTCAAAAAGATGCAAAACAGTCTGCTGCATCGCATAATTAGGCAAACAGATAAACAGAGATGCATAATGTGAAATCCACTGCATTGATTGTATACCATAGTCTTAATGGGCCTATAAAATCTGGATTTGTACAACAGAGTGATGAGACAAAACAGCTTCAACACCACTGCTAATTTTTTTGGAGTACATTTTACAAGAAAACACTACAGTATGTCAGTTATCTTTTCCTTCAAAATTTTACAATTAATTACCTTTTGTGCCATTAATTGTGAAATTTACTAGCGTTTTCTTAAATGCAAAGTGTTTCTTCACCATATATTTTAGTCTTTATATAAGCCTATATATTGGCACTTGTTCATAATGAGATCGGTTTGGCTCAGAAGATGGGGAACTGACTTCTGAATCCTTTGAGACAGTATGTAACAATCTCTGTCGGGATCTTAACACAGTGTTCCCTTGCAGACAAATAGAGAATCCACAGCACAGAGACTGTAAATCTCCATAGAATACACATAATCTAAATTTCCTTTCCAACCATCCTTATGCCTTTGCCTGTTCTCTTATAGGTACATTTACTCATTCTGAAGGCCTGGTACACTAATGACATCATCCTCCATCCTCTTACACCAGTTTTGATAGATATAAACTGCTGCATGAAGATATGCAAATATCTTTTACTGAATACCTCTTCCAAAGAATTGAGGACACATTTTCCGCATGGTCAAACGTAAATGCAAAAACTTCTCGCTTTGGAATACATTAATCTAGATCTTTTACTTCCATCATTTAAAACCCTACCACAAATATCTAGTGAAAGATTTTGCTGTCTTTCTTTTCGAATAAATGCCACTTTTTTCATTTTCTGTTATATAAACCCGAAGCATTCATACATTTTTTTTTTTTTCCTGTGGGTCTGATATCTTTGTCTCAATGCTTTGGCTGTGTTTCTCTTAAAGTTGTTTTAAGTGTGTTTTGTCATTTCTTTCTGCTTGAAGTGCTTATCTTGTAGCTCCTGCTGTGAGTTGTCCTGTTAAAGACCGGGAGCTGTTAAACCCAGGAATCTCAGTGAACCTCAGTTGAGACTCAAGCGCACCTATAATAATAGAGCCTTCCCAAATATGTTCATGTATAGCATTCAAATCACTGACAGCAGTAGAAAAACTCAACTAAAAAATAAGAACAACAACTTCTCAAACTGATCAAAAGGGACAAAATGAAATATGCAATGTTACAAAAGGTTTCTATTTTTAATTAGTGCTGTTCTTTTGAACTTTCTATTCATCAAAGAATCATGAAAAAAAAAATGTACTATCACAGTTTCCATAAAAGCATAAAGCAACTGTTCATACAGTATGCAACAATATTCCATTTTAGTCAAAGCACAAATCTACTTTCCCCCGAAGGTTCTCAACAATATTCTTATTCTCAACTTCCAACATACTGGCATCTGAGGATAATAGAGTACAGTTCAAAGCGCAAAACAAATGGCTGATTATTTTTAAGTGAATGCCGTCAGATGTTGTGCACACAGGCCAGAACAGTGAGTTACTGCAGCAGTCAGTCAAATCTGCGGCCATTTCATCAGCGTTTGCTTAAGGCCAGCACACGCTCACACTCACCTTAATGATCTCATCTCAACCGCAATAAGACTTTGGGAGAAATGTATAGGCCAAAGTGTATATGATTATGTGTGAAAGTGCTTAGCTTGCAGGTCAGGATGGTGGTAGAGGCGAGTTTGGGGAACCTTAGGTCTGATTAAGAAGACCCTGAGTTTATTAGATCTGCTTTCAAAGACTCATTAAAAATTACTCATCATTTACATGACGGAGCAGTCCATCATATCATCAGTCTAGTCAGTAATGCCACTCACACATCATTGGAAAGTGGTACAACAAAGTGACAGGTGACATCAGTTCTTTTTTCAACACTTGCATGCTAGATAAAGGGCATAGGTAATTAAAAATCTGCAAAGATTAAAGGAGTAATTCATCCATCCAAAAATACAAAAAATTTCTATCATTATTTGCTCAACTACTTGTCACTCCAAAACCATATGCTGTTATTTTTTTCTGCAAAACACAAAGACTAATTTCCAAACTGCTTTTGCAATGACCTTTTTTCCTCACTTCACTTGTTCAAGCTTCTTTTTGAAGTGAAATACCTGCACTTCAAAATCTACTTTCAGATATTCACACAATTTTATGGCAGTCTAAAACCAAAGGGATAATTCTTTAAAAAATGAGACTGCTGTCGTTATTTACTCCCCCTCATGTCATTCCAAATGTAACTTTCTTCTGCAAAACAAAAAAGATTATATTTTGAGCAGTAAGTTTTGGAATCATTAACATTCATCGAATAAAAATATTATATATATATATCTTATATCAGCATATCTTATATTATGCCGCACTGAAGAAAGTAAGTCACAGAGGTTTGATATTACATAGTTGAGTTAATTACAGAAGAATTGTCATTTCTTGGTGAACTACTTTTAGATATGCACACAATCTTATGGCTGTCTAGAGATCGCTCACCCAAAATACAAAATTCTGAAGAATGTAGTCAACCAAACAGTTTTGATTACTGCTAATTTCCATTTTATGGACAGAAAAAGAGAGAGACATTTCTCAAAATATCTCATTTTATGCTCCACCAAAGAAATTAATATAATTTTGGAATGACATGGCATTGAGGTAAATATTTTAGAATTTTTATTTCTGGGTAAATGACTTTTAGGGTTCTTCATACCCGTCTTGTTTGGGTTTATTGAATCTAACTCAAGTTCGTTTCCCCCATTGGTGCGGATCTTCTGGCCAGGTGTGAAGACAATCATCACACTCAGGTGAGGACCAAATAACCATACCGAGACCAAAAAGTGCAGTGTGAAAGCGAACCGCACCAAACCAACATTGCATTTAGTCCAGACCAAAGCAAGTGAACTAGCGGACTTTCCTGGTGTGAATACACTCTTAGAAAATAATAACACAAACTTTCTAAAATTAATGGCACAGCTCACCCAAAACAAGAAAAATTCTGTCACATTTACTCACCCTCTTCTCATTTCTTTTGAAGAATGCAAAAGTCGTCAGAGGTTCAGAATTACATGAAGGTCAGTAAATGATGACAAAAAGAAAATCAAATCTCAAACACATTTACTCCATCCATTTTCCTCAAATATCATTTTTAAAAAACTCCATCGTCTGAGTGCTATCTTATGGTGGCCCCTGGAGGCACCCTTTGAAAATTTTAAGACTGTATTAAAAAAAAGGCTAATTTCTGTGTTATACAGAACAACAAACATGTGGTGAGTAAATAATTAATTTTTATTATCAAGTGTCATCTTGTTTTAAGATTCTGATGACACTGTATGTAAAATAAATACACAGAGTAGCACGCAATGAGAAAACGTCCATCTCCCGAGACTGCAGTGAGCCGCATGTGAAGACGTGATGACAGAAAGCAGATGCTGCTGTGAGACGAGCAGAAATGAGAGTGGAAGACTAATTCTGGCAGCCAGAACTTCTTGTCCTCACATGACAACATGCAGTCGGCAGTCAATAGTCATCAATCGAACCGGAACAAATATAAAGCAAGACGCAGACTACTGCAGCAGAGCTGATCTTATCAGTTGATGTGTTCAATGACGACTTTAGTCACATAAATATTTTCATGTGCACGCCAAAGCTCTCACGAAACATACAAAATTAACCATAACTCATTCCCAGCACCTGTGAAAGCCAATGCTTGCAGAAATGCTGAGGTGCATGACCACAACTGGGCCTTTGCATTATTCATTACAAAGGTAAAGCTTAAGGAATATCTGCACAGCTAACACAAATATACCCACCAACTCCTTCACATATACAAACATGCCTACGCATCCCCTCTAGCGGTCATATACTGATTATAGACAGGAAGTAGGCTTTGATGCCGCTCAGGCAGCTCATAAACAGGATATCTGGTACTGGTGATCACCGCCAGGTGCATTCTAGGCAGTAATACCGATTCAACTTGCTGGGATACCATACTGCTTTGTGGCAAAATATTGTTGTGACAGTGAAGGCTGTAGTTGCGTTCCAAAAACTGTGCAAACTGAAAAGATTGGTTTGGCAGCACAGCTTGATCTCATGAGCTTAGAACAAATGTAATTTGTCCAACTGCATCCGTTTCATTTGCAACAAAGAGCTCAAAAATATGCATTGCTTGCATAGATTTCTATTAAACTACAAGAATAGGCCATATTTCTTGCTCAGATAAAATATTCACAGCCATTCAAATGTTTGGGGTTTTAATGTTTTTAGAGGAACCTCGTATGATAATCAAGGCTGCATTTATTTAATCAAAAATACAATAATATTGTGAAATTTTGTTACAATTTCCAACCTTTTCTATTTTAATATATCTATTTAATATGCAACTTATTCCGGTAATTTCAAAGCTGAATTCTCAGCACCCGCTGCTGCTCAGATACACATTCTTATTAAATGTTGAAAACAGTTCTGTTGATTAATATTTTTGTGGAAACATCGAAACATTGATTTTCAGGATTCTTTGATGAATAGAAAGTTCAAAAGAACAACATTTATTTGAAACAGATTTTTTGTAACATTTTAAATATTACTTCTGATGTATTTATCCTTGATTAATAAAAGTACAAATTTCTTACAAAAAATAAAAATAAAATCCTACTGACCCCAAACGTTTGAAAGGAATTGTTGAATTTTGGTAGTGTTATAAGCAAAAACTATTTTCATATAATTTGTAAACATTATTTAGTAATATTTTGGACAATAATATCACTACATATAGATTTATTTTAAAGTGATTAAAAAATTTACAGAGAAAAAATTAATACAACTATTTTGAAACAACAGAAAGGCCTATTAGACACATTTTTGCTTATAACGCTTTAAAAAAAGTCAAGTTTGCAGATATTAATAACATTGACCAGACGGCCATTTTGTGGTATCTGTGGTGCAAGTTCTCCGGTTTACAACTGTAATTTGTGAAAACCGAAAAAAAGCCTTGTAAACAGCAAGAGCGCTCAGCTCTTGGTGTCTCTGAGCAAGCAGCTCCTCCCACATGCACATTTGCAAGGGCATCAGGATCATGAATCTGAATGCTGCATGTGTGGGATTAACATATGAAATATGCAGATTGCATTACATTTCGTATAATGCGTATAAAGTAGATGACCTGCTTTCCAAGCTACAGTAACAAGTCCTGGAAAACCCTCCCTTTACAGTACACAACCTAGTCAAGTGAGTGTGTGGAGAAAATGTAATTACACTTTGTTGTTATAAGCATCATAATTGGAGATTCATTAGGAAGACATTGAAATAACAAAGCCTGTAAACATGGAAGAAACAATGAATATTCTTAATATGAGGAGTGTGAAATGCAAGCTTTTGAAGAGAATCTGCAACAAACAAAGCTCTTGACAGATTTAGCCTGATCATTGCGTGTGGGACATTTAGATCATCCCACAGAAATGTCACATTAGCCTCTGGTCAAAGAGCGTGCAGAGCATGTGGCAAAGACAAACATCATGAAGCTTTCCACATTCAAGGCATGTGGGGAAAGAACTGATCGAGTTTTGACCTGACCTGAACCCAATCCAGGATTTAAAGAAAGAAAAGAATGACGATCTTAATCAAAGGTTTCATGAAAAACCTTTAACATCTATTGAACACACACAAAATAGACAAAGCTAAAATAAACAAATTAATAATTTTTTCACATCTCTAGGTATTAATAAAAATTGGTTATTTTAATTATCCCGTTTAATATTTTAATCAATCATTAAACATTTTAAATTTGATAATCATGATTTGAAATGTGTGAAAACATGATGGGAGACAAACTACCGAGAGAAATGATATGAAAGAATGTATGAATTAATGAACTGTATGAATGCATATCAGGAAACCGATAGCATTAGTTTTTTTCATTTGCTTATCGTCTTTCCACCATGTAATTCGTAATAAAGCAGTGTTTATAAACATAGCTTCCAGGAACTTAAATTTTTTAAAACATAGCTCTCAATAGAGAGCTAATGTATTTATTATGTTCGTACTGTATTGCAAAACACTTTTGCTGCTACTGAGATGGTTATGAAAATATAAAAAACACAAAATAATGTTATTTTCAGCAGCATCATATGACCCCTTTAAGGTCACCTAATATTAATTTGGACCAGAAAAATTTTTTTAGATTTAGAATGGTTCACTGAAAGGTTTTTGTGGAACCCAAAATAGTTCTTATATGACATTGTTGCAAAACTATTTTTATTTTGAAATGATTACCAAAAGCTTTTTAGGGTGAACCAAAATGGAACTTCTCTGGCATTGTTGGGAAAACTCCTTTTGGAACCTTTATTTCTAAGAGTGTAGAACAATTAAAGGTAACACATGCAGTATTTGTGCAAATGTAGGGTTTGTTCTTGAATTTGGCAAGCATTCGACAGCCTATGTTAAATCTTTTATCTGAAGCGAGTGTGAAAAGTAGACAGGTGTCCAAGTGTAAACACAGGCTTCAGCTGGCAGAGATGGAGGGAGAGGACACACGGCTGCCTACCTATCACACCTTTAGAACGACAAGGCGCCCATCGATCCACACGTCCTCACACTCCACTGCCGATGGAGAGGTGGGAAGTGAAATTTTGACTGCTATAACGACAGGGGGTGGGAGCCAATTGCCTCTCAGAACTGTGTTCTTCTCTGGAACAAACGCACCAGTCCATTTAGACAGTTTAACTTTGTCTGGCACTTTCTACACTCAGAACACTCTGTGCTTGACTTCCACTGCCTTTAAGAAAATGTCTTACCACAGAGGAAAAAAAGGCCATAATCCTAAGGGATCCAAAAAATGGCGTCCAGTTTGCACACAAACAGACAGAGAAAGGTCAAGGCTCATGGACAACGCAGAGCTAACCACTGGAGAACAGAAGAACACTTCATCCATGATGAAAGCTGCATTTTCAATGGATCAAACCAAGTGTATCCTGAAAAGAGAATCAGGGAGAGAGACATGGCAACCCAAAGCATTGTGACTAACGATTACTATCTGCTATAAAAATAAAATAAAAAGCCTGTAGGAGGAACAACGTCATGAGCAGAACATTGCAAATGGATCTTCTCAGGACTGTGGTTTTTGAGAGTCTGATGTAGTGTACTTTCAATATAAACAAATGTGCTTCACATTTTAGGACTAGTTGTACAACATGTAACTGTGGCCCTTTAAGAAACCGGTCCCTTTAAGAATAAAGTTCTGCCATCATTATTTACTCATGCTCCTGATGTTCCAAACCCATTCTTCAGACCACAGACTAAGATAGTTTTAATGAAATAAGAGATTCATGAAAAAAAATGGATCTTGCTTGATGCACAAGAACCAATGAGGATTGTTCTTGCGTGTCAAGCATGTTTAAGCTTTCTTTAGCATATTTGATGTGTTCCATGTACAGTATGTGTGTTGATCAATGTTTTTATGTCAGAAGACCTGTATTAACCACTTTATTAGTTCTGGTTACTTTAGCAAAATTTTGTAAAATGTTTACTTTTGGAACTTTCAAATGGAAAGACTGCTTCAGAAAGTTCTGCTTCATTTGAAATATCTTTATTTGTGTTTCAAAGACAATAAACATGGGTTTTGAACACAACATAAGGGTGTGTAACCATTTTAAAAGGTTGCCACATTTTTCAATGAAATGTGTCCAATAATAGGAGAGAATTACGAGATAAAGCAAGCAATAACAATTTTACAATGACTTCATAATCTTCCCGGATCTTCTACATTAAGTTCGGTTTTCCTGGACTTTCAATGGAGAGACAAAAAGCTCTCAGGTTTCATTAAAAATATGCGTTTTGAAAATAAACTAAAGTCATTTTTATGCGATCATTAAATTGCTCGTTACTTTTTTCATTATTAGACTTCAACGTTATGACTGTAGAAAATGTCATGTGAAATGATCTCACAGCTATTTTTAACTAATTAATTGAACCAATCTGCACTGAATGATCGCAAGTTTACATCTACTGCATACAATGTTGGACAGATGAATGTACAGTGCGTTCACTGAATTGTGGCGATGCATCAAGACATACAGTAATGAAAGGTGAACAGGCTGCAGTGGGCCTAATGCCTTCCTCTTCAAATGCACGGCAAATCCTGAACCTGACAGCACAGATACGTGAAACACACAGCATTGCGTATTCTTCAAAGGGCAACCATTGTCGTTTCCCTCCAGCTTGCTGCAAACAGCGTTGTCAGCTATGCCTAAATGATTACAGCAAAATAATAGTTTTCTTGCAGTAGAAAAAAAATAAAACAAGCAAGAGACAATCAAACAAAGGCATTCGCCTGCACAACAAAAGCCGAGTAAAGAGACAACGGGTGCCATGCTCCACATTAAGGATGTATGCAGGAAGACAAATCGCATTGCCTTAATCACATTTAATGGCCCACGATCAGTGAATTAATATTCCACGCGCGCCAATGTGATTGAGAGTTCAGCAGTATTTGGAAGCATCTGAGACACATCATTGAGGAATAAGATGGTCTGAACTGCTGGAATGTGCACTCCAAACTCTTTAACTACTGTACCTACTTAAAAGGAGAAATTTGGGGGTGAAAGGGTGAATAGTATTCATACTTGAGTTTCGGACATAGTACTAGAAAAACTATTTTACATGCATGTTGTTCTATTTGTCCTACACGTGTCCAATAACAAAAGTGAGCAATACAAAGCTGGTCATGGAAAATCAGTTTTAAACATATATTTATCAATATCTACACAAATTATATGATCAAAATACCTGACAGTCCTTTATAAATTTTACATTAAATAATTATACATTGCATTATGTAATTTATGACGAGGAGATGTTACATCATTGCTAAACATTTATTGTAACATTTGTTACCATCTGGCGTTTATTATTATCATTAAAATAATAAAAAATATGAATACATTTTAATTTGAATATTTTTTATAAACATCAGTAATCATCATGAGTCTTCATTTCATGCGAGTATAGTGTACATTAGGGATGCACGATATTGGATTTTGGCCGATATTCGATATGCCGATATTTTCAAAATAATTTTGGCCGATGCCGATACCGATATATATACAAATATATACTGATATATTTAAACTTTAATTTTACTGAAGAGAAATCCATGTATCTCTTCTGTACTGATTCTACCATAAATTTATTATTTTACAAATGTAGACAGACATTCACATCTGAAAAACAGGTCAATTATTTCACTTGGAGAATATCGGTTTGGCTCATCGGCAGAAATATTCATATCGGCCGATACCGATAATGGTCATTTTAAGCTTTTATCGGCCGATACCGATATTGTGCCGATATTATCGTGCATCCCTAGTGTACATTCTTTAAACAAACTTTTTCTAACAAATTTCTACAGTGTACTTGTTTTCGGTGCACCTTTAAAAGTAAATAAGGAAAATCTGACCAAAACACAACAGTGTGACCTGATAAGGGAAGTTGCGGCCTAGTGGTTAGAGAGTTTGACTCCTAAGTCCTAACCCTAGGGTTGTGGGTTTGAGTCTTGGGCTGGCAATACCACGACTTCGCGCCCCTTGAGCAAGGCACCGAACCCCCAACTGTCCCCCGGGCGCCATAGCATAAATGGCTGCCCACTGCTCCGGGTGTGTGCTCACAGTGTGTGTGTGTGTTCACTGCTCTGTGTGTGCGCACTTTGGATGGGTTAAATCCAGAGCACAAATTCTGAGTATGGGTCACCATACTTGGCTGAATGTCACTTTACTTATAATGTCGTCACTTTATCTGCCATATACAATCTTGCTTCATCTCTTTTTAAAGAGAGGGGGAGAGAGTTCTCACTATGGTGGTGGCTTCTGTCCAAACAACTAGACTTACAATAGTAATTATGATATTCTCTAAAAAGAAGCAATTCAGTCTCAGATGATTATAAACCTCAGTGGGAAATCACAGCGTTATAATAGCAGACCTTTAATATCCATCTTTAGGTACATAATGTATACCTTAAGAAAAAATCTAACAGGTAATTCACACGTAGATCAAGACTCAACAGACAGTAAACCAACACACCTCCAAGCTGGCTGTGGTGAAATGTAGAAACATTATGAAGACAACCACTCAGAATTCACATACACACACACTCATAATTTTCCCCTTCACCCTTTCAAACGGTGATGTACACTCTGCCTGCTGATTATGAAGCGATCCTCATATCACATAATGAAGAGCATCAATGAAGGCAGAACAGAGCCCTGGTAATTAATCACCAATGTAACCGACAAAGGTTTAATGTCAACTCCGTAAATGGAAAGACTTTCCAACCAATCACAGAGTAAACTTTAGGCTGACATCATTAAGCATCTTGACAGCAACTAAGCTTAAAACAACTTAAACATTTGCCATCTTTACCCTGCAATAGTGGCACGTCTGCATATTATAATAAAAAAAAATTATATATATATATATATATATATATATATATATATATATATATATATATATATATTATGCATATAGAAACGTGGCATTAATTTTAAAAAATATATATGTACAAGTGTTAAATTTGCCTATAATATACAAACTTTGTTATGATATTAACAAAGTTTAAGGATGCACTGATGCTGCATTTCATTTAAACTGAATCAAAGCAGCCTCAGAGCCACATATTTTAGTTAGGCTTATACTGCGTCTTTATATGGAATTAAAAAAAAAAAAAAAAAAAAACACGTGCTCGTGTGAAGACACAAATGGGCCTTGGAGGCGGCTGCCTTCATTTATCAGAAGCCGTGAAGCAACATTAGCAGGAAGAGTCAAAGCCTCCATTATTTATGGACTGGCTCCCTCCCCTGTACACATTTGGTACCTGGTCTTCAGGCAGACAGGAGAAACTAGCCTCCACAACACGGTTGGTTTTTTGACAAAATGACCATGTATGGCAATACGGATTACATTAGTCTTATTTTTAGGGTTGTTTTTCCATATAGGCCTATGAAGTGGTAAACGACGCGCGTTTAACGTTACCTCAAGAGGTTTTTAGCTTAACCGAACCAACCAAAATGCCCAGAAACCTGACAAGTTTAACGTGAAGTGCTGGTCGAGGGGAAAAAATACTAAATTGTCCGCTTTTGACGTTGGGATGTCAAAGTCATCTCGATATTTAACACAGAATGAACAGTCCGCCTAAACGGAACGAATATCATATCATTTTAAGCATATACTCAACCTCACGTTGTTCCAAACTCGTAGGACTTTCTTCCTTGGTACAGAAAAGACGATTATCTGAATCACAGCCCTCAGTCACCATTCACTTTCACAGCATGAAGAAAAGACGCAATGAAAGTGAATGGCGACTTAGACTGTCATCATGACTGAAACTCTATTTCGCGTTTAACGGGGGGAAAAAAGTCCTACGTATTTGGTACATCATGAAGGAGAGTAAATTATTATATATTATCCTTTTTAGGTGAATTATTAATCTTTTAAAATGTATAAATATTTTAAAGCCAAAAGAGCAGCAAACATCTAAGCGTCGAAAGAGGATTTTTTTTTTTTTTTTACGAATGCAATCGCGTCGACCATGAATATCAAGTTTGCTTGATCATCACGCCGGCATTTCTATCACTACGCCATATGAAATCCGCACAAGTTGCCCACTGACAGCACCATCCACTCTCGACCGTCCAGCATTAATGCAAAATGATAGGACTCAAAAATGCCATTCCGTCACTCTGTATGATATGCCTCGAAAGGAAAAAAGCAATCCCAGTTAAGCGATGCACAACACAGACGTCAAAGCTGTCTCGAGTCAGAGCTTCCTTCAAGACCTCGATCAGTCAGTTAATATGATCCCGACTAATTTGTCGGATTAATTATAATTAAGGGGGGTAAAATAAGAATCACCTCAATCAAAACAGAATCATTCTCATTCAAGTTGAGGGGTGAGCACATTAGTGTACACTTTAAATACATCTGACTCTTGATGATGGATCTTTAAGGCTTGCAGATTCTATTAAATGCTTATTTAAGTTACAGCACGTCACATCTCAGTTTATTTCTTTCCCATGTTCTCGGCGACTCTATTAAAGGCAACGCTCAAAGCTCATTTTCTGGACATTTTCACATTTAGAGCAATTTCATTTAAGCCATGGAGTCCAGTCAAATGCACAAGTTTACTGTGCTAATGTCGTATTTTCGCTCTTCTTTCCTGTTACAGTTTAAATGATACAATGAACAAAACACGACAGTCTCGTTTACAAACAAACAACGCAAGAAGCTCGCGAGATAGATAAAATGATCCACATAATTACCATGAAGCTGTTTCCAATACTCTTTGCCATTTCCTACATTTCCAGAGTGTGTCTCCCACTAATGATGGCAGGAGGAGGGAAAAATACAATCCAAACGAAGGAAAAGCTCAAGCAAGAAACATTTGTGACAGCGACACGATTCTGTCCAACTAATTCGCAGAGTAAAACAGCATACGATTTCCCTAATGCAGTTTTAAGACTGATGTTAATCCACAATCCGTCGTCTCATCAGAAAAAAAGCACATCCCGGTGCAGTTCTTTAGGTGTCGCAATGAAGCTAAAAGACTAGAGATGGTTTTTTTTTTACCCTCGTTCCTCACGGATGTGGGTTTGCGGGTTGATAAAATGCCGATATCTCCACTTGCCGTTAGTACGGAGAGGAGCTGAATGGGAGAGCGCCCCAAAAGTGGAGCAAAGACGCCCCTTGCGGCTGCGAAAGGAACTGCAACGCTCTTGCTAGGGATATTTTTAAAGGGACATTGAAAATCCTTCCCAAGTGCATCTGTTGAAAAACCATGATGGCAGTTTGGTCTCATAGGTAACTTGTGATTTTGATCTATTATAATATTACTGAGAAGAATGCTGACCATGAGATGCTCAGGTGAAATATCTATCAAGAGATTACGCTGTGAGATAACTATAACAGAAAAAAAAGTCTTGTAACTTTTTAATTAGAAATGTAATACCAGAAATAACAGAAATTTAAGAATCAGCTGATTCAGATGACGCCATTCTGTCATTTAGCATCTGTTTGCATGATCACAGATCAAATTATTAGACAGGCACCCAATTATATTTCCCTTTGAAATTTATTTTGCTTTTTACCCAATGGCCAAACGACTCAGATTTCACCCCTGTAACTCATTTCTAATTGGTTAAACTGATAGTTTTACAACTTACTCTTACAACACTCTATGGTCTCTCCTACTCACATAAATGGGATTTTACTAATGGGTCTCTTGGGAATATGTCAGTGTTTCAGCAGACAGGTCTATGTCTATATCGTAATAGACAACTGACCCTCCCTTGCAGTGTAATGAAACCCTATAAGCAAGCACTTACTTGAAAGTCCCCTTGAGAGCCTACTCTGAAAGACTCCTTTTGATCTATCCCCATCTCTCATAAGGCAAACAATCTTGAAAAATAAATAAAATATAACAATTTAAATAATTTTACAATAAAAAATGCATCACCATATCATAATTTAATTTTCAGAGACCAGATTTCCTCTATTTATCAGCTTTGCTTGACATAACTTTCAACTTTAGTTCTGTCTTACGGCGGGAAACCAAACAAATACTTTTTTTCTAAACTCATGAAAACTTAAGGTTCACGCTCATATCCAATGAAAAATGTTTTAGAGTTCCACATTTAATATTCTCTTTCCTAGTTTGTGCAGCAACATTTTACATTTAATCACTCTAGACCTCGTCGAAAACACACTTGAAACATTTTGTGATGCAATCTGACAACAGTGCAGCTGCTGTATTAAGAAATATAAGTGACCGTGCTGTGGGATGTGTCTCCAGTAGGAAGACCCCAACTATCCAAATCGTGCGATTGCAGCGTCACAGCTGGGCAGGCTCCACACATGCCACAGCATGCTCTGAATCACTTGATCAGAGGCAATGTACTGCACTAATGTCCTCAATATCCCTTTGAGGGAGTTAAATATAAAATTGATGCCGCCGTCATGAACAATTCAGTCCGCCAGTTGAAAAGTCTCCCTGGGACCCCAAAGCATTCCAGTGGCTGTAAGCATTTTTAATGGTTAATCTTTTATTTAGTGCCTGATTAGAAATCCTACAAAATAATTTACATTTAATTTATTTATTTATTTTTGTCAGAAACAAATTCCTTTATTCAGCAAAGAGGCGTTAAATAGACCAGAAGTGGCATATATTTTTTACATTGCTTCAATATATATATAATTTTTTTTATATAATTTATTTTCAAACAGAGATCTCGTTTGGTTTTTGAGAGATGGAGACATGCAGAGACGGCAACACGGCTATTTAATTGGCAATCGCGCTGTGCTTATTCATTCGTGTATCATACCATTGCCTATAAGGTTTAAATAGTAGAACGTGTATGATGTGATATTTTAGGTAATTTCAGCCCTGCTCTTGCCAAGCTCTGATTTCTGCGAGATGTACAGCGTGGCAACAGCAATGCAGTGTTTGATTTGCGCTCTTTTCATTCATAAATTTTACGTTCATTCACTTCACACACTCATTGAGTGAATTCAAAGGTTTGTGTAAAATATTGCTCTGATCCTCTGGCTCACCTGTGAATCTAGTAAGCACCAGACTGTGCTCACCCTCAGCCGAATATTCGGGCAGAATTATTCGTTATCAGTTACCGTATTTTCCGGACTATAAGTCGCACTTTTTTTTCATAGTTTGGCTGATCCTGCGACTTATAGTCAGGTGCGACTTATTTATCAAAATTTATTTGACATGAACCAAGAGAAATGAACTAACAGAAAACACTACCGTCTACAACCGCGAGAGGGCGCTGTATGCTGCTCAGTGCTCCTGTAGTCTACACTGAAGACAGAGCGCCCTCTCGCGGCTGTATACGGTAATGTTTTCTCTTGGTTCTTGGTTCTAAATAAATGCGACTTATAATCCAGTGCGACTTATATGTTTTTTTCCTCATCATGATGTATTTTTGGACTGATGCGACTTATACTCAGGTGCGACTTATAGTCCGAAAAATACGGTATTCATTTTGGAAGCCATTATTCGTGCCTTTCCAAATAAGGTATTCAGCTTCGGGCTCACCCCTACTACATACAAAAGTATATAACCAAAGGCAGACTGAAAACTTTCATTTTTATTTTTTGTAAGGTTTTGCTAGCTAACGGCTCAGTGTATAAGCTTATCATGCCGCTAACCCATGCCATATGCAAATGTTGACACGTTTTCTACTCCCTGGGGTCCTAGGGAAACTGAACAGGCAGGGCAAATCATTCAGTTTACTGAGACACACCATATCCTGCACATCAGGAATTGGTTCCGGCCACCTACCTTATGGAAACCGCCATATTCTGAAAGAAATGTATTCTTTGAAAAATAACTTGCAGTATCATCGTAAAAAGTATAATCTGTCACATCTTATCACATAACGACTGAAATTCTCCCTCAACGTTTCCAACTTTAATTTAAAATTCACAAAGGCAAGAATTGTCCTTGCTAATCTTGCTCCGTGTCATTCCAGCTCATATCCTTTCATAAATGTGTTAATTGACATGCTCAATTTTGCACTGGACGAGCGTTTGAATGTTTTTAATGCACTTTTCACATTAATACACTGCAGTCATTAAAAGTGGATCACTGGCTTGACCTCTGCAGTGATTCATTCCACCTACTGCAACTAAAAGCTACATTTCAACAGAAGCATGATGAAAGCTTACCACCTCAGCTTCTAATATCTGCTAAGAGCTCCAAACAATGTCAATTACAGCACTAACACTCATCAGCAGGAAGATTCAAACCCACAGACAAAAAGGCCCAATCTACAAATCTCACTTTAAAGCACATTGGCCGTAATGACACGTACTATAATCAACCACCACAATTATCGTAGATGATAACTTAATGCTAACAGTCAGACCTGTCTTTCAAAAAGACATCTCTGCTGGGTTCCTGTACAGTACCAAGCGCATTAAATAGGCTTGTGAGATTTCTCTTCCATTCCTGACACTCCCATATGTTGCATTTGCTGTCACTCAAAGGCAGCCGCCGGCAAGCAAATTGTTCATTTTCCAGGCGTGATGTAGGACAAACATGCAACCAGATGTTTGGGGAGACGCAGGAAGGCTTCAGATGAGAGGCTACAGCATGCGCCGGCATTGCCCCGAGTGTAGTGTGGCATGCCAGGCAGACGCTGGTGTAATAACTGATGCGCCTCTGGCGGGCTTTGAGAAGCGGCCCTGCTCCCGGCACCCAGGGGTCACTGCAGAGGCTGCCTCTCTCACTTGTGCTCGTCTACATCATCTTCCTCCCTGTGTGAGTACACTTCCTTTCAGCAGGAGGGAGTAAAGGGGGGCAGGTTATAAATAACCATCACCACAAATTAATGGGTGCTGTGTAACCATACCTACTGCTGAGCAAAGGCTAAATGTGGTAGCTCACAGGTGGTACTGTGTATCTGCTGTAAACAGGGTTTTTATAGAATTCATTTTTTACTTCCGTTTTGTCTTTTTTCTTTTTCATTACTTTTTAGCCTACCATTGGCATATTTTTCTTTATTTTATTTCATTTAATTTCATTTCTAAAGTTGTGTTTTAAGGTTAAAAGGAAATGATCATAAACTTAACGGATAATGTCCCATCAGAAAATGATGAGTATCAGTACCAGTTTTTTTAAAAGAAGTTTCTTATGCTCACCAAGGCTGCATTTATACAGTAAAATACAGTAATATTGTGAAAAATTATTACAATATAAAAAGAAATGTTTTCTATTTTAAAACATTGCAAAATATAAGACATTAATTTAATGCAAAGCTAAATTTTTATCCGGTCTTCAATGTCACGCAATCCTTTAGAAATAATTATAATATGCAGATTTGCTGCTCAAGTGACATTTCTTATTGTGAATGTTAAAAACCGTTGTGCTTTTTTTTGTGGAAGCCTTGATGCATTCTATCTAGATTATTTAATTAACAGAAAGTTCAAAAGAAAAGCATTTATTGGAAACATATTTTTCTATACATGTTAAAGTAAATCTAAAGCCCAAATTGTGTGTGTGTGTGTATACATATAACAAAAGAAAGTAAGAAGTAGAAAATAAATGAAAAAGAATCAAAGAATGAACAATGGGTTCTTGGAGATGGGCTGAACCTGTCACTCTCTAATGGGTACAGTGGATGGCAGGCCTGGGGCAAAGGCACGGTGGGTACCCAGCCTGTGTGATTAGTGAAAGGGGCAAGTTGTAATCCATTGCTGCATTAATCAAAATGATAATGCTTCCATTTGTGATTACTGCTTGCTTCCAGCACTGCATAAAGCCTGTCCCGTGTGTTTCTAGGGTTGTTTGAGGATGAATGGGGTGGGGGATGGTAGTCACCTCATAACTAAATATCCTTCCAAATCCACTTGGTGCATCAACTGCAAAAAGCTGAGAGCCATTTAAAAAAATGGTAGCTGAATATTCAGCAATCAAATCATATTGTACTTGCCAACTGAAAAACAGTGGACTCTTAGTGCTGAATGAAAGAAATCTCCTCCATTCGAACCTGCCTATTGTCTTGTCTTTTGTTTTGTTGTCCTCACCTGCCTTTGGCTGAGTTTGCTTTTGCTGTGTGATAAATCACCTTAAAAACTGTTGCCTTGCCGTAAAGTGTTGCGCATTCAGCCATGTCAGATTTAAATAAGAAAATGATAAGACAGAAAGAGGATCTGCCACATTTAACACGGGGAAAACACAGCACTGGCATCTTATTAAAATGTATGAAAGCAATAAGAGACAGGCTGGCAGAGATAGGGTAGGCATAGGCAGCCAAAAATTGCAACAGTGTTGTTTATTTGCCCTAGAAAGTCAGATAGGAGACCAGATGTGATCTGTATTTACACCTGTGTGAAAGCTAAAGTGGCTTTCTGTATCAGGGGTCGGTGACTGTGATTGTTAGACAAGTAGGTTGTAAAAGAAGTGCAAATGAATCCTGAGCCAAATTTAAGCTTTTCTGGAATGGTTTTCCACTCAGTGCCTTTCACGGTAACTCTGAATGAAACCCGAAAGCATCTTTCTTGTTGAAAAGAATATGGTTAAGAGTCAGATATGTTCCAGCAAAGTGACTCATATTGATTTCTGCAAGAGTGAGACATCAGATTTGGATCTGATGCCAAGGGGAGTCAGCGGCCTATTGTTTTTGGAGCTGGGGGCAATCATTTGATATCATCAAACTGTAATGAATCTGGGAGAGAAGAGAGTTGGTTCTGAAATTAAAAGCGTCCTTTGCGACCATAAACGGGTTTTTGAAGCGCAGCTCTCAGCCCCCTTGGCTAAACATTGAAACTGAATCAGCTGCAAACCCAATGATGATATTCACTCAACATGCCTTATTTAACGATTATATACAGTATGTCAAAAATAACTGAGAAAAAAAGCAAGTACTATTCCTTCAAAAATTATTTGATGCAAAATTAAAGAATTTCACAAAAGGTATAGTAAAACCTATCATTCTGCCAGAGCATGCCATTAACCATTATAATAAATTATAATGGGGCAGCCTCTAATAGCTGTGCTGATCAGAAAGTCAAATGCAATTGTAGGAGAATAAGACTCGCTTACAACCAAGTTATTTGAAAAAGCATGGATCTTTCAGCACACAGACAGACTTTTTTTAATTATATCAGGCTGGTGGAGAGACTCAGGCGGCAAGGCATATATTGAGCTCCTACTAAATCTTGTTTATGCTGTCACAAAGGGGTCAACTGGCTCCTAGCAGGCTCCTGGCACCAGCAAAACAGCACAGTTGGGCTGCATCTATCTGGACCTGTCCATGGTGCTGAAATAGCAATCCTCACCATGCATGATATATGTATATATATAATTTATTGCAATTATTAAATAATATAATTATTATTATTTACATATATTTAATCAAAGTATTTAAAAGATAATTGTTCTGAAATGTATACAACTTTTACATATACAAGATAATTTCATAAAATACTTTAATAAAAGTACATTCATTATTGTTGTTATTCTATAATATTATATACAATTTACAAAACTGAATAATAATTCTAAAACTATATATTATAGTTATTGCTGTTGTTATATAAAACATAATATTATTTATAAAAATAAAATATTGTAGACTAAAATGATTTGATTCATGAAGTACATTAATTTAGTAGTAGTATTAAATATATAAAAATAATTAAAGTTTTTATAAAAGTAACTGCTCTAAACATATGTAATATTATTAAATATCAAATTATTATATAAAACATTACTTACATTGTGTAATGTTTAATTTTATTTGTGTAACATTTTCATACTATTTCGAAATAAACATAACTGCTTCTACTTAATTATCATTGTTACTATAAAAAATTAATTATAAAAAAATTGCTCTGAAACTGTTTTTAAATATATTTTTTTAATAGATAAAAACTATTAAAGCAGATGAGACAAATACATTGATGAATCAAATTACTGTAGTCAAGTTGGTTTAACTGCAGTACACCAAACCTTCTGCAATCACCTCAAGCGGAGTAATTTGATTCATGAATGTATTACTCTTCTGGAGTGACATCCAACCTCTCTGTATTTACTGCTCAGCTCAGCCTATACGTGCACCTGGAATCTGGCACCTGTTGTGTTTTGTCATGTTTTCAGAGCTAAATTACCCTGACCTGGTCATAAAAGTAATGAGTAATAAGAGAGCTTGTTGCTCTGGCACCTCTAGATTTCCCTGACCCTCCTGAAGTAGCTGATCAATTAGTGTTTGCCGCCCGGATCAGCTGCGTGCACAACCCAGCCGATATCAACATGTCAATACGTCAGCACAGTGACCAGACAGTGGGAGGAGTTCAGCTCATTTTCACATTTGATGAATACATCTCCAGACAAAATGCGACAGGAAGCGCAGCAGAGCCGATGCAAGGTCAAGCAGATACGTCTGGTTCCCGAATTCTCCACAGGCTTTCAAAAGAAAAAAAAAAAAAAAACATAACGACTTTGAAATCGCATTCTGTCCAGAGGTAAACCATCTCTGCTTGTTGCGACTGCTTCATTTGTATTCCGACCCACCCGGGATACTAGCCTGATCAGGTTGGGTTACCAAGCCAAAGTGATCTATCTTCTTTGATGTAAAAAAAGATCTCTTGCTCATTTCCTGACAACGCAGGGCAGGAAATACTGCTCGGCCCCAGAACTTTGCGCGTTTTCCCTCCACCTGCCAGAGCTGTGCGTTGGAGATGGAGAGAAAAGCCTTGGAGAAGAGGCTAAATTTATCAGGCGCGCAGTGCTCCGAGCTCCCCTCGGGAAGCATAATGAGTTTAAACTCGGTGAAAAATCAACAGCGTGTGGATAGTATAACCTGAGCGCTCAACATCTCAAATGGATTTTGCCTTCAGAAAGATGCCTTTTAGCCAAAGATCTTTTGCTCTGTGTTGTGAAATGTGATAAATATCTAACAAGCTCCATTCTTGTAATGGCTCCTGGAGTCAGGAAGAACAAGCGAATCATACATTTCTATTAGATTCCTCGACTTTTTACTGGTGTAACTGGTCTGACTAAATGGATCAGTGAGCAGGTGCTACGTCACATAAGAGCTCTAATCTTTCTCCATTTGATCACTTACAGGTAGATTCATGTCTTTAATGGATATATACCTCATAAAACGTGCCCATAATGGGGAGGAGATACCAAATTTTGGGTTCCATTATCTTGTCCATCTCTCGGGAGCCCTAAAAGATCTAATTACACCTTTTTAACAGACTTTTCACATCCACTACATAAGCTATTATGCCTCGACCACCGGCCAGCTGAATTCCGCTTGAAGGCAAACGAGCATGGGAGGGTTTTCTCATCAAACCCTCTTTTACCTTCTTAAATGTTCTGCATTGTGACCCCTCCAGGTGGAACAGACGTTTGATCTTAATGATGGCGGTGGGTTTTGTGAGCTGACAGCAACAGGTAGCCTGGCATATAATGAGCCCATTAAGTTTCAGGATACTGAGAATGTTGCGGCAAAAGGAGAGCCGGCTGACATACTGGATGAGACGTGGAAAGACACGAGGAAGAGACACGGAGAGCCGGAGGAGGAACTAAAGCTGAAGAAAATTGTCACTGTTATGAAGAGCTTTGGCTTCGCTGTTGCCATAGATACCCCATGGCCTTTCCACTCGGAGAGTGCTGCTGAATCAACGCATTACTCCGGCACTCTGAGGCAGGTGAACACAGCCTAAAAAAAATCAATGGGGAAGAGGTGAGTGGGCAGCTATGCATAGCAGTGGAGGAATACTTTATGGGAGAGAGAAGTACATGGGAGGCAGATAAGACGCTTCCTGTAAGTGCACCAGAAAGCTGTGATGTATGGAGCGGGTGAGCAGGTGTAGTTATATAGGTGCCGTCTAATTCATCATTCCATCCCAGCATGCATTCTAGGGAAGAAAGAGAGCGAGAGATGAGGTTTCGACTAGACCTGTATGCTGTGGCACAAAAAGGTACATTGCATTGCAACGTTCCGTATAAATGCTCAGAAGAAAGAAGCTGCAGAGAATACGGAAAATGGCTACTGATGCCACTCTCTTTGCTTTCAGTGTCTCATTCACACATTCTCTCATGCACACAGAATTAAACAAATCATGTACATGAAGCCAAATACTATAATTGGGAAAAGGCATGAAAAATGGCAAAATGAATAATGATTTTTAACAGAAAAGTATATCAAAAACCTCAAAGATAATTTTGAATAAACAACACAAGACAATGAACAACACCATGCAATGGTGAGTCTCTGAAGACAATATGACAAAAGTGTTCATTTTATGAATACAAGTTCAAAACAAATAGCAGTGTGGCATATTT
This sequence comes from Carassius auratus, assembly GCF_003368295.1. Lineage (NCBI taxonomy): Eukaryota > Metazoa > Chordata > Actinopteri > Cypriniformes > Cyprinidae > Carassius > Carassius auratus. The sequence continues at coordinate 9,043,994 of NC_039253.1, forward strand.
ATTCTTGGAAAGTATAATGGGAAAATAAATATAGAATTTTACAGTTTTACACTTCTTTATGAATAATAAAAACATATATTATCATACAATGTAGATTTCATATAAGCATTATTATTATTATTATGTTCTTTATTCTTGGAAACTATAAATTACATAATCTAAATAGTATTGTTAAATTCCCCCGTAGTCAAAAATGTGTATCCCTTAAAACTCCTCTTTGATCAACAAAATTACATATTTAAATGTTTTTTTTGAAAATCATTTTCTCACAGCTTAAAATAGCTTTAATGTAACGCTACACCTTTGTCCATTTACTATACGCAGATCTATGAATATGCAAATTAACCATGCCTCCACACCAGCCAGGGCCTCCTGATCCATGTATAATGACTGATAAAACTATGTTTTTTCAAGCGGCAACCTTCCGGTCTCTTTTGTGAAACCAACTGGAATGTGAATAAGACTACAACTCATCGACTGGCCGCTAGAGGCAGGCTCCCATAGACTCCCCATGTTAAAATGCCCAACTTTAAAGCAGAAAAGCCTGGTACAAAAAGTGCTTTTGGTGTATATAGATCATTTTGCCCTTCATGACAATGGTGAGTTTTTTTTTTTTTTTTTTTTTTGTTGTTTTTTTTTGGATAACTCATCCATTTAAATTATATTAAGCCAAAAGTTCTGCATAATTAAGGGCATGGCCACTTGAGTGACAGGTGGATTGCCACTGCTGTCACCACCGTTGAGCTAGGTGGATGTGGTTTAAAGTACCAGTTGCTGCCTCTTTGACCATTTTTGATTGTCCAGAAGTGACGCACTGCCAAGATGGCGACAGCTGGCTCCGCCAACTTTGAGCTTCAAAAACGCTCTTCGGAAACCGTGATGTCATGGACAATACTTCCATGTTTTTATAGTCTATGGATTTTACTAGCGGACAGCTACAGGGGATACTGTAACTTTCGTTGAAGTTACTTGTTGTGATGTTGTGTCATCAAAATGCCTTGAATACTCAAATGCAGTCAAGTTTGATTTTTTTATTTGCGCCTGCGACCAATGTGTGTGAAGTGCGGACGCCGTTGCGGGAGAGGTGGGTCTGACTCCAGGCTTCTTTTATACTGTTGCCGTGGGTTATTTTTCAAGTTAGAGGTTCTAAATTCGTGTTAAACCACGGCTTCATGTTTTTTTTTTTTTTTTTTTTTTTTTTGTGCTGCCAATCCTAGGTATCGTATCTGGTATCTTGCATGCAATCTCTATTTATGATCTCTGTGCATTTCTATAAATGGAGAGAGGGATATGCTTATGATAGGAATCTATCGCTTGACGTGTTTGGTTATTGAATTTTGTGACGTAGCAAACTGTGGGTTGTTTCAAATCGCGTTTCTAGCACTGCCAGTGGAGACTGCAGTTTTAAGGAGAAATACTCAGCAATGGTGTTGATTAATGGATTTGTACATGGTTTGCCTAAATGAAAGTGAAAACACAGACAAATAAACAATATAAAAAAACAACTTGATTTTCACTACAGGGTTTTGGCAGGCTTCTAAGCCCTGCCAACACTGAGTTAATAACATTCAATTAACAGGTAATTTGATCTTTTTTTTTGTAACAAAAGTGAGTAATTGACCACTGGAGTCAGTCCTTATGGCTGACAGGACCGAATGAAGAGGACAGAGGGACCATGGCTGATTAACATACTGAATGGACAGTGAACAATCCCAGTTATACATCTGTGAATTTTTCCACAGACACTCCTGCCAACTTCCTCTTTGCTGTTATGTCCCAGTTTAGTGAATGTTCACTCACCTGAACAATTACAGCTGGTTCAACTGAGATCCAGATACAGAAAGGTCTGGCATGTGTGAATCTGAACAGTCTAGTTCAGTCTTCAGGAGATCAGTTGATTCAAAACCAGAAGAGTATCATTTACCCATCATCATGCCATTTAAAAGGATGTGTGAGTTATCAAAATGACAGCTGCTTTTTCCAACAACAAAACTGAGCAGCAGTCATTGGCAATAAAGTTACTTTGTATTTGCTTATCACTTAAAATAGTTTATATTGGTGCTGTCAAACAATGAATTGGGATTAATCGCATCCAAAATAAAAGTTTTTGTTTACATAATAAATATACACTACACAAACATATACTATGTACAAATAAATACACACATACGTTTCAGTATATTCAAGAATTTTTTTTTTATATATTAAATGTGTGTGTGTGTGTGTGTGTGTGTGTAAATACATTTAAAAATTTTCAAAACAATAAAAATAAATACTATTTGTGAAATTGTTATACATTTTGTGGCATTTATATCTATTAAGTTGTTCTGTATCAATATTTACACATTATAGAAATAGTGTACAAATACATTTAAAATGCATTGAAAATATCATTAAGTAGTCTCATTAAAAAGTTGGGTAATCTGAATGTAATGAATTATGAAGTATTGTTTGTAATTCAGTGATGTTATGTTTGTGCATTTGCTCATATCCCTAATATTAGCGTTTATGATCCTAACACTGTCCACTATGACAATTACATTTATCACAATAAATGACAGTACTGCTGTGACAGCAACTTCAGAAGAAAAACTTACAGTAAATGCATTAACGATTATAATGGTGACATGAATACTGCAAAGTAATCACATCCAAAATATGTTTTTATGCCAATCTTGGCATTATTGCTATGCAACAGTTTAGACTATTTTCCCCCGAGAGTGTAGAAAAGAAAAATAACGGGGGGAAAAAAAGAGAAAAATATCCATTGATTAAGCACACTTGACATGACTTGTAATTCAGCAATTGGGCAAAGCCTAAAATTAAATCCTACATTCTGGACCAGAGCTGAGGTAACAATTGGAGCTAAATTGCAATCACCCTAAACTCTAAAACTACAAAGCAAGAGAGAGAACAGACAAAGCGCTGGGGAATTCGAAGCCTCTTGCTCACACCGCTAAAATTAACAGAACCATTCAAATGGTTTTGCAGCCCTTCAGCTACTAATTTTGTCTCTTTCCAGCTGCTGAAAAACACACCCCATGTGAGACTTCAATAATTCCTTAAAAAAAAAAAAACAATTGACTAGCTTTTGATAATGCAAGCTTTTGCAATTAGCGGTTGATAAATGATTTCTGAAAGAAAATTTCATTTCATTAAGAAACAATTTATTGCTTTCCTGAGTTGAGAGCAATGAAAATATTCAGACACTGTACTGCATATCTTAGACAGGGTTTCAAGAAAAAAAAAAGAAAAAGAAATAATGACTAGAGAGCCATTTGCTCAAATGAAACATTTAGGAGCCAAATGAATCACCATCAACTAGGATAACATCAATATATTTAAAAAAATAATAATAATTTAGAATACAAACTAACATTAAATTCATCCCAATAATAATGCTAAAATATATTTTAATTATTATTAAAAAATTCCATGATTGCTATAATTTTATTTTAGTTCATTTGTCTCTTTAATATATTGTGCATCATTAATAAAAGGCATACAAGTATTTGATTTGGGTATTACTAGATTACTGCGATCACTTTGTTCATGTAATTGTTAGCTTGATAAAAAAGTATTATTTTCAATTAGACAAACTAAACCTGGTTCATAATTTGTAACTCAGTCATTTGTTTGTAAATCAGACAAAGTCTCATGCTGTGTTTGCTGTCATGTGCAGGAAATATTGGCATGTACCCTAAAGACTTGTTATATCACTAGATGATCAAACCACATATGGACGCACAGAAAGTTTCCCTGACTGTTGCCAACAAATGAAAGCATGTATTCTGAAATATTTATTCTGTTTCTTTATTTTAAAAAGGAAAACTTTTCCCTCATAAACAGCTTCCCTTTTGTATTTTTCCTCCACTGTATTTATTTCTGCTAATGCCACTGTTTTCACCTACCGTTTTTTTTTACAGAACCATGAACGGTTACATTTTGCCACCCACTGAAGCTTGAGGTGAGACTCATACTGATTAAATGACCCTGTAGCACTAAATAATGCATACTGCACAATCCCAACAAAAAGGATTAGGATTTAGATGTCGAGTGCAGGTCATATCAGGTCTGTGTGTTATGGTTGTTTTTGTTTTTCCTCATATGAGGATAGCCTGACTAAGCTCTCAGGACGAGGAGCAGACACACCAGTGAGGTGTAATAATTCCCACTAGGCAGCGTTCCCTCCTCCTGTCAGAATTAGATTTGTGCCACTGGATGACGGCGAGGACCCAAGGCTAACTGCTGAGGCATGCTGACACTTTGGCGATTACATAAGACAACTATTAGACGTATATGCAGCTACAAATAACATTAAAAAGAAGCGTTGCTGATGTTTGAAGGGGTCTGGGCCGTGCTCGCTCATGATTAATCTGCTATAAGCACATGCTGCTGGCTTCAGATGTGCCAGACAGAATAAAGCAGCCCACATGTAGCTTTAAGCCCAGCACATCATTTGTTGTTTTAGTCCAATTGTACTTTACATAGAGTTTATTTTAACTCAGCACTTCTAAATTGGTGGTGGAGTTTCATAAAGGTATATAAGTGCTCATTACAAACATAAAATGACAAAGCGTGAAACTGCACTCTATCTTTCATCCGTCCATTGACCATGTATTTGTCTGTCTGTCTCTGTCTGTCCATCTTAGCACCAATAGATCTATCAAACCTTCCTTCCATTTTCTGTCTGTCTGTCTATCCATCTAATCATCCATCCATCTGTCTATCCATTTAACCATCCATCCATAAAGCTATTCTTTGTTATCCATAAAGTTATCCATCCATCCATACAACACCCTCCCTCCATCTATCCATCTCTTATCTGCCGAACAATCCATCTATCCACTTATCTATCCATCCACCCACCCACTCATCCATCCATCCACCCACCGTTCTGTCTTTTTTCTGTCTACCATCCATCCATCCATCCACCCTTTCCTCCATCAATCCATCCATCATCGATCCAACAAACATTCCTCCCTCCCTCCATCCATTTAACCACCTGTCCATATATCCATCTAACAATCCATCCATATGCTCATCCATCCATCCATCATTTACATATCCATCAGCATGTCTATCCATTTAGCCATTCATCCATACATCCATTTTTCTTTGTCGAACCATACATTCTCTATTCTGCCTCATTTTCTGGCTACCATCCATAAAACATTCCTCCCTCCCTCCCTTCTATCTATCTATCTATCTATCCATATATCTATCTATCCATATATCTATCTATCTATCTATCTATCTATCTATCTATCTATCTATCTATCTATCTGCCTGTCTATCCATCTAACAACCCATCCATCTGTTTCCCCATCATCCATTTATCCATCAATTAACCAACCAATCTATAAACCTCCAAACTTCTTTTCCCCCTAATACGCTTTAGCAAAGTTTAAAGTTCAACTTCAAAATCAAATTCAAACTGTAATTCTGCATCATGTTTGTTACCTAAATTCAAATTCCAGAATTAGATTGAAATTTAAAAGGCACTTTGCATTGGCTTCTGAATGGAACACAACCCTGCTAACTAGAAACTTGTTGACTAATGCATAAACAATGGGCTGAATTTCATAGACTACATAATGCATGTCTAGTCTGTGGCCGTTCTGATAACTCTGCCTGTGCTGTTCAAGACTGAACAAAAATGACAGCCATCCAAAACCCTCTCATTGCTTTTTAGAGCCAATTTCTCTTTCATGTACAATTCTCTCATATACTCCTTTGATGTGCTGCTTGGGGGTTAAACAAGATTTCGATTTTTTTTTTTTTTAATCAGGCATCAGAAAACAAAAAACAAAAAAGACCAACAATAAATGGATGCAGATCGTTCCATGGAGACAGTTTTTAGAAACAAAACAAATATCTTGCCAATTTTCTCTTTTGTTTTGTTTTCTGTCAAGCTAAGATCCAATTACTTTATCTGTGAACACAGGAAAAACATATGGGGGAGGGATCATGCTCCATTTCTGACCCAATTCTCTAATAGTTGGTCAACATACTGTACTGGGCACATGAATAAATATGTCTAAATTAGAATGTTGCTCAAAAGCCTGATCCTATACAGAAAGAAAGAAAAGTGCACGCTTGTCCTTGCAGCTGTGTAGCAGATGTTACAGCCAAATTATTACGACATTGCTTTTTAAGCAGATGTGAGCAAGTCTTCATGAATAAAACTATAACAAGAAAATATTTACATTTTAATTATTTCCATGATTTTTAGCATTTTATTTTCTGATTCTGTGCATTATTTATAAAATGCATTCAAGTATTCCCAAGTAATAATAATATTTTCACACAATATCTTTTCAATAATTCCTTAATTTTATAGTTTTCTTTTTAATGATATTATGCATAACTTATAAAAGGCATAATTATTCAAAAAAAATACTACTACTAATATTAATATAAGTATTAGTCATTATAATACATAATTATGAATATTAAATAAAAATTATATTTATTTTTATTCCTTTATAATTCAATGACTGTTATAGTTTATTCATTAATGTAGTAGAATTTATTAAAAAAGCATATAATCATTCTTTTTAAGTATTATATTAGAGAAATACAAGTAAAAAAAAAAAAACGGTTTGAATCCTCTTGGTTGGACCTCCTCACCTTTCTGCATTACTGCTGATTATGAACCCTCCACGCCGATACACTACTCACACAGGCCTGGGACCCAGGGATCTGCTATTACAGCCCTCATGTTAGTCTTACTCATTATTCGCAATTGATGTGCTGACTTTAATGGTCAGCGAGGGAGCCGCCCCCTCGCGCTGCCTAGATGAAGCAGAAGTCTAAATGACTCACTTAGTATCACTCTGTTCAGGCGTGAGATACAATAACACACGGCCGTGGCCTGTCGTGTCATTTGCTGTCGGGAGAAGTAAATGAATGACAGCTTCACTGCTGTTTATGCATCCCAACAGCCTTTTAAGCCACTGCTTTGAAAGGACGAGACATTTATTCATCACTTACGGCAGTTCAGCCGATGAAAGCGAGAGAGGAACGCACCTATTTGCTTTTTTACCCTGCTCAACCTCCCATTCCCTCCGCATGCGCCCGGAGGATGGGCCGTACCTCACCACATGCATTTTTAACAGGTCCATTATTAACAGGTGCTTTGCAGTGTGGGATGCATGATTTATGCGTGCCATTTGCGAGCTTGCCTGGCTCCACTGGAAGCAAAAGAGTCGCATCTCCATTAGTGAAGGGACTGGCCTTGACTGCACTATAATGCAGCAGAGAGCCAATACGGTACGATCAGAGGCTTTGCAGTTAATGGACCACTATCAGAAACAAATTAGATTATATGCTGCTCATAACCACCAGTGCCGTCTACTGCAGCCACCAGTGCCCTCTCAGACCCGGGCAAGAATATTTAGTCCATAGAATCGTCCCATGCAAGTATCGCACAGAGTATGTGCGGAATCAAGTTTAAAGTCATCTCCTGTTGGGATTCAAGATTTTTTCAAGATTGGATTGGAAGATTTGTACACTTCTTCAAAGTTTTATGGATTACTTTATTTATTTATACATTTGAACACCAATTATGACTCTTATGACAATTATTAATACTATGGTTTTTTTGTTTGTTTGTTTTTTAATTGAAAATCAAATTAAACAACTTAACTGTTTAAAAGCATGACAAAACTACTAATTTGGGGGTCTGTAAGATTTTGAAAAAGTGTCTTATGCTTACCAAGGCTGCAATTATTTGAGAAAGTATACAGTAAAAAAATATCACTTTGGGAAATAATTTTGCTGGTTAAAATTAAATTTTAAAACATATTGAAATAAAAAAAAAAAAGTTATTTATTTATGTATGAGAAGTAAAAGCTGAATTTTCAGCATCATTACTCCAGTCTTCAGTGTCACATGATCCTTCAGAAATCATTCTAATTTGCTCATTTGATGCTCGGGAAACACTTAAAATTATCTACAGTATGTTGAAAATTGTTATGCTGCTTAATATTTCTGTGGAAACCAATTATTCATATATTATGTTCTGAATAAAAAGTATTTAGTAGAAATGGAAATCTTTTGTAATATCATAAATGCATTAACATCACTTTTGATCAAATGAACACATTCTCACTTAATAAAAGCATTAATTTCTTTAAACAATGCTAACATTTGAATGGCATTTTTTTGGAATAGCACCACAATTTCCATCATGATTTCCACACTGAAGACTGAATTAATGGCTGCACTGCATAATGAGAATAAATTGAATTTATTAAAATAGAAAACACTTTTAAACTGTAATAGTATTTCACACTGTTAATTTTTCTGCACTGTTGACTGAATAAACGAAACCTTGGTGAGCTTACTCTTTTCAAACAAAAAAAGTTAAGGATACATGCCTCCATGCCAAAAAAAAGGAATGTTTCTCTTTTACCCAAAACTGAATCTAGTGTCTACTGTGCAGAAGTACTGTATTCTCTGAACTCCGTGTCTTACTGCACTTTCTGAATAATAAGCTAGTTTCAACACAGACTTTGAGATCTAGTGCACCTGGTTCCTACGCACCAGGGGTCCACAGGCAGTCCAAACCTCACCTGGCACAAATCGCCAAGCTCCGCCAACCCTACATGTCTTTTCATGTCTTGTTTTAAATTGCTGCCAGCGGAAAACTTTCCGTCTCATTCTTCTATCAGAAAACACATAGTGTTCCCCTCTAACCCCTCAACTCATCCTCCAAGATCCATTTCAATAAAGCTCCGAACTGCTGAAGTCCTTCTTCCAGCACTTTCACTGGAAACTCCAGCCATCTGGATGATTGGAGAGCCCTGGTGGCTACTTTTGGCTGTGCCCACTCATCCCATCTCACACATGCCGCCGCACTTATTGCTTCCCAACTTCCCTTCCATCCCCAAGTGAGGAGACTGACATTTCTGAACCATACCTCACTTGGCTTGATGTGATGGTCAGTTCATGCCCAGCTGCTCCTCTGTGTCTGTCTTGTTGGTGTACCACTGAGCTCAGACTGGTCCAGATCACTCAGCTCTCTCCAGTGAAGACAGAACCTGCTTGCCTGCTGAGTTCGGTCTCAGTGCCCTGAGAATAAAAGCTACACTCTGAGTCTGCAATTCAGCCCTGTTCACTCATCTTCAGTCTAGACAAGCGCTGCGTTGTATTCCCACCCTCAATTTGGAATTATAGACCAACTGAATGTTATCATATCAGACTGAAATCTACATCAACCGTTTATCGATTCATAACCTTCTACTTTTTTACCATAATATTATTTTAAAACTATACAGAGAACAAATAAAAATGGAAAGGTGTTAACCAATCCAGTTCAAGAATTACATGTAATTAATGTGTTATTAAGCATTAATAAGCAAAAGGTTTTCGGAAATGCTCTTATTGCTGTAATTTCCCAAACACATTAGGAGACTTGCATCTCAGTAGGACCCCAACCCTGATGTTTTGTGCTCCGTGACTCACTCAGATAATGAAGTAATGAGGTTTACGTATTTGAGGGCATTATGGAGGTGGCAGAGCTCTCCTGTCAGTCAAATATGGATTAAGCAGCTCAGACTTCATTTCACATATCTGGCCGAAAATCTTCTCAATGTGATGTAATCAACTTTTACCCAAATGTGGCAACGCATCTGTTTGCCCTGGACATCTTTCTCTTGATCTCTTCATTTAGCCTTCTGTTCGTTTCTCTATTCTGTTTTTCTCTTGGTTTTCCCCTCATTCTCTCTTTTTGCTGCTGCCTCAATTTTCAGTTGTGACCCAAGGCAAACAATGTTTTGCACCAAATTCTCCTACTCAATTAACTGGGCGCCCGTCTGTTGTTGATTTGTCACTGTGTTGGGTTGCTTTGTTATTGTTTATTTAATACTGTCCTGATTAAGCAATTTCACATAGCAGATGTGTACAAATTCTCCACAACACAAAATAATAACTGAATGTGTAAACTGACCGCGTTCAAAAGTTTGCATCCCCTTGAATCTTAATACTGCTTGTTGTTCCCTGGATGACACACAAATGTTTTTCTATGTTGTGATAGTTGGTCATGCGTCCCTTGTTGGTCCCAAACAGTTCTCAAACTCCTGCACATTCTTTGGTTTTCTGGCGTTTCTGCATATTGTAACCCTTTCCAAAAGTGAATGTATGATTTTGAGATACATCTTTTCACATGGAGAACAGTTGGGTACTCATACATAGATATTATATAAGGTGAAAACATTTACTGATGCTCAAGAAGGCAACACAATGCATAAGAGCTGGAGGGTGTCAAATGTTTGAATTGGATGATTCAAGTAAATTGTACTTATTTTGTCTTCTGGGGAACATTTAAGTATTATGTAGCTTCTTAAGTGCAGTACCAAAAAAATATATATGTGATCTTTAAACAAAATAAGAAACACATCATCCTGTTTAAAAGTTTCATTGCATTGTGTGGCCTTCTTTGAGCATTAGTAAATGTTTCCACTTTTTGTAATAGCTGTATATGAGTCCCTCAATAGCCCTAAGTGTGAAAAGATGGATCTCAAAACCATAAAAAGTCACTGTTGGAAAGGGTTCAAATATGCAGCAAATGTTGGAAAACCAAAGAATGTGCAGGAGCTGGAGGATTTTTCTGAAGAACTGCTCAGGACCAAGAAGGAACTCATGAACAACTATCACAACACAGAAAAACAGTTGTGGATCCTCTAGTAAACAACACAGATAATTAAGATTCAAAGGTATTTTATCTTTTGAACTGGATCATTTTTATGAACTCCGTTATTATTTTGTCTTGTGGAGTATAAACATCTGTTATGTGAAATAGGATTATTCAGGAGGAGTACTAAAAAATAACATGGAATTTTCATGATCCCTCTTACTTAGTTATTTTGTTTAATATGAACATATTTGCATATTCTGCAAGGGTATGTAATCTTACGAGCACAACTGCATATTACACATTTTCAAATATATTAAAAATAGAAAAAAAGTTATTTTAAAACAGTAATATTGAAAAATATTAGCATTTAATGTAGTTTTTGAGCAAATATATGCAGCCTTGATGAGCATAGAAAAACTAAACTTATGAACAGTTTAATATACATGACACATTCTAAAAAGTGACATACAGATTTATAAATATACTATAAATCTATATTAGCTTGCTGTTGGAATTCATATTATATATATATATATATATATATATATTTTTTTTTTTTCCTCTTTTATATAAATATATTGTATATATATATATATTTTTTTTTTTTAATATATATATATACACCCCCATGAATGCATAATTAGTCCAGTAGCAGATTGCTAGATGTCAGATACTGATTTGGCCTTACGGAACTGAATAAAGAAAACACGGGGAAGAGCAAATTGCAGCACACTGCTTGTCTGCTTCATCAACCATGCTGTCATTACCATACAGCTTTTCAGCACAGCACATTAAACATGCTACACACACAACTTTAATCAGATACTCCACATCACAGCTGAGGAAGCAAGGTCAACAGTATGATCTCACTTATCACTCACTCTCTCTATCCTTCATTTAGAATTGTATTTGTTTCTTTTAGGTGACAGAAAATGACCCCCTGAAAGTGTAAAACTGAGGTAATATGCAAGCGCGCTGTCTTCTCTCAGCCCCGTCCTCCTATGTTCTCTGAAGTCCTGCTACTTCACTGTTACTCCCTGTGAAACTCCCCAGTAAATCAAACGCCGAAGTCGATGCAAATGAGAATCAGTCTAAATTAGAACTTAAAAGGATAGAAAAAAGAAAACCTTTCATTAGAAATCTTCTGCACCTTCTCAAGACTTTGAAGATCTGTGAGAAAACTTGTCTTCAAATCAGCCACTCCTGTCCTACTATGAAGAAAAAAAACTGATATGACCACCTTCCCTTACACCTTAAATCTTCTGAATTCCTGAGGAGCAAAGCGTACCCAATTTCACACAGCTTATCCTATCTGACAGCGTGTTTATCACAACACACTACCATTAAAACAATTTGGGGTCACTGAGGATTTATTTATTTATTTTATTTATTTTTTTATTAATACTTTCATTTGGAAACAACACATTAAATTGTTCAAAAGTAAAAATATATAATTTACACAAACGCTGTTCTTTTTGGAACTTTCATCAAGAATATATCATATACTGTATATTGTAGCTTACAAATATTTTTGATAAATTTTTTATTTTGTTTTACATTTATTTACATATGGATGTATGTTTAGACTGAAGACTGAAATGATGACGGCTGAAAATTCAGCTTTGCGATCACAGGAATAAATTATATTAAGATAAATTCAAATAAAACATTTCATTTAAATTGTAATATTTCACATGATTACTGTTTTTACATGTATCTTTAATCAAATAAATGCAGCCTTTGCGAGCATATGACTTCTTATAAAAACTTTGTTTTTTAATTGTGCTGACCCTAAACTTTTGAAGAGCAATGTGTAATTATACAAACCATATACTAACTGCAATTAAGAATTAAAAACAAAAGATTCACTTAATTTAGATTTTTTTCTTTCTTTAATTTTATAGCTTTGTCCAAAAAAATAAAAACTGTTAGTCACAAAAATAATAAATTGCACCTGCATTTGTTCAGCTCCAAATATATTCATTACTTTTTATATATTTAAAACAAATTAATCAAAAAGGGCAATATGGAAAGAAAGAGAAAAAGAAAGAGAAAGAAAAAGAGCGAGAGAGAGAGAGAAAGAAAAGAAAAGAAAAAGAAAGAAAGAAAGAAAGAAAGAAAGAAAGAAAAAGAAAGAAAGAAAGAAAAAAGGAATTTTCCATACTGATCACGTATCATGTATCAGTCAAAATGATAGAGAAGTCAAATAGAAGCAGGACCAAAGCCCAGCTGGAGTTAAATGGCAATGGTCAAAGGTTTGACCTCGCTGTGATCACTGCAAATGACGAGCAATTTGGACCAAATGTGCATTTGAAGCAAAGCTTCTGAGCTGCATTCAGCACACCTGCAAAGAAGGCATTTAAAAGGACACGATGGCAAATCAAAGCGGAACTTCAATCTTTTCTGATTAAGAGTGAGGCAGCATCTCAGCTGGTGTGTTTACTTGCTTTTGCTGCGTCTGACGGTTTGTTTGGGAGCCGCTGGGGTTGTAAAGCTCTGCCACGGTCACACGTTGGCATGTGTAATGCCACAAATCTTCCCTGTTCTATTCAGCAAAAAGAAATGTATAAATAACCAGCCTCTACCGCTATCACTGCATTAATCTTCCTTGATCCAATCGCACAATGAACAAGTCTGCTAATGATGATCTCTTTATTCACACAATCCAACTGGGATTGCCATTTTTCCCCTTCTCTAGATCACTCTTTCTTTCTTAATGGAACAGATCATCTACACATATATACACACACATACATATATATACATATACATATACATATATATATATATATATATAAAAATCACTGCAACCAGATCACTTGAGGCGATGGGTTGAAATTGTGAACCAGATCTGTCCAATGTGTGAGTTGGATGAACTGGTTTATTAAAAAGAATTGCACATCAATTCGTCAAGTTGTAAATTAGTCAAATGTGAAAAGGGGTTTTCAAGCATTCAAACAATTAAAAAAAAGTGTTTTTTTGTTTTTAGTTTATTGCTTACATTAGAATGTCTCCTTTTTATATTTATGTTTATATTTCTGAGCAAAAGTAATCATACATTTTTGACATGATTTACAGAAATGTAAAATGTTTACCAATCTTTGACGCTATTCTTTAAACTACTAGATTTTACCCATATGTCAAGTCTTTACCTGTTTAAAATACAAACAAAATAAAAATGAACAATCCCTTTTTTATATATATTTTACAAAGTACAGATCAGAATAAGTATGTTGTTTTATTGTTTTATTTTTCAGAAAAAATATATCTGTTGTGCTGAATGAAAATGGAGCACTATTTTGATCATTTATTTTCACCACTGTTATTTGAAACATTTAAGTAGACACTTACATTTAATATGCTTTCAACGTATATAAATAATATATATGTAATATAATATAATGGATATCTCTTTTGCAAATGTAATTGGATGCTGACACCAAAACAGGACATCACATCTTTGGTCCAAATAAAAGATTACTGGATTATGTTTTACAAGAAAATACCATTTAAGCCTTTCTGCATTAATCATGACATTTATAACAATTTCTGGGTGAAATGTTTTTATTTTTTTCTGTTATACTGTAGGTAGAAATAATGATTCATTCATGAATCAGACTGATTTGGGTCTCAACTTCCAGTTCTTAATTTAACATTATTATCAGCAAATAACTTTCTTACACAAAAACTGTGTATATTTCAGAAGACTTGGAACATTGCACATGAGTTATATGGTCACATTTGATGGTGCATCTTGTCCTATTTTGAGCTTTACAGACACTAAACTCTCATTGTATACAAAAATGAACCGTCTTTTGTGTTTGACCGAAAAATAAATATTGACCTTTTTTGTTCTGAACTGATTATTTAATACACTTTCTCTCTATTCCTCTCTCTCTTCATCTCTCTGTCCCCTAAGGGTTAAGCAAGGCTGCTTAAATCTGACAACCCAACAACCGACAAATGAAATCCTGGTAATTTAGCTCAGAACTGCTCAGGACCCTTTGGTGCAAATCGCTTAACAAAATTTCCCCCAAATTCATTCCCGCACACGCATCTGCTTCGACTAACCTGCCAAGAGTTGTGCTCAAAAATGCAAATCCTTTACCACTATCATTTGCTTGCACACACATTCAAAAAAAATAAAAATAAAAAACACACAGCTAAACCATACAAAGATTTCACAAGCGCAAAAAGCAGAAAATAATCGTGTTATTGACTGAACACTCCTCTTCCTATCAACCAGCTCTAACCAATATGATACATGTAGAGAGGAAAAAGAATAAACAAGTGCTCCCCTGTGCGTACACCTCTGTGTATGCTTCAAAAATATGAAGGGTGAAAGTCAACAACACAAAGAACGCAAGGCTGTCTCAGCGTAATTTATTCACCTGCTTAATGAGATTATATTTTGGTGTGAAACCAATTTTGCGCAAATTAATGTTGTGCAGTGGCAAGGGTGTTGACACAAGGCTATTTTATTTGATATTGAGCATGACAGCCATTAAATTCTGTGATGTTGCCTGTCCCTCATGTTTAGCAGGGCATCTTTCTGAGACCTTCAATACAACTTTAAACACCCAACTAGTTACTGTGTAGAAATGGCATTGTCCTGTTAGCCAATAAAATAAATGCACAAATACATAGCAATAAACCATATACAAGTACAAAAAAATAAGTGTGATAAAATAACTCTTTAATATAATAATAATATATTATAATATAACCTAATATAATATATAACAACTGCACAGCATTAATTAGAAAAATGGCCAAATACACTCGTTGAGTCCAGAAAATAAGCGTAGAATAATTTAGAACTTACATTATATATTATACAGAATATACAATTATTACTCACTCATGTTGTTCTAAACCCGTCGAAGAAAAAATATATTTTTTAAAGTACTATAATCAAATTTTCATTCTTGTTCATTACAATTTGTGGTGTTGCTTTTTTTGTGATGCTGCATATTTTGTTTTTATCCCTCAAACTAGTATTTTTAATCAAATTAAAAAACTATATTAATAATAAATGGAATTATTGTAGCAGCAAGGATGCACCATTCAATTATAGAAAAAAAGTCAATTAATGCCCATTCATGTTCACCTAAGATATAATGCACATCAGTCCCATAACCCTAAAAATGTAAGTGTGCGATTCATTTTTATGACTGTGCCGTATGTGGTGAGAGAAGCAACTATCCCCTGCTTTATAGTTGAATGTTCGGCAAGCACTGTAGATTAGTATTCATCTGGCCCCAGACCTGTGCCTCAGAAGTCTGGACGCAGCAGAAAGCTGGGAGTGAATCATTGCTTGCCCTCAGGGTGCTGGCAGCACCCACGATCCCTCTCGCTGGAGAGCCGCCACATACACACATCCCCCCCCGACGTGAAGAGAGCAAACAAACATCAGCGCCCCTGAAGAGCTCAGTCAGAACCGATGAAGAGTTCACTCCTCAGCCGCCACGCAGACATGAAAGGCGCCATGTCCTGTACTTTTCCCAGCAGCCGTCTCGCTTCAAAACCAAAACTTCCTGAGAGACATTTAGGGAGATTCGGTTGACGTCTCATGCATATATTCTATTGATTAGTTCTGTCTGCCGGTGACCAATCTGGAACAGAAGGCGATGATGTTTTTAATGTGCTTTATTTTGAGAGAGAAACTCACAAGGTGCTCTTGACTCACGCAGCCTTCAGAACACATCGCGGCTTTACTCAGCTGCACACGGGGAGGGCCGCTCTCCGCAGGACGCTCTGTTTACATTTAGGTCATAAATCAATAGACCAGACGTTTCACGCAGGGAGCGGACTTGCCAAATATGACATCAAAGTAGTTTATCGTTGGTGGTGTTTCGCAGGCAAGGAACGAACAATCGTGCAGCTGGTGAGCGTCTGCAATGTGTGTATGCAAATGTATGCTTGCGTAAATACGCACACATGGATAAAGGCATCAATGAGTCAGCATAGCTTCAGGTGTTCATTTACACCGGAAGAGACCACCTTATTGACAACCATCCAGCTGGAGAGCCACTTAGAGGCAGACTTTTCTAAAATAGACACCGCAATAATAGATGAAGAAAAATGAACAAATACTGGTTGTACAGAAACAACAGGAGCACAAAAAGGTTTATAGATCATAATTTATACCCATCCAACAGTAACAAGTACTGATTTTATATTCATAAACAGCGACGCCGCTAGGATTTCTGGGCCCACTGCACTGATTTTGCTATATTTTTTCCTCACAGCTTAAGGTAGAATACATTTTAAATGTATATATTAATAATAATAAAAATGAACAAATTTGAATACTTTTATTCAGCATAGATGCATGAAATGTTTCTTGAGCAGCAAATCTGCATATGATTATGATTTCTGAAGCATCGAGGGGCTTTAAATCTATAAAAAGAACAATTATTTTATAAAATATAAATTGTAAAAATTTCAGTATTAGTGTTTTACTGTTTTTTATCAGATAAATGCAGCCGTCGAGCATAACATTATAAAAAAAACAAAACAATTAAAAGTCAAAACAGCATAAAATAAAACATTCTAAAATATTTTACAGAAATTCATGAAATTATAAATTACTTACGAAACTATAAAATATGACACTGTATTTAATTTACACATACGGTAAATAAAACTGAGGCCCATTTGATAGTAGGGATTCTTGCCTCACATCAAGATGTATGCTTTAAGTACATCACAAATGTAAATACAAAATGTCAGAAAATCATAAAGTTGTCACTTTGTGAGTTCAGAAACAAGGTCACTCGTCAGTAATCTGATGCAGTGTTGATGGGGACTGCATGGCAGAGGAGTGTTTAGAAAGCTTCTCAGTGCATTTTGTCAGCCTCCAGGGTAATTTCTGCAAGGACGAGTAAACTATGGATCAGTGTTGAACAGAAAGCACTCAGAATGATATCACTACAAACATGAGGAAGACTGTAGATGCAGAATACTAATGGCACCATAAAAGCCAAGCCCACAGTCATCCAACCCCGCCACTTCCTGGCACTCTCACAGAACCCTTATCCGCTTTAAGAGTGTTTGTGTTCTTGACATTCAGGGTGAAAAAAACAACAAACGTCTTGTTAATATTCCTCTGGATCTTGGGTTTGACATATTGGCTGCGATGTCTGAACAACAACACGGTCAAAACGATAATGAGCAGGTCATAAATACCAGCTTTTTAAAGCAACGATTTTATGACAACTTAGGATTTCGAAAGCTATTTGGGATTCTTTTATTCTTTAATAAGCATCGAGCTTGTTGACACTTAGAAGTTGGGAAATGAATACAGTAAGCTAATGTGTAACCAGTAATGACAACCCGCAAACAACAAACTCATCCATCAAACAAAAATCCAGGCTGCTTTTATTGAAGCCGTGCTGGCGTGTTTTGTTGAAAGAGGCTGCTAATTTTGTTTAGAAAAGCTAAGAGAACCACAACAGACAATTTCAGGGGGTGGGTTCGCGTTTAAAAGGTATGAAAAGCCCCGAATAAAACGGACGTTTAAATTCTTGGACCCCATAATCTGTTAGATGAAGTGATCGGCTCCTATTCTTTGTGTTGTTATTTAACATCAAGCGGCTTTGATTTGAGTGCTTTAATTACGGTGGTATAGAGATGTTCAGAGGTCACGAGTCGCTCTGCTAATAAGGTACGAATCCACTCCGCTGATGATTTACTCGAAATAAAAAGTGACGCAGAACAGACCACATGCAAATTAAGCCAACTACATCCATGTAATCTATAAACAATTACATTCCTCAAACAGTTGGAAAATCAAAGCTAAACCGTACACTCCTATTTCCCATTACGATTTGTTTTGTAGAAAAACCATAAGAACGCTAAGTAACCTTGAGGTCTAAATCGTCTTTAACTTGATAGACACAGCTAAAGTGAGAATAACCCAAAAACTACAATTCTGACATAACTTACTTTCACTTATATCTATCTCACAACTTAGGTTTTGCTTTCAAATCTTGAAATAAGAAACACAGAGGTTGAGTAAATGACGGCAGAATGTTCATTTTTGGACGCACTATCCCTTCGGGGAATTAAGTATTAATCTACATGAAACAGAATCCATCTTGGATGATGATTTGGTTTCCTCCAGTCCTGTTTTGCACCTACACGACCGTGATCAATCACAATGTTTTCCATTTGTGTCTTGTGGACCACCACAGCCCTATCAATAAGACTCAACGATCACTTTTTCAACAACAAATGTGTTCCTTCATGCTATTTATTTACTTCATGCATATCATTTAGCATTGTGATTAATGTAATTAAATAAAAAGGGGTAAAACATGTGTAGCACATTTATTAATTTATAAATATTTATAAAAAAGTGATTTATTTTTTATATATCCTAATAAAATATATTACACACACAATTCTAAAGTATTCATACCAATTATTTATTTATTTATATATTTTTTTCCACATTTTCTTATGCTGTTGCCTTATGTTAAACTGCTTTAAATCACTTTTCCCCACATCAGTCTACACTCCATACACAATGGCAAAAAAAAAAAAAAAAAAATATTCCAAATATAAAAAAACATTTAAAAAAACTGAAATGATTCTATTGCATAAGTTTTCATAGCCTTATCTGGGACGGTTGAGGTTTAGCTCAGGAGCATTCATATTGCTTGTAGACATCACTACACTTTGAGTGGAGTTAACCTGGCAAATTCAATTGAATGGGTATGATTTGGAATGTAACACATCTTAATAAAAGGTCTAACAGCTGAAATTGCACATCAGAGCAAAAACCAAGCACTGATGTCTTAAAAAAACTCCTGTAGAGCTCTGAAACAGAACTGCATCAAGCCACACATCTGGGGAAGAGTTCAGAAAAAATACTTCTGCTGCATTGAAGGGTGACATAAGCATGTAGTCTTCATTTATCTTAATGGAAGAAGTCTGAAACAACCAGGACTCTTCCTAGAGCTGGCCTCCTTGACAAACTGAGCAACTGATGGAGAAGGGCTTTGGTTAGAGTGGTCACTCTAGCTGAGCTCCATGATCATATGTGGAGACAGAAGAAACTTACAGAAGGACAAACATCACTCCAACACTCCACCAATCTAGGCTTTATGGCATTGTGGCAACGCAATCATCTCCTCAATGACGACACATGAAAAAACACTTGAAATTTCCATAAAAGTACCCTCAGACTGTGACAAACAATATTCTCTGGTCTAATGAACCTTAATGATATGTTTGAAGGAAACCAGGCACTGCTTTTTACCTGTAAAGTTTCATCCCAAAAGTAAAGTGTGCTAGTAGCAGCCTCATGCTGTGGGACAGAACAGAAGAAAAGCTCAACACAGCAAAATATTGAGATGGCCTTAATGAAATGGTCAATTTCTTTTTTTTTTTAAATAATGGAATTTATGACTACTAACTGAAAGCTAACAACGCTAAATGAAACCTTTACAAGTTTCCCTAGATGTTGCTACAGTTCCCTTCAGCTGGGGATCAGTGATGTATAGACTGCAGTATATGAGGCGAGGTTGTGAGAAGCCAAATACATATTGCTCTTGCTTTATTTTGAGGGCTGATTCTGTGTTGCTTGGAGACTAGGAATAAATTTAGCCTCAAAATTCCTAACCTCAAATACAGCCAGGATATGATTGCTGTACCTTGCAGGCATTTGGCCTTTTATAAGAGGTCAGGATTTTTGCCAGTGGTGTTAACCGTAGAGTCAATAGAAAAACGCAGCTTTTTGGAGGTGCTGCTTGTGAATGACCGTGGCTTTGGATTCAGGACCAGAAAGCAGTTCTATTGACTTACAGGCCACTGGCTTAACAGAAGCCCCAAAAGAGAGTTTTGTTTAACTACAGCCTACTAGGATGTACAGAATCCTGTAATGATACTTTTAATTCAGCAGCTCAATAAAATGTAAACTGCTGCTTTCTGGCAAAGGCAAGAAAACCCAGGAGTGATGGGGTGCATCTGGAGTCAGGGAGGAGAAAAAAAAACTGAAATCTTCTAAAACAGAGAGAAAGAGAACCGTGAGAAAAATGAGAACAGAAGAGAGGGCAAAAAGAGAACCAGAACTAAAGAGGAGCTATGCAAGTGCATAAACCAATTGCAGCCTACTAATATATATATATATATATATATATATATATATATATATATATATATATATATATATATATATATATATATATATATATATATATATATATATATATATATATAATTTTTTTATTCCACACTTTTTTTTATTTCTGAGAAAACATGTAAATAATACAATAAAGACAAAAAAAAAGAAAGGTCAAATTTTTCATACAATGAAAGTCAGTATTTTTTTGTACCACATTCACTTTCATTACATGAACAGAAACAGTTGAAATGGTCCTAAACATAATCTTCTTTTATGGTCCACATATAAAAGGAAATCATTTATGTGCACATGGACAGGAGTGTGATTAAATTATCACCATTATAAATATATATATATATTTTTTACTCCTTTTAACCCCTTTAATTCCATTTTGACAATTTAGCACTGTGGAATACCCCTATGCACTATATATATATATATATATATATATATAATGCAACTGTAACCAAAACTTCAATTAGGATCCACAGTACATACTTCAGAAATAGTACAGAAGAGTGTGCATGTGCAAGTTGCTATTCTAAACATAGCCTCAGAGAAAAACGATACTGACACGAGCAGCGCAGGAGAAAGTTAGAGAAAAGAGAATAAAAGGGCAAGTAAAACAATGAAAAAGAACACATGTAGGCTGCAGCTGGAAGAGCAGATTAATGCTTGCTACTTTAGCTTTTTGCTTAGGAAAGGAGGTTAGAAAGTAAACAATTAAAATAATTACATTTCCTGCAGTGAGCTCATTCCTTAACTGGACTGATAACTCTGTGCTCTTACTCTAAGCCCATTAATGCTCATTTTATAAAAAGGGATGCTAAAAAGCTAAACTACATGATAATATTCTTCATTACCTATTCCTGCACCCTTAGTTGCTTTATATTTGAGAGAAATTAGGTCTGTACATTCATCATAAGATTAGAGAGAGTTTAGACTCCGTAAGTACTGTATGACGTGGACACCCGAGTGCACTTGTACGTGCTTGTTGAGCATTTCATTTCAAAGCCTTGGACATTACGAGAGTTTATTCTCTATGAAACGTTCCACTCCTCTGGGAAAGATTTCCACTAAATACTGAAACATGAAGTTGGCCTCATTGTTCTCATTTATCTTAAGGTGCTCTATGGAGTTCAGGTCTGGACTTTGAGTAGACGTTCTTCCACACTAGACTAGGTTTTGTGAAGAGGGGTTCTAGTATGCTGAAACTCCAAAAATGACTGTTAACACAAACCTGTCAGCATCAGACAGATGTACAGTACAGACCAAAAGTTTGGACACACCTTCTCATTCAAAGAGTTTTCTTTATTTTCATGACTATGAATATTGTGGAGTCACACTGAAGGCATCAAGGGCTATTTGACCAAGAAGGAGAGTGATGGGGTGCTGCGCCAGATGACCTGGCCTCCACAGTCACCGGACCTGAACCCAATCCAGATGGTTTAGGGGTGAGCTGGACCGCAGACAGAAGGCAAAAGGGCCAACAAGTGCTAAGCATCTCTCGGGGAACTCCTTCAAGACTGTTGGAAAACCATTTCAGGTGACTACCTCATGAAGCTCATCAAGAGAATGCCAAGAGTGTGCAAAGCAGTAATCAAAGCAAAAGGTGGCTACTTTGAACCTAGAATATGACATATTTTTAGTTGATTCACACTTTTTTGTTATGTATATAAATCCATATGTGTTAATTCATAGTTTTGATGCCTTCAGTGTGAATCTACAATTTTCATAGTTATGAAAATAAAGAAAACTCTTTGAATGAGAAGGTGTGTCCAAACTTTTGGTCTGTACTGTATATATTCTAGCATATAGACCAATGATAGCAAACACTTGCATGTTGTTGGCAATTAAATACACAGAAACTTGCATGAAATTCTTGACTCCATGTACTGTAGCACCAGTCACAATTTAATTCACGCTTTATAACGATGATGTAAACAATCAGAAATCCCAAATATCTACATTGTGCTTTAGGTTAAAAACCTAGTTTAACATTATAAGTAGACTTACAAAAAATGCATTTTCTGACTGCTATAAATTTATATTTAAAAATGAAATACTGAAAAACTGAAAGAACATGTCAATGATAAAATTAGACTGGTGTAGGTATCATGGGACAGGGTGTGTGACGTCTGCAGTGCTGTAGCGGCTAAAGACGAGAAGTAACCTTGACAGTGGACCAATGAAAAGATCTACGACCCATGTATACTTGCACACTGCAACATATTACTCTCGAGCCATGCGTTTAATCTAGTGTAGTGGCCAGTCCTGCTTTTAAGAGTCAGTCCGCTTGACGGAATGCAGGGATTCAAGGTAGAAAGGTCAAGATTTCTCAATGTCCCTTCAATACGGTCACAGTCCAACAGCTTACACACACACACACACACACAGCAGGAGGAGGAGGGGGGTGAAGCTGGAGGACAATGCTCCTCTACAACACTGGACACTGTGTTCAACTGTCAATGTCCTTTTGGCACCAAAGACCAGCATCAATGTCAACATCCTAGAAGAGCAAATAAAATCACACACTCAAGCACAACATGCTCTAATGTTCCCACAAACACTTAGAAGCAAATATGACTTAAACTATAACTAAAGTATAGGCTTGAGACTTAAGAACATTCAGAGATTTGATAAAATTGTAACATTTTCTGAGATCCCCTTCTCACTATAAATGGACCGATATATGTATATATATATATAAAAATTAAAATGATGCATTTAGCAGACGCTTTTATCCAAAGCGACTTACATTGCATTCAGGCTAACGATTTTTTCCTAACATGTTTCCCTGGGATTCGAACCCCCAACCTTGCACTTGCTAACGCAATGCTCTACCACTTGAGCTACAGGAACACTATATATGATTATGTCAGAGGGTAAAGTAACTAAATGTTATATACACACACACACAATTTAAAAATCTAAAAGAAAATATATATTTATTTATTTGAGCTGTCAGTTTAATGGATTAACTTAATGAATTAGTTGTGAAAAATATTTGGATTAAAATATTTTAATGCACTTAACACACTGACCCCGCCCCCAGACCTGTACGTTGACAATGCTAGGCGTGCGTGCAGCATTCAGTGCTCCAGCAGTTGTTGCATATAAATATTGATTTATTCAAATATTGTCTAATTGTGCATTCCAAACTTTTTTTTTTTTTACATAAAACAATCCAAACTTAGTAACAGATCAGACCTAATATAACACTTAACAATGACAGAGATATAACAGTATGACATATGAAACAGACATTTAACAACTGACCCACCCACCCCAAACTAAACTAGCTGTTTGGAATTCGCCCAATAATTCATAGGCCCATTCATGAAGTGAACCATTTACTCCATTCCTGAATGAATCGGCCAATTTTATTAATGGAATGAAAGACTCAAATACATTTACTGCTACCAGCTGGCAGTTTTAGGGTATTTAAAGGGATAGTTCAGTCAAAAAAAAAAAAAAAAAAGTTTATGCAATCATTTACACAAACATGAATGACTTGCTTTCTTTTGTGGAACATAAAAGAAGGTATTTTGAAGACCGTTGGTAACAGAGCTATTGACAGATAGTAGTAGTTGAACCAAGTAAAATACAGTTAAATATGATTGTGGTTGTGTTACATAAAGTCCTGCAGCATTTCCGCCATTAGCGTGGACAAGTACATTACTTTAATAGTTAATACAGCAGATATTCTAATATACACTTTTATATACTATAATCATAAACATTACAACTCGAGCAAACCGATTTCTTTATAAGAAAGCAAATTATGTATTCAGTGGACATTCTAGTCAGTACTTAAGCAATCATCTAGGGTTGCTCGAAATTGCATGTTTCTGCATAACCGCAAAGGATAAATTATGTTTTCAATAAATCTTTCTTCAGATCTCCACACCGCTGCTGAAATGCCAGTACAGATGGATATAATTAATAATTTAGGCAGGAGCTCAATAATCACTTTAGCTAAATATTTTCTCTCGGTCTCCCTCCCAGGAACCAAAACTGTTCTTTTTCATCTCACTTGATAAATACAGTAATTAGCCAAGTCAACCAGCACTTTTGCTATTGCTCATATTTTCACGTAGACTTTGGGATTTGAACAAAGCCCTAACCCCAAATACTAAATTCCAGCATGCAACGCATCCCGCACCGGCTGCGCACAAAGATAGCTCTGCATGCCTCTGTTGAGCAGAGACGTGCTATTCATTTTCAAAGTGAGAAATATCTAAACAATATCAATGCAGCATACAGCATTAGTGTCTATTTCAACTGAAGATGAGACTTTCTGTTGGGTTTGCTCACCGCTGCCAAATGTCATCAGAGTAATGTTACATAATTCAGTCAGAGCTCAGTGGGGGCACTTCTCTCACCTCATTCAATTCTCCTGATGGTGAACTTAGTAATGTGCTAATTGCTATGTTTCATGCCAGGAGTAGCGGAGGAAGACTGTGTGTGTCTCTACACTAATGCGCCTGTAATGTTCTTCAGCCTATGGAGGGATAGTAAACGTAATTCAATGAAAAATCCAAACAGCACAGCCACTATAATGACACACGACACCAATTACAGTGCACAAAGACGTAAATTCCCTCCATCCTTAGAGAGCACTAGATTCTCACAAGCGAACGAGGAGTTTATCCAGCCTGTCTGCAGCTAGTAATGAGCTCCAGCTGGCCTCCATGCCATCCTCATGATGGAGGACCCAAAACTCTGTCAGCAAGATGCAAAATAAATAAATAAAAAAGCACAAATGTTAAAAGGCATGTCAAAACTTCTCCAGGTCCCCAAAACACCCTCAGATCCCATTGTATTAAACCATTTATGTGGAGAAATAATTAAATTAGCATCCCTAAAGGAAACTCTTTCACAACAGTAAAGAGAGTTCAAATTTTATATAAGACTTAACTGTTTAAATATTTTAATATTTGTTAGTTTGAGTTTACTCTGTTGATTACCAGAAAAAAAAGCACATATATATCAATAATAAATGAAGAAATAAGAAATAATACCTTCAATGATGATGATATTAATTCAATTATTATTAGTAGTAGTACTTCACTTAAATATTTATTTAATGTATAACAAACCAATTTTAATTAAATACAGTAAATATATTCAATAACATCATCATGCTTCAATTATATTTGAAACATACATAAAAAACACAACAATATTCAAATTAATGTATTGTAATCTTCAACAATGATTTTTAGCTTAAAAAGGGAAAGATGTGAGTAAGAGGATTAGAATCATTCTAATATATAATTAGTAATAATAATAATAATAATAATAAATAATTCTTTACTGTTTTATTTTTCTATCAATTATAATCATCATCATAATAATAATAATAATTATTATTATTATTATTATTTGATAACTAAACTACTTATTATTTTATTTATAAATACATTATCATCATCATCATAATTATTAGATTTTCATATTTATTTTTATTATTCCTTATCAGACGGGAAAGATAAAAGCATACATAAAAAACTAAATGATGATTCACATTAATGTAGTACGATCTTCAATAAAAATATTTTAGCTTCAAAAAACAAAGATAATTTCACAACTAAATAATAATAATAATAATAATAATAATACTACATTATATTATATTTAATGTACAGTAAACCTCAATAACAATAACAACAGCAATAATAATTAATCTACATGGTATTTTACCCAAAACAAAATTAAGTTGAATTTATTGTGATGTTTTCACTTTAAAAAAGGATGGATGAAGTGGGAAGTCCCGTTACACTCACTCAGAAACTACCATTTTATGAATGTCACATCTAAACCCGTCAACGTTTTTGTGCCCTGTGAACTCCATTTACCCCTCAAAGTGCCTGCACAACTGGCCCCCAGTGGACCATGGGAAAGAGCAACCAAATCAAAACAAAGCAAGAAACAGCTCAGTTCTGGGAAGAAATCAATTGTGATGACCATGTTAACATCTCCTGTGTGCTTTCTGCGCATACTCCTAAACCACAAGTCTCAAAAATGGCCGAAAGAGCAATACTCACATATTCTGTCAGGCATCCATGCCACCTAACAGGCCTCATCCGTGGTCATTTGTTTTCAGCTCGATTGTATTTACCATAGGTGCCGATGAGATCTCTATAGCATGTGCTGTGTGGGCAGGCACAGCGAAAAGGAATATGAGCTATTAAATGTTTCAGTGACTGGCCACAACCTGTCCAACAGACTGGCAGCCACTCACTATTAGTCAGCCATGGTGAGTGGGCAGGACACTTTCATGCCACTATGAGAGAAAGAGAGACCGGAAAGATGACATTCACACTCCAGCCTTGTCTCTAAGAAACACATTCGCCTACCATATCCCTCGCAGATCTTCTGCTGAGGTCTTTTAAAGACAGGAAAGAGATTTGTGCGAGTTAAAGGGACAGATCACCTGAAAATGAAAATTGTCAGCACTTACTCACTTTCAAGTTCTTTCTTTCCTTTGTTGAACATAAATGATATTAAGAAGAATGTTAATAACCGAAAAGGCTTTCCCCATGCAACAGAAGTCAACAGCTATGTTTCCATCCAAAGTTGTGAACTTAATGGATTAGTTCACTTCCAGAATGAAAAAAAAATCCTCAATTTACTCACCCCCATGTCTTTCTTTTTTTTCAGATTTTTTTTTTTTTTTTAATCACTTTAACTTTAATTTCTTAAAATTGGGCGGCATATCTTTTATGCATAATACATTACTTGCACAGACTTGATATGCATCTTAGTGCTTCCAACTATTGTTTTTAGTTTTTTTTTTTTTTCTGCAATTTTCCAAAATGAGCAAGAAAAAAAAGGTGAATGGAAACATAGCCAATGGCTATCTGCTACTGTTTGGTCATCAACATTCCTCAAAATATCTTCTTCAGTGTTCGACAGAAGAAAGAAACTGGAACGACATAAGGGTGAATAAATGATGACATAATGTTTTGGTAAACTATTCCTTTAAGACACATAAACAAGCAGCTGTGCTGTAATCAACATCGTGCATTCTGGAAAGGGAATGTAATCGTTGTTTAACTGAGATGAGAAGCAGTGACCCTTTCCAAGACAAACAAGCTGCTGTTTAGTTTAGTGTTCTTTGCCTTTGGGCAACTTGCTACACAGATATCCAGTCTTGCAAAAACAGCTAATACAGAGACAAGCAGCATTCACGGTGAAGCAGTCTTCATGAATGTATACTGTACATGACATGTCCACTCTGTAGCCACTTCTTATCCGATGACCACCTAGTACTGCTTGTCCGCACCGCATGGACCTTCACCCGCTACCTGAAACAAGTACACTGGCTTCTTTTATCACTGTATTATCATGACCTCTGAAAGCTCACATTTATTTCTGCAACTCCTTTTCTTTCTTCCAATCTGTGGCTTTTCTCACAAGTTATATAAAGCTCTACTGTATTCATAAAATGCAGTATTGCTGGCAGTACAGAATGTATGAATTATTTCTTAATTTGACAAGCAAAAAAATACAGAGACCATATGATACACCCACACATGTATGCATAGACTGTATGTGTTTAATCATCATGGTTATTATTTTCAACTCACAATGATAAATTATTTAATTACAATAATAAATTAATACTTATAAGTGAAAAAACAAACAATAAATTACCACTCGCAATACTGACAAACAAATTATACACACACATATATACATGCATATACTGTGTGTGTGTGTGTGTGTGTGTGTGTGTGAGATTATATATATATATATATATATATCCCTATTCCCCACAATGATGAATCAAATTAAAAGTGTATAGTTGGCATTTCCAACAGTGCAGGTTACCAGTAATGCACAAGGCAACTGGGACAAGGTTGTGGCCAAAAGGGCCACTCTGGGATCATTTAGTCAAGTCAAGTCTGCTTTATTGTCAATTCTTCCAAATTGCATTACTCTCAGACCCTTGGTGCATACATGTAACACTAACGGTAACAGTAGAGCATAATACAGATAGATACAAATTAAAGATACAACTATACAAATAAGGGCATGTAAAAAAATTATAATACAAATACAGTTAAATTAAGCAGCACAAGGCACGTGGCAGATAGATTGCAATAGATCCTGGAGGACCACTGTCCTGCAGAGTTTAGCCCCAACCCTGAAAAAAGAGACCTACCTGTATCCTGAAGACCTTGATGAGCTTGTTCAGGTGTGTTTGATTAAGGTTGTAGCTAAGCTCTGCGGGGACACCGGCCCTCCAGGATCAACGTTCCCCACCACTGTTCTACATGAAACAAGTGCTCTCAGACATTATTAGTCAAAAGTGGAGAAGGAGCTGTCTGCAGCTCATGCTTTGATCTCTGAAACCTCAAGCGAGGAGGGCATTGGGGTCAGCAACATGACCACATTAACATAGCTCTAGAGCACTAAAACACAGACAAACAAACAACACAACGCTTTTCTAAATAGATGAAATTACATAGTTGAAATATAACAGTGCCATGTCTTTTTCCTAAGAACAAAGTTTTTTGCACTTTGAGTTTGAACAAACTGCACCAAGGTGATTTTTTTTTAGGTGATTTTACAGAATCCTGTTACACCTGGCTTCACACAGGTGTCCTAACATAATAAGCAAAGGTGTTGTTCATCATATTAAAGGAAAGGTTCATCTGAAATTTAGAATTCTTATTTTGGGTTTTTGGAGTTTTCTGTCCTTTTAGATATGAACATTTTATTAATACTAATGACAACAAGAAGGAATCCAAATACTTTTTGCCTTGTATATTAGTTTTATAATAACACAAACACATATGTAGGCTGCTAATTTACAGAAGGAAAATAACTAAAATCATACATTAGCATATTTTATAATACATTACAGCTTAGTGTATATTACACAACTATACAGTATATAACGAAGGTATACATCATCATTAAAGGTATACACTTTATCAGTATGTATTTACTGGGAGCTAAACTGTGACCTTAAAGTTTCTTTTAGAACTACAGGAATATACTTGAAAAAATTTGTTACCCACTATCTATTCAAAATATTCTAGATAGATCCATTCCGTTTGACTTCTATGGTGAGATGTTCTATGGATGGAAATACAGGTCACATAGTATTGAGTGCTAGGCATCTAGCTCAAGTGTGGATTGCTTTTACAGTGTTTCACAGATAACTAATTTCTTCGAGAATGAAGTTAAACGATCCCGCGCTACTGGAGGATACAATTACATGATTGCTGTTATCTTCGTGCCAGAAAGAGTAATTTTGCGTATTACTCCGTAATGGTTTACTTTACAAGCGACCTGACAGGAACTCATCACGACGACTCATCAAACTGAGCGTAAATATTTGATTTACACTGCCATCTACAGGAGTACAGCTCTTGGGGAGGGTGGCGAAGGAGACGAAAGCCCCAGAGGTCTGCTGCGAGGAGAAACTTCACCTGTGCCAGCCATATCCGATCTGTCCTCGCTCAAAGAAAGCATCTGAGTGAGATTAGCGAGCCAACTCAGTGTTTCTCTAGACACTGGGCGGGTTAATGTAGGCTACCATGGACAGCGACCGTGAGTGTTCTAAGGCGAGCTCATTCTTGTGAAAGATAGCTCTTCTCAGTATCATATAAAATATACGAAAGCTGATGGTAAATGCTTTAATTGAAAGCACAACTGTATTTGCACTAGCCAGCGTTTCCTGTTTTAATATCGAGCGCAACACCGTTACAAAATCTTTAAAAGTGTAGCCGATTCATGAAGCAATGGATCTTATGAGTCGGTTCTTTTGAATAAAAAAAAAAAAAAACGCATACATTGCAGCCTATTTCCCGATCGAAAGAGTGACTCTTATGAGTCGGTTCCATTTAATGAGTCAAAAACAGTGCACCCAATGCAGTCAGATTCTTAAAATAACCGATTCATAAGAGTCGTTCGTTTAAGTGATTCAAAAATTCGTATGAATCAGTGAGAACCGTTACTGTATTAAACTGATTCACTTAAGCCATTAAATGTCGTCTTGTATAACTTGAAATGAGCCAAAAACTGTTATTGTGTTATGTTTTACTCAAGGCTGGTTAAAAATCAGTGTTATCGTTAATGGAACCTTATTAGTCGTTCACAGGAATCATAATCGTTCATTTGCTTACGATTCCTATCCCTAATAAACAAATACAAACGGCACTTAAGTTTTCTTCCAGCACAAGGTATCTGCGAACTTACCGTTCCATTTGTAACTGATGACACAGTTACATTTATTATTGCTTTGCATTACGCATTAACAACTTCAGCACCGTTTTATAACATAAATGCGGGTTTGACCATTAAAAAGGCGACATAAGTGCTAAAAGATATTGATGGTCAAACCTACCTTCCCGCTGTTACGATGTTGGTCTTCGTCCAATATGATATTTGTGGACTATTAAATCCTTATTTGTACGAAATTCAGTGACCATGACAAAAATCCCAAACGCACAAGATGTTGATAGACGCGTGATGTTGATTCAAATGAGCCTCGGCACGAGAGGAGCGGATGAGAGGATCTCGATCTTCAAAGAATCCCGTGAAACATCCACGAGGGTGAGTTCACGTGTTCTCACTGAAGCTCTGAGGAGTCTCGGCTCAAACCATCGTTCCTGTCTAAAGTTTCAGAGCTTGGGCGGTCGATGTTTTGCCGGTGAGAGACTGTATCGAATATTGTAACTCACATCTGGCGTTAACAAATCAACCAGTGTTATTCCTGCAGTACGTAGCCAGCTATGAAAGAATAAATGAGTTTGCAATTGATCATAGAAAACGACGCTTCAAATGCGCAACCATGAAAGAAACAGCATCTTTCTCTCCTTCCAAGAAAGGGCTTCTGCAGAAAAATCTGCATAGATGAGGGAATGACGCACGGGATGTTTCATTAAGCAAAAGGAGCTGATGATGTAGATTTGGTGTTGCATTTTCAATACAACTTCGCTAATAATTGCAATTTTTGGTGCATTTTAATCATTTGCTGGACACATGGACTTTTTAATATAATGTAAAAAGTGGCAACGTGCAATTTTACCTTACAGAGCTGTTGTAACCTTTAAATATACAATGTAAAATAGTTTTTTTCGACTTTAATAAAAAGTAAATGTAGATACCATTTAATGTTATTTTTTTTATTTCATTGTATACTTTGCAATGAGTTAAATAAATTCATTTATAAACAAACACGTATTTTTGCAAAGTGTGTGTGTGTGTGTGTGTGTGTATAATATATATATATATATATATATGTATCAAATAAAACAAACATTAAAATACAATGATTTTTATGATATTTATTCTAAAATAAATGTAAATATGTATTGAATGCATAATACTCTAAAGTAAAATAAATACATTTCTCATGCAGCACTTAGCAGTTATCTAAGGAGGTGGCCAAAAATGATCAACTATTTTTCTGAATAACATAAGTCAAATCCATATTGTGTTTACAGACCTGCACTTAACTATCAATAAGTGAGAAAAAAAAAAGTAATTAACCTGTCACTTAATCCAATCCAGCTCCCATTAGAAGGTTAACTATGTCATTGATGCATATAAATGCATGTGTGATCTGGGTTCTTCCAGTCAATAGAGTAATCGAGATTGAAAATAAGATATCGGCTGTTCTTAAACTATTCTTTATGAGACGTTCAATGGCTAGATGTATAGGGTTCTTATTCTTCTGTCTCCATGCTGTCCAGTAATAGAGTCAGAGGTACTGTGCTAAAGGTTAGGAATCGATTGTCTAATGAGTTTGGTTGATGAAATCAAATTGAACAGCTGATTGATAAGGGTCACAAGTGTTTGGTTCATCAACAAAGAACAACGAGCAATGAACGGAGCAGTTCGCTCAATGGTCTGTATATAATATCCATAGAAACCACTGAATGGTGTTTATTTTTATTACTCACAAGGAATCTGTATTATATCCTTTATTCTTCTTCCTCATTCATTCTAGACCTTTCACACACACAACCAAAGTGCTGATCTTCACACACAACCATATTCAATAATTAAACCCAGTTGCCATTACGGTTCCTTATCCCCCTTTTCTTCTTTTCTCTTATAGGCTGAATGAAGATGGTTGAATCATTTTTAGACCTATACATTTACACTAGTTTCCAGGTAAATAAATAAGCACTGCATAATTTACAGCTGAGAAAACCACATTACAGATTAAAAAAAAAAAGTGAGTGATGTAGAAAAAAAAAATCTTGCAAAGGGTGGAAAAGGCAGATGGTTTCTAATACGGTGCTTATGTAAACTCTAAAGCTACTTGTCAAGGTTAAGACATGAGTTGTAATATTTTTTTTATTTTACTTGGAAATATTAAAAGGCAACAACTTGGCGGGCATGTTTTCTGGTCTGCAAGATTACAACCCACACAGAGCAGTAAACCACCTTGTTTGGCAAATGGGTTTTATTTAAGGATATACAGTTGGCAAGGCCTGTTTGACAGTTTTATCCTACTGGAGTTTATATTTCCTTTCTGGAAAGCAAAAAGAAAGTTTTCAAACATTACCAGGAGCGAGAATGAATCAGATCATTGACATATTGATTATTTTACATCGCTCATGATTGCATGCTGAAAGTGCACCAGCGTCAGAAATGTACACACAGCAACATCTTGTACTCTACTCTCCAGCCACGTGACGTCACGCATGTTCTCGTGAAGCCCTTCATTTTTAAAACAGCATTTATTGGTATTTATATTTTCTGCATGGGGAAATTTATGTACCCATCTGTCTGGTGTAAAGCAGTTAGAAATAAGTGAATCGTGAGAGCATAGTGCTATGTGTCAGGGTGAAATATGTCTCTCCACTGCTCATGGCTGCACAATGGTGCGAGTTTCATTAAAATGAACGCGAGGCATAAGGGCCAATCAGAAGCTCATCACTCTGTTTTGGCTGTTAAACCATGCATGGGAGAAATGACAGACAGTGTGATTTAATGCCTCAAAGGACCTGAATACCAACATGGAAATATATTATATATATATATAAAAACACACACACACACACACACACACACACATATTTATGCGTGAACCACAATTAAAGCTTCCTTAGACATTCCTTGAAGTGCACTCAAGAACACCAGTGGTAGTGAATACTGAACACCCCACAGCCGTATCCTGTTGGTGTAACAGCAAGCATCATTAGCGGGAGGTCTAACGGAGGGGAAGGGTAGTGTGCAGGCATTTCTGCATTATGGGATAAATACCTGTTGCAAATTTGTATAGGCAGCAATGTCAATTCATATCAACCCTGTAATGCAAATTTATACTGTAATAATCAGATTAACCACTCAAAATGAATCATTCGAAATCTGTCTAGGTCAAATTTCACCCCAATATGACAAACATAATTCAAGGGATATAATTCAATACAATAATTCAATCATTTAAGGGACTATTCAAATTCAAAATTATTATAATACATACTCTTATTTATTCAAACATCTGCATTTCTAGAATGCAAAAGTGTGTGTGTGTGTGTGTGTGTGTGTGTGTGTGTTCGGATTTTTAGAAATGTAGCATTACTGTACATCACTTGCTCAATGGATGAATCCTTTGCAGTGAATAGGTGCCGTCAGAATGTTGGAACAGCTGATAAAGCATCACAATAATCCACAGCACTCCATTTACATTTTTGGATAGACTATTCCTTTAAGACAATAAATGGGGAAATATATACTAATCGAATTATACTATACACGCACTGCAGTAATGAGAAACTTTAGGGGAAATGTGCTTGATTCTAATGATACAAAAATTACAAATATTTCTTGTCGGAAGAAGACTTTTTTTCTGAAAAATACAATTATTTTGGAGTGATGTGTTTTTGTGCGATTCAATCCATTGAAGATATTATTATATAATTGTTGTTTCTTTTAGTTTTCTATGATTTAATTTTTTCTTTCATTTTTATCTGTACTGGTTCAGATTTAATGGCGTCACTAATTGCATTCATTCATTCAAAACATTATTTCTGTACGAGAAAAATAGAGTTCTCATTAAATTAATTCCTCAAATAAGCATTGCCCCCTTAATTATTTTTGTCATTTTTTGTTAATAGCTTTATATAATGTAGTTTAACCATTTAATATTACTTTAATGCACCCCAACACTGGATACAACAGGAAAATGAGCGTTTTCCTTATCACTTCCTGTCCACTTTCCAGTTTTATCTAGTTATCTCACCTAACAAGAGGAAAGCATGTGTCGAATTTCATTTTAGCTTTATCATCAAATATAGTAACATTCCCTGTAACCTTTAATGACACTATAGTTTCACAGACCATAAGAAGCAATTTCCTCCATGATCTTCAGTAATGATGGAAGCTCAATCACGAGCACAACACCCCAATCCATTACTGTACTGGTGAATTGCCCTATAGAGCCATTTAACATGGCAGTAATTAGCGTTTCTCAGGAGGCCCAGAGAGAGCGTTGTTCACCGCTCCAGTGTGGAGCTCAGCAGCCTACAGCTCTATCTATAACTCTGACAGAAGCCTCAGCACTGTCAGTCCCTCTGTGGCACCCTCCCCAATCTACAGAGAGGATGATGAATGCCCCATCCACTATGACATCACAATCAGAGCGCACTTGCAGTCCTTCTCTCTCTTGAACTCTCTTTGTCCTCTTGTCTTTCACTCTATCATTCTCTTGCTTTGTCTCTCACTTCAAACATGATTCTTTCCCTTTATCTCGCTCGC
Source organism: Carassius auratus (assembly GCF_003368295.1). Classification (NCBI taxonomy): domain Eukaryota; kingdom Metazoa; phylum Chordata; class Actinopteri; order Cypriniformes; family Cyprinidae; genus Carassius; species Carassius auratus. The sequence continues at coordinate 9,079,501 of NC_039253.1, forward strand.
TGTCTTTCTCTATGAAGTGTCCCCTTTTTTCGCCCACGAGCCACCTACTTTCCTTTCCTCTGTTTACTATCGTCGTAATTTTGCTCAGCTGGAAAACAAATTCGGTGACAAATCCAGGATCAGACACAGACCGGATTATTCCATTCAAAAGAGCAGACGCTGAATTATCAGCTATCAAATTCCACCTATTGTGTATGACACAATATGGAATTAAAAAACCTTGCTGCCAACCTTTTAAAACACACAAATAAAGAAGGTTGTTTACAGAACATCATTTTCAACCTAAAACAGATGGCGTTTTAGAGGCCTGAAAACTCAAACTTTTGAAAAACAGGTTTCAAAGTCCAACGTTTTTGAAAACAATACGCAAAAAGGCAAATTTGTGGAAATTCGTATTAGTCATGCGTTTTAATAATTGTATAGTATCCATCTATAGCATAAGAGTGATTTTGTAATTCAAAAACTGCCAACATTTTTATATATAGTTATATATAGTAGAATGTTTTACATATTATTGGCCGGATTTACTAAACTGGGCAAATTAGCGTTAGAGCGCAATTCCATAAAAGGGCAAATGGGAGGGAAAAATTCTGTGTGTGATTTACTAACAATATGCACATAAAAAAAAAGACGCAACCAGATAATTTCCATAACGACCAGCGCAATCTATCAAGAGCAGTGCAAATTACAACATACTTTAAGATATGCTTTCTTGAGTGTTAAATTATGGCGCAAATACCAGTACTTTGATGACTGCAAACATTTGTAAATCATGTTGCTAGATTAATTTTAATACTCTCCTCCCATAAATTTTGCGTCTTAAATGGAAACTCCTACAAATATATATTCGATAAGGTCAGGCCCAAAAATAACTGTGCCTTTTCAGCACTAATTCTTCACTGCACATCTTTAGTAAATCCCGGCAGTACTATTTTAACACCATAACAGTTTTCGCTGGTGCAAGCTGTTAGGAAATCTGGCCCTAAATATAGTGCTGAACAGTAACTGATTGAATGATTACATAATTCGATTCCAAACATTAAGCAATTTCTAAATGCTCATGAATAAATTACAGTATCCTTTTTATGGATTCAAAATTTCACACAATGGAAGATATTCATAATATACTGATTCTCCCTCATTCCTTTTTCTCTCTTTTAAATTTCCTTTCGAATATTTCTACCGTGTGTCACACCATTTAGCTTTGATTACATACAGAAATGTGAATAAGTTTGCAAATGATGATTCCAAATTTCAGGGGGGAAAGCAGCTCATGACAGACCATATATGAAACAAATATGCAAGGTAATGAACACTGATGACTTACAGTTACTGTTGATTCTGTTGACACACACACACACATTGTATATTATGATTTAATTACTAACTTTTTCATCAACTTTTAACATTGCAAGTTTATTGGAAATCTTAAAACTAGTTTGTAATCTGTAATCAGTAACGGTCACAACAGTATACAATTTGTAAGTAATCCACCCAGCATCCTTTAGTTTTCAAAAATGTCACTTTCTATAACTTCATCTGCATTGGTTCAATATTGATGAAGCGCAGACACTGAATTATCAGCTATCAAATTCCACCTAATGCATAAGAGCACAATTTGGAATTCAAAAACTCCGCTGCCAAGCTCCCCTATAATCCACAGAAATCGATTCGATCTCATCAAGACCTTTAGAATATGTATGCGCTGGCCGTCTAGAAAGTCAGGGCCAAAAGTTGAGAAATGTCTGCACCGCTCCGACCCTGCCCACACCAGAACCTCAGCCAAATCCCAAGGCCATGTTCTGGCTTTTATGGTGCATTATTGCACTAAATAATTCCACACACACAAACTTGGTAAATTATTTTGCTTCAGGACAGTACAGTAGTGACCCAAAAACTTGTATTTAATGAAGTTTGGGATAGATTATTTTATATATATATATATATATATATGGTTATATGTTATACACCATGCTGGTATTTTCTTTTGTCGAAAAAAAAAAAAAAAGGGCATCACAACAATAATTGACAAAAATATATAAATAGATACTGACAATGCACTAACAATGTGTACCGAAGGATATATTTTTTTTTTATGTAATCCAATCATAGTTAATGCCAGTGATTGCCCCACTTCTGCTGTCTCAGCAGCTTAAATGTGGTTTTGTTGACTAACATAAGATGCCATTTTAGTCAGAGAAAAATTAACAAACATGACATTTAATACTATTAAACATAATTTTAAATTTTAACTCTGCCTTTAATATAAAAAAAACACCATATTTTCTCCCTTTTATGCATTTTTCTCATGTTTATTCAGAAAAAAAAAAACTCAACTCAAAACTCATCCACCTTATGGAAGTGATTGTGACTGCATTCTCTACCTCCATCTGTCAGAGACAGTGTCATTCTTTAATGTCCATCTGTCTCTCAGTGTCTGTTTATTCTAGTCCTCTGAGGTTGCACTGAAGGTTTTTTCATGCACATTTGCACATTAAGAGGTTTGTAATGCCAAATCAGTCTCTTAGAAAATTTAGTTTGTAGTCACCCAGACCCACCAGAGGCACTGCAGGAGTGTTCTTAGCCGCAAAAATGCAAACAAAAGGGTAGAAAACAAAAGGGTACAAAACCTTTAAAACATTCCCTATAGAGCTGATCTCTAATGATGTGCCATGTGTGACAATAATATTCATTTTTAAAATTCTGTAAATACTATTAATGTATGATTTCAATCACTCAAAAATAAACTTTTACAAAAAAAAAATACATTTTACAAAAATGTAACCAGTCACTTTTTTCCGTACAGTTACACTGAAATGAAACTGAAGCTTTCACAAAAGTAGGTCATATGACTTGTTTTCTGCAGCAAATTTATCACACACTATCAAAAATGTAGCATTATAATCACTGCTGACCAGTGGATCCTCTGTGGTGAATGGGTGCCATCAGAATGAGTCCAAACAGCTGATAAAAACATCACAATAATGCACAAGTAATCCAAACTTTACTTTTTGTAGACAGTGCTTGATCTGTGCATATTCCTCTCCTAATTCAGCAGAAATTACTTTTTCAATGGAGAAAGCTAAATTATAGAGGACCTGAAGCAATGGTTTTAAAGCTAAAACCATCTTAATAATGAATTTGTTTCATATATGCACACAGCTTTACACTTTGGACATTAATTGATGGATTATTAATGGCTGCATGGATCATTGGGATGTTTTTTTATCAGCTGTTTGGACTCGCATTCTGACGGCACCCATTCACTGCAGAGGATCCATTTGAGAGCAAGTGCTGTAATGCTACATTTCTCCAAATCTATTCTGATAAGGAAAAAACTTGTCTACATTTTGAATGGCCTGAGGGTGAGTGCATTTTCAGAAACTTTCTTTTTGGGTGAACTATTTCTTGAACAGAGATGATTATCGGTGAATAGTGACCTAAAAATGTTTCTCACTCCTTATGTTAGTTAAAAACAAAAAAAATGGAATGACATAATGAAGTAAATGAAAGAATTAGTAGAATTAGTACAAAAGGTCAAATAAATACAAAATGTAAAAAAAAGAGCAGGTTTCCATTTATTCTTCAATTAATTTACTGTATTTATTCATTCCATCCTTAAAAATTGAAGCTTTAACCAAGCTTTTTCCTTGCAGAGAAAATATATGGAGTGGAGGATTGTGGGTCTCTCAGTGTGGCCCTAAAACATTTTCTAATCCACTTTTATTCCTCACCAAGGTCTATTAATCTGGGGAGCAGATACTTATCCTGCTCTGATTTATCCGCTTATAAATGAGCTGACATATGGATGAGATTAAGGACTGGCATGGTGTAAGGTTTATAGTTAAGGTTTATGATTTAAGCCAGGCCTATGAGATTCCAGTGGCGTAATGAGAGTCAACTAGTGTAATGTGAAGCTCAGCCCAGTGGATTTTACCCTTCGGGTCTGAATGAGAGGGGAGGGAAATAAATACAGAAAAGCTAGAGTTTGAATGAACTTGTGCAATTTATTTAAACATAAGACTAACTAATTCCATAGATTATATTTTTCATTTTCCATCCACACACAACTGAGTGCTCGAGTAAAAAAAAAAAAAAAAAAAAATGTCCTCAGGGTTGGTTCACCTTTAAACCAGGCCAGCGTCTGTAGTAATGATCTCCAGATAGTTACATAATTTATATCATCAGCTCTCACGAAATCTTTTTTGTTTCTTGCCTCCACTGCTTTCATTTATATCTTTTACAGTATTAAAGGGGCAAGAATGCTTCAATTAAGAACAAAAGAGACACACTACGGAAAACACTGCGATCGAGCAACTCTCTCTGCGAACTGACGATATATTATGACAGTTGGGCCTGTTTAACTAATGCAAATTCTAAAGCTCTTCACATCACTGGGCCGCAGCCTGGTAACGGAATCCTGTCAGCCTGAGCATTCAACAAACGAATCATCCAATTACACAAGCCAAATGAGACAAATACTTCCAAACTCACTGGTGGACACAGTGGTGACAGAGTCCAGACTTCCCACTTAATCATCAGAGCGTTTCTTAGTAAGAAGCGTTTCAAACCGAGCCTTACTTCAGTCACAAAACAATCTATTTATTCATGTTTTTTTCTTTGCTTCCTATTGCATTTTCACTTTGAACCAGCAGCGAGTAAACAGGCTCTCAAGGTTCCGGAAATAATCTGGATTAATATGGATGAGACATCTCATTAACAGCAAAGATGGGGGGGGACATTAAAGCGGTCTGTAAAAACAGTGGTGCAATATCTCTTCCTTAAAGTGCGGTATATGACAGCATGACCGCTTTGTAATTGAAGCTTCTCTGAGAAATCCTGAACGGTCTTAAAAATACTAAGAAAAAAAAAATGGAGAAGAGAGAGAGGGCTGCCCAATTTCTCACAAATGTTCCACTTCAGTGTGGTCACATTGAAGCTATTCAAGACGTCCTTTAGTGGCAGACTAATGACTCGGGTCTGTGGTCTTCGTAAATTGTTGACAACACCAAGTGGAAACGCAGTCTGCCGTGAAAAGCACGAGTGGTACATGAGGGATAAATGAAATAAGCAGCTATTTATATGCATCAGGGGTGAACAGTTTGTCACCCAGTGCTGATTGTCCAGGCCAGACGCTGAGACAACGTGCACCGATGTCTGTAGTGTTTATTGCAGGAGAACACAATAAATCGAAAAGCGCTGGCTTCGTCTTAGTCTATGTGTGTGTATGATGGATAATGTACACAATTGCAGCAACTCAGACATGTTGGAAAATCAATGCTGGACATCCAAGATATAAACTTAACTCAGTTTATACAGCGACAGACAACTTACAGCCTACATTTATCTGTATTGCAACAGTGAAGCAGATCTTAACTGTACAGTCTCCAGGCTAACCAAATACAGAAAAGTGTCAAGTATTTACCTTTTTTTTTAACAATATCTCAGGTATTCCCAGAACGTGTGTGAAGTTTCAGCTCAAAATACCCAACAGATCATTTATTATATTTTTGTTGTAAATGTCTATTTTGAGTGGAAGCAGAAACCTGCACTTTAAATGCAAATGAGCTGCTGCCCCCCGCCCCCTTTCCAGCATAGGGCTGTGACTCTACAGCTCATACCGCAGATACTCTGCTAAATAAACATCTGTTTGGTTTTGATTATGTCTATTTTGCTGAAATATTGCGATTTAAACCATATTAGGCTAAACTTCTTATATATGGTTTTCTAAGCGCACATATTCAAAGCAAGGGGTGGTAATATTAAAATAAGATCCTCTTTCTACGTCACGTGCACAGTTGCTAAGTCTGCATATTTTATGCGACTTTGGACTTCTTTTTTTGTGAAGTCGTGTTAAAAAAATTCCAGAGTTGCGGTTTAGGCTTACAATATTTTAAAAAATATGGTTGCTTGTTAGGAAACCTTTGTTTCTTTACATTTATGGTCAATTAAAAAAAAAAAAAAAAAAAAAAAAAAAAAAAAAAGATATTGTTGACATAGGTAAAAGCCAATCAGTTCAATAATGAATGTGTTGTAGGGTAATTCGTCATCACACAACGCGCCCCTCCCCCTTATTGTTAGTAGATGTAAATAGACAAACAAGGCAATTAATTTTAATAAAAAAGCCTTATTAGAATGACACATTCAAAGAATAGGTAAATAAAATCATTTGATATAAATTTATATTTAGGGATGATTTGAAGAAATATTAAAATGTATACACATAGTATGTAATAAAAACATTTTTTATTGATAATTCTTTATTTTAAAGAATCATTCGATTGAATGAAATTGTCACATAGGAAATCATATAGAAAAATATTGAGCATTTTTAAGATTTTCCCTCTTCTTTAGCCATTGACTCTTGTCTTTGTCATTGTATGAAAACCGTTTTAATCCTATGAGCACTGGGCCCTGTTCAGTTGAAAAACTTTATGGGATATTTGAGATTTCTTTTAGCACTTCCACTCATATTGTTTTTTTGTTTTTTTTTTTCACATATGAAGTCCCTTCTAGGTTTATCATTTCTGGCGCATCCGCAGACAGTTTATTTCCCCCCAGGCTGTAAAAAACACACACACAAAAGCTGACATTCCAATAGGGACTGCTGTCCTCCTCACAGAGTATGAGAGACAAGTATTTTATGGTCAGAAGAAACCATTACCTCATCGTCACCTTACCAACAATTGACATGTTGTTGGAGTGATGCTCATTGTCAAGGTTAATCAAAACGGACAGTCTTATGAAGATTTAAAGCAACAAAACAAAAGCATAACTGTTCATCTGGCTGCCGAGGGAGAATAGAAATGATTATTGATGGTTCATACCCATCGATGAACAGCTGTAGAGAGACTCAGTGAGCAATTACTGCAAAATAGATCAACATTTAATTTTTACTCCAATGGTACATTGTCTAGCTCTTAAGAGAAAGAAATGAATATCAAACAACTTCAGGCAATCTTATGACACTGACACATTTTTCTAAATTAACTAGGTCTGACAGACTAGGGGTTACAACAGCCTAAGAATGGAAAGTTGCAATTCCCTTCGCAACACATCTGTAATTTAGCCCATTTATGCATATTGTCAGATAGACTCATGACACTAGTACAATCGAAAAAGATAATTACTGATTCTTCATACAAATTTGTTTGTTTCCAGTGTTAACTATTAAATGTAAAGGTAATAAAGTAATAATTAATAAATTTAAACTATGCATGTAGTCTACAAGCCATGTCGCCTTTGAGTAATTTTCTCTCCAAACTAAAAACAGAGACATATTTCTTAGAGAGAAATTAACTGAAAAGACAAAAGTGGTTAGTTGGTTATCTATTATCCCCAAAATATGACAAAATATTACTGTGCATACTGTATATCTAATGTATATATTAGTGTACTATAAATGAATTTATTATGCAGTGTTTTGTGCGACTGACAGACTATTCGTTGAGACAACACTATGCATCTGTCAGCAAGCTGTGAGTGATGGTAGACAGAGCGGTGTTTACTGTATGGAGAAATGCATGAAGCTGAGTGCTATCTACACACATCATAATAACTAGCTTCATTTTAAACATTGCTGATATCAGTAGTTGGGTAAGAACCGGTTTAAATGTTGACACTAGTCATATCTGACTGTCACTTTGGCTAATTATGTCAACCAATCAAAGCACTGAGTTTATTATGAGTACTGCAACAGTTGGGTTATGAAAGTAAAAAAAAAAAAATTACATTCATTTTCTCCACAGGGTAACTGGATTTTAAATGATAATATTTAAACCTTTTAAAAGCACACCTACTGTGAGAAACAAGGTTGTTGATGGTATATGCTTTTTTTGAAGCCATCAGACCACATAAGCATGTTTAGCAGCAAAATCCCTGGTGAAAAACTACATTACCCATGTTTCTCCATTCAGAATAAGGACACAAATTGTGCCAAAATAACTCCATAGCACAAACAATTAAGCACAGTGAACAATGTAATCAAATCAATATATGTTCTCGAACTACAAAAAAATAAAAAAAATAAATAAAAGCTTCTTGGGATACTAATTTCCCACATAAGGCTTCAAAGTTTGTGATGGTTTGGTTCAGGGCTTAGAACTCTTAAAGACTTATTCCATTGCTCATTATTTTTTCCGTGAGAGCGGGCGCAGCCATTTGTAATATTTCATGTGTCTGACTACCAGCTATTTTTAGCTGTACAGCTTGTTTTGCTGCTTGATATAGCAAAAAGGTGTTTCTTACCATATTATTTTAATGTATTATCTTAATTATGAACACATACTGCACTGTTATTCTTCATGTTATTTCCCTACAGTGGCTAATGAACCAGAAGTCTCGCACATTCAAAAAAAAAAAAAAAAAAAAAAAACACAGCTTACTTCCGCGTCGAAAAATAAGGTGGATATATAAAAAAAAATACCAGCACTAAAAAGTGGGCGGGCACTGTAGCACTCTATAACAGTCAGTCCTGGTGCTCTAATCTGATTGGACAACACAATTCCACAAGTTGTATGGTGATGTCAGTGATACAATGTTATTCTTTAAGCGTTCAAAAAGACACATTGCACAATGAAAATTCAGAGGTGAGTGCAGCTTGACACCGCTTTTTTCAACAGAAATATTTTTATGTTAGGGAGCAGTCAACATTATTTCCCCCAGTTGAGGCATCATTCAGGATACAGCAATACAGTAGTTACTGTTTAAAAATGATTTCATATATATACACATTTGGCTTAATATTTATTTATTGCCACCTAGTGGGCTCTACAGTCCTAAATCCATATCTAGTGCCCACATCTGCACTATAACAAGAATTCTTATGACCTACGGCTCAGACTACAGGCGTTTTTAAATCCTATGAAATCTGGTTTTGCATCACGCACAGATTGTCTTCTTTCAAATCTCATACATGATTTGAAAATCATGGAGCATCACACAGTACAAGATATTAAGATGATCATGCCAGAGGAAGCCCCTCATGTGACATAATGGATAATGAAATGCATATAGTCTGTTCTTCAGCAAAGGTGAGACTGAATTGCCAATTTTAATATCTGTTAATAGTAGTATGCTAGCTAACAGTAAAAACTGTTTACCATTGCTTAGCAACACCATCAGCGCTAGGCTCTGGCTGCTTTTTACGCTCACCTAGTAAGTTCAAAACTGAGGTCATATCTGCTCAGCTTTTTTCTTTGTCCGTACCAAGTGTGGCCCACACATCCTGAAAAGTGAAGCCAAAACATTTAGATCATCATTTATTGGCTGGCTGCAGTATAAACCCTGTCCTTTCCATGTAAACAAATGGGACGTAAGCCAAACGTTAAAAAAAAAAAAAAAAAAAAAAACATTTGTTTCCATCTTTTAAGGTAGTTCTTAACACTTTTGATGTGTTCAAGTGTATGTTTTTCTAAAAAGCTTGTTTTAGTTAGTTATTTCATGCTTTAAAAAAATGGGGTTTGGTGTCATGATCGTGAGCTTGCAAACTTATCACGATATCTTGACTCCAGCTAATGAGAACTGCGCAAGCTTTGGTTCCAGATGATTACAGAGACCATACATGGGACATTTTGGCTTCACTTTTCTACATTTAAACGAAACCAAGGCACATTGTCCATTAACCATTATATTAGATTTGATATTATCAGGTGTGTCTGCGAGCACACTGGAAGTAATTAAGATTAGATCTGAAAATGCCTTACATTATCAGATAATCTGGGGTTGAACATTGTAAACGACCAAGGTCCTACATAAGATTTTATTTTTTTGAGGGATAAATTGGCCTAAAACTCTTGTAGTCTCAGCCAGCCTGCTTTAAAACATTTATATGGACAAAAACACTCTTTCACCCACCAAGGTAGTAACACACACACACATAAAGATGGAAGAATTTGCAGTCTACTCTTAAAGCAGGAGCTCGGCCCATTGCCAACAGGTGTATACGTCACAGTGACCTTTTCCTAAACACATCTCAAGAGCGGCAGTGAATCAGCACCCCGGCCCTCTACATTATTTAAGTGACTTCTCTAACAGTACACTAACAGCAGCGCTCTTACTGAAGAATAATAGCAGCGAATGTATTAAAGATTCAGCCTGCTTAGAGAATTGAGAACATGTCTTTAAGAGGAGAGCAGGCCTTCATTGGGATGTAAAATGCATTTATTTCCTGGGCTGTTTAGTAACCCACACAGGAATGGGATAGTCTGCAGGTGGGGTAGATTGTAAATTGCTTGTCCATTATTACCAATTCTGAAAGTCCAGTGAAGAAACACACCGAACGCATTTCAAATAAAAAAAAAAAACAACAACTGAAGAGCAGTGCAATGAAAAAAAAAAAAAAAAACGTTCTGTGCAAATGGTCCCTAAAAAGTGTTGCATTAAAGGAACAGTCCACCCATACATTAAAATTTGATGGAAACTAACTCGCCCTCATACTATCAAAGATGTCGTTTTTTTCTTAATCTGAGCATTTGAACTTTAGTATTACATCTCACCAATGGATCATCTGCAGTGAATGGGTGCCATCAAAATGAGAGTTCAAACAGCTATCAAAAACGTCACAATAATCCAAACTGGACAATAATCCAGTCCAGCTTGAAACAAACTGCATGTTTGTAAGAAATCCAACAAGATTTTTTTTTTCTTTTTTCAAACCATTGTTTCCAGCTAAAATACGAGTCCTCCACCCATATTATTGTTTTCTTCAGTGAAAAGGTCATCTCATCTGAATCAGGAGAGAAATATGCTCAGGTCAAGCACCATTTACAAGTGCAAACAGTCCAAAATAGCTCACCACAACCAACATGTGGGTAGATTTTAATACGAGAGACAACATGGATGGACTTTTTTTTACTGGAGGAAGCATTGGTATGGATTATAGACTCTTTTTAATGGATTATTAAAAAAAAAAAAAAAAAAAAAAAAAAAAAATTGTTAAAACATCTTGGATGAACTATGCCTTTAATTTTAAATGCCTTTCAGAAACATTGCAGACTCAAATAGAAGCCTGGAACTCCATGGACCAGAGCAGATGGTTTTCCCCAAATACACAGAGCATCCAACAGTCCAGAGAAATCAGCCAGAGGAAAAAGGACAAAACAACAGAAAAAGGAAAAAGACAGACAGCAGTGCCCCAAAGAGGAGCAAGAAGAATGACACTCGAAGAAAAGATGGATCGCTGGACGACTGTGCAGGAGCAAATAATGAACGAAGCCCCCTTTCTTCACCCCCTCGCATTTCTCTAAGAGACCTGATGGAGGCTGAGACAAAGTTAGTGTTCAGTGACGAACAGGACATTACCCACAAGTCCCTGGCCTCCACCGCCACACAATTAATGTGTCAAGCGGCTGAAATAGGAGGGCCTCCGAGTGGACCTAATCTCAGCTTTCTGCCTCAAATTGACAAATGGCTCGATGTAGCTTTACAGGACGCCAACTCGTACTACCAACAGAAGAAATATGCCACTGCAGCCAGCCGTTTCACTGCTGCACTAGAGGTACTCAATATTCAAATTATACCACAGGCTGCCCTTCCTACAGACCTTTATCTGTGCATTTAATACACTTATGCACTAGATTGTTTTTAAAATGTGCGTGCACATGCACTCTTATGGGGATCTTAAGGTGTTCGAAGTCATTTTATATGCAGTTGCTATCGGAGCTGTTTGGATCTTCAGAGTGGTTGAAAAAAAAAAAAAAAAAAAAGAGCCCATCCAGTAGAAGAAATAAGATTGCTTAAAAAAAGTAAAACATTACTTGTAACACTTTTACAAAACTTAAAACATTTTAACAAACCCCATGATCTTAGGTATCATTCATAGAGCAAATGAAGTGATTTATGCATTCGTTTCATATTTAATTTTTAATGTTTGTGGCTTGTTCAAATGCCCAACACTAAGCCAATGGAAATAATAATAAAAGAATATAAAAAAAGATTATAATATATATTCTTATAAAAGAATATAATTTTAACTCTTTAAATGTCATAAATAATAATGTCATACAATATATGAGGTCAAATGAGAAAAAGGTCATCAAGAGAGTGTTTGTACACGCGTCAAGTGAAGAGAACATTTTCCTTTTAATGAAGTGGTATGTTCATAGCTGAGCTGACAGTACATTCAAAAACATTCAGTGCTCAAGGTGAAATTCTTCATATTGTTATGCTTTTTTTATTGCATTACTCAGCTTGGGTCATAGAAATGCATCAAGCTAATTATTATAATATGACAGTGACGTCATGAGTTTGTGGAAACATTTTCATTTATTTCCGTTTTCATTCATTTAAGAAAACACCAATCACATTTTATTTGACAATTGATCAACTAGGTTATAAGCAGGATTATTTTGGTCAACATTTTTCAGTATCTCAGTTAATACAAGCTACCTTGGATTTCTCCCACCTCTTCTCTCTCTCAGCTATGTTCCAAAGGTGCTGTGTTTGAGAAACCGTTTAACGCTGATTATGAAGACGTTTGTAAAGTTGTCAGCTTTGTTGAGTCCAGAATAGTTGCCTGCTATCTCCAAATGAAGAGGCCTAACCCGGCATTGCTGCACTGCTACAGGTAAATCACACACAGCACATACCATGAGAATTGTCAGACCCTGAGCCCCTCAAAAATGATGGGTAGTTATTGCATAAGATGGATTTGTTGTGGTTTATAACATAATTTAAAAAGAAGTACACTGCAGTTCACAAGTTTGGAGAAATTGAAATCGCATCATATGGCCCCCTTTAAATTAGTGCCAGATGACAATTTAAATCATGACCAATAGAATCTTAACAATAGGAAAAACTAATAAATTAGTTATAATATGGTGCTGAAATATTGTGTATACTTGTCTAGAATACTATTAAAGTTCATAGAAGACAAAACTTATGTATTGCTGAAAATAATATAATAAGGTGGGTCTGTAAACTCAAAAGTTGCCCTGAGAGTTTCATCTAGGTTCAATCAGCAATGTCCGCAAATGATGCGCAACACTCACTCAAAAGCAGATGGATGTTGATTGGTGTGTTTGAGTGTAGTGTGACAGGAGTCATTTTTTTAAGTGGACAGTGAGAGTAAAGCCTCCTGACCTCCAGTTAACAGTGTCTGCTGTATCCAGTTAGTCATGGCCCTGTGCTGTTCTCCTTTGCTCCTCCATTAGTGGGAGAGAAAGAGAGAGAGTTTGCGCTTTCTCTGAGCTATAACTCATCCTGACGGCAGCGTACCCTTGAAAAGTTCTGAACGGCTTAAGAAATGAAAGTCTTTGCAGCTCCCTCTACAGACTAGAGGATGAAGGGAACAGGCAAAGTAAGATAACATAATAGTAGAGATTTATTAATTCTGCATTAAAACTGTAGCTAAAGTCATTGCGAAATGGGTACCAACAGATTGAGAGTCCAAACAGCTGATAAAAACACCACAATAATATACAAGTAATCCACATGACTTTAGTACATCGATTAACATCTTGTGAAGTGTGTTTATGAGAAACGAATCCATCATTAAGGTGTTTAATCGCCAATATGGTTTTATTCTGTTAAAAAAAAAAAAAAAAAAAAAAAAAAAAAAAAAGTAATCTCAGCTGAATCATGAGAGAAATATGCACAATTATTACACCGTTTACAAGCTAAAACAGTTCTAAAACCAATATGTCGGTGGATTTTGAGATGAGAGCACAACAGATGATAGACTTTTCACTGGAAGAAGAATTATGGATTTATGGACTATATTTTGGACGGATACAATGGTTTAAAGGTGACCTATTACGCCCTTTTTACAAGATGTAAAATAAGCCTGTAAATAAGCCAGAGTGTGTATGCAAAGTTTTACCTCAAAATACCACAATGATGATTTTTTTTTACAGCTTGTTAAAATTTTTAGGGTATGAGCCAAAACGCACGTTTTCTGAGGTTGTCCCTTTAAATGCAAGTGAAACCATTACAGACCGGTCGTTCTCACATACTGCAGCCACACAACAGTGTTCAAACTCATTTTTGCATAAGATGGATTTGTTTCTCACAACATTTTCTCCAGAGGAAGCACTGCTATGCATAGATAAATCAACAGTTTGAAGTCAAAATAGCTTTAAAATGGATTTGTTTCTTACAAACACGCAGCATCTTGTGTACTTGTGATTTATTTTGATGCTTTATCAGCTGGATTTGAACTAATTCTGATGGCACCCATTCACTGCAGAGCAATTGAGGAACAAGTGGTGTAATTTGTTCAGAACTCATCTTGGATGTCCTGAGGGGACATTTTCAGTCAATTGTAATTTTGGAGTGAACCATTCCTTTCAAAAATTAATTTGACTATTATTAGTTAAATGCTTAAGCAACCTTTATTATCATCGGATTTGGTCAAAAGGCTGGTATTTGGTAACTCATGCCTGCTTTAACATAGAGGCCATGCAATAAAAATAGAAAACATGCTATAACATGTAACGTCTGCAGATCTTGTCAGCTCGTGTCCCATCTGTCAGTGTTGTTGCTAGCAGTGTGCTACTTAATATTGAAAAACATATACTGTAAAAGTGTGAAAATATATAAATATAGAAAACGGTTTTCTGTGAGAGTGCACTGGGAATAGTAAAAATAATCCTGGCATTCAAAACCGTCTGAAAAATCATACGCTGGGAAGCTAGGGAGGAAAATCTTACATAAAGCAAAAGAATACACATGTTCTGCAGATAGGCCTATATATATATATATATATATATATATATATAAATAATTATAGACTGTTTGGAAGGAAATGAGTTGAGGTAGGAAATATATGTTTAACAAAAGGAGACGGGTTGTCATGGCAACATCATGAACCATATGTAATGCAACTGCAATTCTGTGACTGAAATAAGGTTCTCTAGAAGTCGGTCCACACTACACTATATCAAAAGCACACTCCCTGAAAGCCAATTGGGAGCAGTTTAAATTGTTCAGGGAAATGCAATTTTAGATGAAACCAAACAAAATAAACATGGGAACATAATTTGGCTAACCTTGTTCCTTTCCTTTTATGTTTCAGAGGCTAAACATATAACATATTTAAAAATATTTGAAATTAATATTTGAATGATTTATGAAGGATAATAGCCGTGTAATAAATGTAATATTTTACATTTAAAAAATACTGTCTTTACTGTCTTTCTCATATAAATGCAAATAGTGGGCATAAGAAACTTTTTTTTTTTTTTTTTTTAAATAATTATAATAAATCAACTCCTAACTTTTACGGCTATTTTTAGATGTACAAAACAGTTTGTTTTGCTGCTTGATATTGACAATTGATGTGTCCTATAATATTATTTTAATCTGTTATCTTAATTGAGAACACACTGGTTTGTACTGCAAACACTTACCATTTAACAGCAAGTTGTTATTCTCCTCGTTATTTTCCTATAGCGATAGCTAATGAAAGGGAAGTCTCACCCGTAGATCTACTTCCACGTTGAGGAAAAAGGTGGATACTGTATGGGTGTACTTTTAACATTAAATAAATAACTTCATAACAAACTTTACATAATAAGTTTACAGAGTACACACACATAATGTAAAAAAAAAAAAAAAATTAGTTGCAATTAATCGTCTGACAGCGCTATAATAATAATAATAACGCATATAAAGTTTAAATGACAAATTTTTCCTGTATTCTGCTTATATATATATATATATATATATAGATTGGAGTTCTGTGATGTACAGAGTTCTGAAACATTATAATTCCACCATCCAGCTGCTCATCAAAAGCCAATACTGTGACATTTCTGTTCCTGCACACATACAAACACTCCTTCGCTGTCAGCACAGATGTTTTAGAAATACAAATAAACAGCTCTCACACACCTGAATGGTTGAAGACAGGTGCATTGAATACATGACATAATATTTAGAAATAAAAACCATGCATACAGCTACAGCTTGCAAAAAGATACAATGTTTTTAAAACAGTACATCTGCGATTTAGCCATGTAACCCTTGTCAGCCATCTACTAAGGTTCTAAAGGGCTTGTAATCATGTAACCACAAAGATAAATGGTTGTGGGGAGATCATGATTATCATGAGATTGCCCGCAGCGGTTGATACAGGTATGTTAGACCATGTGAGCAGTGACACAAAGTTGATGGTAAAAACCAAACCAAAGGTATGCCTTATTCTCCCTCTTACAACTATTACATGCATTTGTATTTGCTTCTTTGCGTCTCATTCATTGAAAGGCACAGTGCTTATGAAAACTGATGTGATGCACCACTGAACATGAACTGAAAGGACCTCAACTATGCTTGATTTTTCATACAGTATGTACAGTACAGCACTAAGTCAGCATTTAGGCCCATGTTGAAAATATACAAAGCAAGAAATCTGCCCTTTTGTTCCTTTTCCTTATCCATTTGTTAATTTGATATTTACTTCTCTTTTTTGTTAACTGTAAAAAGAAAAGAAAGATATACAGTATGTTAATACAATGTAAAAATAAATCAATGCAAAATAAAAAAATACAAATTTAAAAAAATGTTACTTTAAAAGTAATCAAATGTTAATCAAATATTAATCAAATATTTTTTTATTTTTTTATACGTAATTTACAACCAGCCCCATTGCATTACATTCTGGTAATTTGGCCAAATGAATAACGCAGAGGAATGTTTTTTTCCAAAATGGATCCAGTGAGGAATAGGCAAGCTGATGCTCTGAATACGGCTAGCATACTATAAAATCCTTTATGGATTACTCCTTGGCTTGTGCATTTATCTTCCTGTTTCAGTGAAGAAAATAAGGAGAGAATACCTTGGATGTCAATTGTTATCTCTCCATTCTCCTCGTAGGAACCAGCTTTGAGCACTAGGAGAATGTGGGTGGAATCCCATCAAAGACAGCTTTGTTGATTCCTGTCGAACAGATTTTGTATATATTAGCTCCGTGCACGACGAATAAGAACGCAACAACACAATTCAGATAAAAATACAAAGGTAGCTGCTTTTGTATTCCGTGTGATGACAATGCTTCCAGAGCGTTTAAAGTTGTAGGGCTCCGTGTCTCTTCCTGTCATGTTCTCAGGTTGGAGGTGCCATTTTCAAATAATGCTCTCTTTAGTCTGTCGCTGTGCGGAACTAAGTTTGTGATCTACAAATAATTATTGTCAGGCTTCTTGAACAACCCCTTAAAGGAGACTAAGCTAAAGGCTGACAGAAAGACATCAAACTGCTTCCTCTCATGACAGATTAGACATTTCAAACTCAAGCCTCCGAGTCTTTTTTTAACAGTGAATATTGCCGATGCTAATAATAAAGCCAAAACTAGCCTATATTCTATACGTTTGTCACATTTTTAAGAATATGTTCACGTGTATGAATGAACACCTGACCCACATGAATACAACACATTTTCATGCAATAATGTCAACAAACAATGGAGGTAATGCGATCAAGGTTAATATATAAAGGGCATAGTCAAATTGCTAATTAATTGTAAAGAAAAAAAAAGTTGTTGAAGTTAACAGCCTGTCTGGATTACTACACTGATTAACTCATTTAACAATTGTAATAAATTATAAAATGAGTATTGGGAGCAAGCCATTAAGAATTATTATATACTTGATTGTTTTATTTCTATGTTGAGGGTGTGCAGCATTTACAGTACATTCAAACGGCAATTCAGCGACACAGAATGTAGGCCAAATCTCAAACTTTAGGAATTAAAAGGTATTATCTAACTCCAGAAATGTGTTTCTTATCAAGCATATAGTGATCACAATTATTTACATGTTATGGCCAACATTCGCATTTTAATTACAATCATAAAAATATTATATTTTGTCTAAACAAATAAAAATAAAAAGAAAAACGCTTAACTAAAATGAATCATTTTAAATGTTATATGTGAATCACATCATCATGTTAAATTTGAAAATTTTATTTTTATTCTAAAATATATATAAATAATAACCAGTATCATACCAATACAAAGCTCAACTTTACTTTATAAGATACATCCATTTACATGATGTTTATATAATTTAAATTACCAAATCTTGATTTATAGAAGAATGCAAACTTTTGTGCAATCAGGGTCACAAAAGAGGGGGAGGGGAGAGGATTTAGGCCAAATTCAACATACTCAGTTTAAATATACTAAATGCAAACTCAAATTTAGTGTTTTAAATTTGAGAAAAGCCCCCAAAAAGTCAATATCCTCATAAAATCAAGCTCAAACCATTGACAAAATCTGTTAAAGAATCAACAAGTAAAGCTTCCACTAAAACTCACTGCAGGAGACAAACGGTGTGTTCCAAACGGGATATATCTCCCTCTGAAGGGCACTTCGGCATGAAAACAATCATGGCCGCCATATTGAAGGGTTGTTCCAAACCGAAGTGCTCAAAACTGGCCACTTCAAAAGGCCCTTCAGAATGAAGGATTTCGAAGGGTACAGCTGATGGAAACTTCAGGCTACCATGATCCTTTGCGCAGATTCTTTGCATGATGACGGTGCCTACACGTGGGCACATGATGATGATGCAGAAGGGCACTTCAAGAAACAGTTGTTTGGTTTCCTACACCCTACAACCCTTCGGAGTGAGAGCCTTCCGAATGAAACACAGGGGAACATAAGGATATTTATCAGCTAATTAGGTAACAAGCCACAGGTGAATATAATCACAAAGATTATAGAGACACAAACATCCAGAAAAAGAAGACTTCAAAATAAATTCATGACCACCAATTTCAAAATAAAAGACAAAAAAAAGATATGAAAATGAAAGAAAGATCCTCTTTCAACTGACACAGTTTTGTCAAAGCAAAAACAATTTGTATTACATGCTGCAAATTTCAGTGCGTCAGAGCCACATTTTCTCTAATCTGACCTCTGTGCCAACTCACCTCTATCTATATTGTTGTTTCCACTCTTAAAATTCACAGATGGATCACTTATAAAAAATGTATAATGGACATTTCTATTAATTATTAAAATGGCTTTCTGTCATCGCCTCCCGGCCTGGTTGAGGTCAGGAGTGCAGCTGGTGAGGAGGTCTTAAAAACAATGCAGTACTGCTATATTTTTCTACTGTCAAACAGAACGATGACAAAAAAAAAAACTTTTCTAATGTTAATATGATATGATAGTTTGGCAATATCATAAGAAAGAGTGCTATTTATTTCTCAAGTATCTGCACTATTGTATCTGTTCATTAAACAAGAAGTTAAAATTTGTACATTTTAGATTGTGAGTATAGTAATATTGTGAGTATAGTATGTTTTTGCTAAATTTTGCCAATGAAAATAGTTTCGGACAAAACCACAATAGAACAACACACAGTGCTGTTTTGTTAATGAAAATCTAAATAAATTTTCAAATCAAGTGAGTCAGTGATTCAATGACTCATTCATGAGGACAGTCAGGCCCCGTTCCAAATGGTGCACTTCATGTGCACTCGCAGACTTACAATGGCCTGCTCGTGTCAATTAAATCCACGAGACCATAGGATGTCGCAGTTGTCACATTTGTCATTTTAGCTTTCAGCAGGGTGCTCGCAAGCACCTCCTTTGCTGCCCTTGAAGCACAATCCTACCCAATAGTCGAGCAGTATTTTGTCATGAAAGTGTGGACTTAAAGGAAGACCGCAAGGGTTTAGGGAGCAATTTAGGACAGGACCTCACTTGCGTCATTTATGAATGAATCAAACATGTGAACGATTCGTTTGAATTAATGAGTGACAGAAAAACTCATTCAAATCATTGCCACCACCTACTGACCGTTTTAGTTTCATGTTGAGATAATAATTTAATCTTTTAAACTTTAAATTTCATTAAAAAAAACAACAACAACAACAAAAAATGCCCATTTAAAACATATTAAAAACATAGCAGGTCTAATTGTTGAACATTCTGTATAAATATACCACTTCAGAAGTAGATTTTATGGTAAACCAGTCTTTTTTTTTTTTTTTTTTTTTACAATATTATTCAATACTTTTTTTTTTCATTTAACACAATAATGACTTTAAATTATCATTGGGGGGGGGGGGGGATTTCTCAGCCCAAATTGATTGTGATTTAGATTAATCAGCATATTATGTAATAATTAAGATTAATTGACAGCGCTAATTTTAATCTATTAAAATTAACTAAAAAGCCCTTTCCTAAGAGACAACCTCTTCCAATCTATATACTGCCAGATGGCCCCTTCTTATCTAAATTGCCATTTCTTGGCCAGAATATGTTGCAGTCATGAAGTCAATTACTGGCTTAACTGTGGTTTTTAAGTGTCATTTTCTGACATTTGGATAGTCATAGAGTAGGAAGAAAAAGAAAATCCAAAGTTTTCACAGGTTAATGGGGCACTAGTTTAATAACTGTGAGGTTTCAGCTCTGTAAATTATTAAGAAAGTAGATAACAGAGAGGAAGTGCTGCCCAGAGAATGAGTAAGGCCTATTTTTTTCACACTCTGTCTCTGTCTGGAGGAAGTGCAGCGGCGATTCATCTGCCTCGTCAAACGTACGGCGCCGGCTCCTCAATTACCAGTGACCTCGGCTGTAACCAGCACATGTAAAGCACAAGGAACACGCAGTTAATTTCACCAAGCATTAAAAGGCTGAGCGAAAGAGCGTGTGTGTGCCAAGTAACACCCCGCATGTTGCGACAAGCGATGACGGAATGGCAATTAATGAAGCTTCAAAGTTGGCTATGATCGCTGGCAGGCAGCTGTGTTTTTTTATTTTTTTAGGAGGTGTCACTGATTCACTGAGGTCTCTACACCTGTCTTCCTGTCTCTCAGTCTCTCACTTGCACCCCTGTCGGGGATCTCTCAGAATTTAATGAATAGTGAGGAGACACTGTTTGTATGTTTCCTAACGGTAAATGGCTGATCAGACCGAGAAGCGTTTAGGAGACGTATGTTTTTGGTGGTTGTTTGCGGTTGCATTCCTGATTGATTGACATCGCTGTTGTTGCTTCATGCATTTTTCGACATGATGCGAATCAAACTTCAAACTCCACTCTTGCTGATTGATGCATATTATATTACTTTATTTCTAAATTCTGTTTCATCGTTATTCAGAATACCCCATCCATCTCATGCAATTTAAATGACTTAAAAAAGGAATATCAATCTGATTTTTTTTTTTTTTAAACTAATAGACATCAGTGTCTTCAATGTTTTATTTATTTTTTTATTTTTTTTATTAATCCCATTATGGGCCATGATTGATCTCTCTCATGTAGTCTGGTTACAAATTGTTCCAAGAAACATGATTTTACATTTTCCCATCTCTCTCCTCTCGATTTGCAGGAGCATCCAGCTAAACCCCATCTGTTTTCAGAACCACCTTCGACAAGCCATGGTGTATCGACTGCTAGGAAACCCCTGTGAGGCAGCGAGGTAAAATTGGCATTAATGGAGGGCTCAGAAAGGGTATTTTCTTCGAAATGAAGACAGATTCAGTAGGAGAAAAGCTCCCAGTCATTTAGACAAACCCCGCAAACACATGTCTGCCCAGTGGTTCGTTACATCTCCCTCTGTTCTGTCGGCCTGTGCTGGAAAAATATGTTCTTGGCGATACATAAATACTGGCAGTTGGAAGAAGACAATTAGAGCTACAGTTACATCCACTCCCGCCACTGCTGACTGACATCTTTCCCTTGTTGCCTCCCCATTTCTAATGTTCCATATGTGTTTTAATGATACGGCTACCAAATGCCTATGTTCCACCATTGGTCTTTTAGAGATGACAGCTACCATTAGTTATTGGACGGTGGTGGAATAAATCATGTAGAAGCATCAGTTGCGCCAAATGCCATGGCCAACTGGTGGCTGCTGGGGCCATTTATCGCGAGAAAGTCATATTCTGTTTGATCATTATCAAGCCACATTAACCCAGTTGAAATAGATTAGAGCAAGAAACGGGTACTTTGGTGTCTTTCTCGCACTTGTTCTTGCTTTCCTCCCCCTCCCACATTTGAGTTTCTGCAAGCAGAAATAGATCAACTCCGCCACCGTGCCTACAAATTTAGTGCCACTGCCCCAGTGGTGGAAGAGATGTTTTCTGGTAACATTTGGTGTATGTCGCACTTGTAGTGATCTGATTCACTCTTTATGCTCTTTCTTTGTAGTAGGTGTGTATTCGGTCTGGCTAGCTTTGCTTACAATTACTTAAGTTCAATTAAGAAAGATTGTTCTTACTTTGAGTGGTCCCCAAAAATATTTGAACAACTATTATTTAACTTTATTTATTATATTAGAAAAAAAAGAACTGTATAAATATCGGTTTTATTTTATAGTATTTACAAATATAATTTATTTTTGTGATGGCAAAGCTAACTTTTAAATCGTTACTCCAGTCTAGGATTTTAGAGGAATAGAAAGTTAAAAAGAAGAGCATTTATTTCAAGACGAAATCTAAAAAATGTTAAACTTACATAAAACACACACACACTTTTTACTAATATATATATATTTATATATATATATACACACACACACACACACAAGCTTGACAACTCATGATGTTCGCACAAAATTCATATGTGGTTAAGACTCAGTGCACACAGACTGGCATCTTATTCAAATCTTCACATTCCCATCAAATGAATCTCTGCTGACATTGCTCAGTACAGTCTACTCCTGAAAACTCCATGCTATATTAAAGCGGAGTCAAAGTGCAGTTTGTCAGAGCACAATGCATGGTTGTGCATTTCAAAGAAGCAAGCATGCCACTGAAGCTGGCGCCACTCTTTAACCTAATCACATCCTCTCTCCAGCAAATACTGCTCAGCCATTTGAGCTCTTTAAGAGGAAAATGCATCTATGTTTTGAAGTTAACATGCCAGTAAATTTCACAGAATCAATAGCTCTCCAGCACAAAGAAACCAAATTATTCTCCACATTTTCATCATTGTACTATTTTCTTCCTCATTTTGGTAATGGTTGCTTATATATACTATCATCCATGACTCCTTTATTGAGATAATTTCTTTGTTTATATATATATATGTTTCATTTCTATAGGCAGTATCAAAGTCAGATGTCAACGTGCACAATCAGAAAGCATTAAAAACAGTAACAGCCTCTACAGGAAATATGTGCATATAGATTATAGATTCACCTCGCCTTGCAATCTTAACCAAAGGAAGAGTGAGTGACACATCAAGATATTGAACTCGAGAACGGAAATTATTCTAGAAGGCAATATCATTCCGTTTGTGCAGGAGACAAGCTTTCTCAATGCAGAAATAAAATTAACAGTGTAACCTTTGCTCTTGATGGATCCTGGCAGAATTTGCTTTAGGAGAGTGGTATCCAATGCTCACAGCGAGAGTCAGTACAACAGTAAACACTCCTAAATGCGCCGTCAGCATTTAACATGGGGAAAAAAAATTAACCTTATGGCTCATTTCCAGAAGTCAGGTTTGTTTTGCAGTTGTCTTTAAGTTGTTGTGCAGAATCTGACTGAACATTTAAGGGCGTTTATGTAACTATACGGCATTTTAGCGACTTTCAGAAAATTTACTCTATCAGAAAAACACACCTTTTCACCTTAACTTGTTTATTTGAATACTTACGGTGTCCACTGGTGGACATACAAGCGTTATCTCTCTCTCTCTCGCTTTCTCTCTCTTGTTCTGCAAAAAAAAAGTTTGTGAGGATTTGGAGCTCCTGCTGTGGTCTCGAGGTCATGTCTGGATCAGAGTTACTTTGTGATGGTTTTGACATTGAATGCGTTTTCTGTCAATAGCACCATATCTAGTGATTTGAGTATTACAGCTTGCCACTTTAAAAGACTGAATAAGAATGTTTACTCAAGCACCTCTGACAGCTCTCTGGTTAGCCAAGTTGCCCCATTCTCCATGAAAAGTGCATTTGTGGGTGAATGACTTTGGACAGCCAAATTAGTCCATTTTTGGCTATTATGAGGCCAGATGCGTACCGTCAGAGGGGCCGCTGACAGAGCCATCAGTCTTGAATGGGAGGTGTGCATGAAGAAGGAAGCTCAGTGAGCTAACGTTCTCTGCCAGCCACATTTACAGCAATGACATCTTTGCTCCTACATTAAAGTGATGACGCTTATCGCTCTCAAACAAGGTCAGTTGTGGAAGCTCTTTACTCAATACACACAGCAGTGAGAGACACTTCAGTGCTTAATCACAATAATGTTACACACACACGTGGTTTATTAAAGTTGGCTGTTATAGCATGTTTGTGAAGCACTTAGACAGCATAGTTGATTCCTCAAAAGTTAAGCAGCAATATACAGCAATGCTCAGGAAAGCAAACTGTAGTGGTACTGTACCATAACATTTATCAGTCAGTAGCACAGATTTTATTTAAATAAATGTATTGGTAGCTATTGGGTACTATATATATATATATATATATATATATATATATATATATATATATATATATATATATATATCACTTGATATTAAATAATTAATTGCTTATTTGGCCATATTTAGATTAATCTTTCCATCATCTCACTCAAAGATGAAATAATAATACGATATAAAAGTTATAAGTTAAGAAATAATAAGTTAACATTATTTATATTTTTAGTGGGTTATTTTTAACGTGAAGAGTTGAAATTTTAAGGTTAAGGTTAAATAGTTCATATCAAATAATTCAAACTCTATTGTATTATTGTTATCATTCTATAAAAGTATGTGTGTGTGTGTGTAAACTATAATAGATTTATATTTATTCTTTATACTATATTCTTTTTTAGATATACATTTATGTATTTATGTAATAATACATAATGTGTTATTTAATAAGGGCCATTTATTAGACTATTATTTAACATACCATTTATTACATATAATATTACATATAATATTCTCTATTTATATAGAATATTAGATAGATAGATAATTATATATGGAATAATATATCAAATACATGTAATTTTATTTCATTTTAAGTAACTCATTAACTATTAGATAACTTCTTAACTGATATGCATCACATGCATGCTTTGATGAGAAGAATCCCACAATGCATCGCATCAACCACATTCAATTAATTAAATTCCAAAAAAGAAAATAATAATAATAATAATTAAAAAAAATGGTTATATTTCATTAAAAATACACTGTTTACCAAAGAGTATCTCAAATGTTGGACCCACTTTAAATTAAGTGGCCTTAACTACTATGCATTTACATTTTAATTAATAATTTAGTACAATGTACTTATTGTGTACATGTATATTTTACATTATACTTTTTTTTTAAACTACATGTAATTACATCTGTATTTTATTTCTGTAATTACATTTATAATTACACTGTTGACCCATTCTTTACACCTTAACCCATCCTTAAACTTACCCATACCTCCAACCCTCTCCCTAACCTTACCCTTATACCACCTCAATGGCAGCAAAAGTGTTTTACAATACAATATGAACACAATAAGTACATTGTACTTATTTTTTTATGTAAGTACGTAGTATATATATATATATAATTACCTCTAGTAAGCATAACATTTTAGTATATTATATTAAAACAACTATTAATAATAAGTTGCAGTAGTGAAAAACTGGATCAAATCAATATTGCTTTGTCCTCTTGTGGAACACTTACTTCACCTTTTGTACTTGATTTTCTCACAATTTCCAAAGACAATGCTGCTGAGGTGGTGTCAGCCACTTAGCCTAAATGTGAAAGCAATCACGCAGTCCATTTCACTTCCTACTGTATGTAGGCAGTAGAAAGCAAGGCTAGGTTTTAGAACATTCTGTCCTGATGTAAATTTTGTTTGTTTGGCTGTTTTTTGAGAAGGAGGGGGGATGCGAAGTGCATAAACAATCTGATTTGTCAAGCTTGGACAGGAGGTATGAGAGGAATGGGAGAGCAGTGAACCAAACCTCACGCCGCGGAGCCAAGAATGTGCTAAGTGCTGACGCCATAGAAAAACAATGCAGATTGCCTGATGCCAATCTTCAGTTTTTGCCTAACCGTGTGAATTAGGGGACATGCTGCTATTCAGAAGCAAAATACTCCTGCATATTTTAGCGCTGCTGTTCAGCAGGAATGTGGCCTTCTAAAAGCTCAGCGTTCTCATGGAGTAACTGTTAGAACACAAAGGTGCTCACAAACTATCGCCCCGGGTGCCAGGGCACACAGCGGCCAGTCAGACAGGCCGTGCCCGTTTGCCGAGGGCAACAACTGGGTCTTTGCCCCACAACACTTCTCACTTTTAAGGATGTAATAGTCTGTCAGAGTTGTAGGCCTCACATTGCAGCCCTAATGGCAGGTTTATCTCTGTAGCAGCTGCCAAGGGCCTCTGCTGCCAGACTTGTTATTATCTTGATATGAAGTGCCCTGCTTAGAAACCTCTCACTCGCTTTCCATCCTTTTATACCCGTTTCTTTGCTTTCATTTTTTTGTATCCCTTTGGCATACATCTTATTGTTTGACACCCCCGTGTGGCCAAAGCCAGTGAAATAACAAGGACTTTGAAATTACCTCGACTCCCGGCCTACACACTGAATGTAACTTTGTCATCGATGCCTGCTAGTGGACATAAAAGTGATTTATGTGACAGGCACAAACATTGACAGCTGGGAAGGAAAGCAGGGCTACATGCAGAGTTTGAGAATGCAATGCACTACAGTACACTGCTTTTATATATATCTATATAGGTTTTTACAAAAGCTTGTGAACTGAACTGAAGTCTGATCGGGTCATTTCTGCTTTGAAATTTCATGATATTTGTGTTAATATACTGTAGTACTTTGTCATGTATACCCTCACAGCTTCAAATACACCTGTGACACAAAAACTATAAATTCTAATATTATACTGGATATAGTTTAGCATTATTATTATTATTATTTTTAATACTCCTATTCTTCATTTTATTTTTGATAAATTATTTCCTTTCAACTTCCTGTCATGGACAGACATAGGGGTGGGTGATATGAACAAAATAATAATTTTATTTCATGGTAATGATATATATATATATGTGTATATATATATATATATATATATATATATATTAAAATTCTGCTTTAAATACGACATCACGTGAGCATGAAACTGCGATACATATGATAGTTAAAATTTTTTATCAAAATCATGTTTTTTGATTGGAGTAACGATGCTGACAAATTCACAGGACTAAACTATATTTCAGAATATTTTAAATAGAAATAATCTTAAATTGTAATATTTTCACAATATTACAGTTTTTACTGTTCTGTACTTTTTATCAAATAAATGCAGCATTGGTGTTACCATTTTTTGTTCCTTGATGCTGCAGTAAATTTTTTCTGCCGCTTTTTTTGGATTTTTGCCTTTATTTGGACAGGACAGGACGAAAGAGAGAGAGAGAGAGAGAGAGAGAAGAGACATGAATGGGAAAGGACCACAAGCCTATAGATTTGACTGCGGGTCGTCCTGGAGCACAACCATGCTATGTTTCGAAGCGCTACTCAAAAGGCTTTCTGCTCTATTGCAACCTTTTTTTAAGCTATAGAGTTTAAAGGTCCCTCATCAAAGAAATGGCGATAGTTCTTAGTCCTATTACCTCAGACGCTAGTGAGAGCGATTAAATGGTTAACACACAAATCCATCATGCTTCTTTTCAAAGCAAAAGGATGGTTTCATGCGTTGATCGCATGACAGGGTTTAAATGGCATTTAAAGGGCGATCCAGGCCTGTTCTGGGGGAGAGAAAGATAAGTGCTGCTTGTGCTCTGTTATAATGACACACACACACACACACTAGCATCCAGTTTCTGTGTCGGGTCTCTAGTCAAGCTCACTATGCCGCCCAGCGTACACATACAGAGACAAAAACAATTAGCATTTAATTTGATGCTTGGCTAAGAAAACAAGGGATGAGTGACACACCATGTCTCGGCTCTCATCCGAAAATCGTCCCATTTCAAAAAGAGAAAGCGGCGTTACACACCAGGAACTCCTCTCAGACCGAGCGCCATCGCGCCACAGGAATCGGCTCATCCACCGGCACACAACAGTGCGTGACTACTGCTTCAAAGCTGCAAATGTGGCACCTGAACAGATGCAGGAGTAGAAACACTTAACCAGCCCTGCTGCGTCCTTAACTGTAAATGCCATGTTTACCCACAACAACATTTCAACCCCTGAGGGGACAAGTAGGCACTGTGGTTAATTATTTGTAAACATTTAATTGGCATTTACACTCGAGAGAATTGCTCCGTTCACCCCAGCAGGACACTTGCACATCCTCATCAAGCATTAATCAAGCAAGCTAAATGAGGCCTCCCCATGATTCCCGGCTCAGTGCAATCGAGACAGGGGGTGATGCTGGATTCTTATTCAGTGATGGCTGGAAGAAAGTGAAACGACATGTTAACTGACATCACAAAGATTTTGACTATGTCTCAATAACACACTATGCTTAATTTTTGGCAGAAATTCAATTCAATTCAAGTTTATTTGTATAGCGCTTTTTACAATAAAAATCATTACAAAGCAACTTTACACAAAATTACGTTTCAACAATATGTATTAGTAGCTTATAATTGGTGACTGTCAGCTTATGTGCATATGACAGGATTTTTCAGAAAAATTTATACAAGACGTAGTCAACCAGACGATGAACATTTTTAACAGCAATTATTATATGATGCAATCACACTTGTAGCAATATTTGTTAGTTCTGTATGTTGTTTCAGAGTTAGCATCATCTGAGGTCCTCTGAGGGTCAGCATCATCTCTTCTCAGGTGTTCTGGATCCAGACTGGAGCTTGTGTAAATCCCGTGGCAAAAAAAGAGAAACAATTAGAGACATCATTAGCGTAGCTGCTGTTTCAACAAAGTAAAATGAATTAGTTTAACCAAAGATAAAGAATGTGCATTTGATCAGAAGCAACTGCAGTCACAAATTATTCGAATGCTTGGCGAAAGAGATGCGTTTTTAATCTAGATTTAAACAGAGAGAGTGTGTCTGAACCTGAAGAAATCCTGGACGACACTTCATTGCATACTATCTTTTAATTCCTTGTGCTCAACTTGACCTTTCACTTCCCATTTTTTCTATGTACTAGAATTACTCCATCTTTAATCCATCCATAATTAAAAAAATCCAGTTCATTTGCTTCAATGGAAATGGGAGGTCAAGTGCATATTTTGGTTATTATTGCAATGTAAAAATAACGGTGTTGTTGTTTTTTTTTTTTACTATTATTATTTTCAAATGTTTATTCCTGTGATTGCAAAGCTGATTTTATTTTTGTTAATTTTTTGGTCATTTTTGATCAATTTCATGCATCCATCCTCAGTAATAAGTATTAATTTATTTCAAAAACAAATACCATACCAAACTTTAGACTATACTGCAAGACACCAGCACTGTAAAAAAAAAAATTTAAATTATTTGACCCAAGATGTGGATCAGACAGAAACATATCTTCTAGTCTCTGCAGATGAGCCAGATCTTGGGTCATTAGATGACAAGCACAGTAGCTGTTTCATAGAACAAAATCAAATCTAGAATCTCTTCACTCAACCACCCTCAAATATGTAAAGAGGTCCATAGATCTAAAAAAAAAAAAAGATGAAGCATTGTAAACACATTGATCAGACTATACTGGTGACAACTAATAGAATTCTCACTTGGGGTTATTAATACATTAAAAGATCAGAACCAGACTAATTGCAATTACACTGATTAGGGTAAAGATCAAAATTGGACTAATTACAAGGGTTATCGTCAGGTCATCTGTACACATTGACTCTAGTTGGAGATAAGCTCTCTTGAGGAGCCCAAAGAGCAGAATACACAAACTCAAATTTCACAGCATTCTCAATTCAGATTTCATTTATATCATGGGAGAAAAACAAGAGTCTTGGTTTAATTTCTGCCATTATATAATAAAAGTGCATGTTAATTTGGCCTAGTGAAATGTGCCATTCTAAAAACAAGTCATTTGATTCAACCAGGCCAGATAATTTAATCATCTTAGTTTATCAAAATGTGTTCCAGGAAATAGTGCCTAATACAATCCAAGTTATGTACTTTCCAGTGCATTCATGAATTTGGAGATTATATTTCATAGCACAAGGTGATGAGCAAGGTAATATTTCATCCTTAACGCTACTCTGCAGTTTTTTAACGTCTCCGGAGTTTTGCATGCAACGCGTTACTGCATCATCAATTTGAAGTTCAAACATGCATATGCATGTCACCTGATGCTCTCTACTGACACTTTTAAAAGCCTGAACTTCACTGTATGACTTTTCTAATACTTCTATGTCCTTGCCTAAGCAAAAAGACTTTGTATATCGAGTTTCTTAAACAATATGACACCAACAGTGTAATTATAAACAGGAGAATATGAACATGCAGAATAAGTACTGCAATATGGCATGACAAGACTGCTATTGTTTCAAATAATCACAGCCATAAATGATATTCAGACCAATGGTTTTATACAAGTTAAATAAACATGTAAGATTTACATATAGTACTGCCAGTTAGTTTATGTATTTAAGCATACTGAAATGTTCACTCATAAAGTCAGTCACTTGTTGTCACCTACTGGCATAAGTAACAAAAACGTAACACCACATTTACTTCATTTCATTATTTGATAGAAATGCATGTCTTTTTGAATAAGCGTCTAAAAAGAACTCCATATCAGCAACTATGACTTCATTTTATTTTTAATTTCATTATTTAAAATAATGTGTATGCATTAACAGAATTTGTTATTAAATGTATATTGTGACAAACTATGTAGAATATTCTCGTTTAGAACATTTGTCATAGAAATAACGTATTTTGTTTAACTTAATGGATACTTTACTAACTTGTTATACAGTATGCACTGTATTCTTCCTTCTGTTTTTTAATAAAATGATCTGAAACTATATGCAAAGATGAATATTTCATCTAATCTCATTGTCACATGACCCTCGCAAATTGAAGGTAATTACATGCATATGGCTTCTACTCATCATATCGGAGATAAATGTGGTTATTTGGCCTTGTTATATAAAGATTTGTCACCACAGGTCTATTTTACACTTTCACATCTCCCAAGTTTGATGATGTGATGCACACACATGAATATTATTAGCACAACGCTGTCACGTTGAGAAAGAATACATGCAAGAGAGAGAAATTTGTGCCGGTGACCACATGAGTCAGCCTGAAGCAAGCGCTTTGACTGTATCGAGAGACACCGCACGGCGTGTGCATGTGTGTCTGTCGAGTGAATTCCCTTATTGAGTATGTGCCATGTATGCCACTAGATGATGTAACATCTTGATTGAAAGTTATCTGATACTGTCCACCTGTTTCTGTCCTTGTCATTAGGGCCGCCATGATTGCTGACTACATTTACTGGCTGTCAGGAGGCAACAACCGGCACATAAGCAAGCTCATCAAACTGTATTGGCAGGTGAGGACGGATGGGCTGCACAGCGCCCAATCAAAAGCTCAATGAATGATTATTGCTTAAAAGAGTGCCGACTGCTGTAGATCTATGCGTATTAATCACAAAACATTCATGTGTAAAACATCAGCGCCTTTGACCTGAAGGAACACTATTTAGTTTGGTAGTTCAGTGTTGTGTAACGCTCCTCTGATACTGGCTTCACACTCATTATTCCTAGTTTATCCTTTCAGTTAAATCTGCGATGTGTATTCACTCTTTAAAAAAATTCCAAGATGGTGGAAACATTCATACTAATATAAGTGCTCTTAGCCCAGGCTACCTCTCTTATCCGAACTCAAGGGAAAAGCACTTTTTTCTCATTTACAGCATATAAAATTAATGCATTTTGACCTCATTAAAGTGGGTTGTATCTGCAACGTCTCATAATTTGCATTTGCTTGAAGTGACTTGAGTGTAGGACAACTCTCAGTGTACATCAAGCCCACTCCTTTTTCATTTATGTATATTTTTCTATCCATTTTCATCCTACATGGACTGCAGTTCAACTCATGTGTTTGTTTTGATGGCCCACAGTAAGGGTGAGCTTTTTCATCTTCTCCAACCTGCCCTGAGAATTTTTTTTGTCCTACTGAAAGGTTTTCGTGTACAATAGTAACGCATGCACCACTGCTGCCACAGAAATATTCTGTTTTGACCCATCTGAATGAAGAGAAGAGCATCTTTTTGTATATATTTGTGTCCTCTGGGGAAGAATAAAGTGTAATGATACACAGCAACACTTTTATCAGTGTTCCCT
The DNA here is from genome assembly GCF_003368295.1 of Carassius auratus. NCBI lineage: Eukaryota > Metazoa > Chordata > Actinopteri > Cypriniformes > Cyprinidae > Carassius > Carassius auratus. Next base: position 9,111,679 of record NC_039253.1, read on the forward strand.
ATGTAGAAAAGGGCAACATCCTGCAGATGTTAGTGCTGTAAATTCAAAAGAGAAAGACTAAACAAGATGTACCTTAAGTGAAAGGTGTCTTATCTTCGCTTTCGTCAGTGGTGTTTCATGGTCAGACAGAATAAATCGTTTCACAGAACTCAAACAGATCACCATGGGTTCAAGACTCAGGTTATTTATAGTTTACTTTTATAAATCATGCTTTCAAAGTTTGCCATTAAACATTTTTTGTCAGTATTGTTAATATTTATATTTTAGTGTTAGCCCTAAACTGCCTACAAATCCGTTCTGGCTGTCTGATACACACTTGGTATAAAAAGTCAGCCTAATTTATCTATGTTGATAAATGCTAGGTGTTTGTTCACCTGTTGATGGTCACTTCCTGTCTTGGTTAGAATAACTAAAACTATTAAAAACGTGATTTTTTTTTTTACATATTGGGACATTTTAAACTTAAAATAAACTATAAAAAATTTTGAAAAAAAGCTGGCAACTAATTGAAGAGCTAAAGTCACTACAACTGACGTAACACGACACATAACATAAGTAAGGGATAATGTACATCCAGCCGGCTGTTCTCTCAGAATAAACCCCGACAATGTGATCAGGATCCCGACGTGAAGCTGCTTGACACGAGGAAATAATTAGACGCAAAATATTGATTTGAGTTGAAATATTTGAACGCAAAGCTTCCGTGAAGACTGCAGTTGCGAGCAAGCAGCAAATTCAAACTAGACGGTCATTTAAGGGAAACGGTCCAGTCAAACCACTTATTACGCAACATTTCACCACAAAAATAATTAAGGCAATAAAATAATTAAGACGAAAATGTTTTAAAACCTTACCAGTTTGTTAGTTCTCTTATAATCCACTACAGCGTACAAAACAGTCGTAGCAAAATGGCAGCAAATGCGTTTGAATGAAACGAGAATACCAGGATGATGTCATTAAATAATTGTTCACCATTTTGAATCGAGTTTTAATATTTTATCAGCTAAAAAAATGCAAAGCTTCCACCAAGAACAAATTGTTCAAGTAAGAATTTAATTTAATTTTTATTTTTAATAGTACAGCGCTGACTGCTGTTACCCGGATGTGCCGGTGTTATTATTTTTTTAACAGTTGCTATCTAGGGATAACATACCTCGGAATGTCGCGACTGAACAATCACAATCAAGTATTCCACAGAGCCGTGTAATAACATAACATAACATTAGAGTTAGTTAAATGTAAATAGAAATATTTAACACAAATAAAATTGGCAAAAGTATAAATCACTAAAACGTATTAAAAAAGTATTAATAAATTAAATATTTTTAAATAATACAATAGCATATACATAATATTAAAATAAAAACTGACAAGACTGTATATATATACACACATACACGTACGTGCACACACACATACACAAACATAATTACAAGAGGTCAATACAGTCTTGTTAAGTTTTATTTTGGTGTTCTGCTTATTATAGTAATATGTTATTATTTTAGTCATATTATATTCTGACAGGAGGTGGCTGATTACCTCAAACAGTCACACACCAAAGGCTTGAATAAGAAATAAATCATAACTCCAAATAAGATCTGGCACAGCCCTGATTTAATCATGCCTATGTTTTAAAAGTATAATTATATTTTACTTTGAAATGATCAAAACCACATGCCATCTAATAGAAGTGCCAGAGAAAAAATATAAAAGCTAAATTATAATCTGTAAATATAATAATAAAATCACATTGTGCATTTCAGTAACTCTTAAGTATTTATGACCTAATTACATGTAAATGAACAATAAAACAAATCTCTTTCTGTTTCCCTTCCACACAGGGGCTCCTGGAGGCAGCGCTTACAATGGAGAAGACTTTCTCATTCGTGTTCACTCCCTGGTCTGGAGAATCATCCTCGAACGTCACAGAGAAAATTGAGGAGGCCTTCCGGAAGCTTCATCCAGCCTTCACAGACTACATCTTTACTGGTATGAGGAAATCAAGACACTCCACATTAACCATCTGCTTATTTAAAAGTGAGAAGAATGAAAGACCTCCCACAATGAAGCACTCAAGAAGCTTTCAGGTTCACAGGCATTAGATTGTGTCTGACTAATAGTTACAGCTTTGTCTAAGGCAGGTGTTGCCCTAGCAACAGGTCGTGAATTAGTGTAGCTTGTGTCGTGCAGAGATGTAAGGTAGCTCTCTTTGTTGTTCAAACACTGAGGACTGGGCTGCTCACATAGGCAGGTCAAGAGCACACCTTCATGTTTCAATTAGCCTGCTCTGTTTTTACACACCCCCACTGTGCACAAATATATAATCCAGCACTCAGCTTGTATATGTTATCGAAATCCTAACCTTAGACCTGAATTACTTCAAATTACACACTTTGCAGCAATTTACCCAACCATTTACACAGTACTACTCAATGCATGATTATACAGTACCTGTGAGTGGATTGTATGTGTGTTTGGTGAGATGAGTTGTTCATTTCATTTGTAAGTTAATGTAGCCTTACAGAGACTGTCAGCAGAGGTCATTGCATTGAAAGGCATGTAAAGCGCATGTGTGAAGGGAATTGGTCAAAAGGTGTATGGGACGGTCAGAATTATAATTGTAGTTTTGAAACGAATTACTGAGTTTGTTTCAGAATGAATCAGTTTATTTGAATGAAAAGGTTGAATGAGTGATTCAATGATTCACACATTAAGTTTTTGTTTCAGTAATTCACCCCTAAACACAGTTGCCTGTTTTGTTCCTAAATGAAGTATATTTGAGAAAATCTTTGGAGTAAATGATGTATGAGCTAATTCATAAAGTTGCTCACGTTTTTGAATGAATCAGTTGAATTAATGACTCAGACAGCAATACAATAGACAATAAGTTGCAGGAGATTTCTATTTATTACAACCAAAGAGAAGGTCATGGGTATTAAATAACCATAATCTCAGATTATGCATTTATTCTGGACTAATTAATTGTGAAAGAACAGCTATTTGAAGGCTTTTTTCTTTCAAAGCAATGCTCAAAAGATACAAACTAGTGACGCAAATGTAATGCTTTCCCCTGCTCGGATCAAACAATTCAAAGACGCCTCACGGAGACAGTGGAAAAAAACATGCCTAAGAGCATTCCACTTTATTGAAAGTTAAAACGTAGATTCACCATGAAAATTTCGGAACATCCTGACACAGCAGGGTGTCTGTCCCCAGGACAGAATCTTGTGATGCATTCACACCGCAGCACACACACTCTTCAGAACTGTCCACGAAAACCTGGATATGATGAAAGCTGTATATTGTAAGAAATAGCCCAGTTAAAAAGAAAATTCTGTCATCATTTACTCACCATCATTTCTTTTGAAGCCGCTGATTTCTTTCTTCCATAGACCACAAAATGAGATGTTAACCTGGTTGTTCATGTTAAAAATGGTGCAAACAATGAAAGTTAAGGGTTAGTAGGGAATGTAAAGCTAAAAAAAAGCTTGCTATATTAAAAGAGAAGCAGTGTGATCATACTTGAAAAATGTCTCTTTTTGAAATACATGTATGAAAGAAAGGGCATAAAGGATTGAAACAACATGAGAGTAAGTGTCAGTTTTATTTTAAGGCTATAATGCTGAGTCGTTTTCTGAAATATAGTCAAAAGACAACTGTAAAGACAAACCTTTTCAGCAGAGATGATGATGCAATCTGTTTTATACAGCACAAATTTCATGGAGTAGTCCTCCCCTGCTGTGCTCTATGTCTACATTCTCATTCCTCAGGGATGTTGTTTTTTTTTTTTTTTTACCATGTATCTTCTCTTTTTTAACAAATTAAATTAGCATAATGTTCAGCGTTGTGGAGAAATAATCTGCCATGACATAAATGTGTGACACTGAAAGACACGTTGAATTTAAATGTAGGACCCTAGAGGAGAACAGTCACTCATCACAGGGTAGTCAACATCCGTGTCACTTCAGCACTCTGCATAACCGGCTCTGAAAAAAAGAGTTGCCGTCCTTGTCTTTGACTATGTACTGCCTTCAGCCATCTGTTGATGCAATCTCTTTGAAAGAAATGTACAGATTGCATCAAAATAGAAGATAATGTGTCTTTTAGCATCGCATCAACTAAATCAAATTAACATTGATTAAATCTCTGTATATGTGATCTATTACAGTGCTGTTGATATGTGGCCACCCAATGCAGTATCAAAATTGTTCAATGTACAAATGTAAACAAACGTTAAACCAAGCATTTATCATATTTCCATCAACTGCATAAGCCTGACATGCAAAACTAGACTTTTACATTTTCTACAAAAAAAAAAATGTGAATGATGCTTCCCATGCAAAACCACCATCACTGAGATGTTAAAGTGTTGAAGGTGGTTGCCAAACATTGTTATGTTGTTGCTAACATGTTCTGAGTGGCTTTTAATGCGTTGCTCCCTAGTTTCTAGGGTGTTCCAAGTGGTTTCTGAGCAGGGTTGTGAAACATTTAGAATTGATTTAGCTGCTTTTCAACTGGCCACACCCCACAGGAAGCGGATTTGAAATGACACACACACACACAAAAATTTTGTATCCAACTATATTTGAATAAAATAAAAATAAACAGGTGAAGCACTGTAGTAAATTAACTTCAACATATATCTGTCTATTACATATGTAATCTAGAGCCAGACAGATACCCAGACATGTGACATGTAGAACGATGGATTGAACAATACTCAAATAGAGACAGACAAATAATTGTCTGTTTAAGATGATTCAAAAAAATTGTGGCCGTTCTTCATCTCTGTCTAGACCCGTGTGGAGGTCATCTGTTGCCCCAGACAACAGACTGGAGTCAGCCTTCATCCACACAGAGTTACTTCCTCACCCTTGGCTTCAGAACGAGAAATGATGGAGACTTCCTACATAAACTTCTCCACAGGAGGTGTCCCACATTCACAGGTTGGTGTGGGCTCTATATTGGGGGGAAGGGAGTTTATAATCTGCACCCACAGAACACAAACGGAAGATTTTAGCACTGCATGTTCATGGTGTTGAGATGAAGGCTCTCAGAGTATGCTGAACAGGAAATGGGGTAATCACAATACGCATTTGACATCACACATTCCCCTGCAGGGTGAAATCGTTAGGAGCTCTCAGAGTGTACTCTCTTGTGAAAGAACATGAGCAAGTATGCGCAAACCTCAGGCAAGCTAAATGGATCACAAAGCTTGCGGCGTAAAATACGCAGTGCAAATAGACCTCTCAATCCTCACAACCATTACAATGACAAAGATGTTTTAATACAATCCCTGAGGGATCTTTTCTATTCCAGTCACACTTTTTCACCACAATGACTTTGTTAGGTCAACAAAAAAATGAATTATCTAGTAGTGAGTGAAAATTAGTCCAATTGAAATCGAGGGCTAACGCTGTGTCATATGTTAAATGTACAAATTTACCAACTGACCTCCAAGGTCGCACAATCATTGTCTTTCAAGAATGAGAAATTGCTATTAACTCAGCTCTTTTCTGTTCTGTTTAAGCAGACAAGAGATTACAGGGGCCAATCAATGAATTGACATCAGTGGCATAAAAATTCTCAGTTAACCTTGGTTCGTGCGAAGCTGGAGAGGCAAATATGACATGGATGTCAGATATACTGCCGTTAGCCAGCCTGTACCATAGAGCAGGAGAGGTCGGCAGAGCTCAGACTGTATTTGTGAACGATCTCTATTAAAGAGGAAGAAAATCTATGGCATTTGTGTAATGTCTCAAAGGTACAGCCAATGTATGGGTCATTATGTTAATCAATCAAGATGCGGTTCGAACTTCTTATGCAAAGGTACTAATATTGCATGATCAGCCTCACATTTTCAACTCGTCATAATATTATGTACAGTGCACCGAGGTTGTTCTGTATGCTGCAGATGTGTTTACCTACAGCATCAATATATACTATGAATAACAGTGTTAGGATATACCACTATTGCAGGCAAACATGCATTGCATAGACAGTAAAATAACACAAACCCATATGGTTCCAGGCCCTGAAATCGCTGCAATGGGGGGCCGTAGGGGAGATTTTTGTGGCTAATGGCCCCAGGATTCAGTCCCACCTTTTCCCCCACATGCAATACTCTCTACTATCATGCATAATATTATAATTAGTTGATGAAAATTCACATTTTCTCAATGGGTGGTAGTGTGTTCAGCATTATGGCAACTAAACTCTTGAACTCACTCCCTCTGAGCCTTCATAAAACCTCCACCGCCTCCAATTCTTCTCTCATTATTACCTGCCAAACCAATTGTTTTTGATTTTTGTGCCTTATTAAACAATTTCCAGCTTTGGAAAAGAAAAAGGTTAAAAAAAAAACTCTAAACTCTAAACTAAACTATATCTATAGTTCTGTCTGTCTGTCATTATAAGGTGTCTAACATATCAGTCCATCTATCTAGCTATCGTTCTGTCTATCTATCTATCTATCTATCTATCCATGAATCGATCCATTGTTCTATCCATTGTTGTCTTTCTGTCTAATGTTCTATCTGTCTATCAGTGTGTTTGTCCCCTACTGTAAATGATAAAATAAGCAATTTGTAAGACTTACTGAACATGTACACACTGTTGGTCTGACTTTTTTTTCACAGGGCAGAGATCTCCATTCACTCCTCCCAGCTATAGAGACCTAGAAATGATGTTTGAGATGCAAGGAAAGAAGATCCTGCCAGTTCTGGATTTCATTAAGTGCACCAAGCTAAGTGTGGGTATATGTTCTTGCAAATTGTGTGATGCTTAATGAATGTCCAACAGTATGTTTCGAAGTATTATATGCTATTAGTTACAGTTTTTCTTAGTTGCTTTGGTGCATTTCTCATATCAGAAATGAAATGATCAAAACTACTTGTTCAACCTCCACATCATCTAGTCAACTTGTGCACATCAAAAAATTAGTTTTTCATTCTTTTGAACAAGTTGCGAGTGCTTTGGTACAGCTGTACCTTTGAAATGGATATATGGCATAAATAAGCCTCCTTGTCAACAATGACACAATGACTTTTCTTTCTACTGGCACTGACATGTTCATTGACATAAATACTATTAAGAGATAAATGAAAGATTTTGATTAAGTTACAGGCTTTTGCATATAATCCATTGTGTGGTGCTGTTTGTACGAATTGTTTTGAGAGATGCACATACTTCTTTGCAAATATTAAGGAGGATTCGAGAAATGCACCAAAGCGACTGAGGAAAAACTGTAAAGAGATGAAAATGAAAATTCTATCATCGTTTAGTCACCTTAATGTCATTCCAAAAATAGTCAGTCTGATCATTTAGAAAAGTTCAGTCATCCACACAATTTAATATATTATTCATGTCTACAGCACGAACTGTGCAAAAAGAGTTACATTCCGAAGGTTAACATATTGGCTTAGGACTTTGTTCAAATCACTTATGGACAATAGTGCTAGTGATGCTTCCTGTAGCCAACACTCCTAATTATATACACTTGCTAGGCCATCAGTGACTAACAAGCCCTCACTGTCAGTACCCCTGGCACATCCCACTAATAATTGCAATCTTTCTCCAATCTCACAATGGACTACGGGAGACACAAACATGCCCCCAGATGAAGTTTTCATTTCATTTGGAGGTTGAACTCTCAGGGCGTTTATTTCAGAGGACAGTGATTGAATTAGAGCAGCAACGGCAAATGTTTGATTGGCCCAGACACGACGCTAAATTACATTAGTCAGTTATTCTCCAGCCGAGCACAGCCATCAGCTCTCGATTAAAACACAGAGTTGATTTCTTCTCCACTATGATGAAATCTGTGGCAACACATTCATTCTCAGAATGAAGAACTCAACCTGTCAAGCAGTGCAGCTGATTTCAGTACTGGAGCTGCACACACCCTCCTTTGCTGAGTCACAGAATCATACAAACATATTAATTATTAAGTACTGTACATAAATATTAAATTATCCCTAGGCATTTTAGAATGGATTTCACATATCAACGTTTCCGAAATGACAGCTCCACTGCATCCATGTCCAAACATAAAGAATATGTGTTCATAAAATATTAGAAAATTAACTCTATTTAAATATATATATATAATAAAGATTTTTTTATAAATCAGTTACTGTATTTTTACATTAACAGAGTTATTTCTAAATTTGAATATACATTAGCTAAAGCCATTACATATATACAGCATATCCATTACTTATTTTTTTTACAACAATATAAATATTAAATATTATAGCTAATAAAAACATTAAATAAAATTTATATTCTTTTTTAAAAACAATTAAAAGAAAAAACTATTTAGAATTTTTTTTATTTTATTTAAGAAAAAAACAAAACAAAACAACAAAACAAAGACACTGTTCTTGCTTTCCTTTTTCTCTAACCATCTCACTGTCTCCCTTGCTTGGCTTATGGAAAGTAAACAGTGCAGCGTGATGAAAAAATGCCCAAAAGCACCGAGACAGTACTGGTGAAAAATGATGCATGCTGGGAGATGTGTGTTGGTAATAAAAATGACCATAAAGTGGATGAATGTCACTGGAGAGTAACTGAGCTCACACAAAATAAAAGGAGTCTAGAAAGGCATAGAGTGGAGCATCATTTAGACAAGCGACCTCGACAGGCCAAAAACGGTCCACAGGGGAAAGCGGTTGAGATACGACCTTGGGAAGGGGGGTGGAGTTAAGCGTACTACAAAATAGCAGAAGAATAGCAGTTTTTCAACTTGACTTCTAACATTTTGTAGCCTTTTGTCAAATTTCAGCATCAGAAGAATGTGTGTAACACAAAGATGCCAAAAGGTATTTGACAAAATGAATCATCAGGGAACATAGCGTTGCTTTTGTAGCACTGCAGCGGCGTGTGCGAAACGGCTCTGAGGGACTCTTTGGCACTGGGAGCTGTCAGTTTTAAACAAAAACGCCGTATGCTGACACTTTTTAAAAGTGTTTGTTCTTCTTCCTTGTATTGTTACTCTCTGTGGAAAAGGTCAGCGTCCCTTTTTCAATTTTTAATGACTTAATTTACATACAGCGCAGTTCAGGGCATCTAGGAAACATAACAGAAATACACGTGTACACACACCACCGAATAACAACACATTCAGTTGCTACAAACACTCCTGTGACATTATCTGTGGTGGATTCATGTAGAAGTCAAAGCTGCCATTGGCATTTGTTGAGAGTTGCGTTGAAGCCCTAACTCGAAAAGTGTGTGTTGCCTTGCTATTGTTTGAGCAACTACTGTATGTATTTTCGCAAGGATTGGTGGACTTGTTCGGTTTCACGTTCTCTGTGAAAAAATTAATAAACAAAAATTATTTACTATTTATTAAAAATTATTGAATATGCATTTGTAGGCATTCCCTTTCAGACTTAAAATTTATGGGAGGCGAGAGTAAAATCACATCATGCTATGCGATTTACTAACGTTTGCACTCGTCAAATTTCTGCTATTTAACTGGCAGAAAAAGTAAAAGTGAGTGAAGTGACATACAGCCGAGTATGGTGATCCATAATCAGAATTCGTGCTCTGCATTTAACCCATCCGAAGTGCACACACACACCATGAACACACACCCGGAGCAGTGGGCAGCCATTTATGCTGCGGCGCCCGGGGAGCAGCTGGGGTTCAGTGCCTTGCTCAAGGGCACCTCAGTCGTGGTACTGCCAGACCAGACTTGAACACACAACATTAGGGTTAGGAGTCAAACTCTTTAACCACTAGGCCACAACTTCCCCAAATGTCTTAAAGCAGGCAGGAATTTGCGCTGCTCTTGATAGATTGCACTGGTCATTATGGAAATGATCTGGCTTCATCTGTGTTCTTTAATGTGCACATTGTTAGTTAATCACACGCAGAAATTTCCCCTCCCATCTGCGCTTTTATGGAATTGTGCTCTAACACTAATTAAACTGAGATGCTGCCAGACTGAGACGGTCTGCTCAAACAAGCAGACTGCAATTCCATTTAGTGCCACTAGTGGCACAGAGAATTATAGAATGTCCCTTTATATCAACGTTTATATGCAGTGTATAAATGAACATGTGTTTGATGTGTGTCTAGGTGGGATTTTCCCAAGGATCTGGACTCATAGAGCGTCTGCAGTATGCTAGTGTCCTAGGACAACTTAATAGGTTCAGAGAACATATGCATGTACTGCAGTACACACTGGCTGAGCTGGCGGTCGCACCCTACCTGCAGGACATCAGTCCTTCTGATTCAGAGCTGGTGAGGCCGTTACTTATCTTCTTCTCCGCTCACTTTATTAAATAATGTTTCTCTTCCATGGAATACAAAGGGAGAGAGAAAAAACGTACATGATTCTATTTTCATAGAAGCTCCGTCAATGAAAAACAAGAATCGTAAAAGATCTAAAAAGTGGTTAGTTTGCATTCAGTATGCACTTGTACAGTATGTGTATGTCACATCTTCAATGTATAATTCTTTTAAAATAAATAAAGCAGCATAGGCGTTCTGCTATTAATAACTCCTTTTGTTTTCCATGAAAGAAAAAGTGATCAGAGTTTCATGTGTTTGTGTATTCTCATGGCAGAAAGTCCTGTAGCACATTTCTGGATGCAGATTTCCACTTTTCTCTTGTGCTTTTTAATGTCATTTGATGAAAGAAAAAAGTTACATGGAAACAAAGCTATTCTCCTCATCTCCAACTTCAAACGAATGTTCCTCCAAAAGGCATTTAAAATATGCAGATAAAGCGCTGCACAGGGCCAAGCTTCCTCTCCGAGTACAGGTGGAGGAAGCAGGCAGCTGGAATGAGACGGGGTGGTGATCCCTGGAGTCTGCATGCACTGAAAAATACAAGAATGAAACGTAATCAAAGGATTACAAACATTATCTATCAGTTTCCAATCAGTCTGAAGTGGGAATTTAGTCTAAATGCACATTTACATAGAGATAATTCCTTTATTTTCTTTTTTTTGCGGTTTAAGATTTCCCCTCGCAGTAAAAAGGCTGAGCTACTTATGCAGATCTGTTGATGGCACTGGGCCATCCTAAACACACTTAACACTGATCTGAGAGCATTTTGGATGGTAACAGCTCTCACTGAGCTCTAAACAATCTATCTATATAGACCATCTTTCTTCATTGGCACACACTAAGAAAAGTCTGTAAAATATGCCAATATGTAGGCTACTGTTAATATAAATACTTTTTTCATTTTGGTTTTCCACAGGTGTTTTACCTGTATTTTGAATTATTAGTTAAAAATTATTTCATTTGTTTTATTAATCTTAAGTTGAGTGATCCCAATAGTTTTTGCCATATTTTTTTTTCTCTTTTACAATTACATATTAAAAATGGGCTGCATACTTATGAGATAAATATCTATTTTAAAAAGAAATTAAAGATCTGTTTTTGTGGGGCTATAAGAAAATCACTAAGATCAAGCAATAGACCTCATTGGTCTTACTTTGAGAGAGTGTTGATGCAATCAAGTAATATCGCACCAAGAGCAGAACCAGGCCAGCTTATTTTAATAAAGGCCTGAATTATGCACGGCAATAAAACAGCTCAGCTGTGAATATTTATGAGACTGAAAGAGAAACTAGCACCGACAAAGAAGACAACTGCTTTTGTGCGTGCAGATATAGAATTGACAGAACTGAAGAGAGAAAATGAGCGAGAAAAAAGAAAGAATAGAAGAAGGAGGTGGCATAAATCTCATTCTGGCATAAAGTGCTGAAGCACCATAATTGCCTCTTTACTAGATTAGCGCTCCACACTGGTGAGATTAGCCCAGATCAATAGAGTCTGATGTATGCGAGATTGCGACCAAATCTGCCATGAATGGAGAGCCACGGGGCGTTCAATTAGCGTGATGTTTGCATGGGCACCATATAACACCTCGCAGAATCATACTGACAAATTACAAAGACCTAAATGAGTACTTAAATAGAAATCTACAATAGAGAAGCACACATCTCTGTTCATTGACAGAAGCTCTATAAATAAGATGAAAGTATATACTGTAGCTTTTTTTTTTTGTCATCTTGGTGAATACGGATTAAGGGCCACATGCTGCTTCTGGAAATGTTATGTACTTACATTCATGAACAGAAATAAGAGTGTAGAGAGCGGTTATGTGAAAAAAGTGCTGTGACTCGACTCTCTATATACTGTATAGCACACAAAGGCAGTATACCCTTTGCTGCTCTATATATATACTTAAACAGCACTTGGTAAAAGCAGGTGACCAACCACTTCCATCCAGTTTGAATCGCATGTGCCAAGATCCTATTAATCGTCACTCCAACCCTAATCAAATTTAATCCAGTTACATAGTGTCTCTTTCACTCTCTAGCTTCCCCTTCCTTCTCTCTCAGCGTGCAGCATGTACATTCCCATCTGTTTTGCCCTGTGATGGACGAGGGTTGTTCCTCAATTTGTCCACATTGTTTCAATTTCTAACCACCAGCCTTGTAAAAACCCAAGACCACCCCCTCCCTCTCTCCACCATCCAAAGGGGAACAAGAAGAAAGTCCTCATTATATGAGGGATGACTTATAAAAATCAGCTGCCAACAAATGATTTTTTAATTAGCTTTGAAGGTGCAGTGTTTTGAAAAGTTATGGCGTTTGTGTGAACTGAGCTGTGATAATCTTTATCTGCTCCTGGCAGCTGCTGGCTCTAATGGCAGACACCATGGACACCCTTGAAGGCAAGCGGCCTGATCAGGAACGTGTGTGGAATGCAATGCAAAAGGTAAATAGACAGCAAAAGGGAAAAGGACAATGACGGCGTGTGTAGATGGGGCACAAATGCCACTCAGTGCCCACACACACCATTGTTCCATACACTCCTCAGAATTCAAAAAAGACATTTGATACACTAAATCATAAGGGGTAAAATTCATTTTCCGAGGTGGTCTTCAGGGGCTGCAGAGACTTCTTGGCAGAACTGTCATTTTTATTATGGCAAACCAAGTCATGAGAATTTCTAAATGAAACTTTTGGTGTGGGCAGTTCTTTAATACTAATTGTTCTTTAAATGTTTTTCCCCTGTTAATTAGTCTAGTTTGAGTTCTTCAAATTGCAACTGAGAGAAGGAAATTGAGCCAGGACCCTGGCAAGAACAGAATTAAGCCCCAGAATCATGATTCATATTTTATAAAACACACTGAGTCTTTGAAATGTTGTTGTGAAGCACAATGGAAACTATTGGCAGTGTTTGCTAGCCTGTTTACCACCTTGTGCCTCAATGAATTCAATCTACCTCCCACCCTTGTGGAAGCCTGACCAGAATGGAGACTTTCAAAGGGAAGTTTGAGGAAACTTTGAAGGCTAAAGAGTATTATATATATATATATATATATATATATATATATATATATATATATATATATATATTTCAAGTCAGTTTCTCTCAGGTGTTTGTATGCGTGTTGAAATCTGTAGTTATTGAGTGGAATCTGTAGGTTTAAATAAATGCTAGTGTTTACATTAGCTGCTTGTTTGTTAATTTAGCTGGTTCCCTGTGGTTAAATGTTAAAAACTTGATTAAATGTTGCCAATGTTGCCTTGGCTGAACAAAAAGATATAAAAAATACCAGATTCGAGCCATGAATCAAGAGCACTGATTATGGTGATTCAAAACTACCCAGTGCTGTTATTGTGATCTAAAACGGATAAAAATTACTTTGGGTAAGTGAAATAAGCTGAAATAAAGAAAGATATAAATATTATATGAACATTTTTTAAAAAGTGCTAAAATTACTAAAACAAAAAACTGAAATAACTAAAAATTAAAGGTAAATAGAAACTTTAAAGGGGTCATAGGATGCTACATGTACTTTTCCTTTAAGTAGTTTGAATTGAAACGTGTTTTGGCAGTGTGTGTACACAACCACCCTATAATCCACTCAGTGTTTTTTGTTGTTGTTGTTGTTTTATCTATTAAAATCTGTACCCCTTTATCAAATCGATAAAGGGGTATTTGTGACGTCACTCAGACAGGCCCCTCCCACCATAGTTTGATTGACAGTGGCGTTTCAGCACCTGCCCTGATTGAGCTGTCATCAATCCGCCATTGTTTCTTCTGCCAGAGCAGATGTAGACAAGAGTGTCTCTGAGGCGATTGAGGTGTTTTGTTGTTGGATGTAATAATGAACGTAGTAGTCGTCAGTTACTCCCAAAATGTGAGCTGCTGAAGCTGCAGTGGATTACATTTGTTTCTGAAGTGAATACGCCCTCGATCTACCTAAATGCGTCTATTTGGCACCGATCATTTGAGATCCATCTTTACCAACAGAAGAAGTGAGTATAAGGTTTTTTTAAAGGGGGGGTGAAATGCTATTTCATGCATACTGAGTTTTTTACACTGTTAAAGAGTTGGATTCCCATGCTAAACATGGACAAAGTTTCAAAAATTAAGTTTTTTCTGTTCCAAAAATACTCCTTCCGGTTTGTCACAAGTTTCGGAAAGTTTTTTTCGAGTATGGCTCTGTGTGACGTTAGATGGAGCAGAATTTCCTTATATGGGTCCTAAGTGCACTTCTGCCGGAAGAGCGCGCGCTCTCGTATAGCAGAGCACGGAGAGCACAGACATTCACTGATGAATGTCGCGAAATGTCACAAAAGAAGTGTGTTTTTGGTTGCCAGGGCAAGACAACCCTGCACTGAAACTTCAACTAAAAACAAACTAATATACAACAAATCTAAATGTATAATAAACAACTCTTAAATTTGTAAATACATTTTGTAAAAATTATATGAATACTACTAGTACCGCATTTTTCGGGCTATAAGTCGCACCTGAATATAAGTCGCATCGGTCCAAAAATACGTCATGATGAGGAAAAAAACATAAGTCACACTGGACTATAATTCCCATTTATTTAGAACCAAGAGAAAACATTACCGTCTACAGCCGCGAGAGGGCGCTCTATGTCTTCAATGTAGACTACAGGAGCACAGAGCAGCATAGAGCGCACTCTCGCGTCTGTAGACGGTAATGTTTTATATTGGCTCATTTCTCTTGGTTCATGTCATATAAAATGTCAGACAAATCATACAAAATCGTACGAGTGAGGTCGTACGAAGTCATACGAATTAGCCACCTCGTAAGATACGTACGAATTTGTCATGAGATATCGTTAAGAGACTCCATGACCTCAAACATGGGTCTCAGAAAAAGGACACAGGAACAGGGTTGTTTCAGAGGTTATTAACCATGTTTCATTTTAGTAGAGTGGAGGATGTTGTTTTCAGGCCAGTGGGGTTATGGGTCAGACTGGAAAGGGAGTGTGTTGTCTGGACTTCGGTGGTGATGAATTATGCTGAGAAAGAAATGATGACACTCACACAGTCAAAGACAGTGCATCAGCGGGTCACTCGCTCTCAGCCACAGCAGCGCCTGTCGCCGGGGGTTATTGATGGACCCTTATTAATCACTCCATCAGCTGCCCGCACCTCAGAGCTGCTCTGATTACATCACACGGTCCTGCTCAAACACACACTCTACTTTAAAGCTCACACTCTCTCCTGTGGACATGACCTTTCACTCCAGATCTGTCTCATGCATCATCCGGCCAGCATTAGGGACAAAGGGAGTGAGGGAGGAAGAAGAGGGCAATGGCCAGAGATGAGGCCCATCCTGCAACCGATGATGTTTAAATACTAAAACCAGGGGCAGGGGAAAGACATTTCTGGCACAGCCGTGTAATTGCTCAAGGGCACAACCTTTGGAAAGACAGCTGGTTTGGAAGAAGGTTGCAATTGGGTATTTTCTTTACGAGATGAAAGATAGTGCTCTGTAAAAGCACCAAGCCATATTTCCACACACTTAAAGTCATCACACCCTCATTCCATCATTATTGTGGGTGTTGTATTTTCTGTTTTGTGGAGCATGTGGTCTTCTGCTTCATTCTCCCAATTTAGCAGTACGTCTAATCTTAAACTAAACATTGCGGACCATCCTTTTTTAAATTAAGTCACTAGAATAATCTTCACCCAAGGTTTTCTGGGTAGACCGGGCCAAAAGATTAACAGCAACCAAAACATGCCTACAAGGATCTGAGCCCAAGGGAGACCTCTGTTATCAAATGCTGAATACAGACTGATCTGTCAGCACACATACATACATACATACAGCCTGGACATGGATTCCTTCTGTTAATCTCAAGATGTGATCCATCTGCCCTCATAAAATAAAAATACCAATGGTACCATACAGTGGCCAAAACACAAATGACAAAAATTTTATTAAATTAAAATTTGAGAATAACTGATTTACCAGATGCTAAGGTTAAAGCTGCAATAGGTAACTTTTGTAAAAATATATATTTTTACATATTTGTTAAACCTGTCATTATGTCCTGACAGTAGAATATGAGACAGATAATCTGTAAAAAATCAAGCTCCTCTGGCTCCTCCCAGTGGTCCTATTGCCATATGCAGAAAGTCATTTGCTCCCGGTAAGAAACAACCAATCAGAGCTGCGGTCCGTAACTTTCTTTGTGTTCATAATGTAGAAAAATGTATATAATAAGCGAGTACACCATGAATCCATTTTCCAAACCGTGTTTTTAGCTTGTCCTGAATCACTAGGGTGCACCTATAATAAGTGTTTATATTCAGACTATTTTAGATTGCTTCAGGGGTACCGCGGCGGAGTAACCCAGTACCGCTGTGATTCTTCATAGACATAAACAGAGAGAAGTAGTTCCGGCTACGATGTTCTTGCGCAAGACACAAGCAGTTCTGTTTATTAACCGCTAGAGCGTCAAAAGTTACCTACCGCAGCTTTAAGGTGCTGATTTAGCACACAGTAACTTAACATATAGCAGGCAGCATTATTAAAACTAAATATACGTGAAAATGTGTGATAAAAAAAAGGCTTTACATAAAGGCATAAAAAGCCAAAAAAAAACTTTGCAGACATTAACCTTCATATGCAGCTCCAGTGCTTCCCAGCCCTTCATTTCCTTCATATTATTAAGTAGTTAATTTATGAAGCTCGCCAGCACGTCCTTCTCAGAAACCCACCAGCCGCAGATTTCATTTCCAACCCTAATTTGTTCTACATGAATCAAAGGGGCATTAACTGACACATTCTGATGAGTGCTGGAGTTCACATATCGTGGCCGTACATGTAATGATTTGGCTGTTTGTTTGTTTTTTTGGAGAGTCATTAGATGCTGCCTTTCAGGCTGTCTTTCCACCACAGTAGCATAAGTGCACTCATCCCTGCTCCAGCAAATGGGCATCTTCACATTTATGACCATAAGCTACATGCTCTCAGCTTGTTTCATTCTTTGCCATCCACCATCCCATCTATTTCTGACTCCTCCCACGGGAGGGAGAACGGACATGTGTAATCGTTCTTACATGAAGTCTGCGCTTTGGTGCTTGTTGATTTATTCTGAAAGCAGAGAACAATCTGACTTATGAAAAACCCTGCAGAAGTGTGACCTTTGACCTCCTGAAATGGAAAAAAACTTCAGGGAGCCTGATCTCTTTAGCATTCTTAAGTATTCATGTTCACATATTTTTGGCCTTCTAACCATTTACATAGTTAGACACTTATTCACTAGAAGGAGTTTGGGTTTCCTAAACTTGACAATAGTTTTTGTAAAAGTATTTTATCAAACAGATACATCTTTTAACTTTAGCAGAAAATAAAGAAAGACTTATCACAGCTTTAGCGCTGATTCTCGTGCACTGATTGTCATGACTACAGCCGGGATGCAGAGCGAGAAGGGTCTGACCAAGATATAATTTTAACCATAACTACATGATTTTCCCCACAGCAATGATAAAAATGAATGAAATGTTATTTTTCTGTTCACATATTCGAACAATTTCGACTGTGGCCTCCCAGGGGCTGAGTTTAGGACCCCCAAACTCCATCTAGTGAATAAGTGTCTAACTATGTAAACGGGTAGAAGGCCAGTAAAGGCCAGCAGGACTGACAGTCTGACTGCATAATGAGCTTTACCATATTTTTGAAGCAGCGGACGGGCTCTTTGATCAAGGCTCTGTTTCCTCTCTGACGAGCAGACCTTTTTTTCTGGTTGGAATGATGGCTGCTGACAGGTTTGATAGGCGTTTTGATAGCTCGTGCATCGTTGCTGAATACCTGAGCGATAGCAGAAGCCAGGCGCTGGGCCCAGCACACACACACACACACACACACACACACACACACACACACACACACACACACAGAGAGATGTGCACAGTAACGAAGGGCTAATTGTTGTTGGGATAGAGCCAAGTCTGTGTGTTTGTGAGTGGGTGGCAAGCCCGTTTGCCCATTACTCGCTCTAAGCTGGACATGAGGACCGAAAACGAGAAGGAAACATAAAAAATGGAAGCGCATTTGAGCGAAAAAGCGAGCGAGAGGGAATAGAGAATGCTTTTGAACGTGGAATGACTGTTCGGCCCACTGCTGTGGAGCTTTCAGGCCAGTTCCCAGAGGAGAAAAAGGAAAAAACTTCCAAACAAACACGCTTGGACTGAATTCACAAGCAAACAGGACTCACAACCTACCCATAACTGTGTGTTTCTGAACTACAGAGCCTCTGACACTTTCTCTCTCCCTCCACCTTGCCTTTCTTTTCCATCTCCTTACTCGCAGCTTTTCTTCATCTCGCATTCCCTTTCATATTTCACTCCCCCTCCTTCCTGTTCTCCGAGAGCAGACACAATAAATTCCCACGCACCGCCATATTCTCAGAAATGAGAGGGCAAAAGGGGAGCCACGTCCATTTCTTTTTGAGGTAATTAAGTCTCTGAGGGGGGGTTGCGAGGTCTCAGAAATGTGCTTCAGTGTTGATCTGAAAACTTCTCAAATGCAAAAGCTTGATAAATATGATATGTCCCTGTCTTCTGATAGTGTGTATTTGTTTATGTCTTAACGCATCAGAACATACAAAAATGAATATTAATGTTGCTTGTTATTCTAAATTTCAGTGTAACACAAAATGAGAAATGATCTTTGCATGTTCTCATTACACTTTAAAAACTTTTTAAAATGTGCCAAGTCAGTAAAAATATAAATTAACTGTGTAAAATTAACTGCATGTGTTCATATGAATAAATTTTCCACATTCATTTTAAGATTATAACCTTAATGGATAATGTTTTTTTTTTTGTTTTTTTTGTAACATTTAAATGAACTGATTTTATTCAAGTTGTATGTTATTTAACATGACAAATTATAACGTTTAAGTTTTTAAAGATATGATGAGGTAGAAATAGCTTTAAAATCTAGTCTTATATCATTTTTATATTGTATCAAAAACTTTTTATTAAAATAGTATATTTACATTTATTTAACATTATGTTGTTTACATTTTATGTGATCACATTTATTAAATTTAATAAACATTTAAAAATGTAAATACTTTTGCATCATAGTAATGAGAAAGGATTTAAGATTAGAAAAAAAATATTTCTTTTGGGCTGAAATGTGAAAAGATTTAATAAAATAAGCAATAAACAATAATCAGGGACTGTTAAACTTCTCAAACAACCTAAAAGTATCATAAAAGTGCAACAAGATCCAACAGAACACTGAAATCTAATTTGTGTATTCCCACATTCAGATTTTGCATGTCAAGATGCAAAGTTTGAGGTTTAATGATGGCAGATGCTGTGGATTTTTATGCTGTGTCTTCTAATCAAATATGCAAAATTCAGATACTATTTGAGAGCTATGGCAAAGGGAAAGAAACTCAAATTTCATCTTAAAAAACTTTACTGTATACTTTGGATGGATGCTTTTTCTATGGTGAGTTTTGCTCTTTTTCCTGCTTATTATACTCTACCCCTATGTTACATTGAAAGAGTCTATATATTCTTCAGTATGTCTCATTATGAAGCTAAGCAAATAATCATGTGGGTGAACCTTTCCTTTTCAGGTTGAGGCAGTGAAGGAGATGCTTTATCAGATAGAGGAGACATACCTGAAGAAGAAGGCACTGAGAGCCATCAGACAGCAAAAGGCTAAAGAGAAGAAAGCCCTGAAAAAACTGTCCCTCAGGAGTCCCACCACACCCCCCCAGGGCCAACTGAATGGAGTGACCGACCCACAGCCCAGTCATCCGATAAGTGAGCACCTACCGCCACCCCACAAACACTTATCTTCTGCCAAGAAGTAGGACACTCCACCGGGCCATTACGCCACCCTCAGAGAAATAAATGGGCTTTGCAGGCGAACAATCATTCAGATCTGTCTTTTCTCAAAACATCCCACATTCATTTTACGACTCCCTCCTCCACACAAGAAAACCCCTTCCTCACATGAATGTACCTTCTCCTGGGCACCTACAGTGGGTTGATATATATATATATTCAATTAATATATTTAATCAGCTTAGTAATTAAAGGTATTTTTTAAAGTAACACCAGTTTATTCATTTTTACAGAATTATTGTAAAATTATAATAATATATTATACTAATATTATCAAATATTTCTAAAGCATGAATTAATTGCAGCGCAACAAATATTACCATGTTTTAAATGTTTAACAGTAAAAAAAATTAAAGGGAGGGTGAAATGCTAATTTTCACTCAATATCCTGTTAATCTTGAGTACCTATAGAGTAGTACTGCATCCTTCATAACTCCAAAAAGTCTTTAGTTTTATTATATTCATAAGAGAAAGATAGTCTGTACCGATTTTTCCCAGAAAAACACGACCAACTGGAGGTGTGACGTGTGGGCGGAGCTAAAGAATCACGAGCACCAGTAGGCTTTTGCGTTGAGAGCGTTTGGAAACTGTGAGATTACCGTCTGGAAAAAACCATCACCCAAAACAAACCATGGCTAACAGTCAGATTCAGCCGTTTATTTATGATCCAGAATCAGATCCCGAGGCTGAAACTGAACGAGAGCAGCAGCAGCAACGACTCGCTCCGAGCGGGGCTCGAACCCGGGTCTCCGATGGGAGGCAGACGCACTAACAAGGAGGCAGAGATATTTGAAGCAGTTTTACTCACTGCCTGCGGTTCCAACACACGATCGTGACCCTTTTTCGTTGGGACTGCATTATCCTTAAGAAATAAACGATACGCAAATCCGGCGTCAAACTGGGCCTTGTTTGTAAAACAAGCATCTTCGAAATGCAGGGAACAAACACAAACACTTGCACAACTCCGTTGATGCTCTGTAAAAATAAACTCCATCCACTGGTTCCTTAATGCTGTTTTTTCTTTGGTAATCTGTGCAGGGTTGTTTTGCCCTGGCAACCAAAAACACACTTCTTTTGTGACATTTCGCGACGCTCTTGCTCTGATCAGTGAAGTCTGTTGTGCTCTCAGTGCTCTGCTATACGGGAGCGTGCGCTCTTCCGGCAGACGTGCCCTCAGGACCCATATAAGGAAATTCTGCTCCATCTAACGTCACACAGAGCCATACTCGAAAAAAACTTTCCGAAACTTGTGACAAACCGGAAGGAGTATTTTTGGAACAGAAATACTTCTTCAAACGTACAACTTAATTTTTGAAACTTTGTCCATGTTTAGCATGGGAATCCAACTCTTTTAACAGTGTAAAAAACTCAGTATGCATGAAATAGCATTTCACCCCCCCCCCCCCCTTTAAATAAATTTGTAATAAAAAATGTTATTACAATTTAATTTTTAATAATAAACTATATATATTATGTTAATTTATCGTGATTATACGTATAATTATCATAATTTATGCATAATCTAGTACTTTTTAATTATATGGCACTTAGTAAGGGCCCCATTTTCTTTAAAGGAATAGTTCACCTAAAAATTCACATTTGCTGAAAACATACTCACCCTAAAGCCATACAAGATGTAGATGTTGTTGTTGTTTTTTTTTAAACAGATTTGGAGATATTTAGCATTGCATCATTTGCTCACCAGTGGATCCTCTGTGGTGAATGGGTGCCGTCAGAAGTCAAAACAGTTCTTAACAAATATAGCAGTGGATTTTGATGTATCAATGATGTATCTTTTTCAATGTATCTTTTTTTTTTTTTGTTACCAATAAGTGACTGTTTAAAGTTAAATTGCCTTGATGCATTTTCTTTTTACAAACATGCAGCTTTTCTCTTCATAAGGTGTTAACTGATGTACTGGAGTAGTGTCAATTACTGATGTCTCTATCAGCTGTTTGGACTCACATTCTGATGGCACCCATTCACTGCAGAGGATCAGTTGGTAAGCAAGTGTTGCAGTGCTGAATTTCCCTAAATCTGTTCTGATGAAAAACAAACTCATCTTCATCTTGGATGGCCTGAGGGTGAGTACTAATTTTCAATTTCAGGTGAACTACTCCTTTAAGAAAAACATAATTTCTCAATAAAATTCCTTTTGGCTTTGGCCTGAAATTTGACCTGAGAAAATGTATGTTCTTAAACCCTACAAATGCACCACAAGCTTCACCAGTAAAAGCAAAACCAGCATGTCATCACTGATGCATGACTGTATTATTGTTTGCAGGGGAGTTAATGGTTTGATTTCACAGGTTACAGTCGGAGGCGGAGGAGGATTGATCAGGCGCTTCAAAACACGGAGTAAACACATACACACACTCACCAAAAGCTCCGTCACTCGCGTGCTGGGTGAAGATTGATCGCTCGCATGCACACAACAGGGGTCCCACGTTTTCAGCCATCCAGCCTTATTGACAGCTGTGGAAATCTCTATGCACACACACACACACACACAATGCTGATTCATGTAAGTCCTTGAGTTTTGCAACATACAGTAGCAGCAATCTCAATTATCCAGGACCCAATTATAGACAGTCCCAAACTATAGTGCTTAGCCCAGAGTTTCTGACATGCCCGTCCAGTGTCTTTAGGCAATTAGGAGGCTTTGGTCGAGTCTGCACGGCACCAGTCAGCAATTACAGCGTATTCATTTCAATACATTAATGGCATTCATCGAGTGAGGTGAGAAGGGAGGACATTTGCATTGCACACTATCGGCATGTTGTAGAGATTAATTACCGTCGCATGTTTTCTAAATAGTAAACAGTTATTGTAATTCAGTGTTGCATGTAAAAGTAGATCTCACTGCACAGCCAGCAGCACTATAAAGAGAATACGTGATGCTGTTCTCGGTGGTGTTTAGATTGCGTAATGATGTTTCTGAACGCTGTGGATTTTGATAAATCACGTTAAACGTGTGCTGATCCAGTTTTCACTCATGTAAGCAGCTCGGGTGTTACATCATTATATACTACATTTGTGATTGAAGTATTTCCGTCCACAGCTTGAGAGGAAAGATTTTAAATTAAAAAGGAGATGAGAGAGTTTTGCTCGCATCTATTTCTCTAAAAAATAACCGGCGCTCTGTGGTTCACATGATAAGCTATTAAGTTTCTATAAAGCATGCTGTTTCTGCAGGAAAAATATAGATGTGGGTCTCGTTAACACACACACACATACACAGGTGGTAAGAAAACAGTATTCTAGGTTTTTGTTTCTCATTTACATTTGTCGTATTTAAAAACATCATTATTTGCATAATTTTGTATTAATTTAATAAAATCAAAAAGAAGAAAATTATAAAATTATAACATTCTTATAATGTTGCTGTGCAGCTGATAAGGCTTTTAGATCTCTATGATATTCTGGTCTTTACATATATATGACTCTAATCACTCCTTCAATATTTAGCCTACAACTAGTCCAAAATTTGGGGTCAGCATATTTATTTTTTAGTTTAAAAGAAATGATTACCTTTATTCTGTAAGAACATATGGATCAAAAGTGATTATAAATGTTGCAAACGATGTCTCAAGCAAATAAATGCTATTATTATGACCTTTCTATTCATCAAAGAATCATGTTTCCAGATAAATATTAAAATTATTAATTATTTATAAGTTAATTAAATGTTGAGTACCAAATCAATAATACAGAGATTTCCGAAGGATCTCTGAAATTGTAATATTATTTTTTACAGTATTATTGTTTGATTAAATAAAAACATGCATTATCGAGCAGGCAAAAACTGTACTGTACATCAAAACACTTTACATATACTCTACATTAAATTAATGTCTCTTTAAATATACAAATATTATATTTTGTGGTATATTTTTATATTTAACTATTCTAAATAAATAAAAAAACTATGTATATATTAAGAATACATTTTTACAAAAAAATCCAGGAAATTGATTAAGTGGTATTCACATGCTATTGAATATATAGCCTCTTATGTAATAAGAGTGTTTCTATGCAACAAACATAATGATCTATTATGGGAGCTGTGCATTGATATGGCAAACAGACCAAATATATATCATATAAAATAATACATACCTTATAAATATAAATTATAAATATACCTTATTTCAAAATGTCAACAATTCATATATTTTAGATTCATTACATGTAAAGTAAAACATTTCAGAAGTTTTTTTGGTTATTAATTTTGATGATTAGAGCTTCAGTGAGGTCTGAAACTGTCTGCCTGGAGGCAGGTATCAAAGTGCTGAACTACAGTATATGAGAAATATATACAGGAATAACTCTCAACATTAAAATAAGGAACCTTAGTACACAGAAGCAGATGGGAAGCCAAGGTTTGACTAAAATATACAGTTGTCAGAGAAGACGATGATGAAATTGGCTGACAGATCCCGGTGTGTGGAAGGAGGGGTTGGTTTTGCAGTGATTTCAGGTGGGATAAACTGTTTGCTCTGAGCCCAAAAGAGCATGCAGGTAAACATCTCTCCTGCCAAGTTTTTTTTTTTTTCTTTTTTTCTTACAAGTAAGAAGTTGGGAGATCTTTCTGATCTAATACCGTGAACAGAATGTGCTGCTGTGGTTAGAACAGGGACTGAGCAGGACGATGTTCAATTTCCCCTTTCTCTCTCTTTCTGTCCCCGTCTCTCATTTGTGAGAGGAAAGGCAGAGACAGGTTTGAATCTGTCACTGGAGTGTGGAGTACAAAATAAGATCTGAACCCGTCTCCTTCCGAACTATTCTACAATCAAAACAAACCGGGTTCTTCAGAAGAACTTGACTCTGTGTGGAAATAGGCTAGCCCCTGTTCTCAAGCTGTCGAGAAACATTTAAAAGGGAATGGTTTAGTAGGAGACCATTCAACATCAAACCGTCACGCCACATTTAAACTATTAGAGACGGATTAAAGGAATCCAAAAAAGAAACTTGTCAATTTTTACTCACCCTCACGTCATCCAAAACCCATTTAACTTTCACTCTTCTGTGGAATTCTGAAAGAGATATTTCCAAGAAAGTTCACCCAGTCAAACTCCAAAAGGAATGAAATTAAATAATAGCTTTGTGTGAGGAACAGGCCATCATTGAAGACATTAGGCTTAATATGGAAAAGAATGGGCAAATCTAAAATTCTCCTTAAAAGTATTTACAGCTGATAATAATGACAAAGTCTGCATGCGTCACAAATTACAGAGCCAATATAGAATTCAAAATGAGAATAAGAAAAAGTTAAAATTCCTGTTATAATTCTCAACAACAACAGTAACAAAAACAATAGGTCTACAAAATATTACAAAATTCTCATACGCAGCTATTGCATGGCTTCAGAAGACATAGAATTATGCGAATAAATCATATGGACTATTTTAATGGTGCACTTTAATTGGAGTTTGACAGTCCACAGTCATCATTTCCTCTCATTGTACAGCAGCTTTGACATTCTGCAAGAACATATTTCGTGTTCAAGGAAGAAAGCCATTTAAATGCAATTCTGCTTGTCTATTCCTCAAAGGTTTTTGGTATTCTTAACTTTTAATGATCCATTTTCTACAATAGTCGTATAGCCTAAGATCAGAGAACTTTGGGGGAAAAATATCTCTTTTGACTTGATGATGACTGAGAAAAATTGACCCTCGACCAATATATATCATGATAAAAGAGCAGTTTATTATCAGAAACCAGACTTCCACATGAACTTGAGTGAATGAATGTGATTTGGAGACAAGAATTTTTGTTACATTCATACCCAATACAGCAGGGTTATGATCAAAGCAGGCAGTGCTGAATTATGTAAGGGGTTTCCCAGTAAATCGGCTGAAAAAGGGTAATACTTCAGTTTTACAGCTCAGTTGTTGTAAATTACAGACACTGGACGAGGTTTATTACAGTTTTGACTAATATTACCTTTTCATTGCAAAATCATAAAGTCGTTTAAGTCTATAAAAAACAAAAAATGCCACGCAAACTGGAAAACAAGAAACTAACGGTTATATTACTCCAAGAAAATTAAACTCAAACATTTAAAACATGAAATATGGCAATATTTACGGTTATATATTAAAGCGTGAAATGCATCTAATAAGATTTTCATGATACCTGCAGCGTTTATCCCTCTGTGCAAACCATCAAAAAAAAATAAAAAATTGTTTCCTCCTGTGACCTTTAGCTGGTACACTTCAGCAACTGTGCTTTGTAAATGGGATGAGATATTTGTAGCACTGAATAGATGAACAATTACAGCTTATTACGCCTCTCCTTTGCACAAACTATTGATCTTGTGCAATTTTACACTCAGAAATGCCCGCCTGCAGAACATGACGGAAATTAGACTTTCTAATTATTTCCCCAAACAAAAGGAGCGAGTTTGAATCCTCTGCTGGAGTTTCTACATCGAGTCTCAAAGTAGCATCTTTGAAGACACCCACAGGAGATTCAGAAGACATAAACAGGCGTCTCTGGGTAATCTGAAAGAAGGCGCAGGGTGGCAGTTATTTAAATTGTCTCAGACTGCGCCAGCACCATTGAATTATCAATGCTCTATGCCAAAATAGTGGATAGAAATGGCGGTACAAAGGTTTTGCATGTGTAGCTATATCGCACATGACACACAGCGAGCTGCTATAGCTGGGTAGTAGCTGTCTGTACTCCGGATATCAAAAGGATTTATTTAATAGTCACTCTCCAGAGGCAACATGTTACATCTTTATGATGCTGACTGAATTTTCAAGGTTACGTTTTTAATGCTCGTTAGACGAGGAGGAAGATTACGAAAATATATTTAATTGGACGCATTTATGAGGCATGCTCTGATTTTGTCTCCCGGATACCGAACAAACTCATTCTCTGAAACATCAAGTGCCGACTGAATTTCAGAGGAAAGCCATTTTGGGCTACAGTCATTATCGCTGCCTTGTGAGAGTTAACGCGGTGCGCGCTCATTTGGGAATAATCCGAGTCCTTTGAACATAAGGAACACTTCAACGGAATTCCTGCACAGACAGTTAAAGCAAAGAAAGGACTAGTGGTAAAACAGTGAATGCGCGTGAGGAATGGGGGCGCTAATCAGCAAAAGGAAGATACAGTATTGTTCAAAATAATAGCAGTACAATGTGACTAACCAGAATAATCAAGGTTTTTAGTATATTTTTTATTGCTACGTGGCAAACAAGTTACCAGTAGGTTCAGTAGATTGTCAGAAAACAAACGAGACCCAGCATTCATGATATGCACGCTCTTAAGGCTGTGCAGTTGGGCAATTAGTTGAAAGGGGTGTGTTCAAAAAAATAGCAGTGTCTACCTTTGACTGTACAAACTCAAAACTATTTTGTACAAACATTTTTTTTTCTGGGATTTAGCAATCCTGTGAATCACTAAACTAATATTTAGTTGTATGACCACAGTTTTTTTAAAATTGCTTGACATCTGTGTGGCATGGAGTCAACCAACTTGTGGCACCTCTCAGCTGTTATTCCACTCCATGATTCTTTAACAACATTCCACAATTCATTCACATTTCTTGGTTTTGCTTCAGAAACAGCATTTTTGATATCACCCCACAAGTTCTCAATTGGATTAAGGTCTGGAGATTGGGCTGGCCACTCCATAACATTAATTTTGTTGGTTTGAAACCAAGACTTTGCCCGTTTACTAGTGTGTTTTGGGTCATTGTCTTGTTGAAACAACCATTTCAAGGGCATGTCCTCTTCAGCATAGGGCAACATGACCTCTTCAAGTATTTTAACATATGCAAACTGATCCATGATCCCTGGTATGCGATAAATAGGCCCAACACCATAGTAGGAGAAACATGCCCATATCATGATGCTTGCACCTCCATGCTTCACTGTCTTCACTGTGTACTGTGGCTTGAATTCAGAGTTTGGGGGTCATCTCACAAACTGCCTGTGGCCCTTGGACCCAAAAAGAACAATTTTACTCTCATCAGTCCACAAAATGTTCCTCCATTTCTCTTTAGGCCAGTTGATGTGTTCTTTGGCAAATTGTAACCTCTTCTGCACATGCCTTTTTTTTAACAGAGGGACTTTGCGGGGGATTCTTGAAAATAGATTAGCTTCACACAGACGTCTTCTAACTGTCACAGTACTTACAGGTAACTCCAGACTGTCTTTGATCATCCTGGAGGTGATCATTGGCTGAGCCTTTGCCATTCTGGTTATTCTTCTATCCATTTTGATGGTTGTCTTCCATTTTCTTCCACGTCTCTCTGGTTTTGCTCTCCATTTTAAGGCATTGGAGATCATTTTAGCTGAACAGCCTATCATTTTTTGCACCTCTTTATAGGTTTTCCCCTCTCTAATCAACTTTTTAATCAAAGTACGCTGTTCTTCTGAACAATGTCTTGAACGACCCATTTTCCTCAGCTTTCAAATGCATGTTCAACAAGTGTTGGCTTCATCCTTAAATAGGGGCCTGTTTCTTCACAAAATTGATGACCTCAGTGATTGAATGCCACACTGCTATTTTTTTGAACACACCCCTTTCAACTAATTCAACTAATTGCCCAATTGCACAGCCTTAAGAGCGTGCATATCATGAATGCTGGGTCTCATTTGTTTTCTGAGAATCTACTGAACCTACTGGTAACTTGTTTGCCACGTAGCAATAAAAAAATATACGAAAAACCTTGATTATTCTGGTTAGTCACATTGTACTGCTATTATTTTGAACAATACTGTAGATGTTGGCACCTTGGCCCAACCCGACGTGTCCAAATTTGGCTAGTTAGCACGGTTCCAGTTGCTTATTAGATACTGTAACTTCACCATTAGTCAAATCCATATTCCATACATTTTTTATTGGTCATTTAGATTTACCAGTTTAATATTTAAATGGAAAATAACATGAAATGTTACTTTTTAAATGTAAGATTATTAATAATAGCCTTCTTTTTAGTGCAAAATCATGTAGTCCAAACAATAGATATGTGATGGCAGATTCGATTGCATATTTTACTGACCCAGACACGTTGATTTGTCCATCTCGTAAGGGTTGCTTACAGTAAAAATCAATGAGCTTTCCAACATGCCACAACATTGCACAGCCTGTGTGTGTAAAAACCACCAAGATTATGATTCCCAAAGAAATGGGGAAATTTCTTGGTTTGTGTTTTTACATATTTTATGTTTTTTTTGGTATTGAAACTATGATAATTTATGTGTGTGTGTTGGCCAATGGCTTCATCTTGTGGTATTGTGTTAGTTTAGCAAAATCATGCACATAACTATGGTTGCAGATGCCGTCAACTTGCTCATATGAAACCAAAATGCATGCAACTAGATTTTCGTAGTCCTGCACCAACTGAGCCCCAAAAGAATGGAAATTCAAACAGATGACTTTAAGAGAGAAGTCTCTATATTGCCCTTCATTCTTTTCCCATTATCACTAGAGACTCACCTGTGATGGGATCTGCAACTGGAAGCCTGGAGCTCATTGGGATACATCATCAATAAATCATTAGTCTTTTTGTAGAGGAAAACTCGCAGCATTCTAATGAGAGGTTACTTACACAAACCTCTGTCCTACTACAAACAAACCAACAGCTTCTTATAGCTATTTGTACTCGGCGTTCAGAAGCATCTGTGCACTAATGCATCATTTAGCTGTGCTTTTCTTCTTTATTGATTCCACACAGCATGCAAAGGAGAGAAACATAAGGAACTAACTTGGGATACTAACAAACTTGTCTGATGTCCTAAACACCCTCCCAGAAGATTCCCTTTGTCCTTCGTTATGTTTGGCCAGTGCAAAATGATCTGTGGCCTTAGAGATTAAACATTTTCTTGGATGCTTTTTTAACTAGCTTCTAGTGTGGTCAAGTGTTGCCTGATTTGCTCACCAAAATACAGAGCCTTAGGTTACACGTTCCCAGTAGCAGTTATTCAAGAACAACTGTTAGCATTTTTCGGTTCTCTGGTTAGCTTTAAGTGTGAAATGATGAAATTCTGACATCGGAGTTTGTATCAAACACATTTAATTTTGCCATATTCGAGTGGAGCTAGAATGATGTAAACCCTGTGTAGACCCTGTTGGCCTTGTTAGCTTGTATCCTAAAGTCATCCTGTCTTAGCTTGGATATTTGAGAAAAAAATTGTCTTGGCACCTTGGTACTGGTAAAACAGAACGAGCTAATAATCCAGAACAAATCTGGACAGAAACAAAATACAAAACTAACGTTATTTCACATTTTTGTTTGCAACTCAGGTCAGGTCATCTTTGCTGTATTAAATGCTCTTTAAAGGAGAGAGCCAAGCTCAGGGCAGTGACCTGGTCTTGTCTATGAAATGCTCCCTGAGTAGGACGGAACAGAGAACAAAGGGCCTGTACTTGCCTATTCAACGATAAATGAGGCATTCATTGGCTTTGAAGTAGAGGAGAGGCAACTATAACAAGAAAATCAAGACCACTGTTTTCCTTTTTAGATATTCCTGGCCTTTATTTGCCTCAGGGCTTCAATGTTAGTTCAGTATCCAGGATACTATTCAGCATCTAGCCTTTAGTTAAAGAAAAAAAAAAAGCTGGCTGTAGTGCCTGAGCGCAGCTGCATTAATACAATAAAAAACCATATTCTGCTTTGAAGAAAAAAAAAAAAAAAAAGTAGTAAGGCCTCCTGGTGCAATAATGAGCACTCTTAAAGTGGCACAAAGGATTGGCTTAAGACTGTACAAAGCTGCTTAAAGGGATCATTTGATGTTGCTAAAAATAACATTATTGCATATAGATGCGCATTGATTTTTACAAAGCGCATCGTTCTGAAAAGCGAGGTGTATGCTGATTGGCCAGCTATACAGTGCATTGTGATTGGCCGAATGCCTCAAGTGTGTGACAGAAAAGTTATGCCCCTTAACACTGTGATGCCCGATGAGACAAAACCAATAAAACCCATTACAAACAAGGCATGGGGACATAATGGGGACATAATTATTGTAATGACTTGTACTGTCTTTTTACGCATTGTGCATCACACTGCGTAAACATAAAACCATATCTGCATTTGTGATTGGAGAAACAACAAACAACAAGCTCTAATATTTACTCTACACTGTTTAAAACTTGCATTTGAATCATCAGTGGCAATTCCTTTAAATAAGAACTAAGTTCCAGACTGTCCTTGCAAAGTTGGAATTGCCCCACTTTATAGAAACAGACACCGGCATTGTAGGCTACTCTCACAGGAAACAGTCCTTGTCCTCCGCAAAATGTGCTGCACACATCTGAATATTTGGGTTGAACTGTTCTGTAAATACAACTTAACCACTCATTTCTAGTTGTGTCCTCTTTTAGAAGGCCAAACAAAGTAGCTTTGCTTTTACAACGAAACACACAGCATCCTCACAACATGGCGCCGGTGGCAACAGCGAGAATAAGTTGTGCCTTCTTTCTTCGCATTTTCTTTGAATTTGAGACGTTAGTCTTTGCAGCTCTACATATCTTCTTTATGCACCAAGAGCTTGTAACACTCCATAGAGAAAGGACCAATGTAAATTGCATCATATGACCCCTTTAAGCCTCCAAATCTATCGTTTGATGGGTTGAAAAAAATTGTCTATGCATAATGATTAGTCTATTTGATGCTTTTAGGCTCAAAGACCCATATTGGTCTTCATGAGTTTCTTCAGAAGTCCAATTCGGAAGTAAATCGGCAAGTGATGCCATTGGCTCCTTATGTCAAACAGCTGTTCGGCTGCATCACAGATATGTTTGAGAAGCTTCCGTCAATGACACGTTTAAAGACCAAAGAGACATTCACATGTGACTCACATCACCCACAATGGCTCTCAAACAATCTGGGATCAGATCCAAATACATTGAACGATCATTTCTGTTGACTGCAATCCAACTCTCCACTGTTTTCTGGTAGAAAAGCATGGAACAATTATTCTGTGGGTTTGGATTGACATGAGAGATAGTAAAAGAGATGTATAATGAGAGAACTAATCAATTAAGTACTACTCACAAAGATGTCACCTGCAAACCAAGCAGGTCAGCATGCCGAATTCACAAGACCAACTTTAACATCAGCCACATTTTCAGAGGGAACTCACACAAAACTCCCAACGAAATAAATGGATTTTGCCTTTGAAACTTCACAGAGCAACATTAAATGGGACTGCACACAAGAACAACTGTCTTTGGTCTTCAAGGAATCGTTCACCCAAAAATTAACATTTTGTCATCATTTACTCACCCTCATGTCATTCCAAACCTGTATAAGTATCTTTCTTATGTTGAACAAAATAATACATTTTGAAAAACCAATCAGTTGACCTCCATAGTAGGGAAAGAAACACAATGGAAGTCAATGGGGGGCCATCAACTGTTTGATCACCAGCATTCTTCAAAATATCTTCTCTTATGTTCAACATAAGAAACAGGTTTGGAATGACATGAGGGTGAGTAAATGAGAAAATGTTAGTTTTTAGTTGAACTATCCCTTTAAGGCCCAGATACTTTATTTACGGTGTTCTGCTTAGTCTTGCTCATGTCTTTCAAAGTACTCAATTGACAGCGATTGTGGATGAACGCTTTCATAATGTGCACTACCTAGTGGACTTGCTCGTACATGCTCAGAAAAAAATGGTGAAAATGAGCTTGGGTGTCACATGTAACGAAATGTGCCGATTAAAAAAATAGTCCTTGAGACTTAGTGGAATGTATAGTTTGGGCTTTAGTTTCTTGTACAAGATAGGAAAAAATGTTTTGCAGTGTTACATTCTCACCTGAGATCCATTTCAGACAGATTCCTCATACAAATAGCTGTTTTCAAGCAGACGAGAACACGAAGGCTTTATGCTTCCTTTATTGATCAAGAATAAATGAAGTCACCTTTAAAAGTTGTCAAACCAATAACATTAAAACCACCCACTCCAAACAAATCTGCAGTAGGCAAAGACATTATACGAATCCCTTTTACAGACAATCGTGAAACATGAATACATTTGTGACATAAGTGCAGTGACTACAAAACGGTACAAGCAACAGAGACGAACTATTATTAGTAGACAATCACAAAGAGGAAAAATACAATATTTACACATAAATATAGACAGAAGGAAAGATTTACATATAGAAGTGATTCTGGAGAATAAATATGGCAGGCTTACCGCAATAACTCTCTTTAGACTTGTAGAAACCAATACCCTAAATCAACAATAAAAATCACTTCTAAAAGTATGCAAAAACATAAGGCCGCTTGTTTAAACCAGACCTTACTGTGGCAGCTTTTTGCATTTCCATTTAAATGCAACAGCTAGATGTGTATAGCTTTATAAAAGCTGAAAACTAGATTAGTTTAGATTAGGGCCTACCTTGTAAAACATTAAGAAATACTTTCAGTGGTTAATAACTGTGTGAAAACTCTACCCATCTAATAAACATCAGAACATGTCAGTCAGAAATGTCTCTTTTATGTTAATTAAATTGGACATCGACATCAACACAAGCCATCCTTCATTTGGTGGGTTCTGGACCTGTAAATTAAACCCAGATGGGGGGCTTGGGCTGTAGGCGTCAGCCGGACGTGGTACCGTAGTGTGGAAATTAATTGCAACACTGGATGCAAAGTTCAGTACAGGTGAGTTGTGGACCGGCTGAAGGTATGATATTTCCTCTCAAAGGCAGAGGACAGGTTGATCATGGATGGCGAATGAACAGCCTGGAAAAAGAAATTGTAATATAGCGATGAAAAGAGAGTTTTTAGGGTTATTCCAGGTTATTTCTATTCCAGTCTGTAATTAGTTTAAGACTCAAGAGTGCTGAATTGTAAATTGTGGATGTGTTAACCTTTGGTGCATTTTCATACCCAGAAGACCTTGTTAAAGATTCAATGCAGAGACGAAGTGTTGGTTAAAGCTGTAATGCACTTAGGAATAATATTTTTTACAAACTATTCATACTGCAGTCTAGAAGTTGGCGGTGTGAGCTTAATTTTATTTTATTTTATTAATCATGGTGAGTGATTTTATAACATAAATTATACCATGATATAATTAAAATAGTTGTTACATTAAATACCCAAATGCTAATGCCTATATTCTTTATTCCAGCAAAAATAAAATAAAAATGTAATACATTTTTTAAAGCTTGGATGCAATTTTAAATGCTTGTAAGAAATTAAAAACAATGTCACATTATGTAACATGAATTAAAAAACAACCAATAACAGTAAAACTAAAATTATAAGAACTGATCAATCCAACCCTAAATTCTGATTAGTTGAGCGCAACAAGGTTTCGTAAAGAGTTGAACAAGATGAACTGAATTTATATTGAATTTGCACATGAACTAAATTCTATAAGAACGTGTCAAGATAACATTTCTACCAATCACATGGAATTGGTGTTACTTTATTTTTTAATCATCTTCTAGAGCAAAACATACTTTAAAGTGAATAAATTACAAAATATTTAATAAAACTAAAGTTAGTGTAATTTATATTGCTATGCGATATGTTTTGCAATATGTTGGCAATAAACAGTTCTCACAAAAACATGGGGCAAATCTTTGAAAAAAAAAATTAACCTATGAATACATTAACCTATGATTATACATGCATATATAACCGGTCAACATTTCGGAATAATTCATTTAATATATTTTTAGATTTTCATTTTTTTTATATAATTTGCATAAACATTCTACATTGTAAGTGCATTAATATCTGTTACTTTTTTTACATTTCCAACCACAGTTTACTATGATGTGCCATTTACATCTAGTCTTCATTATCAAAATCTTTTTCCAACCAACATTTTATCAGTAAATTTGTTAAAGAGAATATATTTAGTGTCTACATAACTACAGCTCATCTTCATGGGTTTAGGGGTAGGAACTAATCAATAAACAGCGTTGAGATTTTCTGTCTTTTGACCAAAAGCCAGTGTTGGGCCTTTATTTCAATGCAAGCGTTCTCGCAGAACCCTGAGGTTTCACAGGTTTTTGTGATAGTTTATTCAAAAGGGGCGAGTAGAAGCAAGGAGAGAAATCCATGTTAATGATATTGACTTTACAAGCTCGCTGTGGTAAGAATGCACACGGTTGACCCTTGTTAAGTGTTCACCATTCAGAACCGAAAGCGTTACCCAAAGGAGTGTGTTAACCTCCATGCAGAGAATAATACTGTATTCTTCCCTTTTAAACAAAGATGTGAGGGTGAAAAGGTGGTTAGCAAACCACAAACCCAATTTCTTTTGTTTTACCCTTACTTACAGATGTAACAAGCACCAGGCTGCTTTCAAACATGCACACCAATAATCCTATTACTTAGCATTTCTTAATAAGAGTTAAGGTGGCCTTGCACTGCCATTGGAGGCCTCGAGATCAATAAAAGGCGGCCAATTGCAATGAGGAGGAAAAAAGCAGTATGATGAATTGCCTCGAGTGTGCTAAACGAAACATTAAAACACGACGAAACACACAGGCTCCATAATACGGATGATAGTTAATGGGATCAAATTAGAAATAGGAGCCAATTTACGGCTGTCACGCCCATAGATCATGCCAGTACCACAGTAAAAATATGAGATTTATGAAGAAAAGAAAAATAAATTCACATCATACGTCACAGTAACAATTTTGTCTTTATATAAGAGCCATCATTATACTGAGAACTATAGAAAAAGCATCACAGATCTCATATTTCACCCAACATAAATGATCTGATGTCAGTGTTAAAGGGATGCTTCACCTAAAATAAGAATAATTGTTTCTGTCATATTATGTCACATTTTTTTGTTAAAGCAAATTGAAAAATATAGGTTTTATGCAATGGAAATCTGTTTTTTATCAGAATAAGTAGATGACATTGGCCTTTTTTTTTTTTTTTACACATGTAAAGCATGAATTATCTTTTATTTTTATT
The DNA here is from genome assembly GCF_003368295.1 of Carassius auratus. NCBI lineage: Eukaryota > Metazoa > Chordata > Actinopteri > Cypriniformes > Cyprinidae > Carassius > Carassius auratus. The sequence continues at coordinate 9,147,778 of NC_039253.1, forward strand.
TTTTTATGGATCGAAAAAAGACCAATTTTGAACACTTTTCCTAATAATGAAAGTGAATGGGGAATGGAAAGTAGTATGATAAAAAATACTTCATTTGAACTGGACGGTTTCATTTGACTTATGCTACAGTTAAAATGAAGTAATATAATAGTTCTGAACAAGAAACAGACAAAAAGTTAAGCCATCTTTACATTTTTTCCTCTGCTGTCCGAATGCCAGAGTTGATGTTAACTAAAACTATTAGAAATTGATTTAATTCATTTAAACAAAGCTGAAATTTAATCAAATTTAAAGCTGCGGTAGGGAACTTTTGACGCTCTAGCGGTTAATAAACAGAACTGCTTGCGTCTTGCGGAAGAACATTGTAGCCGGAACTACTTCTCTCTGTTTATGTCTATGAAGAATCACAAAGGTACTGGGTTACTCCGCCGCGGTACCCCCGAAGCAATCTAAAATAGTCTGAATATAAACACTTATTATAGGTGCACCCTAGTGATTCAGGACAAGGCAAAAACACGGTTTGGAAAATGGATTCATGGAATACTCGCTTATTATATACATTTTTCTACATTTTGAACACAAACAAAGTTACGGACCGCAGCTCTGATTGGTTATTTTTTACCGGGAGCGATGGAGTTTCTGCAAATGGCAAAAGGAGCAGTGGGAGGAGCCAGAGGAGCTTGATTTTTAACACAGATTATCTGTCTCATATTCTACTGTCAGGACATAATGACAGGTTTAATAAATATGTAAAAAATATTTTTTTTTACAAAAGTTCCCTACAGCACCTTTAATTCTTTAATGAAAAGTAACACTTTTTTTCAGTTATCAATTCTCATTATTAACTACTTGCTTATTAGTATGCCTATAAATAACGTATCGGCTGTTTATTAGTACTTATAAAAACAGCCGGTTCTCTAATCAGCGGTTAATTCAATCAGGTGCGTGATTTCACATAGAGCAGCTGTTACTACACAGAGCCGTTGTTAATAGAGAAGATGCGCAAATCACGTTAATTTTCTGCGTTTATTGGCCCATCTTCTCAGTTAACAACGGCTCTGTGTAGTAACAGCTGCTCTATGTGAAATCACACACCTGAAGGAATTAACCGCTGATTAGAAAACCGGCTTTACTGACGAGATGCGCATTAACGATCGGCCGATCGTGATCGGAGCACCCCTAAAAAACACATATTCCTAATGACCATATGCTACATCCTTAATCCCACCCAATATCTAAACAACTACCTTAATTATTAATATGCAGCAAATAAAGAGTTTATCGCTTCAAAGGTCATAGTTAATGGTATGTTAATATAAGTTAAAATACTTAAAATTAAAAAAAAAAATAGCTAAATAGAAACGATTAAAAAGAAAACCACACAGATAAAATGTAAACTAAAAACTTATTCATAATACTAATAAAACGTATAATTTTACACAAACAATTGTAAAATAAAGCACATTCAGTCACAGCGTAGAAAGTGCGAATATGCAAAATTTCAATGAGATTATAGCGGTGTATATATTGGGTGAGGATAGATGGTCAATTTCATTTCAGTTACTATTATGGAGCTTTATTTGTCATTTGATGGATCCCCATTCACATTGGGAAAAATAGTGTATTACTAGTACACTTTTTCAACTTCCTTAGTCATTCTTAGAGAGGTCAGCATGAGGGTGAGTAAATGACTTTCTTTTCATTTTTAAGTGAATTCTCCCTTTCGAACCAGTCCTCAGATTATCTATAAATGAGTGCCACCATAGCCCATCCGTGCGGTAGTGAATTAGTGTCAACACCATCCCCAGATGTGAGTTAGTAAGTCACAGTTAGTCAAGAGACAGAACTGCTGTGCTCACATTTAAGAGTCCTACAGGAGGGTCTCCTGCCGCGGGGACCCAGGGAACCTGCGCTGCGGCTCGGGGGGCGCCAGCAGCTCTCGGCACAGAGCTACGGGCTGGGCCGCTGGGAGGGACAGGATGGATGGTCTGAGCTGGGTTTTGGGAGCCGCGGGTTCATCAGCCCTCTCTGGACTGCACGGAGTGCGGACACACACCGGGACCCTGGGCCGCGGGGCATGGTCCAGAGAGTTCGACCGCTGAACCACTGCGCTTTTAATAGAGCCCGTCAGACTGAACGTAGAGGCAGAACGAGACATCTACACTCACACGGAGGAAAGAGAAAAAGAGAGCGCATTAACCTCATCTTGCACCGCCTCTACCTCCCACGCCCTCAGAATCATTCACTTTAAAATTGAAAGAGGAAGTGACAAATTTGAGCGTGATCTCAGGATTTTTCAAATATTTAGAAGTGCATGAATCACCTTAAAGAGAAAGGTAAAAATATCCTTTTTTTAAACAGAGCACAAGACCCCTGATGCTGCAGGAAAGAAAAGCATGAGTTTAGGACCAAGGCAAACTGCGAGTCCTCTGAGAGGGAAATGCAAGCCAGCTGATTTTGCAAGTAATACTCCAAAAGGTAGAAAATAAGATTAAATGTGCATTTTGACTGTATGAGAGATCGGAATTCATGCAAATGCCGGTTTAGACCAAGTGTGATGTGAGTGAATGACAGAAGTAAATATTTAAACAATTTTTGAGACAAAATTATTCTTTACAATTCAATGAATACAGTCATCGTTCTATGGGGCGGGTGGGGGTATAAAAGATGGATCATTGTAGTTAAATATTTTGTGGCTAACACCAAAAGTTAAATTTTCCACAAAAAAAAAGGTTTTCAGTGGAAACAATGCACTCCCTTTGGACCTAAATGTTCATACTCTTACTGTTTTTACTGTATTTTTAAATCAATTAAATGCAGCCTTGGTTAAAATCAAAAAGTAAATGTTACTTATCCCAAACTTTTGAATGGTATTACACCATTTCTTTCAGTTATCAATACCAGTCACATTTCAATACCATTTGTTATTATGTACCAGTTCATGTTTTCTAAATTTTCCACATTACTTATTTTTTTAATCAGATTTAATTGTATACATAATAAATTAAAATCAAACAGCTATATATATATATATATGTAAAAGACCAAAATAGCAATATTTTACTAAAAACATTAAATATAAAAAGATGGTGTCCAATCACAGCCATGCTGCTATTCAGAACAGCACTCTTGCTCATGTAACACTTCTATAAAAAGTTGATTGAAAATGGCCACTCTGCTCCACGCCAGCAGAAACACACACACCAAAAAAAGAGAAATTAAAACCTCACCCTCATGTCACTTGTAAACCTGTCAAACTCAGACTTCTTCAGTTTATTCAAAGAGTGTACTGCACCCTGAAGGAGCACACAGACACATCCCGTATCATTGTGTGGTGAAAATGTGTGTGTAGACTCACAGCCAGTGTGGAGCTGCTGGACATTCGGCCCATGTGATCGCCATCTGGGCCAGGACTCTTGTCATCTGGGGTCCCATTGGCTAAAAAGGCCCTCTGGAGAACACGCTTGGGGGTTTTAGTGAAAGAAAATGCTCTTGTGACCTAAAACACAAATGTACACAATTTGCCTGCGTTTTCTACTTTATGATGTCATTTTCAAAAAAGTGTCCTGAACGTTGACATCAAGACCAAATCAATACTTTCAAGTTCCTCTCTCTACCTTCTTTGATGTTTTTTTGAAGGCCCTGGACGCTCGGCTGAGCGTGCTGTCCATGTCCTTTGTGTTCACTTGGACGGAGTCAGGATCGGCGCTCTGAATGAGATCCTCCTGTTTAAAATATGGGGAAATTAAATAAATACACAGCGATACTTCTGGTCTGTCAAAATGCACAGAGAAGCGTCACTGTTCAGCCTTCCAAACAGCTGGGGCTTCTTGATATTCACAGGAGCAGAGAGCGAGTGCAGCTACATTTCACGCCGGTGACGTGTGGGTAGGTTGCCACCTTATGGCCGCTGGGAAAACCGCAGGTCAGGCCGAAATGCATTTAGCCACAGGGTTTGGTCTGGATGTTTGATTATAAAGGGAAATACATGCATCTGTCTGCCAGCGCCAATTACATGTGCCGTTTCAGAAGGCCTGGGCGGGAACTGCGGTTCTGCAGCATGAAGATAAAGATGTCTACCTCTTAAGTGTAAAGTTCAAGTACAATTCCACTCTTAATTACATTAATCTGCCTCCCAGTTTAACCACACAGGAGCATCTAATAGGATTAGCAAACACCAAAAGGCCCACACGAACCTCTTAATTTATAGCCACAATAAAAAGAAAGCAGAGCTAATGAAATAAATAATTGAGTTCTGTTCCAGACCTGAGGGGGATGATCTGAGGAGGAAGTGGCTATGTTTTTATGTGTGTGTGTGTGTGTGTGTGTCCGCTCACCGCATCAGCTCGGCAAATCGTGTTGGCCACTTGACGACAGAGAGTTTTGAGCCAGGCAGATTTGAGCGTGTCTTCGGCCGTCAGCTGGAAACTGAACAACAGGTTCTCCTGTTCTGTAGGAGGACGTACCACCAGGGCAAAAGCGTTCTGACACTCTGAGAGAGAGATAAACATGTGAGGTGTGAGGTCAGGGATGTGACCTGAAACTAAGGCCTAAATCTAAGTCCAAAGGCAAAAAATAAAAATAAACTGGTGGAGTTTGTAATATACAGTCAACTGGCCACTCATAAAATTATGCTCTACATGACCTTACCGTTTCAAATCCATGTTTTGTTATCGTCCTCTCATGGATTATTTTCTGATAATGACCAGCTGGCTATATATTAACACTTACATTTGGTTTGTGCAGAAACGGTAATCAAATTAAATGAAATGTCTTCTTAAAGAATATAATACAAACATAAAAATGCCTATTTATGGTTAAACTTTTTTGGTTAGAATTTATAGAAGAAAAAAAAAAAGTTTAAAAATGTTATTATCCACCAATCCTATATGAAGTAAAACTGTATTAATATTTACTTATACAAATGTTGATTGGTTCAACATTCACAGGTTGTCTTGAATGTGTCGTGTTTCCAAGTGAAACAATATTCAATAGGAAACAATGTAGGGCAGGAGTTCGTTCCATCCACATTTGATCATATTTAAGTGCACTACAGGGAAATTAGTTGATTTGAAACATGAAATGGGTTCCAGTGCAAGGAGCTGCACAGATCTGAATCAGAGATAAATTTCCAGGCTTCAGAATGTGATCTTCATCAATAATGTGCTATTATAGCGTGAAAAATTATTGCCTTCCTGTGTCTTTAGCTCATCAAAATCCAGTAAAGCAGGTCTGAGTGCTATATTAAATATGCACAATGATTCTGCGGACAATATAAAATCATTCTGTGAATATTGCTAGCTAAGATATTATGGGCTTTTATGTGGCCATTGAATTTGGAAGACTAAGGAATCAGATTGGTTTTGTGATTCTTTCATTATCTTATTTGGCGTGAAAGTGGAAAGCCAGACGATTTAATAGCATATCAGCTCAAGACAATAACAAAAACCCTGCTGGACCTGTAAGTTTCATTCATTTCTGTGAATCGATTTCAAAGAGTCAAATCAAAAGTCTTGTTCAATGATATGTTTCCATTTTCATTCAAAATTCATTTCGTATGCTTTAATAAAACTACATAAAGGTAAATATTGCAGTTTATAATTATAGATTGCAACATGACGTGTAAAAATGTAATGCGATTTTTAAGACTTGTCATTTTTAAGCTGTTTAAACAAAAATACAATTCCTAAACTAGACTGAAAAGGCTTGAAAATTAAATAAAAAAAAATAAAAAAAAGTAGCTCTTCAATTTACAGTAAAAAGCTGTATTTTTCATTAACAGATATAATTTTGAAATAAAAACCTACTGAAATAATCCGTTTTGTGCCTTTATAATTACTGCTACACCTACCAAAACGCAGATGGAAATGAGAAAACCACATGAAGAATCAGAGCTATAATAATATTATTAGTGCACAGGGTGCACAAGTGTCATGCATAACAATTCACAACACCATAATTATAACACACAATGCTAAAATCATGTAATAAATATTAATTTTAACAACAGATGTAACAAATGCACAAAACGGACTAAAAAAAGAAATTGGGTTATTTCAATGAAAAACCATCCAATGCTTTTTCAAAGGAATTCTGGTAATGCCAATTAAATTTTTGTTCCCCCACTGTAAATAATAAAATGACTTCTTATGTTTCAATTATAAATATTGTAAATGTAACAATATTTCATTAAATTATTGTTGCCGCTCCCAAATATGGTAAGGAGCATAACATTTCCGTCACACGCTTGAGGTATTCAACCAATCACAACACATTGGATAGCTGGCCAATCAGAGCTCACCGCACTTTTCAGAACGATGAGCTTCTTAAATAAATTTCAGAAAGGCAGGGCAGAGAGGAGCAACAATAGTATACTGTATGTGGAAAATAATGTGTTTTTATAACCTTACACCATGTAAGCACATTGCAGTTCACAAAAAATACAAAATGTTATTTTAAGCGTCGTCATATGACCTCTTTAACCAATTAACAGGTTTTTACCATGGCATTTTTACAGTCTTTTACCTTTAAAATAGTGTTAGAACTTTCTTACTGCGTATCCTGGCCAGCTCTACAGTGAAGTGACACACTTTATACATAAACAGACTTCACCTCCCTCTCCAGGGTACTAATTCAGAACACAAAACTAAAATATGCACGAGTGCACTTGGTGGGATGCAGTAAGCCATGTGGTCCACTCACCTTCTGTGTCTTGGATGTCAAGGACTCTTCTGATCTGGGACAGAGGCATCAAGGCTATGTGTTTGAGATGGGCGGGCGGCCGTGTCTGACCCAGCGGACTCCGGAACGTGGTTATCACCTTGTGTCTCTTCCTTGCGATCTGTATATGAAACAGAAGAAGGAAAAAGCACATACACATTAAACACTTAATACATGCAGCTTTCTTCATAATGCAGGAACGTAAAATGTTCTCTCCTGTACTCTGGTGGAGCAGTGGGGAGACCTTCAGATGCTTTAGTGGAGCCAAAATATGTAATGCATATTGGGGTGACATATGCATGCAGAGGATTTCCTAAAATGAATAATTGATCACTCGGAGTCTTCTCTTCTCCCTTTTCTCATTACCAGGCCAGAACCAGCATTGGGCAAAGACGACCACAGCCACGTGCCGGCACATTCTAGCAACCTCCAAAGTGCTTAAACGCATCCCCTCTCTAATTGGGGAACAGGCCAGAGAGTTGAGTCAGCAAGCACAGATTGCACACGCATAAATTATTCACTTCTTTTTCCTTCAACGGTACCACTTGCCTATTAACTGAACAAACAATTGTTGAGGTTGCCGAAAATTTGGAGAAGACGACAAAAGCAAAATTTAAAAAAAGAGATGTCCACTCAGGTCTATGACAAAGGGTAAAAAATAAATAAAACACACCAAAACTTTGAAATCTAATTTAAATACATTAGCTAGTTTCTCAGACAGGAAATATTAAAAAATGTTCATAGATTTACCAAAGTCATAACATTTTCCTGACATGTTGCATACTCGCAAACATTATAAAGTATTTTACAAATATTAATAATTTAATCATTAATTTTTTTGGGGTTATACTTGGTGCAGACCTGCCAACATCGGAAATTAGTTCTGAGTACCATCAGTGTGGTGAGCGTGGCAGGCGGGTGGTGGTTTGGTGGAGTGGGGGTAAACAATTTACTGTTTTTTATGATATATATATATCATACTGTATAGGGCTGAACTATATATCGTTATCGTATCTATATCTAGATGTGAACTTTCAAGATATTTATATCGAAAAAAGCAACGATATAGACGATATAGATTTCCCCTCTCCGCGCTCGCCCTGCATACAACTCTGGCAGTCACAACAAACATCAGTTTTACGAGTCCCCTTGAATGCACCGCTAAAGCCAGTGCGCCCACACTACCAGTGGGAACTATATTGTGAGAGGGGGGCGGCATTTCCATGGTGACGCGTCATTGCGAATTATAATGGAAAGGATTATTATTACCTCTTCCATAGACATCAGTGTGTATTTAACAAACTCTAAATGTATTGTTTTTTAGTACTTATGTGAATTTATTTGTTTGAAAACTAAAATAAACAGTATGTGGTTGAAAACACTGAAAAGTTGTGATATATGACAGCTCTGAGTAGGGCTGTCACTTTTAGTTCGAAAATCGATTGCACAATCGATCGGACAAACCAAAAAAAGTTTTCCAAAATGAAAATAGGGAATCAATTTTAACCAAATATGTACACTATTAATTTAAAATAATTAAACAATTAAAAAAAAAAATAGATGTAACAAAACTCACAAACAAGCAGAAAAAGAAAAGGAAATCCGAAAGTGCAGAATGCCTTCCGAGAGCTAGACAGAAAATACCAGCAATTTTAAGCTCCTGTAAGACCCAATGACGTCGAAAGCGACCTCTTCGTCTGGCGCGAATGATTTCAATGTTAGTCAATGTAAAGACACGTTTACGCACGTCTGGAGGTCTCGCGGCGCAGTAGACGAGTTATGAAAAGGACAATTGCAAGCTGAGAGCAACCGGCTTTTGTGGTGGAAATTGGCAGTAATACCCCCACCTTGCGCAGCTGAGTGTCCCTGGGACATCAGTGCGGTCGGAGCGCATATTCTCGACATACAGTGAATAAAAAATGCTCTGCTCTGGACCCCGAAAATGTTGACTTGTTTTCCTGTCCAATAAATTTTTAATGGCCTTATTTTGCACCTTTTTGAGCATTACAATATGCCTGCCTAGTGTCGGTTACGTTCAATAAAAAACACACATTCTCAAGTCCATTTAAAGTTTCATTTTTTTAACAGTTTTTTTTAAATGGATTGAATCCTTGTTAAAAATAATCTTGGAGATTTTTGAATTGCCTAAATCATAAATGCAGCCTGGTTGAAGCCTGCAGTGATGTTTTTCTTTTGTTATGGCAGCCGTCCCCTCTGCATATGTATTTCTTCGAGAATGTTGCACTCATGACAATGAATAAGAAATATTGCTGACTTGTGCATTTCCAGCGCTCTTTACGTTCGTCTGTTATTTGACGTTGAAAAAGGAAACTTTTTTTTTTTTTTGACATGGAAAATCGATTTTACAATTGATTCAATGAACACTTATGTCATAAAAATCGAAAACGATTTTTTCACAAAAGTGACCGCACTAGCTCTGAGCGCGCCTGTCTTTGGCCGTCCCCCCAGCCCCCCCTGTTCCAACGTCTATGCACACTGTACAGAGACAGCGGATAAATTAGAAAGAAAGAAATAAGTGTGTGAGATAATGCGCCCGGTGGCAGTGCAGAATCTGACTTGGTGCCAAAACATAATTCATCTTCCATAATTTGGAAGTGTTTTGGATTCAGAAAAGACGATGTAAACCAGAGTGACATGTTGTGCAGGTCGTGCTTAGCAAAAGAACACGTAGTCATATCGTATCGATATCTGGCATGAAAATCGAGATATGAAATTTTGTCCATATCGTTCAGCCCTACTACACTATATATCTTGGTATTTTGTATTTGGAGTAAACAAAGTGAATGCAAGCATGTAGGCATACAGTATATTATGTGCAAAATCAAATTACTTTGTAACACTGAAAATATATATATTTTTTGTTTTTATATTGCAAAGCAGAAGTTAAAAGTTACTAAACTAAAAATTAAAGTAATAAAAAGCACAGACTAATTGACTAAAAAACGCCATTTTGATTACCCCATTACATATCATACAAATACACTTACTTGTAGGGTTAAAATTCTACTTATGTCACATTTATTGTCCGACTACAAATATTTCAGAAAGAATATTTATATAGTATATATATATAGTAGTCAGAGTTACTGCGCTCCCATTTCAATGAGCTGTCTTTTTGGCGCTCTCGTTCTAAATGAAGTCTGTGTAGTTTAGCTGAGAAACACTAAAGCAAGAACTCATGCACTTCTGACAGCAAAATGGAAATATTTCCATGGCTTTTTTAACATTTACACATGGAGAAAATACCTGTAAAATGCAAGTTACACATTAAGGAAAACCGCACATCTCAAACACATTAAACAGTGTGCTCTGTCAGTCTTACATGGTGTTTGGGTTTTATTTTATTTTTTTATAGAAAATACTTTACGTTGGAGGAATAGGCAAAATATTAAAAAGGTGCAGGACTAAAACAAAAAACGTAACATAACCTAGATCATTTTAAATAGCCAAAAAGTATTTTAATGAAAGAAAACATGATTATCACTGATGGGGTGTATTCAAATAGCTGTCAATTAATTATTTTTTTTTTTATTAAAATGTAAACTGAAATGACTGGAAAGATCCAGATACATAAACAAAAATAAATGCTAAATGTCAATTAATAGCTCCAAAAAACCAACTGTGCATAGCTCCAAAGTGCAGTCAATCTGATACTTGACATTCACTTAAATGAAATCAATTTAATCATTTATTCAAATGCAATGTGGGTGTAATAATAACAAATATGGAGAAACGCTAGCTAGCTCATAAGGCTCATAATACCTCATAAGGCTTTCATTAATCTAACACCATAAACAAGACCAGAAATCAAGATTAATGTCTTTCATATAGCGGCACTGCTTTGGGGAACCTGATGGAGCATTTGCATTATGAAGAAGTGATGGGTGGAGGGTTATGGTGCTGTGACAAAGAAAGACTGAGCTTTACCTCCAAACAGTCGTTGAACAGAAAGAGTGTGACATGTTCTCCCCGATCGCAGGGTTTGTCTCCCAGAGCAATGGTCTCCACCCTGTGAACCAGACTCCGGTGTGACGACAACAGATTGGCCTGCAGGCGCACACAAACATACAAAAATAAATAAATAAATAAATAAGTTTCCATCCTGCAAAACATTTGCAAGCTTTTCAGCAAATGAATTAATTATAAGTGACTGGTGTGCAGAAGTTTGTTCTACCAAACACTACGGCCGATAAACACGCTGCATTTCCCGTCCCTGAGCCTGCAGGTTCCTCAGAGTGCTGTTCCTGGATCAGACTCCGTTGTGTCCATGCAGCTTCAGTTCCCATGAGCTACAAAAGCCAAACTGATCCAGGAAAAGCACTCCCAACTGCATGCTCTTATTGGTTTGGCAGCCCCGTCTCTAGACGCAGCTGTTCTCTGACAGGAGACAACATGAGCTGACTCACTCGGATCCATTTAGTATTGAGAGAAAGTTTCAGACAGCACGTCTGCATCTCTCATTGCAGAGAAAAGAGGAACTGCAGCCAACAATACAGTGTCACACTTTACCATTTACTGTGAAAAAGCCACATTTGTAGCATTTAGACAAGGTTTCTAGCAGCAAAAACAAGTCAAGTTAGTTTTATATGACTATTTAAAACCTGTCTGTTTCTGCTACTGTAGCTTTAAAATGTGAAATATACCTTTAAACAGACTTTGATCTCGGTCCTATGATTGGTTTCAAAATTTTGAATAATAAATGGGTATCAGGGTGAAAATGGACCGTGATGCGTTATGGTTCTGACTATGATGATTTGTGAATGACCCGTTTTCATGGTCGGGCTGGACTGGCGAGGGAGATTTGCTTGGTGAATGTTGAAGCATGCTTACATCATACTATTTAAAAAGGGCACGAAAAATTCCATTGGTCATAATATAGTCACTTCAGATCTTTTGGTTGAGGCGTAGAAATGATGTGAGGTTATTTGAGAGCTGTGACGACTTTCAGAATATAACGTCTTTTATTGCAATTTGTTGGCTCAAAGACTTGGAAGATTGCACTGCTTGTGTAAAGGCAAGTAAATGACAGAACTGGGTGAAGGATTTCTTTGAACTCGACTGAGATGTGTGTAAATGCAAGACATTTCTAGAGAAGTGAAGACTAATTACTCACAGGGCAGCCGTCCACCTCATAAACAACATCAAAAATCTGCTTCTGTCCCTCGGTCTTCCTTTTATCTTCATTTATGTGGCTGTGAGAATTAAAAGAGAGCGGAACTTAAAGAAATCTTTGTATTAACGTCAGTTTTAGCACTATTTCAGCTAAAGCGGAAAATACATTTTCGGCCGAATCTTTTATTTTAAGGAAAACTTACGTCATCACTTCTTTGAGAGACTCGATGGCCTTTTCCAGGGTCACTTTATCAGGGTTGTCATCTGATGTGTGTTTCTTTATATCTATAAAGAACAAAATTCACTGTAATCGGGTTCTTTCATCAGCATACAGAGGTGAAGTATAACAAACCTGCATTAGTTTTCAGACAGATTTTTTTAACGTAATGGGAAAACATTCATTTTTAAAACCGAATCGAACAAACTCCAAAGTATCTTTTTTCAACTATTGAAATCATCTGGATTCAGACAGATTTACTGAATTAGAAACAGCTCCAAGCTGTTTTATGTGAATTACCATTCAACAGGAGGGCAACACTCGGCAGTCTCTGCACAGGACGAATCAAAAGCTCAACAAGAGTCTGACGGCCACACTCAGGTTTAGACTGATTAATCTGGTTAACAAAATGAAAAAAAAAGATGTGAATAAACGGCATTCACAAAAAAATGCCCATACAAACCCACTCAAATACAGAGCAGAGACTTTTTCGTTTACGGTTAGCTCAAAAAAAGAGGTCAAGCTTCCATTAATTTGGCTATTTCTGGCCAATATATCAGTTTCTATATAAAACCGAAGCCTTTATGCACACTAAAAGGAGAAGATGGTACCTTGAGGAACGCATGAAACCTCGGCTTCTGTCTCTCGCATCTGACTATAGTCTCTTTGCTCATCTCAAAGAAGTTGACAAACGGCGGGTAGGCCTTCACCAGCTCTCTAGACTGAAAGAGAATTTGAAAAAATAAAGAGCGATCACAAAAGCTGCCGCTCAGTCTCTGACGGCGCTGCGAGCTTCACGCCGGAGGAGGTCGAGTTCAAAGCGTCATCACACTCACATATTTCAGGATAATGTCTCCTACGCTTCTCTCTTCAGACCAGTTCATCACCAACTCCTCGAGATCCGCCTGTCGAAGCACATACATCAGCCAACGCTGCCTTTACTCAGCGTTTCGGAAAGATTATTGCCTACCTTTATTCTCATGTGCACTTCGTAGATGTCTGGAATACTGCCGAAGATGGTCTTGATCTCTTCCTGAGCTAGAATGGGGCCGCCCACCTGCCCCTCTTTATCCAGGGGGTATTTGAAGAGCTGGGGGGGTGATGAACAAAGGAAATTAGATCACTAAGCAAGAATGGAGCCAGAGACTCTGACCAGTGGTGCAGGACTCGACAGCAGAGGTCTGCATTCCTGCGGGATCACTAAAGGACCTGATTAGATTTGTTGCGGCGCAGAATTAAACCTCTGATTTGTAGGCATGGGAGGATGCTACTTCCAAGAGATATCAGCCAAAGCAGACAGTTTGATAGTAGAGTGGAATGGTAGTTTTTAGTATTTTTATGGAATGGTAGTTTTTAAGTATTACATCACCTTTAGAAACTACCCACAAAAGCTGGGACTGGTACGATTTTTTTTATGTTTTTGAAAGAGGTCTCTTATGTTCACCGAGGCTGCATTTATTTGATCAAAAATAATCAAAACCGTAATATTGTGATTTTTTTATATGATCTATTTTAATTTATATATACACTTAAAAATGCCATTTATTCCTGGGATGAAAAAAGTTTAATTTATCCAATCAAAGCAGCCATTTGTCCAATATTTAGTATGATGCATCCTTAAAATTATTCTAATATGATTCTAACTATCCCTTATGAAACTGTAACAATGTTTATTTGAATTTTGTGTGTGTGTGTGTGTGTGTGTGTGTATGTATATATATATATATATATATATATATATATATATATATATATATATATATATATATATATATATATATACATACATACATACACACACACACAGTGGGTCCTCTGCCGAAGAAATTAAGGGTCTGTCATTTTTATTGTAGGTTTATTTTAACGTATAAAGACAGAATACCATCCAGAAATTTATTTGCATTTCAGTGATTAAAAAGTATTTGATCCCCTACCAACCAGTTAGAATTCTGGCTCCCACACACTGGTTATGTGCCCATCTAGAACACATTAGTCTTGCCACTATTTATTTATTTAATTTTTTTTTTAAGTTTAATAATCTAAACTGTTGAGAACATTCAAAATGCAAACAAAGTACAGTTCTGCAGGAGTGGAAACTGGGAAAGTCAGTCTCGTACAGACCTCTATTTGACAGCTACTCCATAAACTTAATGAAGATCCAGTGGACCACAATGGAAAGGTCAGGCTATTCAGTATTGCCTGATGATCTGACTGTTCAGTGAAATTTGCTGGGCTCTGATTGCGGGCATATGATGTGGCATTTACTATGCAAGCAGACACAGAAGTATGCGTGTGCGTTCGCATGAGCTCCAAATGTAGGGGTACAAAGCAAAGCTCAAATGTCCATGGCACTGGTGTCCAAATCTAATTCATTTTCCCCCTTACTGGTCAGAAGCACTGGTTCAGTTTGATAGGGCCAGAAGGAGAAAGAGAACACGTAAGACACACACACACACAGAACACAAACCTGCAGGACCGTGGCCAGGATATCAACGTAGTTGCTTTCTGTTTGGTAGAGCTCCTTGGAGACCTGCCAGCGCGCTGACTGTTTAGGAAGGGCGGGAGTTGAGCTTTTGGGAAGTTTGGCATTCTCTGAAACGCATAAGCAGAGATGAGCAGCTGTAAATCACACACTGTTACTTCTTATCCTCAGATAGGTTTCATCCCTTTTCTCAAAAAATCTGCTCGAAAATCTGATAGAAAAAAATGAAATTGTAATATAAATCTCATGTGTTAAATTGTGCAAGGTTTCACGAACAAAGTATTGATAGAGGAATATAAAAAGCAATGTTCCATGTTAAAAAAAAATATATGAAAAAAATGTAATCAATCAATCAGAGCACATGGTAAAGAGTAAAATGCACTGATGGCATCAGTTAATCTTCATTCATTTCTGTTTTAAGACAAAAATCATATGCATGTTTAGTAAAGGTGATTCAATTCAATTAAGCTATTTTTTTTTTGTTAATGTGTTTTTGTTAAGTAAATGAACTATTTTCTGTGGTTATTCACATTATTCCATAAATGAAATATAATTTAAAAAATAACTAACTTTTTACATTTAGTAAAAAGACTATGTTAATGGCATAGATGAATGTTTGTATACATCCTAAACCCTGGGCTAAAGTTACCATGAATGTCCCCTGTCTGGTCTGTTTCCTTTCTGTACACAGGAGTGCTGATACGCTGCAGTAGCCTCTCTTTCTCTGATCTACTCTGTCTGGCACTCCTCCGTCTACCGCTGCTCCTCCTGCGCTTGCGTTCTGAAAGACAGCGGCCTCACTCATCTAAAACACACTCTGACTGGGATCACCCTGGACCTCAGAGATCAACGTCTGGAGAGCTTTGGAACACTCTCACACAATTTTGAATTTTTTTTTTTTTTTACATTCTTCTGCTTGTTTGTCTAACCCATGGAAGTCACGGGGTGTTTTATATTATTTGGTTTCTAGTCACACGTCATATCAGCTCATTCGTTTCACCTCCGCTGGCTTTGCAGGTGTCAGGTGTGTTGGAGATGTCCAGCAGGGAGCCCATGGAGAGGGAGTGTTCAGCTGAGGGTCTTTTGCGCGGTGGGAAGGGAGAAATCTCGGCCTCCTTGGTGAGCTGAGCCAAAGTTTCTCTAAGACGGCGACGCTTCCGGCCACTGTTGGGTGTCGTGATAGACAGCAGAGACACAGCCTTCTTCATCGCAGGACTCTCAGGCTGAGAGGAAGACACAGTGACAACAGATATGAGTGCAGCGCTTTTTAAGAAGCTGTTTAATCAATTACATTTCTTTACTAAATCTGGACCGTATTCAGAAGACCAGCTACTGAAAAAAAAAAAACACTTTATTCCTATGAGTGAGCAAATTACGCAGGAAACTAATCTGACATTAAAACTTTCCTTTTATTTTCGTATTTAATTCTTTAAAACCTTTTACTTGGTTTAAACTTGCAAAAAATCTTCTTTCGTGCTCAACAGAAGAAAAACTCACACAGGTTAAGTAAATGACAATATTCATTCCTGGCAGAATGATCCCTTTTACGAAACGCATCATGGGATACTTTTTAAACCATACTTAAAGAATAAGGTCCACAATTTTTTCATTTTTAACTTTAATTAAAACTTAAGTTTTGCATTATTATGCAGAAAAAAAGTTAAATATAATTTTGAACTTTTTAGTACCTTTTCATAAGAGTACATGGTTTCCCCAGCACGGGCGTCCATTTGTATACTGCCCCAAAACCACTGCAGAAAGACACAGAATGAGAAATAAATTACATTCATTTAAAATACTTCATCTGAACCTTTTATTAACGCCTTTAAATAAACACTGATGCATTCATGATCGTAACTCAGCTGAGATGTGCCAAAAAAAGACTCCCACTCCTCACAAGCTAACGTACTACAGACAGGAAGCGGTGTAAAATAACAGTGGGTTTTTAAACACTATTATTAAGGACCTGCACAAAGCCCAGTGTGTGTGTGCTTGTGAGACTTTAAGTCAAGTTCATACCTCCTGCTTCACTACATAGAGTCTTTTGGAGGGAGTAAAAGGTAGTTCTTTAATGGAGTTCTCCTCAACTACCAAGTGGGTGCATCTTTCATCACCCACCGCCTGGAACCGTCCACCTGGACAAAACAAGCAGTACATGCTCTTTAAAAAGCAGAAGTCAGGGGTCATTTGCTTTAAGAGAGAAGGTCTAACAATAAAATACAGAAGTAGTATATCCTGAGGTCAACATCTCAGATGAATAAGAGTGAAAGGTTTTGCTTAATCGAGAATTATTTCAAAGGATGAAAGTATGTTTGAAAAAAAAGACACTGATAGATTAGAGTTCAATACCATGTTTCTGCGTCCTCTCCTCCATGTTGCTTCTCTCTTCTTCAGAGAAGCCCAGAAAGCTCAGCACGCAATCCTGGAATGGAGGGACTTTAAACACGGTGCGGAATTCCTCGTTGCCTGCATGGAAGTTACTAAAGCAAAATAAAACAAAAATTATCAGACATACCACAAGAGCAATCTTAAAATCTAAAGACGGCTTCATGTTCACAGATGCATGTATACTTATATAGCGTAATATTATTATTGTTAATTAATTAGCCAATTTTATTAACAGTTAATATTAGTTTATATCTGCATTCATAATATTAAGATGTGCTGTTTGCAAATTAAATTATTGGATCAATTTAATCATTACTGTTTTTAAGTAAGAACAAATTACTGAAAATACTAATTATGCATAACAATTGTTTTCTCTAATGATGTTAGATGTAGAAACATAACTTTGATGGCTCTAAAAAATTATTTTGTAAAAGTTGGTGGTGGACCCGCTGGAAAAATGCTTCCCAAACTTTTTGACTCCAGTACCAGCCTTTGCCCAAGACAAGATTGACAATATTAGCGCTGCCAATATGTACCTTTAGTACATTTGTTGAAATAAAAATAAACTAAAAAGGGGGGTCCAGTTAATTTTAGACATCTTAAACAATTTTAGTAATTAAACATTTTAAAAATAATTTATTTTCATTTTGACTTATAGATTCTCCTATGGAAGTCAGGTTGCATTTGAAAAGTCCTGGCAAAAAACCATAACCAAATAGATATCTGGCTTTTTCAGGGTTTCTGCAAGTTTTAAGATTTAAAGAACTTGGTAAAAGCAAGTAAAGAAACTGAAGAAATAAATTAAAGGGAACATTATACGTCATTATGTTCTCTAAATGTGAATGTCTAGGGAGCACACAATGAACTGTATATTAACAACATAAGTTTGAAAATACAACTTCCAATTTTTCCCCTACAGAATAGTGTGCGCTGATGCAGCATGGACAATGACAGCAGAAACAAGGACAGTACATGATCAATTTTGATTTCAAATTGAATAAATCTGTCTCCATTAAGTCTGGTGAGCGCAGAGGGGGTGAGAATGAAAGAACAATCCCTTCAGTCAACATCCAGCCAACGGTGGCAGGTCATTAATGTGAAAGGTCAGGTTCAGTGTTCAATAGATGTGTAGAAAATGTCACAACCCGTTGGAAGTGGGGAGGCGCGCGCACCAGCAGCTGTTGGACATTACAGCCTCATCATTCACACTGTGAGCGGGATTGACGCAAGAGAGATTTTTATGCCTCACACACACACACACACACACTCTCTTACATGTCATCTCTGTGCTCCCATGCCTTGTGTATCCACTCAGGGGTGAGGATGGGTGTGCCCATGCAGACTGCCAGCTGAAAGCAAAAAAAGAGAAAAGAAAGCAGTGAATAGCATCTGGAGGGACGAGATCCTCTCACCAAAGCCTGGTGCATGCATTATGCATGAGACTAATGAATGATTCAGCCCAATTCAGCACACTGTGAGGAGAGATACATGAGAACGGTTTTAATCAAACCCTCTCTAAATAACACAGACACGTCAGCTGCAGACAGTAGACCGTGTTACGGAGAGCACACCTGGGGTTGGAGGAACCACCAGGAAACAGTCATCA
Source organism: Carassius auratus (assembly GCF_003368295.1). NCBI lineage: Eukaryota > Metazoa > Chordata > Actinopteri > Cypriniformes > Cyprinidae > Carassius > Carassius auratus. The sequence goes on from NC_039253.1 coordinate 9,166,324, forward strand.
CTGACTAAAAGACAAAAGACTCTTCAGCTAGACTGATTTTGAAGAATTGATATATTATTAATGAGAAAATGAAGGTCAATCATTTAACAGCTTTCTTCAAACACAAGACTGCAAAGGTTTCTGGGATTCAAAAAAGCGAGATGGAAGTGACCAAACTCTACTGAAGCGGCCTGGTCGAGGTCTTTTTAGTATAGGGTTTAATATTTAAAAACATACATTCACATAATTGCATGCCAATATTACAGAAATGTATATAGACTATGTTTTAAGAATTTTTCTATTTCATTAATATATTTGAAAATGTCATTTAATCCTATGACTTTTCAGCATCATTACTCTAGTCTTCAGGGTCACATGATCCTTTAGGAATCGGTTTAATACGCTGCTTTACTACTTGAGAAACATTTATTATTATCTGCGCTGAAAACAGATGTGTTGCTTCATATTTTTGAGCCTTGAACCACGATGCTCGCAATGAACGTTATGAACGCATTTACAGTCACACTTGATTTCATGCATCCTTGCTGAATAAAAGTTTTTATTTCCAGTAAGATTAATAAATAAATAAACTTACTAACCCCTAAACTTTTAAACAGTACAAGCTCCCATGCTACAAGGACCTCAAACTAAACTCAGGACATCAGAATGTTCCATCAAGAGTTCCTTAAACTGCTTTCCATCCACAACATCAAAAACCACATTGGTGTATTGCATGCACATATACTGTCCTTACACTTATGCATATATATTTCGCTCTCCTGTGGAGCACAGAGTGAAGTCTTTAACTCATCTTTTACACTGGTGGATACGGTGGGGTAAATAAGTGATTTGATCTGATTTGTGGCAGCATACATTTGTATTTATGAATTTAGCAGACACTTTTATCCAAAGCAACTTACAGTGCATTCAGGCTATACATATATTTTTTTGTTTTATTATCAGTATGCGTGTTCCCTGGGAATTGAACCCATGACCTTTTGCGCTGCCAACGCAATGCTCTACCATTGAGCCACAGGAACACAGCATATTAAAATACTATATATAGTATATATAGTAAGGATGATATATATATACGTGTGGATGTGGTGGTACATACCCTGTACTTTTCACCATGTGTTGAACGGGCGATGAGGTGTGTGACTTTAGTACTGTCAAAGTCTTTTCGGATGATGCCACCCATGTGATGGACAAGATTTACCAGGGTAACCTGAAGAAAAGCAGTTAATTAGAGCAAGTAACCTGACATTGATACTATGGGCTGTTTTTGATTCAGACGAGTGGACATGCAGAACTCACCACTTCATCTTTTTTACGAAATCCGGTGAAGCAGAGAGACAAGTTGAGCATGGTCATAGAGTAGAGAGGCCTGGAGGAGAACGGCAGAGGCTACGGACGAGGACACGGAGAATACCATTAATATGCATCAAATCAGAGCACAAAAATGGGGATGCGCATAAAAAATTAAAATCACCTGAAAAACAACATATCACAAAAAAACACACACCAGAGGACAGGTAGGTTTATCAATCAAAACAGAAGGTCATCTGCATTTAGAAGTCTTAAAGGTACAGTTGCAACCAACGTTCCAACAACCAATGTTGCCTCTCAGCAGATACTTATAGTTTTAATTATTTATTTGGTTTATTATATAGTTTTCTCTTATTATATAGCATTGTTTACACAATTAACACTGATAATTAGAACTAGTATTAATAATATAATAAATAACAATAATAACTGAGCACCAAATCAGCATCACCAAATCAATGAACAAAACAAAAAATTATACACAAAAATATATTAATACATAAACACTGTTATTCATGAAACATGTATACATTTAGTGTGTGTGAGTGTGTATGAATACTGTGTGACTTTGTACTGTGGCAGCTATGTTGAGCACCGCTAGATTTAACAATAATAAGACAAGCCTTCATTTCTCACTGGTTTGGAGTTTGTGTAGACATATCTATATTCTAGTGTTCGTCCGACTTAATCTTTCTGTCTGGTACCAATCGCTAGCCAGCCAAGTGTTCGTTTCACTTTGGAATATCTGAGGGAGTCAAGCAGACACTCCTGTGTGATAAGCCAGCAACATTTTTCAGGCTTTACAGGAGCAATCAAAGCTGCTTACGAATCCGTTTCGGTTGGAAAAATAACTTTATTTCAACAGGCTTTTACTCAACCCGTGACGGCATAGTAGTATCAAACTATTTCACTGCCTCAGGAGAAAAAAAACCCTGCGTGATGGCTGTGATTCTGTGTGTGCTGGCGCAGTATTATTTCAGATTTTACCTCTCCCTTGCTGGCGCAGTGCATCACGGCAGGAGGCCCCAGGATACGGTTGTCATTCTTGTACAGGAAGCTGTATTCGGGAGCCTGGAAGTCTTTCAACACAAACACCGTCTCGAACTCGCAGTTCTCGCCGTCACCAAAATCTCTGACATTGTCAGTTTTGATATAGGGGGTGTTTATATCCTAACAGGGATGAAGAGAAATTCATAACTACCATAAAGAGGACAATGGGAATATCAGGAAACACATTAGCTGGACTGTGACTCGAATTTCTCTCCTTTCAGAGATCTCTCTTTTGGTAAAAGGGATCTCAGAGATGTTAAAGGGTTCTGACAGATGATACGCTGGAGAAAGACAGCAGTCATCTGTCAAATGTGGATGTAGCATGTACAAACACAAGTGTCAGTTGAGGACGGTTCACACAGGACAGTTAGACGATACAGGATCAAATTAATCCCATTGTATCTGCCAATATCAGATATTTACTTGTACATGCTCATTTCTGCCAATTACTGTGTCTTATTTTCTTTGCCATTATCAATCACTCACTTATATGGAAGCCTGTGTCCACGATTGAATAAAAAAAGAGTTTATATCACGCAATTATGAGAAAATTATTATGGGATAATTAAAAATGTGTTTACTTTTTATTCAGTGGCAGAAATGTTCTGAAGCCAATCAAAATTAGAACATTTTACATTTATTAAATATTTAAAATGTTATGTTTGTAATTTATAGAAATTAATCCTTCTATTTGGTTAAGAACACATTAAATTGATCAAAAGAGACAGTAAAGACATTTATAAGGTTACAAAAGATTTTTCTTTAAAATAAATGCTGGGGGGGGGTTCTATAATTTTCTATTTGAATTAAATTATTTTCCACAAAATTAAGCAGCAAAGCTATTTTCAACATTAATGAGAAATGTTTCTTATGCAGCAAATCAGCATATCAGACTGATTTCTGAAGAGTCATGTGACAAATTATAAATTATAGTAATTATATGTTACAATACTACTTTTTTAACTGCATTTTAATCAGTTCGAAAGAATACGTCCGCTGTGAACAGCCCGTGAAGTTTTTTTTAAGGGAACTGAAGGGAGATGTTAGTGCAGAAATTTCCATTATTCCTGTCATTTGATTATAATTGCCATTTAAATGACTATTCCGTGACTTACCTGCATGTGAAAATAAAGATAAAAAAAATTAACAAGAAACTAAAGCCGTGCTGATTACATAACTGATTGAAATACGGTTACGGTAATTGTAATTCAATGGATTAAAGGCCACCTGCTGGACAAACACAGAACACATTGTTAGAAAACACTGTTAGAATTTAGTCCAGACCACCAGTGTGAGTGAGCTTGATATTAAACAGCACAGTGCCACATCGAATCCCCCCTTAATAACCATGCTGCCAATCCCCCAGTGCTCTCAAGCATGCAAAGATTCCAGGTGCCGAGACGTACCATATTGACTATAGATTTTATCAATTTCTCACACGCCTCTGTGCCCGGCTGCCCTTCTTTAATCTTTACCACCGGGACTTCCATTATTGTGATGGCCTGTAAAAATGAAGAATTGATGTCAACCTGGCAACCCAAAGCTGATAAATTTCCCAGGCAGGAGGGCCTTACAACCTGTCAGAACCGTGATGAGAACTTCAAACAAATGTCAAGAAAAGTCCAGGAGGAAGTTCTGCTATGTTAAGTTGCGTAAGAGCAGGGAGAACAGATTACTAAAAGCAGCAGCTACATCTGAAGTCTTCTCACATCATGTCAAGGGCAACGAGAGGAGACTTTCAGGAACATCCCCATCCTCCCCTGAACACTACATGTGAAGTTTTCATCCCGAATCCACACACATTTATCCTCATTTAACAAGCTCTGAACCTAAATGCCCCATCACTGAGCTGCGTTCCCTCCAAACGCAACTGTCGGAGCAAACCAAGGAACATTCATAACCTTTCTTTCGTCAGTTTACTCTAAACAGCCACATACCACATGTCAGTGTAAGAATGTGGAGTAAAATGTTCATCAGCATCGAATCCAGTTCAGAACCAGAGAACACGGTCCTCAAAAGCTGCTGTTCTACTGACACACTTGGCCGAATTCTGCATCTGTCCTGGACTCAAACAGCTCAATCAGATATTTCACAAAATGAAACAAAGACCTACTGAATGTCTACTTTAATCATAAAAACACACAAAGCATAATAATATTTATTTTCTTCTTTTTTTTTGTGACAAGTGACATTTCATCATAAGGAGGAGCGCAATTCAATGATTTATCACTGCATGCCAAAAACAAATAAATGAATAAAAAATGGCAAAACAATTCCTTTGTCATACTAGGCACATATGGAAATATCTTTAATTAGAATTTGGCCACCATTCGCAGGTGCTATAGAAGAAATACATTAGTGTCAAATTTTGGAGACACAAGGAGCTCTTTTTTTTTGGGGGGGGGGGGGGGGGGGGGGTTATTAGGCAAACATGCATTAAACTGATCAAAAGTAAAGACAGTACAGACAAAGAAAGTTATTCTTTTGAACTTTCTATTCATTAAAGAAAAAAAAAATTTCCACAAAATATTATAATTGTTCAATATTAATATTAATATGTAATCACCAAATTAGCTTATTAGAGTGATTTTTGAGGAATTATGGGACACTCAAGACTGGAGTAATCATACAGAAAATGCAGCTTTGCGTCACATGAATAAAATATATTTTAAAATATTTCAAACAGAAAACAATTACTTTTAAATGTAAAATCTCACAATTATGTTTTCACTGTTTTTATCAAATAAATGTAGCCTTGGTGAGCATAAGAGTCATATTTCAAAAACATTTTAACAATTGTGCTGACCCCAAACTTTTAAACGATAGTGTACATGCAAACATGTCACCGCATATATCCGCAGATATTCAGGTGAACTTTACTCAGTAAAGGACAGAAGCTTTTATCATTTAAACTACTGTTTTTTTATTTTTTTTTTAAAGCCATGTCAGCAGCCAGATTTCTGGCTTCAAGGCAAAAAGTCATACAATTATCAAGCCGCCAAGATATTTAAGGTTAATTTTAATTCCATTTTAATTTTATTTTAAGAACACGCAAGCAAGAAGACACAAAGATACTCTAGACCTCCTTAAAATTCAGTTAAGGCAAATGGAAGGTTTGCATTTGAATCTTTTTTGTACTAAGCTGACCAACACAAAATGACTTCCTTCCTGTTAGCAAACTGATTACTTTTAATCAGATTAGAAGATTTTGAAACTTTTCTACTCCGGCTGAACTCACAATGAACTTGAAATACTTCAGAAGGGTCTGATATGTAATTTAACCTCAATAATGTAGCTGTTCTTTATAAAGCTCAATCTATATAAACTCAACTCTCTTCTTTGGTACCTGAAGAGCTTTATCAAGTTCTGCGATGTTGCCGGCCTCCCCCACCAACACCAGTCTCGTCTCAACTTTGGGCAGTACATCTGAAGAGAAGAAAAAGACCACAGGCAAAGGTGAATCTCTATGGAAATAGACTAAATAGAGTGGGAGAAAATAACCTCTTTTGTCATGTTTGTGCTCAGTAAAACGGTCCACCCTATGGAAACGTCAGCTGACACGAAGTTGATCGAGATGGAGAGCGGTTCTCTTACCCTCTGACTCGTCTGCGTGTAGACCCATGAAAAATTGCTCCTTTGAGGTCTCGGCCATCCGGGAGTCGTATACGGAGGAGTCCACCAGCAGGCTGCGGCCCGGCCCTAAAGTAACTATGCTGCTGTCAGCCATGGCACTGTGACGAGGGGTGGCGACCCAGTCCTGTCCAGAATATCAAAATCTGGAGGAGTGAACAAGGGCGGCACAGAAATAACAGACAAACAGTTGAGTTCCTAAAAAGGAATGATGAAGGTTAAAGGGAGGAGAAAATCAATATATATATATATACACACACACACACACACACACACCAAAATCTGTCAAAACTTACTTCTTAAGATCTTTAAAAAAAAAAAAAAAACTATAAATGCAGCTAAATTACAGTAAGCACCATTGCATGAATAAAATGCAGTTGCAGCTCATTAGCGACCAAAAGAGTAAACAAAACATTAAATATGTCCATATGTATGGATTGAAATGTTAACATTTGAACAGGTAACGAAAAAAAGCATTGCATATAAAGATCTGTCAGGTTTTTACAGAGCAATGCGGTGACAGGCTGATTGGCAGCTGCTGCAGTGCACTATGGGCTCGCGCAAAAGCTAGCCAACTTCTAAACAAAATAAAATCTTTCCAACAGAGTCTTGTATTTCTAATTAAGCAGATGCATGATGGAAACTTACCGTATGTGGATGGGATACGTCCAGATATATGCTGGAAAGGTTTTGATTAATGAAGAAACACTAAGAGTCCAGTTTAGCAATCTGGGTTTATGTTAGCCGAACTATCGATTAAAACTAAAGCGTAGGCACATGAACTACGCTCTCCTCGCAATGACAGAAAAAGTTTATCTAAAGTGCAAAATAAAACGATTAAGTTAGGAAAATACGTTTTGATAGAATAGTAAGCCCATTGTATACGCTCTTTTGATAGGGTGGTTCCGTTCAGCTCACTCACTGAATTCAAAAAAGCATGCAAACATGAGAGCCCAACGCCGATTGGCTGAGAGTGACGAGCTCGGCGGAAGTTCTCAGGCGATGCCTCTGATTGGCTGATGAATTCAAACGACGACGCATGGCACCATAGACATAAGCTGTGTCTCATTTAGAAGGCCACGTCCTCTGGAGGTCGCATCCTCTGGAGGTCGAATCCTCTCTAGGATGCGTATATGGAGTGTCCTTCACCCTGGGATTAAACGAGACGGCCTTCGTAGGACAGACGGAAAACGAAACAGGAAGTATCACGTTGCTATGCCAACACATAACGTCGTTGCGCTCTCACACTTGTTTAAGAAAAAAATTTAAGGAAATTATTTCTAAATCTGGAAAGTAATTTGAAAAGAAAATGTTTTTATTTAATGTAATACAAGGGTTAAATAATAATTATTTCTCGCCCTGCTAGCGAAGTACTGTTAAACTGTTAAAAAAAAAAAAATCACTAAACACTTGTAATCATGTTTACCACACTTGTAATTCAACTTTTAAAAAATGAAGAACTTTAAAGTACTTACATTTAAACACCACATCGCTTGTGTGTAGATCTGCCGCCGCCATTTTTTCAAATAAACAACGGTTATTTATGGCGACGCAAGGGATTGTGGGTTATTTGTAGCAGCGAAGGATACACCTCATGTATCCTTCGAATTCCTGTGAAAAAAGGTCGCATTCGAAGGTCTCATTCGGAGTGTGCTACTTGCTTTTCTGAAATGAGACAACCACGATGACGTATGCAGCCTTCGAATTCGACCTTCGGAGGGCGCAACCTTCTAAATGAGACACAGCTATATAAATACCTAGACGCCTCATTGGCCGCTTTAAGCCGTTACCGCGATACGTCAACGCGTCCGCCATGTTAGTGAGGGCAAGACTGCCTTAAAACAAATTAAAGTAAAGGGGGGAGCTGCGGTTTTTACTGAATAAAAACACCATAACGTTCTCACTTACCAACCAATTTCAGAGGTTAAAAAAGAGTTTAAAAAAAAACTTTGCCTCCAGTTGTTTAGTAAGGTTCGGAAAATTATTAATTGAAAGCTCACATTTGTCTCACTTGATGATTTCGTTGATTTTTTCGGTTTACAAATCTGTTAATTTATTATAACTGTGACATATTCATGTAATGTAATGTAATGTACATTACATTATATTTAGTTGTTTTATTTCTTTCTTTGCTGTTCAATCACAACATTTTTCTTTCTTTTTTTTCTCTCTTTCTTGTGTCTCAGGTCAGAACACAGCCCATTCCCTTTGAAGTACTGGGATAAAACCTGAATAATACATCTTTAAACACTAATAATTTACTATCGTTGAGAAAATATAATAAAACAAGTAAATACAAATCACACACTTGAAGTCTACTTTTCATTTTGATAGCACTTTAGCCTACAGAAGAATACAACAAATGATAACATGTAGCTGATGAGGCTATGGATCCAGTGAAAATGAAAATATGCACGGATACAGTGCACAGTAGAAATATAGTAAAAGTGATATGTTATATTAAAAAGTATATGTAGTACAACTTAAAGTAAAGTGAATAATATGAAAAGCGAGTACAACGGTACAATAACATATATGATATATAATAGATTTATTAAATTCTATGTATAATATGAATAATAAGAAATAACTGAACAACAATAGGTTAATAATAGCAAGAAGAATATGTAATATAAAGGGTGGAATAATACAGAATAGATAAAAATGAAGAATAAATTAATAGTAAAATAAAGAGTAAAATAAAAGAAATTGAAATGTAATTTGAAATTGAAATGACACAACTAATGACACAACACAAAAATATTGTGGACATGAGTTCCAAATTGTGTTTAATTAATGAGCTCAAGTATAATATATACATGTACTCACACACACACACACACACACACACACACACACACACACACACACACACATATATATATATATATATATATATATATATATATATATATATAATAGAAAATCCTCTGATTCAATCTCAGCTCAAGAATCACATTTTATTTAAGTTTTCAGTTCTGTCTTTCTCTAAACATTAATTCCCCGCAGCTTCCCTCAAGATTTTCTTTTTTATTCAATTAATGAGTCAAATAATGTAAAATACTTGACGATGCTTGACATTTTGTTCTATAATGCATATTAAACACACTCAAGCAGAAAACACACATTTTGAAACAGTGGTTTGTTTTTCCATGTATGTTGGGCGGCACTTTGAAGCCTGTTCGCGACTCTATTGATTCTGATCGGCACTTCGGAGCCTGTTCGCGACTCTGTTGATTCAGATCAGCACTTCGGAGTTTGTTCGCGACTCTGTTGATTCAGATCGTGACTTCGGAGCCTGTTCGCGACTCTGTTGATTCAGATCGGCACTTCGGAGCCTGTTCGCGACTCTGTTGATTCAGATCGGCACTTCGGAGCCTGTTCGCGACTCGGTTGATTCAGATCGGCACTTCGGAACCTGTTCGCGACTCGGTTGATTCAGATCGGCACTTCGGAGCCTGTTCGCGACTCGGTTGATTCGGATCGGCACTTCGGAGCCTGTTCGCGACTCTGTTGATTCAGATCGGCACTTCGGAGCCTGTTCGCGACTCGGTTGATTCAGATCGGGACTTCGGAGCCTTTTCGCTACTCGGTTGATTCAGATCGGCACTTCGGGGTCTGTTCGCGACTCGGTTGATTCAGATCGGCACATCGGAGTCTGTTCGCGACTCGGTTGATTCAAATCGGGACTTCGGAGCCTGTTCGCTACTCGGTTGAGTCAGATCGGGACTTCGGAGCCTGTTCGCTACTAGGTTGAGTCAGATCGGCTCTTCGGAGCCTGTTCGCGACTCTGTTGATTCAGATCGGCAATTCGGGGCCTGCTCGCGACTCTGTTGATTCAGATCGGCACTTCGGAGCCTGTTCGCGACTCGGTTGATTCAGATCGGCACTTCGGAGCCTGTTCGCGACTCGGTTGATTCAGATCGGCACTTCGGAGCCTGTTCGCGACTCGGTTGATTCAGATCGGGACTTCGGAGCCTGTTCGGTTGATTCAGATCGGGACTTCGGAGTCTGTTCGCGACTCTGTTGATTCAGATCAGCACTTCGGAGTCTGTTTTTATTATCGTGTGACGGTTTGTAGGTGTCCAATCTGTCGATGAGTCAGGTATGTTTTCTTCTGTCCTGATGTGAGAGTTAAGAGAGTTGCCCGCTCCAATATGGCGGCGACGTTGACGTGCGGTCGATCGGCCAATGAGGCGTCTAGGTATTTATATGTTTATGCATGGCACGCTGTGGAGTCAGCCCAGCGGTTCTGTCGTTGAATGAATGACATGAACATTGTGATTAAAACACAAGATACTGATAATGTAATCAGAGTGCTGCAATTAAACTCAAAGCATCCAGGAAAAAGTTACACACGAACTAAATGAGAACGTTTAACAATAAAACTCAATGTTCATCATCAACATTACGTTAAACATAGTTTCCATGGAAATGCAAATATTGTAAATCGTCATTAATATAATATAATGTAATAATGGATTTTCAAGTGTGAAAGTATAAGCATTATATTATATTATGCTTCTACACTTTATAACCCCATGGTTCTATATAATACAATATAATATGTGATTTTTAAGTGTAGAAGCATTATTATATTATATTATATTATATTATATTATATCTTATTATATTATATTATATTATATTATATTATTATTATATCATGCTTCTACACTTGATAAACCTGTGGTATAATATAATATAATAAACAAAAAAAGCTGTTATAAAAAATAAAACCCATCATCCTGCACTGTCCCGATGTGATGCCTCCCCATTAACTTCCTTTAACCCCGAGCAATGAGACTCAGCCTGCCCCTCCGCTCATCCCTTTCCTGCTGACCGCAGTCTCCTTCTTTCTTCTGCCCGGCCTGCTTTCAGGGGACAACGGCTCGTGATAAATAGACTGCCAGGTGTCTTCAAAATCTTTTGACACCTGAAGCTAAACCCAAGGACAAAGTGAAGGCAGCTTGAGTGCACTTTTTTAACATTTAGTTTCAATGCTCGTCACATCTCTCTGGGTCTTTGTGTCCCGCTCTCTCCACTCTCTTTCCTTCTCATACGCCCCTCAGGAGTTTTTGGGAGTTTGAAAGACGCCCTCTGTAGAACAAAGACCAGTGAATCTTGCCTGGCCCTCTCTCTCGTTAGATGCACACTTTAGTGTCACACACTCTCTTAAAAAGCTTACAAAAACACCCTGATGGACCAGTTTTCAACCTGAAGGTTCATGAAAGAAGTAATTCTTCATTATATCTTCATGACGTTTCTAACTTACATTTGGTTGGCTTTAATAGTCTCTATACGCAAAGTCACAGACATTGTTTTATAATGAATGTATTTCATTATGCATTTGGAAATGTACAGTTATGTAATACATATCGTCTGTAAGGAAGCTTTCAAAATGATGATGATACTACCAAGAATCACATCAGCATTCAATATCAAATCTTTGTGCTTAGATATTTACATTTAAGAAACTATCGGAAAGTAATGATCATCGTTAAATCGCAATCATATGTGGATATCTGCGGTTATGAGACAAAACTTTTGGCATCATTACGACATTCGCTGTCATCCAGTTCTTCATGTCAAAGCAGGAAGGATACAGTACATCTGATTTCTGTATTCATTTTAGCACAAACTGACAACATTCATTAAAATAACAGTATCAGATGCTTTTACAGTACAGCTGGAATATTTATGCTACAACAATCATATTTCCTGAAATACATAGAAAAACATCTCCAGAGTAAATATCCCACATTTTTACTAGGTTTCCAGATTATATCTACAACCAGAACGTGATAACGATTGATTAGAGGCAAATATTTGAAGAGGATTAAAGATATTCAGCTTTACAAACAGCAGAGGAACGAAGCTTTACAGTAGGCTCATACAACTTTCATGTCAGAATATAAAAGAGAGTATAAATATTGTACATTACATTAGAGAATAATAATTCATCAAAAGTGCTGTGTTTTTGACCGAAAGTCTCATAAGCAAACAAGCAATAAACAACGAAACAATCAAGTATATTTGAAGGAACTGGTAGTCATTGAAAAAAAAATATAATGGAAGTCAGTGGCTATTTCTTCAAAATATCTTCTTTAGCAGAAGAAAGATATTTATAGAGGTTTGGAGTAACATGAGAGTGAGTAAATTATTATTTTTTTTATTTTTTTGGGGGTGAACTATCCCATTAAGAAAGTTTCAGCAGGACAGAAAGGTCTAGAGTCTCTTCCTCTCAGTGTTTTCAAATGGCAGCCTCGTTGCAGATATCAGCGTTCACAGAGATCCGGATATTTCTTTTCAAATGCCCCTGCGTTTGCTGCTAAGGCACAGCAGAGGGAAAGAGTGAAGGCTTCATGCTGAGTTTCTGACTCACGATTACAGAATGTTGTCAATGTTATGTGGAATACGTTCTGATCGGTCAGTTCCTTCAGCGGAGCAGATGTCTGAGTAGTATAACAAAAGATGTCGAGCTGTTGTCGAGTATGGTGTATGAGCACTACGGAAGGCGAGGACACATCACGGTGCGTTTAGCATGCAAATCTGCCGTCCTGAGCGGGACGCGGCCCGGTGCTGTCATCTCCCTCCTCTGTATCGGTGAGGGCAGCGGTGCAGAGGTCACTAAAGATATCTAAAAAGCAGAGAATGAGAAGATCGATGAGTGACATAATATACAGAACTTTTTTTTTTTTTTTGAGAGCAACAGGGAATGGGGGGCAAAATAAAACCAGACCTTGCAACAGCCTTCAATCACAGCAAGGACAAGATCCATACAAACAAGAAAACAGAAATGGCATGACAAGGATGCAAACCTCCAGAGTTATTCCTGTGCTATACTTCTTTTTAAACGGGATGAGGGTGTTTTGTTTCTGCCGGTAAGCAAAGGTGGAAAAGCATGAAGAGCAACATGAAGAGCATACAAACACAATATTACATCCAGCTTCAGATAACTGCAGGGCTCAACAGTAAGGATTCATCTATGAGATTAATGTATTCATATAACTATATATAATTCCTGTAATATTTAATGTCTGTATAATTCCATTTTAATAATTTATTTGATTTTGCAATTAGTTTTTAGTATCATATTTAGGGAGAAAATAATATAAATATGTATCTCTCAATACGCACGCACGCACACACACAATTTATTATTTCAACATTATTATAATAACATTATTATAATAACATATATGTATGCATGTATGTCTCAATATTATCACAATTTATACATTACTTTTCAAAACTTTTTTTTTATTTTTTTAGCATAGATAAATTTAACAAGGATGCATTAACATTTACATTATTACATAATATTTGTTTTTCTAAATAAATGCTGTTCTTTTGAAATTTCAGGGTTTACATAAAATATCAAGCATTTCAACAGTTTTCAACCTTATCAGCATGATTTCTGAAGGATCACGTGACACTGAAGACTGGAGTAACTGCTCTTTACAATTAACCTTTGCAATCAAAGGAATAAATGACATTTTAAAACATATATAGAAAATGTAATTTCAATTGTAATAATACTTCACAGTAGGGATGCACCGAAATTTGGGCCACCGAAAATTTTCGGCCGAAAATGGCCTTTTCGGTTTTCGGCCGATAGACTTTTATCACCGAAACAACACGGCCGAAATGTTGTGATGACGCAAACAGAAACCGCGACCTGCACGTGCACCTGCAAAGCGCAGACCACGAGCTCCACGCGACATTCACTTAACACCAGTGAGAACATTCTCTCTCTTCGTATTCCTTTATTCGCAGCACTAAAACGTCTCCTAACAAAGAAATTAAGACGGACCACGAAGTAAAAACAAAGAAAAGTACAGTCTTATAGAGTCTGTTAGCACACGTCTCACTGAGATCTTTTCGGATCCTCTGCACTTCATCGCGAATGTGCTTGATCCGCGTTATAAAACCATTACTTGGATGCGGAAATAAGGCAGCGCGCACGAGAAATGATCCAGGCCGCGCTGGATGCGGAGAACCCGCGTGGAGACGGAGAAGCGCCAAGCGCAGGAGACAGATCAGAGCGCAGAAAAAAAAGACTGATCTCTGCACCAGATGAGTGGCATGCACCATCGCTGTCTGATATGTTCAGTGGAATTCTGCAAGAAAGTGCCTCAAATAATAATAATACGTTGGCTATTTTGATCTTAGGCTACCATATATAATATATATACACAAACACACACACACAAACATATATACATACATAATATCAGATTGTAGCCATATTTATGCTAGATTTCTGCTTTAATTTGATAAAAATGTTTATTTATGCCCTGGCCCTATTTAAATACACTCTCTCAAATATTTCTCAAATGTCAGGCAGATGACAAGCTCAACTGCTCAACAGCTAGATGGTTATCTGTCTGAAGTCCCCATCCCCAGAAGTGATAACAGTCTTGCCAACTGGAGAAGTAATGCACTTTCTAGTCCTACAGAGAACGATTTCAAATGCACTTCACCTAAATGCACTTTGTTTTTATGAGATAACTGTTCATTTTAAAACCTTTCTGCAGGCCAGTAGGCCTGTACATTGTTATTAAATATACACATGAGTGGGATACATTTTTAGTTTGAATTTAATTTTATACTGTGCATTGTTGCAATGTGCTTAATAAATATTTGCATCATTTGTAATTATGTATTTTTATGTTTTTTTTTTAAAAATAAGTTATGTAATTGTAATTATCTTTGAAACTTTAATATTAATTTATGCAATTGCAATGTCTTAATTTTAGTAAAGTTAGTACACGGTCATAGCAATAAATGCAATGGTACTAATAATTGGCATAATTTCTTTCGGTGTTTCGGTTTCGGTTTTCGGCCTTGGTTTTCTCTTTTTCGGTTTCGGCCAAGAATTTTCATTTCGGTGCATCCCTACCAGTATTACTTTTTGTGCTGTATGTTTATTTTATATATATCTGTTGTATATGTAAAATGCCAGCAGTGTAAAAATCCTTATAGTTGAGTCCAGAGCCGCCTCTGCTCTTAGTCAAAGCTTTAAAGGAATAAGCAGTACATTGTTATTATAGGAGAGAAAGTGTATGAGAAAACCAGACAAACAAGACCAAAAGTGGCATTGTGAGCATGCCAAGTTTTCATGGAATGAAGTGCATGCCTGTGGAGGTGATGTCATGCACACCTCTTCAAAAAAAGCAGACTGCGCAAACAGGTGCCTCCGTCAGTCTCGCCGCCCACTGATCTATAGATCTCAAATTACAGCCGGCTTGTCTCAAGACAGTGCCATGTGTGCATTCACATGTAAGGTTTGTGTTTGAGTGAGAAGGGACTGAGTGACATCAGAGGTCAAAGTGTGGATGTAATCCACACAAAATACAGCAGCTAGCAGTGTATGTGTCCAATAGCTATGAATGAATTTTCTGGTGACCATCAGCCAGAGTGATGATGTCAGTCATGCCCTTCTGCTGCTCGTCCCGGGATTGGTGTGCGGTACCAGAGTTACTGTAAAGGTCTACTCCCTCTGCTGTGGACTGCAGGACAGTGGGCGGCACCAGTCCTGTCTTCTGAGTTCTAAGGTTCTTGACTAGCCTAGAACATGAGAGACAGTGTTCATCTTCAACGATGAGCAGCAAGAACTTCCAGCTTTGTGCTAGAGAACCTGGAGCTCAACAAGGGTTCAGTATATGATCGGCTGGCTGCTTGGAATTGTAATTCAGACAACAAAAAAAAGGTTATTTGTGGTGGCCAAGAACACAAAACAATATGTAGCCTTATTAGCCTACTAAACAAAAAAACTAAATTAAGCCGCAACTCAACTGGAATGCAGCCATCCTCAAAAAGAGTTGGTATGGATAATAGCAACCATATCTGATCCAATGGACAAACTAATCTATAAACTTTAATCTATAATACTGATTTTGCAAGTTGTGAAAAATCTTGATTTTCCAGGTTGACACTGCCCTCTTGTGGTCAGGAGCATTTCTGCTGTTAATTCTGTGGCTTAACTCCATTGAATTTTGAAAATCTCTTTGCTCTGTGGTGTTGTGTTGGGCACCATAGACCACCATAGTAACAGGTTTAGCTACATTAATGCAATTACGTTTTATTCACTTGTTATGGAGCACCTAAAGGGGCATTGTAATGGGAGAAATTAGATGAGAGGAAAAGTGACATTTCTAATTCTGTGCTATTGTGTTCCCTTCACTTGCAAAATATTCATGTTCCCCTAAGAAACATCGCATTCGCTTGCAAATCTTCAGCATTTTCTTGCAAAACCTTCACATTCCTCTGAGAAACACTGCATTTGCTCGCAAAACTGTCATGTTTCCTCACAAAACTTTTGTTCCCCAAAAAACATTACATTTCCTCGCAAACTTTTGCATTTACTTGCACAACTTTTACAATTTCTCACAAAACTTTTGTATTCCCACAAGAAACATTGTCTTCGCTTGCAAAATTATAAAAAAAAATTTGTTGTATTTTTCTCACAAAATTTCACACTTCCTAAAAGAATATTGCTCAGAAAAAAGTGTTTCCTTTCACAAAACGTTTATATTTCCTTGCAAAACTCTGGCATTACCTGGAGACACTTTTGCATGAAGTGCTTGTAAAATTTCTGCTCTTTCTTTGCATTTTCTTGCAAAACCGCAACATTTTTTCATAGAACTTTTGCATTTTCCCTAGAAACTATGTTTTGCGAGTGACTGCAAAATGGGTGATGAAAATAAAGTGGGAGTCAAAAGTATATTTCAATGATTTTGAGTGAAGACAAAGTTTCTTTGTTTCAAATTCTATAATTACATTTGGGAGTTGATCATAAAACACCATGTCAATTAAAATAATTGCCGATATATTTCCTGAATTTTCGAACCGGATCTGAATAATTTTCCAGGACCACGGCAGATTGTTAATATACAGTAAGAACATGTCCTACTCTGGGCAAGTTTGGTGCACTGTGAAAGTTGAGCAAGTTTTTTGTAGAGGTTTATTGGTTATACTATGGGACGTTGGGATTGCGTTGTGATACTGGTGATCAGTATCAATGCAGAAAAAAACATCACAACCACAACCAGTTTCTTGACTGTATATATTATATCTCATACACTCATGACACAACTGAGCAAACTCCAAAGCATCCAGTGGCTCAAGATGTGAAGTTAGCTACCTAAACTTTAGCTCAGCTCTGCACAATGTAAAAACATCCACATCCATGAAAGCTTGAAAACGTCTTATGAAGGGTTCGAAGGGGTTGATTGGTGAGCAAAGAAAACTTTCAAACACTTTACAAAGAGGAAACTCAAGTGCTGAAATTGACTGGAGAGAGTTTCCAAGATTAAATATGCATGAGATACTTCAGCATACTGCTGGGCTTTTTCATTTCATTTTAGAAATGTTACTAAGTGCAGATTAGGTGGTATTCAGCACCAGCGGGCTGGGCATCAGACCCCTGTGAAACCACTTTTCCATCTTTGCCTTTGGAGACAATTGGGTAAATAAGTAAAAAAAAAAAAAAAAAAAAAAAAGAGTGAAACGATGAAATAATAATAATAATAATAAAATAAATTACATGCCAAATTCTTAGAAATGCACTGGTTTCCTGTGTTTTTAAAAAACCTTTTCAATTTAACATCTAAAAAAATTTTTTTACATATATTTTTATAGACTTATATTATGAATTATTATTTCATAAATATCAAGTTTTTCAGAAAGTCTCACCACATGACATTTTACATTTACACTATAAACAACCTTGCCTTGACATAAAAAGGTCAAATTATATCTTAAAGGATGTCAGATGGTTTGCAGGGGTCGCTGTGATATAACTTCCTGTTTTATGTTTATTCCTGAGAAAGAATAAAGCATTATGCCTAACTACCCAATAAAGTTTCTTTTCAATAAATTAAGAAAATTATTCTTTTAATATGCCTTTTTTCCCCATCAGTATGACATCAGGGCAGTTGTATCACCCTGACAAAAATTAGTTTTAATACATCAATAAAAAACATCCATTATAAAAGGGGTGAATTTAATTCCTTAATTTTTTTTGAATAAATTAAAAAGGAAAAAAGTGGCACAAGAAAAAAATCACATCATTAACCTAATTTTGTCCAAAAAGCCGTCTTTTTAAAGACTACATTTTTTTAAAGAAATCAACAAAATAACTGGTTCTGATCATCATGTTTTAATGAAATTATTTCCAAATTGCAGGGTTTTAAAGCAAAAACTTATAGGAACGATAACATATGTCAAACAATAGAGTTTCACTATTGACTGTCAGGTCTTTAGTGAAGGCCTCTGACTGCAGCATGGGACGTCTGCAGGAACATACAGTATCTGGATGGAGACTGTACTCATTACTCACCAGTGGCCGTTCTCCGACTCTTCTAGGAACTGTACTAAATCTCCTGCCTCGACGGAAAGTTCCTGAGCAGTACCTGACTCGTACGTCAGCTGCACCTGATAGCGATCATTATCCCCCTTAAGAGACAGAAAGAAAAGCACGATTTATTTCAGGGTCATGGCACCAATTTTTGGCTTTACTTGTAAGTGGAAAGATAAAGGTAGAAAAGTTAGATTCAATCAGGGATGTGTGTGTGTTTAGTCAGTGGAAATCATATCTGTTGTTTATTCAAGGATGCCCTCTGGTGGTAGGAACCATGTATGTAACATTTAAGTCCCTCTGGCTGCTGTTAAAAAAGGTTCTGATTGACTCTGTCACTGAGCCTTTTTACTGAAGCAGATCTCCTTTCCTCATGCATCAAGCAGAAGGATTAAACAAAGAAACTCCTCTGGGTGTTTAAGAGTCTAAGATAATCTGACCTTCTTTCTGTGTTAATTGTGAAACATTGCGAGACCCTGTCTTTTATCGTAGATTCCTTACAATTAGTCAAATCTCTTTCTGTTTGTTAGTCTCTTACCTGAAAGGGACATTTTAACCAAAAGTAAAATTGTACCTTTTTTGGTCTTTTTTTTTTTTTCAAATGATTTAAAATGTATGATTTCAAACTATTGATTTACCCCCCCCCCAAAAAAAAAACCTTATTAAAGAAAACTTAATAGCCTATGAAAATATTTAATTTGTGTGTGAAAAAGAATAAATAATAATGAAAAATAATTGTACAAATACATATTAAATGTAAAAATATATACTTTTTAAATGAAAATGTATAAATAAATAAAAAAACATTTTAAACGTTATTGAGGTTCAAAAGACATCAACATTTTTCCAAATATTTAAATTTTTTAACAAATTGTTTAAACTGCATAATGTCAATTAGGATGAATTATTATGAAAACATTACATGTGTGTGAAAAATAAGTAATCAAAAAATATTTTAAAATAATTGTACTTTTAAAATTAAAATGTTAATGTATAAATATACAAATATTTAATAAAATGAGGTCCAAATGATGGTGGACCTAGAGACATTTTTCTAAATATCTTTACGAACTGTTCAAAATATGTAATTTCAAATTATCAGTAAAGAAAACATACAATTCTAACAAAGTATTTAATGTGTGAATTAAATAATTTACAAATACATATGAAATAAATGTAAAGGTTTAAATAATTATTATTATGGCTATTATTTAGCATTCCACAGAAGAAAGAAAGTCATAGTTTGGGATGACATGAGAGAGTAAATAAGGACAGGCTTCTCATTTTAGGGTGAACTACCCTTTTAAGGATTATTTGACTGTTATTTTTCCCCTCCATACAAATTTGAAAGGTTTCAAGGGAATGAATGAAATATGTGGACAGAATGTGGATAAAGACATGGTAGACCCAGACACATACGTTTTTGTTATGTCCTTCATCCTCTCCATCTGAGGAAATGGAGAGATCTTCAGCACTTGAAGGAATGGTCTCAAAATCCTCAGCGTCCATTGATGGCAGACGCCGTTGACTCCATCCTGGAAAATAGTACACATGAGTTAATATGATTCAGTAAAAACCTTACGAGAGATGATGCTCAGGGAATAGTCTAGTGCTCGAGATTGCCAGAAAAAACTTCTGTGAAAGAGAGACAAGATGTTGAAGCACTCAATGAAAATAACTCTTGACAGATTCTGTCACCGTCAGGCATCGAATGAGGAATGAAAATAGACGAAAACACCCGCGAGAACCCAATATGATTGGCATATCACTGCCTCTTTTCACATGATTACCTGGTTGAGACGCAGACCTCGGCACAGCGGGCTTGGTACCGGCAGTACCTTTACTTTTGCTCTCAGCGGGAAGTGCACCTCGCATGGTGTCTGTGTGGAAATTCACTCTTATCAAACATGACCTCTTTAATGGCAGCATTGCAGGTGAAACAGAACCTCACATTAGCATGCATGAATCAGTAACAGTCAACCGTCGAATAAAATAACCACAGGACCACTCTCACACCAATGGAAAACTACACACAACCTTATCTGAACAAGAGAGGGCATGACAAAACAAGGCACAGCACCAATTCAGAAAGCAGAGGGGAAGGAAACACGATAGATTTGGAGGATGATACACGCTTAAGATGAGCTGAAAACCACCACCACCGCAGTGCGAAAACACACGTCGAAATCGGGACAGGTAAACAAAATAGGCATCAAATGAAATCTGGTAGCCTGATGGTTCAAATGAATGCAGGTTCAGCAACGCATGAGACTTTTTCGAAATTGGTAAGAATGAGTCGGAAATGACAAATCAGTCATGTTTGGCCATGTATATCAATTTATGACTCTCTTGGAGTTTCTCGTAAAATTAAAATAACTGTGGAGTTATTTTTTAAAGAAAACCTAATATTCTGTGAAAGAAAAAAATATTTAAAAAAAATAATGTTTTTAAAATTAAAAAAGCATTTATATATTTTAAAAAATAATAATAATATAGTAATATTAATAATAAAATGATAAACACTTGCTAAACTAATGTTAAACATTAATTGTTAATGTTAATTAAAAAATATTTTGCGCAATGTTATGTTTGTATATATATATATATATATATATATATATATATATACAGTATTGTTCAAAATAATAGCAGTACAATGTGACTAACCAGAATAATCAAGGTTTTTCATATATTTTTTTATTGCTACGTGGCAAACAAGTTACCAGTAGGTTCAGTAGATTCTCAGAAAACAAATGAGACCCAGCATTCATGATATGCACGCTCTTAAGGCTGTGCAATTGGGCAATTAGTTGAATTAGTTGAAAGGGGTGTGTTCAAAAAAATAGCAGTGTGGCATTCAATCACTGAGGTCATCAATTTTGTGAAGAAACAGGTGTGAATCGGGTGGCCCCTATTTAAGGATGAAGCCAACACTTGTTGAACATGCATTTGAAAGCTGAGGAAAATGGGTCGTTCAAGACATTGTTCAGAAGAACAGCGTACTTTGATTAAAAAGTTGATTAGAGAGGGGAAAACCTATAAAGAGGTGCAAAAAATGATAGGCTGTTCAGCTAAAATGATCTCCAATGCCTTAAAATGGAGAGCAAAACCAGAGAGACGTGGAAGAAAACGGAAGACAACCATCAAAATGGATAGAAGAATAACCAGAATGGCAAAGGCTCAGCCAATGATCACCTCCAGGATGATCAAAGACAGTCTGGAGTTACCTGTAAGTACTGTGACAGTTAGAAGACCTCTGTGTGAAGCTAATCTATTTTCAAGAATCCCCCGCAAAGTCCCTCTGTTAAAAAAAAGGCATGTGCAGAAGAGGTTACAATTTGCCAAAGAACTGGCCTAAAGAGAAATGGAGGAACATTTTGTGGACTGATGAGAGTAAAATTGTTCTTTTTGGGTCCAAGGGCCACAGGCAGTTTGTGAGATGACCCCCAAACTCTGAATTCAAGCCACAGTACACAGTGAAGACAGTGAAGCATGGAGGTGCAAGCATCATGATATGGGCATGTTTCTCCTACTATGGTGTTGGGCCTATTTATCGCATACCAGGGATCATGGATCAGTTTGCATATGTTAAAATACTTGAAGAGGTCATGTTGCCCTATGCTGAAGAGGACATGCCCTTGAAATGGTTGTTTCAACAAGACAATGACCCAAAACACACTAGTAAACGGGCAAAGTCTTGGTTCCAAACCAACAAAATTAATGTTATGGAGTGGCCAGCCCAATCTCCAGACCTTAATCCAATTGAGAACTTGTGGGGTGATATCAAAAATGCTGTTTCTGAAGCAAAACCAAGAAATGTGAATGAATTGTGGAATGTTGTTAAAGAATCATGGAGTGGAATAACAGCTGAGAGGTGCCACAAGTTGGTTGACTCCATGCCACACAGATGTCAAGCAGTTTTAAAAAACTGTGGTCATACAACTAAATATTAGTTTAGTGATTCACAGGATTGCTAAATCCCAGAAAAAAAAAATGTTTGTACAAAATAGTTTTGAGTTTGTACAGTCAAAGGTAGACACTGCTATTTTTTTGAACACACCCCTTTCAACTAATTGCCCAATTGCACAGCCTTAAGAGCGTGCATATCATGAATGCTGGGTCTTGTTTGTTTTCTGACAATCTACTGAACCTACTGGTAACTTGTTTGCCACGTAGCAATAAAAAATATACTAAAAACCTTGATTATTCTGGTTAGTCACATTGTACTGCTATTATTTTGAACAATACTGTATATATATATATATATATATATATATATATATATATATATATATATATATATATATAAAGAAAAACCTATATTTACAATATTAAAGAAATATTAATAAATATAAAAACAATAACAATAATAAAATGATAAACACTTGCTAAATAAATGCATGTAAAGAAATAAATATTCCATTATATATAATATATATAATAATAATATTTGTTATTTAATTTTTTTTATTAACCTTACATTATGTGTTGAACCCTGCTAAAGGAAGTAAATAAAAATATAATAACAAAAAGTAATATTTGCTAAATACTTTCAAAAATAAATACATGTGAATGTTTTAATTAATATCAACAACAATGCTAATACATAAACAACTAATAAATAAATGGATGTGTATATGTAAATATTCAATTATTCTTAATAATAATAATTATTTTTTTAATAATAAACAACACATTAAATGCATGTAAAATAAATAAATATTAAATTATCAATAATAATTTTAAATAAACTAATTTTGTAAGATTACGAATTTGCATTGTACCCTTAACTCCAAGTTGTTCCAGTCAGAACAATAATGTCCTTGCAAACAGTGTGCAGTTGCTTTGAATAAAAAACCATCTGGCCACTTATTATAAACAATAAATGAATAAAAACAAACCCACAAGCATCTTACAAGGACTATGTTCAACATGCAGCATGCCGTGCTGTCCACGTGGTACCTTCATAGCCGAACGGTGTAGGGTCACTCTTGATCTGATGCCTCTTGCTCTTAAGGCTAGAGGAGAGAGGAACTAAGCACAAACATGCATTTCTTTTAGAAAAGAAGTCCAGCTCATCCATCACAATCTCTCAACCTATCCATCCAAGATTAATTATCACAATAATCTTTCATTATTCCCCTGCAGTGGCAACGCTTTCATTACAATAAAAGAGAATAATGGGGCCACAAGAAACAAAAGGCTCATGTGCATCTAAATTCTCATTTACATTCCCAGAGCTGTGCAGCGGGGCTACACTGCTAAATGTCACGCCACATCCCAAATGTCAGCTTATCAAGTCAGTATTTATTATTCAATGCAGCTGTCCCTTCATGTTTTTGGGGGGATTCATTTGCTGTGAAGTGCACAGTTTGATTCCGTACGAGCTGTAATGAAGAAGCCTTGGATGTCAAAGGTTCATAGTAAAATATGAAAAAATTTAACAATGCCAGTCTCTGTATTAAAGGCCCAGGTGTAAGGTGCCCCCCACAGGACTTTCAGGTCAGACCAGAGAGCTGCTCAACTTCTGAATAAGCAAGACAGGCCCACCCAGCAGTACATTCAGTAAAGGTAGTACTGATAGAGTTGAACAGTGACAGGCGGCTGTTTTTGAATGATCACATGTACACTACTAACTGTCTAAGGTTTGGGGTCAGTATGAATATTTTAAAGAAATTAATGCGTTTATTAAACAAGCATGCATTAAATTAATCCAAAGTGACAATAAATGCATGATGATTTCTATTTTAAATAATTGTTGCTCTTTCAAACTTTCTATTCATCAAAGAATCCTGGAAAATATCTGTCACAGTTTCTGCAAAAACATTAAGCATAACTATTAAATGCTGCAGCATATTAAAATGATTTCTAAAGGATTGCACGATATTAAGGAGTGGCGTAATGATGCTGAAAATGTCATTCAAATTCATATTCAACTGAATACAATTAAAAAATATTTTTAATATGGCTATTTTAAATGGTAATCATATTAAATATAGTAAAACTGACTTGGTGAGTTTAAGAAACTTCTTTCAAAAACTTTGTTACTGCATCATATACTGTATTGCATGTATGAATAAAACAGCAATACTGATGATAAAAAGAGAACAATACTCTTAAACCACTCCTCTGAATATATTTATTTTATAAAAAATGTGGTGGGGGCTATGATGTCAACTGTTACGTTCATGAACTTTCTGTTTCCTTATTTGGTCATCTTCCTTTTCTTGTTTTGTTAATTGATTGATCCCCACCTGTCTCCAGTTCCCTAGTTACCTCTTTTAATTACCTTTTGTTTTCAGATACCCTGTCTGTTTAGTTCTTCTTCGTCCGTGATTAACCTAATGATGTTAATGTGAGTTCAGTTGTTAGTTTATGTAGTAGTGTTGTATATTGTCTATATCTCCATCGATGTTCAGTAAACACCTCTTTTGATTAAGACCCTCATCAAGCGCTTTATTCCTATGCTAGAGTACACCCAACTGTAACAAGAACTGGTATCAAATACTTTTTGGTCATTTTGTAATTGTTATGATAACAGAACAGTTTTTATCAAAGAGATTTAAAGCAGGATGATAATAACGCAGCAAGCAAACTACAATACGCAAACATTGCATGCTGATATTATAATGGGAGTGCTCTATTGTGTCGCTTGCAGGGGTTTTATGTCTTCTGACCCTGCTAAAACAATGCTTAGAGGTGATCCTGCACCAAATTAAAACCACAAGCAGTTTTTGTACCTTTATTGCGCGGTGCAGAGGAGGAGCTGACAGTCGAGGCTAAAGAAAAGCGGCGTGTGACCTCTGTCTCCTTAGGTGTGGGTTCTGAAGTGAAAGGCAGGGGTGGGTTAGTAGTTAGTCTGGTTAATAAACAAAACAGGATGAAGTGGTCAAATGAGAGACAGAAGGTTGCATGCGAAAACCTATTTGAGGTGGACTAATGTTAGCTATGTTTAGCAATGGTGCTCATATAGATAGATAGATAGATAGATAGATAGATAGATAGATAGATAGATAGATAGATAGATAGATAGATAGATAGATAGATAGATAGATAGATAGATAGATAGACTATGACGTTTGCTTAGGCTCTAAGTATCTCAGTTCTTCAGCTGTCTTCGGCAGATGCTAACCTGTTCTGCACACAATTCAGATTCTCTGAGAATGCGAATATTCTGCGATGACAAAGCTCTTGAATGTCCCACGTTTCTTTCAAAAGTCACTCACGTCGGAAAAAAGGCTTGAGTGATCTCAGAGACGAGTGACAGAGTGATGACAATGAATTCAACAACAGGCACACCAGGATGAGATGACGGACGAGCCATGATGCTGTGCTGTTACCTGCGGGAAGAGACCTGCGGTTTGACAGGCCCTGTAAGGTGAAGCGCTTTCTAGCGAGAGCAGATCGCTCCGAGCCGAGGTTGGCCGAAGCGTTAGCTAGAAGAGGAGAGGACATGGCTGCAGTTAAAGCAGCAGGTAGAAAACGGTGGAGGGTGAGGTGAACAGCAGGGAAAAGGATCGGTCATGAAAAATAATCCTTTTGGCTGTGATGGAGCGGCCCATGTTTGTGACCCTGGAGCACAAAACCAGTCTTAAATCACTTTATATTTGTAGCAATAGCCAAAAAAACATTGTATGGGTTAAAATTATCGATTTTTCTTTTATGCCAAATATCTTTAGGAAACTAAGTAAAGATCATGTTCCATGAAGATATTTTGCAAATTTCTTACCGTAAATATATCAAAACTTAATTTTTGATTTGTAATATGCATTGTTAAGAATTCATTTGGACAACTTTAATGATGATTTTCTCAGTATTTAGATTTTTTTGCACCCTCAGATTACAGATTTTAAAAGTTAAATAGTTGTATCTCGACCAAATATTGTCAGATACATCAATGGAAAGCTTATTTATTCAGCTTTGTGATGATGTATAAACCTCCGTTTTGAAAAATTGACACTTAAGACTGTTTTTTTGTGGTCCAGGGTCAAATATGCATTTTTTGCTGCATTAACCCCTTCAGGTGATATTGGGTTTTATGTCTCCCCATTTATCCAAATGTTAGACCATCTTGAAAACAAAACAAATTTCAGGATCTTATAAATGTATAAGTCATGTCTTACTGTATACAAACATACAGCAGACACATATTTGACATACAAAAAAAAATTTCTGAGGGTCTGTTTGAATGATAAAACACAGTAAAAAGTAAAGACATTTATTATGCAACAAAAGTTTTTTATTATTATTATAAATAAATAGTTATTTTGAACTTTCTGCTCATATAAAATATAAATTATGGTTTCCGCAAAAATGTTAAGCAGCACAATTGTTGAATATGAAAATTGATAATAATAATAATAATAATAATAAACATGTCTTGAGAAGCACATCAGTATATCAAAATTATTTCTAAAGAAACACATGACGGTGAAGACTGGCGTAATGACACTGAAAATTCAGCTTTGTCATGACTGAATAAATTATATTTTAAAATTAAAAATAAAAAGCAGTTAATAATATTTCACAATTTACCATTTTAATGCATTTTGATCAAATAAATGCAGTATTGGTGAGTGTAAAACACATTTTTTTCAAAAGCATTTTTAAAAATTACACTTTTAATAAACTAACTTTTATATTTTGATTGTAAATATTTTGATTTTAAGGATTAGTAGCAAATAAATAGTACTTTGTCTAAAAGTACAATTATCCTAAAAAAATAAATCCTAAATAAATATCTCATGTTCATTTAATTTGTGTGAATAAATTGTACAATATCTGCATTATATTAAATTATGCTCTCTAGATATTGCAATGGCAGCATCCTTTGAGAAAAAAGCATCAATCTATAGCATAATAGATGTATCAGAGGCATCAAAGACTACAGTGAGTCATGTTTAGAAGTGTAAAACATCTCCAGCTCAGGTCAGAGACTTGTAAACCTCTGCCTCCAGGCTGGGCTTGTCAGAGGCGCTGGGTCAGCACAGAGAGGACTTCTGTTCTCAGAGGAACTAAACACCTGTCACAATCCTTTACTCACTCAGAATCTGCAACCTGACGGGACAGTAAGAGCAAACCGAGAGATATTTACCCCAAACCACCTCCACAAGAGCAGTCCAGGTCAGACAGACCGACCGACTGACACGGCAGAGGACTCAATACATTCAGCATTATAATGAAGCTTCATCTCAAAAATACCTTGCCATAGAGCATTGAAGTGCTTACCAGTAACCAATTACCCACTGGCAATTTTACAGCCATTACAGCAGAGATTAGAGATAATGGCCTAATAAAGGAAAATGCACTAAATGGTTTAAAAGGAAGTAGGAGAAGAAGACACTCCACAACACTCTGTGATAAATAGCTTTTCACTACAAATGAGTAGTGAACATTAAAGTGCTTGTTGACCGCTGCAGGCTCTGAAGGGCGAATATTTCTGCTTGTTTGGTTGATTAGAGAAACAGCTCTCACCTCGTTTTTGACGCATATTTGGGCCTGTATCTCCACGCCTGTAGCCTGTTTCAGGACTGGAAGAGTCAGACTGGCGGAGAGCTGTTTTGCGCATATTTCTGTCAATAAAAGCAAAGAAATCAGAACACAACATTAAAAAACAGATGCAAATGAATATGCATATGCATGCATACAGTGGCCCCGTGCAGAAAGAGAGCACAAGCAATTTTCAATCAAATTTTTTTTCTCCAAAAAGTTGGATTTAAAACTATAAAAACTATATAAGCATGTTCACATGTTTGAGGTCAATGGGTATTTTTGTTTTGTTTTTATAAATATTTTTATTCAGCAAGGATTTATTCAACTGATCTGTACATAGTAAAGACATACATATTTTATTGCATGTACATATTTCTCCTCTGAACTTTCTATTCATCAATGAATCCTGAAAAAATGAGATTCCACAAAATATGAAGCAGCACAATTGAAATTTGAAATGCTTTTTGGGCAGCTAAACAGCAAATCAGGATGATTTCTGAAGGATCATGTGACCTTGAAGACTGGATTAATGATGCTGGAAATTCAGCTTTGCCATCACATTAATATATTATAACACATATATTAAAATAATAATTAAAAAAAAGACATGAAATCTTACAAACCCCAAACTTTTGATGTTTGGTTGACAAGGACAAGAATGTTTCGATATTAATGAGGATTTGGTCATATTCTTACATGATCAAGTAAACAGATTAGCCTAATTTCCATAAAACAATATTGTAGTTTGTAGAAATCGAAATAAGACAGATAAAGTGCTTAGTACAGCATTAATCAGAAGTTTGAGTCCCGAACACTCGATTACATCCACCATAAGTAAATATTCATATGTTTGCATGTACAAACAAAGAGTAATCTGGTTTGTTATTAGATGCAGACAGCTGTGAAAATAAAGCTACTGAATAAGGACATTTTAGGAGCGAGGAGGATATAAATCTACAGTATACTACAGAAAAACCATATGCTGTTCAAAATATACAATTATTTATTAAAACTTCCTGGATGTCCAACATTAATGTGAAGAACTACACCCATGGTTACTCAACACTTGTGTAAATATAAGGGAAGTTGATTTTACACGACACTCTTAAAAATAAAGGTGCTTCAAAAGGTTCTTCAAGCGATGCCATAGAAGAACCATTTTTGGTTCCACAAAGAACCATTCAGTCATGGGTTCTTTAAAGAACCATCGTTTTCTTACCTTTTTATAATCTGAAGAAATGTTTTTCGCCACAAAGAACATTTTGTGAAACAGAAAGGTTCTTGAGATGTTAAAGGTTCTTTATGGATCAATTTAGACAAAAGTGTTCTTCCATGGCACTGTTTCGAAGCACCTTTATTTTTAAGAGTGTGCATCCACGAAACACTGTACTGGGGCCGGTTAAATAAAAGCAAAATAAAAAATGGCTATAAAAATACCTCATAGGAGCATGGTAGATGTTCTCTGTAATCTTCTGATGGAGTTGACTGGCTTCTATTCCATGTGTGTGTGTGTGTGTGAGAGAGAGAGAGAGAGATCATACAGAGGTTATTCAGTGTTCACATACACACAGCACACAAAACACCTCCAGGATTCGTTTGGTCTTTGATGTTGATTTCAGTGCTTTTACTAAGCAACCATGAAAACTAAAAGCTTGAGATAACATCGTGTCATCTCCATCCGATAGATCACAGCCCAATTCTCTCTTTAGGTGTTTCGAAGCGCTGTGTAAACATTTTTTTTATGCAAAAGATGATGAGGTTGTTCCAGGTTGTCATTGTGAATTCACAATTAATTTTGGCTTTACGTGGTACTTGTCTCCAGGGTAGTTTGTAACAAGTTTCTTAGTGAACTGAGTTTGGGTGAAGGGAGAGTTTAAGGAGGTTTGCTCAGAAATACCTCGGCAGGCTTCCAGCTGGCTTGTTAAGACTTTGCGGATCTCTGACACCCAAGTGTTCTTCACTTCCATCGAAGGGGCCTGACAGAAAATGTAGGACACGTTTTAAAAATGGGAACCTTTCTGCTGTGGGACAACAGTTCCCTCTCATGGCCAATAGATGGAACAACATGGTGCTTTCAGAAACGATGCAGAATTATTTTCAGAAAATAAGAGAATAGAAAACTTTTTATATGTTTGGACCCCACATTGCATACTCAGAATTGTTTATGTTTTTAATAAAAAATAAATAAAAAATGTTGAGGCCTGTACCTGAACAATGTAAACTTCCTCTCTGCCATTGTACCAGATTTCAAACTTCTTGATGTCTCCTTTTACATTTTCTGTGATTCCCACTGAGCTCATCTAGAAGAAAAAAAACACACAACTGATCAGTTTCTCAACTTATCAGATATAATATGATCTAAAATATATTTATTTTTAACCTGTCCCACAGATGATTCACTATGCATTATTTTGATACAGTGATAATGATGATTAAGATGGAAATGATTGCTCTATAGTGAAGTCATGACTCAAAATCAGACGCAGATTTCTTATGACAGGGTCACATCAGCATGGAAAAAATGACAGTATAGTAAATAAATAGACTTAACAACCAGCTGATATCATCTACTAGGGATTTAGTTTTTAATTTCATTATCAAGATGTCAAATATTTGCTTTTGAAAATAAATGAGAAGTTGCCACTTAGTTCAAGGACAAAATATGCCTTCAGTGTAAGATATGAAGCTCATTCTGTATAGCCAGATGTTAACTATTTCATTACTTTCATGCACAAATCTCTGATGGTGTCGTCCCACCTTTAATGAGTGCTTGAAACTGTAGGAGGGGGATTTCTCATGGCCATCTGATGTCTCCTCACGTTTCTTGCAGAACAAAAGCATTTTGTGGTAGAGGAAGAGATGTCTCTGCATGGGTTTGAAGCGTGCCAAGTCCTTCACTTTACTGTGACCTTTCTTGTGGTCTGTCCAAACATTAAATGACCCCTGCATGAGCAGTTTTCCCAAATCATTCAGATTGCCCTGAAATCACATATAAGACTTAAATTAACACACACACATACACACAATAGCAGGTGCACACCATGCAAAATATTAACCTTCAAAATACTGTATCTCTTTAACATGCAAATTATTGTGATACACATAGTGTAATGTGCAGAAACCTCAAAACCAGTGATGGCGATCTGATGCATGGAGTCGTTGACTGATTTGATGATATCCAGCACTGTGGCCAGAGCTTCCTCCAGCTCTGCGGTGCCCTCTGAGTTCTTACTGCACTTCAGCATCTCCTGTACAATGAGTGGGTGGAGAAATGTGGGAGAAAATAAACAATGTCTGGGTTGAAAGTGAAGGGTTAGAATATTAGCGGAATTTAAGAGGATTTAAGAGGTCTCCACCTTGATATACAAACAAACATATGCCACAAACTGGAAAAAAGATGGGAAAAGACTTACCTTTAACATCAGCTGGTACTTGGTGATTCTCTGCACAGGCTTTAGCAGATACGCATCTAATGAAAGCTTGTGGTCCAACCTTTTTTGACACTCCTATGTTCAAAAATCATTAAAAACGCTTTTAAAATTTGAAAGGTAGCTAGTTCTCTTCTCTCTCTCTCTCTCTCTCTCTCTCTCTCTCTCTCTCTCTCTCTCTCTATATATATATATATATATATATATATAGATAGCAAGGGCTGATCAAAAGTGACCAAATTTATAGAATACAGAAAAAAAATGTATCACTGTTTTCCACAAATAGATTATACAGCATAACCTTTTCCAATATTGACAATAATAATCTCTGTTACTGAATCCGCAAATGAACATATCAGAATGAGGAAGAATGACGCTGAAAATGTAGCTTTGCGTAACAGAAATAAATTACATTTAAAAATTAATTAAAATAGTAAAAATGTTTTTCAAATTAAATTAATATTTCACAATATTATTGTATTTTTGATTACATAAAGACTTATTTTCTTATGTTCACCAAGGCTACATTTATTTCAAAAACATTAAGAAATCTCAAAGACCCCAAACTTTTAATAGCATATAGTGTGAGTGTGTGAATATATATATATATATATATATATATATATATATATATATATATATATATATATATATATATATATATAAGCCTCACCTGAAAGAACATACTGTCCCCACACTGCCGCCACAAAGCCTCCGATCGTGGCTTATTCTGACAATATTTCTCATAAATTTGTAACTCTTCCTTCTGCAAGACAGCAGATGGAGACAAGTCTCAGGATCCCATTTCCAATACTGTAGTTGTACTGTATTTCACCGAAAACATCACCAATATTGTCACTCACCCGCTTCAAAAAACATGTTCCTACTAACTCCGGCTTCTCCGTAGAATTTTCTAGCTCTTTGAGAAAAGTCCTGTTAAAGTAGAACGGAACAAATGAGTAAATAAACAAATAAATGACTGAAGGTAATGAGTACACATCACTTCACACTGCTCTTTTCCAGGACCAGACACTGTAAAGCGCCAAAAACCACAAAGAAGCACAATAAAAGCAATATAATATAATATTTTTAAGTTCACTTTTTGGTCACCATTCAATTTCATTATATGGAAAAGTGTAGCATTGAAATTCTTCTAAACTTCACCTGTGATTTTACATGAAATGAAAATCATATGAGAAATGCCCATTTTTGGGTGAACTATCCGTCTGCTCTCCTTTCACTGAATCTTTACACGATTATTTCGAAGAAAAGCCTGTTTAAAGATCATCTCTGTCAAACAAATCAATACAGAATATCCCATATCAGCAACAAACACAAAAGCCTTTGAGGACTTTTCATTACTGACGTGATGACATGTTTCAGTGACTGTGAAGGCAGAAGAACAAGGCTACAGCTGGGAATGATGGGCAATGATCAGCGGCTGTTTATCTGCATCCGATTGATGCGGTGGAAACAGGTGCTGAGGAAAGACATATGGGGAGACACACAAACCCGCTATGGGGGTTGTTACTGTCATAATCCTGGACTTTGCTGTAACTCAATGCCAGCTGGGAGACAATGAACTCTACAACTATTAGCGGTAGCATGAGGCCAGCCAAACAATGGGCCAGCCAACCCCTATGGATTTTTAATGACAATCCAATATCACAAGGCACAAAACCCACCACACCTCCGTTCCCGACAAACTATTGTTTGTCTCTGGCTCACTATACAAAAAGCCTTTGTGGATAAGAGGGTTTGGGTGTGAAGTTTACATTATAGGGAAGCATCAGAACAGAAACTAACCTAACCAGATGTCCTAAGAGTTTAGTCAGGAATGTGGGGTCACGTCGGGGGAGGGTCTGGCTCATTCTGAACATGGGCGCAGTCCAGTCTGGAAAATCCAGCTTGAGCTGCTAGTGAGTTTTGGAGCAAGGCAGCTGGTTTCTATGTAGCTGGTGGAAACTGATCAAGCAAGTGGTCCGATGGCAAGTTTGTTGCTTGCTCAAGGTGGTCTACCTTAGTCTCTAACCAGTTAGAAACTGCCTATAATGTCCTTAAGTTGGGAATTACGACCTGTCAAACAGTTTCCGTTTTACTTACTTCTGGTGAAACTCGTAAATTTCAGGCAGATTTCCAAAGAGAACTTCCTTCTTGTTTTCCAGAGAAGGTGGGATCAAATAGATCAGCTCGGGGTCATCCAGTGCAGCGGCATATCCCTGCACAAAAATATACAGGACAAACAAAACCACAGTCAAATATTTCAACACTGCACAACAGATGCTTAAATGATATAACTATAGCTGATGCACTTGACATATATTTACATTACTTACAACTGAACTTCAGCAGATGCTAATCAATCTGACAAATCCTGGACTCTTTTTGTTGTGACTTGTGTGAGATTCTGAGTAATTTATTAAATTTTTAAAACATTATTACAACATTTCAATATGTTTTAAAAATGTAATTTTTTCCTGTGATGGAAAACTGAATTAATCTACTTTTAGCGTCTTGCTACTCAAGACACATTCTTATTATTATCAATGTTTAAAATAAAAATTGTGCTGCTTCATATTTTCGTGGAAACTGTATTTTCTCAGAATACTTAGATGAAAAAAAAAAAAAATATATATATATATATATATATATATATATATAATATATATATATATATATATATATATATATATATATATAGTAATTAAATGAGAAAATAATTTGAATTTATTTGCATTCATTTTGTAAAGTCTATACTGTTGCTAAATAAAAGCGTCAATTTCTGTATAAATAAGCAAAAACTATTTTGAACAGTATGTGTATTTACGATGTGTGCATTTTTGCAAAAACTGTTTTTTATTTCACGTGTACCTCAATGATGCTCTGTAGCTCTTCCACGTACAGCCTCTCCGTCTCTATCAGTTCATTCATGATGTGGCTGTTGAAAAAGGGCATGCAAAAAAGCTTTCAGCATTTTGTCCAACAAAAGTCAGAACATCGGTGTGATGAGAGACACTGTTTACGACTGAAGCTTCAGTAAGAGCACGACTCTCATAAAGCCATCCAACCTCCGCAGAAAGTAACTTTTGTAAAATACATTTTAATCTGAAAATAAGCTAGACACTTAAACATTTTGGCAAATTTGGAGCACTGAAACATCATCTAGGAATAACGACTCAGCTCAGCTCACTTTTCATTTCTGTGTCAGTTACTAGTCGTAAACATCCTAGCTACTACAACACCCTTAAACGGCCTTATTTTGTCTTATCCACTCCTCCTTCACCGATGAATTGCATTTATTGTGCTGAGGTGTAGTCTGCTTATGTGAATCAGATGACCCAAATTCCACGATTCTGTCAGAGAAGTTTTTCTTTTCACAGTTCGTTCGAATGATAAAGTTGGCCAATGTTTAAGAAGAGGCATGTACTGCCCGCCCCTCCATTAGGAAACCCTCCCGTTCAAATACAAGCTCCACCACACTACTGCTTTCAGTACAGCTGCCACACTCCAACGGAGGACCAGGGCTTAAGAAAACAAATACTTTCGCACATTTACTACATCATGGACGGGCCTCAGTGGTAAGTCATATGTTTTTGACTAAGCAGAGTTCCTGTGTGGAGATCTTTCTGGAAAAAAGAAAAATAAAAGCTAAGAGATTTAACTTTTGGAAGAACAAAATGTTTTT
Source organism: Carassius auratus (assembly GCF_003368295.1). Taxonomy (NCBI): domain Eukaryota; kingdom Metazoa; phylum Chordata; class Actinopteri; order Cypriniformes; family Cyprinidae; genus Carassius; species Carassius auratus. The sequence continues at coordinate 9,201,281 of NC_039253.1, forward strand.
CGACTGGTGTGTCAAGCCTTTTAGAGACCTCATGCTAAATTTACACCGTTCCTGTGGAGTCCGAGTATTGAATGTGATTTTCGAAAAAGAATGAAAATAAATAATAGCACCAATCCTAAAAGTATATTCTTTTAAACATGCTTTCATTATCATATGATGGACTTTAGTATTAAAACATGAACTATGAACTTTGCTTGGACTGGGTTTTCACTTAGGGAGTGTTTTATGATATTTAAAATGCAAATGAAATAGCTAACACACACAGCTAACAATACTTACTGATACCATGTCAAAAGAAAGAGACTGTGAACACTGAGATATAGTGGGCAAAACTGTGAGCTAAGGTGAGCTATATGAGCATATTATAAAGAGGAGTTGAACAGGTCATGAAGATTAAATGTACTTTTTAGAGGCATGTCAGCATGAAACAGTGTTGAAATTACTGAGAATGAGAAAATGAAAATGTAGTAGGTAACCAGTCACACTTTTAAAGCAAAGCAGAATGTATTCAAATCTACATTAGCAATCTTTTTACGTATATAAACTTTATCTGTAATACATAATGAAATATATCCCAGTTTTGATCAAAATGACTAAAAATGGGATGGACGGTCATGCAGATTAATGTGAAACTAATAATTGAGTGGCTGCTATGAGCAGTTGATCCAGTTTATCATACAATCCCTTCTGCTCCTGGCACTTGGCAGTTCAGGGTGTGGGACATCATGACATGCATAGCTGTTGTGCCTTTTGAGTGAATTTGCTGCTGTAATGATCTTTTCGCAGTCATGAATGTTTTGCACAGCACTCAGCACATCAGCGCGTACGCTGGTTTAAATCCTTTCATTCAGCGTAGCGCTGAGTCGACGATTGCTTTCATTTCACATGATCGATTCGTCGAGTCTCCCCACATGGTCAAGGTTTTCAATGAGCTCTCGCAAAACAAATGATGCGAACAGCCAGCATTTGTTAAAGAGGAATGTTGTTTTGAAAGCAAATGGTCTTTACGTGACTGCCATGAAATGTATCGTTTTTTGGTTTGTTTGTTAGTTTTTTAGCAAGGAAGCAAGTGTGTTTTTTAAGTTATTTTAAATTGTAATAATATTTACTATATGTTTTTACGGTATTTCTGATCAAATATAAGCAGCCCTGCATAGCATCTAAGAAGCTTACTGACCCCAGTTTTTCATTAATGGTAGTGTGTGTAAAATACACAGTGTTTGGAGTTTAAATATTTAATAAATATATTTTACATTTTATTATTAGTAGTAATTGTAGTTTTAAATCATTGTAATCCCTGTTTTTAAATTTTAAAAAATTATTCTTTCTTTACAGAACACAAATGAGGTTTTAATGCCATACAGTGGATTTTCTCGACCGACTGACGTTTTGTGTAAAGTGTAAGGAAACTGGACACACAAATGTGGAAAATGTTTTGGGTTAACGCGTCCGGTAGGCTAGCACATCCGCACTGAGATGACTAAGATGGAATTCAGGCAAACCCAGTCGTGGAAAATCATCGAGAGCGGTACATCTGGATTGAATAACTGGACTTGACAAGAAAGGGGTTGAGAGCTTGTGCCGCTTAGCAGAATGTTCTTGAAATGCAGAAGGGTGAGAAAATGGCATTTTCTACAGCTTGTCTCCATGTGCTGTGTCATGTCAGTCCTTATGGTTTGCTGGGACCACGTGGACCAAAGCGTGGTGAACCATGTGAAGTCCTACTCGTACCGTTACCTAATCAACAGCTACGATTTCATCAACAAAAGCCTCAGCGTCAGCCCAAAGGAAGCAGCCAGGTTTGGTAGCTTCCCCTATTTGATAAACAACGAGGAGGTTTGTAAAGACAAAGACGTGCTGCTTCTCCTCTTCGTGAAGTCCTCTCCACGAAACTTCAGACGACGACAGGACATTCGCTCCACTTGGGGAAACGAGTCCTACATAAGTCACGAGCTGGGTGTTATTGTAAAATTAGTGTTTGCTATGGGAGTTCACCCTGTGGTGCAGGACAAATTGCAGAAGGAATTACACAAGGAGCACAAGATACACGGTGACCTGGTTCAGCAGGACTTCCTTGACACATTCCACAACCTCACTGTGAAACTGCTGCTTCAGTTCCGCTGGACGCACGAAAACTGTGCGCATGCCCGCTTCTTCATGACTGCGGACGACGACGTCTTCATCCATTTGCCCAACCTTGTGCGCTACCTTCAGGACCTCAGAAGACAGAACGTGCGCAACCTCTGGGTCGGCCACGTTCACAAGGGGGCACCTCCCATTCGCAGCAGGGACAGTAAGTACTACATGCCCTTCGACATGTACCAGTGGACTTCCTACCCAGATTACACCGCCGGGGCAGGGTACGTGGTCTCTGGCGACGTGGCAGCCAAAATCTATCAGGCCACGCTGTCTCTGAACGCCTCTTTGTATATCGATGACGTCTTCATGGGTATCTGTGCCATTGCAGCGGGCGTCTCGCCTCAGGAACACGTTTATTTCTCGGGTGAGGGGAAAACACCCTATCACCCGTGCATCTATGAAAAAATGATCACCTCTCATGGACACGAGGACGATATTAGGTATCTGTGGAAGGTTGCGACCTCCCCGCAGGTAAAAAGTATTTCGTCTGGACTGATTGGGAAACTCTATTGTGCGGCTGTGAAAATGACGCTGCTTTGTAAGCCGTACTTTACGAACACGTATTCATGCATGGGAGCTTTCACATGATGCACTATGAAGTATGAACAGTATTTAATTTTCTCCCTCTCTCTTGTTTACTTTTGCTTTACATGTTAAATATTTTGTCAGTTCAATAAAGTTTAAAGCTGTGCGCCCTAAGCATTTGTTTTGCACTTTTTTAATTTTATTTAAAAGTATTTAATTTTCATGGACAGTGTAGGACAAGAGAGCAGGAATAGAATTGGAAGATAAATTTAAATAAGTTATCTAAAATGACTTGAGTCTCACAAAACACGTCAAGGTCATATTTCCCTCCAAAAAAATTCTAAGAAATTGAGTAAATTTAAAATACACATGGATAAAGTGATTCTGAAAATATTAAGACTTTTCCACTAAATTCTTTCTACCAAAATCTACGGTTTCTAATCTCCGTATTGCAAGAAAAATAATGGTATATTATTTAAATGATCATAGTAATTTTACTGTATTGTGTGATAGCAGTAAGAATTATCATGAACTGAGAATGAGAATTAAAACACTAAAAAAGGAGAAAATTTGAAAATAAAAAAATAAATTTTATTAATACTTAATACTAGTAAAATGTAATTTATTTATTTCATTTGTTTTATCATCATGAACATACTGCCAATTTGGCAAAAAAATTATTAAAAAAAATTTGTGTGTGTGTGTGTGTGTGGGATGAAATGGGCTTTGACATTTAAGCATATTCATAGTTCCCATTCCTATGAATTAAGACTGTTTTTAGCTACTAGGAAAGTATTTGTTTCACTGTGTCTTAACTTCCTTTCAAGTTGCAAATGCATTTGCTTCTGCTTAAAGCTTTCAAACGTTTTAATGAACTGATGGTGCTATTTGTGAATGAGGATTTTAACAAGTTACATTTTGCTACAATAAAATAAAAGCCTTTTGAGATGTATTGCATTGTGACATTATTATCATGACGACTTCTCCTCAATCTCATCAACCAAATACAAACAATATTATTCTTCATACTGTAATCACTGTATTACAGAATATAATAAGAATAACTGTTCTAAGAAGAATGAAGATTCAGCATGCGAAAACACTGCCAAAAATGTACATTCGCACAAGTGTTTTTATTTCCCACTATCATTCGGAATTAAAATCAATTAAAGTGTTAATTCCGTCATTTTTAAAGTTTGACTCTCTTTGACTCCTGTCATACCAATTTGATTTTTTTCTTAGATTATATTAACAACAACAGTAGTGTCGAAACCTATACTCAAATTATTTTTGCTGTGAATCAAATTTAGTTCATTATAATAAGCTAAAGAAACGCAATTACTGAAAGTTTTGTTCACCTCATCTATTTGTGTTGAAACTACATGAATCACTACACTGAAACTAAACAGGGCATTTTTAGTTCTCAGCATGCTTAAAGGGATATTCCACACCAAAATTAAAATTATTCATTATTCATTAATCACTTTCTCCAGAGTCCCTCCAAACCCATAAAAGCTTTGCTCATCTTTGGAACACAATTGAAGATATTTTGGATGAAAACCAGGAGGCTTGTTACTGTCCCATAGACTGCCAAGTAAAATACACTGTCAAGGTCCAGAAAAGTATGAAAAGGATTGTAAGAATAGTCCGTCTGCCATCAGTGGTTCAACTGTAACGTTATGAAGTGATGAGAATACTTTTTGTATGTGGATAAAACAAGCATAACGACTTTAATCAACAATTTGTCTAAGAATATCCACTGGAAGCAAACAGCGTACGCTCTTTTGTGTCAGCCACATCTGCTGAAATGCCCCTCTCTCATGTACACATGACAGTTAGCGGAAGATAGAGTTTATAAAGTTTAAAATACAGATATGTTTCTTACACATGTGCATCAATTCACTTCAATGCCTTTACTAAACCCAAGAGCCGTGTGGAGCCTTTTTTATGATGGACGGATGCACTTTTTTGGACTTCTATTAAACTATTGAATCTCAACACCCATTCACTGCCATTATAAGGCTAGGAAGATCCAGGACATTTTAATATAGCTCCGATGTATTTATCTGAAAGAAGAAAGTAACCTAGGATGGCTTGAGTAAATCGTAGATTAGTTAACATTTTTGGATGAACTATCACTTTAATGATTAAACTTGTTTGTAACTACAGTTATTTTATATGAGGTTAAATAAGGTTTCCTTAAAAACACTAAAAATAAAAATGTAGAAATACTCTGTGTTAAAACAAGAAAGATACAGCTTAAGAATTACTTTGAAAATTCTTTATTGCTAAAACAGGATGTGAGTAATGTAAGAAAGAACATGTGTGAGCGAACATTGTTCCTGTTTTTAAATATGTAGATTAGAAAGTAGAACTTTTAGTAATGCATGAAACTTAAAAGCCTGCCAAATGTGAAAAAAATGAAGAAGTGGGTATGATCGCTTCACTTACCTTTAACACATTAACAACATACATCTATTCAGTTTGGGAGCAGTAAACAAATAAGCCAAATATTAAACGAACGTCTATTAAAACATAAAAAGATTCTACTGAGTCACCAAAAATACGTTCGCATCCCAGCAAAAAAAATTTTTAGGTCAGCTGCTTTTACAGACATCAGTATGCACATGAAAAACTACTGTATGTTGTGCCAGATACCAACATGAAGACTGATAGCTTGCTTAACAAGGTTTAACATGGAAAAAATGCACTACACAAGATGTTTCACAACATAAAATTCACAACTTACACCAAACAACAGAAACTACCTACATATGGCATAAGGTAATGAAAAAAGCAGAAGCAGTGAGTAATGTGTATATGTGATTAACTGTACTGAATGTTCTGATTGAGATATAAGAAGTTGCCAAACTAGTTAATCCTGTACATTCAGAAATGGCATCAGATGTGTGATCAAATGTGTGTCATCACAAATCAGTTTGAGTCACTGCTTTGGTTGTGCAACAGTTCTTATTCTCATTTTGGCCAATTAGCAGAATAGGTCATTTTCACAAAGATGAGTGTTCTTGAATGTGTTTGGAACAACTTGATGCTGAGTACATTGGTGAATTTTCATTTTCGGGTGAACTGTGTCTTTAAGTCTGTGATAATATATCTACTAAACTGCAAAACAAGTAATGAATAATTGTTGCTCTGCTGTAATAATTGTATTATTATTTATATTATATACTATATTTATTTATTATAGAACTAAACCGAAAAAAGGGTTAATGAAATATATAAATATTAGAAGAAATGTGTTCATATTGATACTTGATCTCTGACACTGCTTAATAAACTTCACCTTATCATGTGAGACGCTCTTTCTCAGAAGACATGTTCTTACCTGCGTCTGTTTGAAAGCGACTCTTCGGTTTCATTGCTCATGAGGACCAGACTCGATCCCCCTTGCCCTCCTTCATGCATGACTTCAATCTGTGAGAAACCACAGGAAGACAGAACACACTGGTCAGAAACCTATATAGGTTTCAAATGAAAGAAATGGCTTTATGTTTGAGATGAATGTAAAATGTGTAATAATGATATGCAGTAAAATATTTTAAATGCAAGATCTAATCCCAGGCTAACTAGGTTTTTATACATACAGTCAGGGCTTTACATTAACTTTTTTGTGTGCTGCTGCTTGTAGTTGGATAAAATATTCTTCTTCTTTTTCTATCAGAAAGTATAGTTTTTCCATAAACATAGCACATACCGAACTGTACCGAAAATCGTGAAACTCTAAAACCGTGAAACAAACCGAACTGTGAAAAAGTTGAACTGTGCCACCCCTACTGCATACAGTACATACAAATGCTTATGTAAAAAAAAAAAAAAAAAAAAGAAATTCATGACAAATACATGACAAAAAATGTTAGCATTATAATCGATAAGACAATGTTCAGTATTTGTAGCTGTGAGTATTTAAGACATACTGCTGTTGCACAAGTAGCATATATAATAATCCATAGTAGATCTATACAGGTGGAGCTGGGGAGGTAGAGGGTTTCATAGGAACTCTGAAAGCGCACTGCGAAATGTGAAAATGTTTAAATGTGAAGCAGCAAGCTCATTGGCTGCGTATGCAACATGAACCAATCAGCTTGTGCCAAGTAGTTTAACACTGAAATATCATCAGTCTGAATTATTGGCACCATCAGCCTGCACCATCTAGGGTTAAATGACAAAACTTGGCATATATTTCAGACGTGACCATGTAACTGATATACCTTGATGCCACCTTTGGCTTTGCGAATATTCTTTCTTTTTGCCAGCTCTGCATCACTGGGCTGCTTACTGGGGCAGGAGTTTTCGGTAGCTTTACGATTTGATGCTGTTGAGTTTAAAACAGAGTCAAGCAAGCTGGAAGGAATTCATATTTTCCATTTAAATAATTCAGAAAACAAAGCCTGAGCATTTAATACTCAGGTTATGAACCTGAAATGAGGACATGCTTCTGGAAAATAAAAGTTAAGTAATAAAATTACAAACAAATACTACTAAACCAGTAGCAGACTGGACATGTATGCATTTCAGTCAACATACACTTGTGTTTTTTTTGTTTTTTTTGTACTTACTAGGTGCAGTGTGATGTGGGATTTTAGGTAAAGTGCGTTTTGGTGAAGATTCAGGTCGAGGTGCAACTGGTTGCACTGGCCTTGTTTGCTTTGCAGAAAGCTTTTTCAGACTTGCGTGTCTTTTCTCAAACATCTCTTGAACTTCATCCAGTGTTTTTAGAGCGGTTTGTGCTTTGCCCTGCATGGGATGAGATAAAAGTGTTTATAAAATCAGTTATTTATCAGAAAAAGTTGATCGGTATCATCTTCTACAGTGGGCTCTGAAAGTCTGAAACACAATTTCAAATCTGGAATTCATCTAATTTTCACCTTTTGGAAAATGTAAACTAAATTGGGGGGGGGGGGGGGTGAAATATTTAATATTCAATACTATAATATTCCAGTTCAAATGAATAAAATGTACAATATTTTTAAAAATAATAATTAAGTAATTTATAATATTCTATATTAAACAATGTTAACATTCCACAACATTAATCTTTACTAATGTTATTTAATAAAAATGCACCTGTTCTTTGTTCTGATTATTAAATAATATAATATAACATAATATAATCACTTTCATTATAGTTTTGATAAGAAAAATGTATTAGTAAATATTGAAATTAGCATTAGCTATGATTAATTGATGCTTCAGAATAATTTTTCATTGTTAGTTCATGTTAAACTAATGTAGCTGAATAATGTAGATGAGTCTTTTGGATTTGACTGTATGCAAATGTATTCAACTGTAATGCGCTTGATTTGCACCTTGACCCAGTCTGACAGGACGATCTCATACTGGTTGCTGAGGTCTTTGAGGTGACTGAGCTGCTGCTCTTTGGCTGAATTCATGTACCGCTCGATGTCCTGCAACGCTGCTTCTGCACCTTCTTGGGTCTGACATCTGTCCACAGCCTGAGAGGCCAGCAGATACACTCCAGTCTCACACCACTGGTTCACCTGCCAGAGCACACACACACACACACAGAGGCACATCAATGCATCTATCTTGGAACTCATTTAAAATGAGAAAGAAAAACTGTGCAGCTTATTTAATTCATCTTAACCATAAAAATTATTAAAGAAAGCGGTTATAATATTTTTTATTTATTACGCACACAGATCAAATTTAAGTCACCCATTCATTATTTGTTATCTACACTGAATGCTTTTTTAAAATTTTTTAATTTTTTGCTGTAGAAACTGTATTTATTATATTGTAAATTTCCCCCCAAAATAAAAAGAAGCACAGTCAATTAAACAATTTTTTATGTACAAAAATGTAGATAGTATTTTCTTATCCTTTTCTTATTTTTCAGTAATCCTTGTTCTGATATTTTTTTCCTGTTTAAAACAAAAAATAAACTGTTCACATTAACTGAAACAGTTGAAAATTGTGTAAAAATTTGATTAAAACTGAAAAACATGAAGACATTTTTAAAATGTTCCCTTAGCAACTATAATAATTGAAATTTTAAATAAGTTAAATTAATAAATTGAAATTTAAGTACTAAAACGGAATAAATAAAATAAATGAAAATAAGTAACAAAATACATACATTATGTAAAACTTCAATTAAAATTAAAATGAAAACTGAAAATATAAAAATAAGCTAATTCAGAATATTGATAGATAATAGAATGGTATATAAATAATAAACTATATACAGTACATAAGCACAATTGTGCAATTTTTGTCAAGCCATACTTGCATTAATGCACTGCAAAATATAATTATAGTTTTATATTTTGTTTATTTTCCTCAACCTTTCTCTTGTTTTATTCTTATATGAAATGAAATGTTCTAAAATGGCGAAAACATTCAACTAAGATATATATTTTTTTGGAAACGTCATCTCTCAAAATCAAACATTTTCCATGTCTTGAAACAATCACCCCAAGGTAAAATCTGTGTGTGGTAATTTGACAGGATGTGTGTTGTTTGGCGAACCTCATCGATTCGTTTGTGGATTTCAAGTGATTTGGTCAGAATGTCCCGTTTCTTTTTGGCCTCATTGCTGAAGTCGTCACAGATCCGCCGCAGTTCGACACACTTGGGCCGGATGGAGTCCACAGCGTAGTGGTCACTTTGAATGAGCTGGTCACCATGCTGAGCGTGAAGCTGAGCTTTCTCCAAAGACTCCTGTACAGATCAATAAACACAAGAAAGCTATGAATAAACATATGAGGAATGATTTACAATACACGGTTGACTTGCAGAGTCGTAACAGCAGCAACGCTATGTTTGTGTCTTTTATTCATTTTATTCATTAATTATGTACCACATACTTTCACACAGTACCTGCACGTTCTTGGCATTCTGAAAAAGGCCAAGAAAAAAAACATGCTTTATCTTTCTAGATAAGCTGGTTGCTTGGAAGAGGAAAACCTTCCATGCAAAACATGCCCTGGTAACCAGTACTGCTGGTCTTTTTCAAGACACACTTGTGTTATTAATCCTTGGAAACAGATGTCTAAACAAACATTTTTTTTAATTGACATTGTATTTGTTTCAAAATTCAAATATGTATGCAAGTGAATACATTAAAATATACAAGCTTTTACAAATAGTGTTTCTTAAATATTATGAATGTATTTGAATGTATATATATTTTACAATATAATGAAACAGAAAACAGTTATTTCATTCTGTTGTAATTTTGATCAAATAAATGCAGAGCAAAAGAAACCTCTTTTTAAGAAAATATGAGTAATTATTTTAATTATTCAGTAGTGTATAGGATTATATAAATATGTATTTATACAGTGATTGGGGGATTTATACGGTGACTGGGGAAACAGAACAGAACAAATGGTTATTGTTGAGCCCGCTATGTAAACTCAATGGACTGCTTTGCATACCAGGCCTGATTCCAGATTCAAAAGATTTTGACCTGAGCTTTGTCCTCCAAAGTTTTCAGATCCCCCAGCAGATGTTCCACCCGAGCCACACAGTCCCCGGTGTCAGACAGGCCCAGCAGGGTCTCCATCAGGCCATCCAGAGAAACTTTCACCTGGTGCAATAGATGCAACAGACTCATTTCAACAGCTTGGTTGACTAGTCAACTGCTCCAGGGATATCTGGTATATAATGACTGCCTACTAAGGATACAGAGGCACACCCAATGCATCATACCTCTCTGAAGTCCTGCTCAAAGTGTCGTAATTGTAAGCACTGCTCTAATTTAAGGTGATGCCTTGACCAGAATTGTTCAAATGCATTCTCTGTCTCATCGAGCTGCGCTAACAACCTGAGACAAACAAACAAACACACAAACGCGTTTACAGTGTGCATGTCAGAATTAGATTTCACAGAGGAACATGAGATGACACCAGGCTTTAAAGAATAATAGCACAACTGTAACAAGAACTGCCCAAGTCTGGTTAAAATAGAGGAAATGGCTGTAAATTCCAAAAATACATTATTAACGTCCCTACTGTGAATGACTCATGGAACGAGTAAAAAAATTACTCATGGTATGAGTTTAAAAGATTTGCTTATAATCTTTCATCAGAATGTAACTTGTTCGGTGACTCTTTTTATTTGCTGATGCCATCAAGATCTTTTTTTTTTTTTTTACATTCCTGATGGTTAAAATCTCCAACAAAATCGATCTTCTGTTTTGTTTGTGTGTTTCATATTGAATGTCACGTAGTCACCCAGAAACGTGTTATGACATTATCCCAGCCAACAAGTTATGAACGATGTTAGAACGCTTGTTCAAAGTTATCTGGTCTCTAATAATGTTCTGAAAATCTTAGCACAAGAAGGGGAAAAAGCTTGTATGATTTGGAAACATAACATAAACATAATTAAATGGGAATGTTAGCAACATATTTTTGCTAGCTGGTCTGGTCTTTATCTTCACAAAACTTTAAGCACACACAAAAAAAAAACTACGTGTCGTAGATGGATTTATTTGGTTTATTTCTCGAAACATTTTAGGCATTCGTTTTAGATTTTTATATGTTGCTGCTTATTTCCAAATGTAAACCGCAACATTCCGATAAAGTCTGCAAAACATTCTGATAATGTTCACAAAACGTTTAAACGGAATGTTCGCATTACTAACATTCTTTTGTTAGCTGGGATTCTCCTTAAGCTGTAGAGTATTATAATTAATGGTGTAACGTTTTGTGTTTTGACAAACCTCTCGGCAGTTGTTTGGTTCTCTACCTCATCTGGGTTCAAAATGTGGCTCTCGGCTTTGCTGGCCTGCTCTTTGATACAGGACAGCAGAGTATTTCCTTGCTTTATAGCCATTTTCAGCTCATCCTGTGCAGGGAGAAGGAAACGGGGCAGATGAATACTGAATTAATTTGTATATATGCAAAACACAGTAAATCAAGATAAATACAGATCAGGTTTTATTGTTCCACACTGTTTTAGAAACGGTTCAGATAAGAACAACCCGACAACATTCGGCAATAAAATAAAGGACAGAACTATAATGACATCAAACGAACCAACTCGAACTACTGTTTTCTAAATGTGATGAGCGACCTGGAGCTTATCGTGTTTTTCGGTGTGTGTGATGAGCAGATCTTTGGTGCACTGGACGTCATTGGGAAGTTCGGTTTCTGCCAGGTCGGTTCCAAACTTCTGCAGCATCTTTGCTGTGCTCTTCACCGTTAATGCAAAGTTCTCAACGGCCTAGGGCACAACAGTTTAACACAGTCTGAACAGATAATATGCATATGAGGTTACATATCTTGCTTTTAAAAAACTTAGCATTTTTTTGCATTGCACATACAGTGCATTTATGTTTCTGTCTTTCTGTTAATATGATATTCATTTTTAGCTTTCGTACTGTGCGATGGTGAATCCATTGACTGTGGCAGTAGTCCAGGGTTCCCCCGAGATCGCAGGTCAGCTGGCCTTTGTCAATGTAACCATGCAAGTCTGACAGGGAATTTAACATAACAATCTACAAGAGAAGAGAAAAGAACAAAGAACATTTCTACAATGCTGCATGTGATTGCAGCTGTTATGACTAACATATCTAACTCATCTGCATACGACATTTTGTGAAATTGAAGTATGTAAACAACAACGCGACAATCATCATTTCCTTAATGTGAAAAGAGTAGCAGGATGCAGATGATAATCTCATGCAGCAGGATATGCCATGAATATGTGACAAAGCTGCATTACACACATTCACCGCCACCACCTTGACGTAAGCGCAGAGATAAGGCATCACTTTAATGCACAGAGCAGGAACCTCAATGTTTTTTGTAACACTGCTCCCTGTGTCTTTTTTAAAGTGGCGTTAAAACAGGGTTAGAGATTATTTGTAGATTAACACCCTTTCAAACATGAATAATGCAACAGGGTGACCGGCTGTGTCAATAATTAAGTGGATGAGTGATCATGGTTACAAACACTCCAGGGTGCCATGCGCATCGTATGGCGAATGAACGGACGTGCCGAGCGTCCAGACAGACAGAAGCATGCTTACCGGTACCTTCAATTTGAAGTCATCCTTATGTAACCGCATACTGACATCAGCTATGGCCCTCTGGAGGAGACGTGAGGGTTTCAGAACCAAAACAAGCTGGAGATTTCCCGGAAAGGAGCCCTTCAGGTCATGGAAAAAAATTAAACACAAAAGTTTAGACTTATTTCTTCGACAATTCTGTGACCATATAAATACTTACAACCTTTTTTGTCTTTGTAACTTCTTGAACTAATAAAACACACAAACACACACACACACACACACACACATATATATATATATATATATATATATATATATATACATACACATTTTTTTATGTATATATTTTTGTTTGTTAATGTATTATAATTAGAAAGATATCATATAATATATATTAATGTATTATATGTAACATACAAGTAAAACATAATATTTTTCCAAGTAATAAATAAAAAAGAGATTATAGAAGTACATTTACTGTAAGTAGATATTTTGTTTACTGTTTTTTTGTGCTATTGTAATTGTTTGTGAAGTTTACTAGACATTTCTGAATTAAAATACTTTCAACACAATTATTATTATTATTATGGTTATACTATTATTCAAAATATTATTTGATTAAATTGCAAAACATAAATCACTAAATATTACTAATATTACAATGAAACTTTTGTTAAAAAACACTTACTGTTTAATAAAATCTGTTTAAAAAAAGTAAAATAAAAATGAGAATTTATCATTTTTATTACATATAAAATTATTTTAAAATTCATATTAAAGCTCAAGTGCTGCTGTCATTGAAGCAAATGAGGACATAAAAATACTAAGACATTTTTATGCTTATAACTTGTAATAGAATATTACTAATCGAAATATTTAAAAAATATCTTCATGGAACATGATCTTTACTTAAAAAAAAGAAGATAATTTTGACCCATACAATGTTTTTTTGGCTATTGCTACAAATATACCCCAACGACTTAAGACTTGGTTTTGTGGTCCAGGGTCACATATACATACATATACATATTATATATATATATATATATATATATATATATATATATATATATATATATATATATATATATATATATATATATATATATATATATATATATATATATATATATACACGCATACACACACATACATATGTCAACTTGAAAAATATAAAGTAATTGAATAGTCCAAGTTTGTCCAACTTGATTTCAATTTATAGGCCTATCGATTGTACATCTTGATACTGTACATCTTGTTCTTTTTTGCTTTTATCTATAAACATCATGTTAACGTCATAAAGCTCAAGCAAGAGCCTGTACAAACCGCTATCCGTGACAGAGAAGCGAGTGCGGCGTTCCATTTGTCCTTCCTGCGGTCCAGGATGATGATGAAGCCAATGCTAGCAGCATCCATGCTGGACAGATGAAGGACAGAACCAGACAGGTCAGGCATGAAAGACAAAACCATCAGACAGAAATCAAGCAGAAAACGGCTTGTTCTCACAGCTGCTTTCACAACACATTTTTAAAACTCATTAACAATGGCAATAAACCTTAGAAGAATAAATGAGTTTTCACCTTGGTATGCTGGTCAGGTATGTGACAACATTAACAAAATCCTCATCAGACACTTCATTAAACCCTGAGAACTCTGGGAAGGTGATGATGGGAGATCCATCTTTTCCTCTTCCTCCTGCAAAAAATGTTAAGGAATTTAGTGCTTATTTTTTAAATAGTAACTATTCACATTTTTTAACATGTTATAAATGGCACTCTGGCAATTTTATTTATGTATTTATATTTGCTAATTTATTATTTTTCTAAAAGTGTAATATATATAAAAAAAAATTCAGTTTCTTTGCAGTTTTGTTTGGGGTCATAACCAGCACACAGTTTCTATGCAGCATTTACACTTCAACAGAAACTACTCACACTGAGTGAACATGCATGCAGCAGAAACCAGGTGTGAGCCTGTGAGGCATTATGGCCCACATTGATTTTTTATTTTAAACTAGGCCATTACCTGTAAAAACCCTCTTGCATTACTTGCTTCTGTATTTAATCCTTAAAATGAAGTATTCATCACACACTTATTAATTATAAAATATATAAAATGTATTATTATATGTCTTTGATTTAGGAAAATAAGAACCACCTCCTTTCAACCACAATGGGGCAACAGTGGACTATCTATTGAGTTCTGACACATTCATAAATAATCTGACTTTTCACACTAAATAAAATAATAAAATAATAATAATAAAAAATAAAAAAATTGAACTGGTTACCAACTTTTTTTTTTATATACTATATAAAACTGATACATTTTCATGCTCACATATTCTTGCTGCTTACTGCTTACTCTGCAAATTCAATATTACTGAAATAAATTATTGAGTCGTACACTTGTATGCTACATTTTAATTATGCTACATTTTAATTATACTTGATAAAAATGTAATATGGTATGGGGCAATGAAATATTTTAACTACTGGTTAAAATTTGGCCGTTTTTAAACATACATTGTCATATTTTCATCAACAATTGTGTTTGAGAAAGAACAGATCACACAGTTTGACGTCTTTAAATAATCACATATCTTTAGAATTCCTCTGATAACCGATAATAGCAATAGTTTCAATTAAAATCATCTCATTTCAGCAAACTGGTCTGGAGTCTGAATATGTAATCGCCTCTTGAACAGCGATTCTTCTTGTGCATTGTGCTCATTCCCGAGAGAAATTTGAAGAAAGATGTGTCTGTCTGCAGTAATGAGGAAGATCCCCTCAAAGGTCACATGTTCATCCATTTTTAGACTTTACAAGCCACAACGCTTCACTCGGGTGATGTATACGTGAATCTTTTAATAGTCTCCAACTATAGACATAAAGAAGTGCATGTTTATTTTCCATTTATATTTATAATACGCAAAACAAACTAGATCTAAAACGATCTATCTATCTATGTCTTGTTTGAACAGACATGTTTATTGTTTTGCACGTCGCATCTGACCTTATTCACTAGTGAACGAGACACATTTGAAGTCTATTCGATTACATTTCTAATCGTCCTCTGTGATTCACAGAGTCCTAATGGACGAAAATATGCTTTTCAGTGGAAAGCGGCACTTAAGACGAGAGGAGCCAGCCTAATAGATTGCACAAAGTATGCTGGGTGTGTTTTTCTCTGTAACATTACATAACTGGTGCAGTTTTGATGGATGGTGCAGGCGTCTTGGCCGATGAGGAGACAGGGAGATCTGACTGAAAAGCTCTCCATAGAGCAGCGAGTCCCTACTACATCAGTTTTCAGAGAGCTCTGTGTGCGCTGAAAGCAGTAATCACTGCTGTTTTATTAGCTAATATGAATTGTTTTGTATAGTTAACATTACTGGCAACTTCATGACAAAGGCTGGTTAAAATGAATTATAAATAGAGCCAGATTCACTTTATGTATGTTACAAACAGTAGTGACCAGCTTGAGCAGTTCCCTGATTGTTTCTTTCTAGAAAGCAGGACTGTGGCGTAGCCTAGTGGTTAAAGACCTGAGCTGGCAAACAAAGAAGTTTCAGTTTCAAAAAGGGTAAAAAATTAAAATTAAAGTCATTGTTAAATGAAATAAATTGGCTTGTAATTTAATGAGAAACTATATAATAATAAATTGTTTCATTAAATCAAGAATGAGTCTGATCTTGCTGACTTGAGTAACGCAAAAAACAAAACAAAAAACATGTTTACTTCAGTGGTCACATGTACCATCAAAGATTTATCTAGCATCATCCATGTGGCGACGAATATGTTACAGATTTCTGGAAGCCACTAAAATGTATTGTAACGATATAGCAATAGTAAAATGATAGCTTAGGTTTAAAGATATTTTTTTTATGGCTAATAAGCGATAAGTATCTTGTATCAACATTCCAAACCACTATGTGAAAATGGAACACTAAAGATTTATCATAACATCAGATTGTATTGTATGGAAATGGATATTCATTTTGAGATTCACCAAGCAGCCCTCGGGTATTTCTCATTTCATTATTATATAATATGCATCACGGGAAAATGAGACGTCTGTTTTCTCTGACTGGAAGCGCTAATGAGCATCAGAGGGAATGGGAGGGCGGGGAATTGTACGACAGTACTGACACGAGTGGATGTGATTCGCGTACATGAACATCAGCTAAGAAACTGACCCACAATCAGGAAAGGGTCAAGGTTCAAAGGCACCACCAACAGCTATACATAGAGAAGGAAAGTAGATAGCTTTATTTTGTCTCAAACTAAAGAGCAAACAGATATTTCCATTTCTCACCTGAAAGAAGCGCAAACTGCCTGTGAAGTTGTTCGATTATGTCGACAGCCAGTAACGGCCTGATCTCCTGCTGCATGATCTCATCTGTGACAAAGAGAAGAACGCACAGGAGCATTAGAAATCACTTCGACATGCATATAATTCACATTCGGGATATCGGTAAGTCACAAAGTGCATCAGCGGCCCGACCCTTCAGACTGACCGTCTGCGCAGCTGCTTCCTTAGAGATGACCTTTAGCCATCAACACAGCCTCTGGTTTGTATCCGTTCATCAGGGAAGCGCTCCTTCAAACAAGCCATTCTTTTATGCCTTAGGCTTTTTTCAAAAGAGCGCTCGAGTGCTTCTATTCTGATCTACTGAGGGGTCACCCTAAAGCCCGATGAAGTCTGTAGACGAACAAACGTTCTTCTGTACACGTACACAGAAGACTGCATTAACATTGACTTCTCTTTATCAGACCCTGATAAGTCTTGTGAGGAAACTTGCTGTGGGCTACAAACAACGCCGATGAGTTACTACTGAAATTGGGGATGTGTTCGGGACGTGCCGGTGTAAGTCTGAAGCCTATTAGCTGAAGTAAATATATAGTCAAAATTTTTGACAGGCAGCGTGCCATAAACCGCAGAACAACAGAAATTAGTGCTTTTTTATTTTAAGCCCTCACACATCCTTGTCGAGTGTGTTCTACAGGAAGAACAATGTGCGTCAAGGAGCATGTGAAAAGCAGATGTTATCAGCTGGCTGTGGATTCGCTACCATTGACATCTACGTGAATTACAATGAGAAGCCAAAGACTTCCCAAGAGGAAAGTCACAGAGACCGGATCATACAGGACCACTCCTACAGACAGAAAAAACAAACACTGAAAGCATACTGTACTGAAATCTACTCTTTTTCCAAGAAAAATAAAAATTATAGAAAAAGGCAACTTTTTTTTTTTTTTTTTTTTGCGGGGGGTGGGGGGGCATACATTTTAGTTTGATCTTACAATTTCTTTTGCGTGGTCATTCAAATTTTTTCAATACTATTAATACTTTGTCGTAAATAATTTTATCCAGCAAGCATGTGTTCAATTAATATAAAGCAATAGTGAAGACAGCAAGAAAAATTTAAGTTTTGAATAAATTTGTAATTCACTAAAGAATCCAGAAAAAGTATCATAGGTTTCCAATGATTACAATGATTTCTGTGGGATCATGCAACACTTAAGACTGGAGAGATTTCAGATTTGTATCACAGGAATAAATTATGTTTTAAAGTATATTTAAATAGAAAAACATAATTTGTATAACCATTAAATTGTAATAATATTTCACAATATTACTGTTTTTTTAGTGTTGCATTTTTGATCAAACAAACGCCTTGATGAGGATAAGAGGTGTCTTTAAAAATACTTCATTTTTAAAGTGAACTGAAAACAAAAAATACCATTATAGTGGTTTATCATTGAATCTCAAATTCTATGTTATTCAAATGAACTAAAAAAGATGAACAAATTAAAATTGCATATAAAAAAATAAATTTCTTCACTTTAAGAATGTTTACTTGTGTGAGATATGATATGAACTCCTGTACATTTTAGGAAAAAAAAATCAGGTTTTACCAAGGGAAAAAATTGTCAGTGGCCAATAATTTTTTTTATTAAGCATTAAATTCCCCATGTAGAAGCAGGTTTTCTGCAGCAGGGCAAATGATGGTCAGCATGCCAAGAGATTAAACCCCAAAGAGAACCTGCTGTTAGTTACGGGCTTAAGCACACGCCACGTGCACATAAAACACACACACACACACACAGCTCATGCAGACTCATGGTCCACTGCCCTCTGTGTTCTGTAAATCTGGCTAATTGTCAAACTAGACCACAAATCCTACTCTGACCCACACAAGTCTGAAGAGCATGGTGAACTATAAAATCCTTTCTACTGTCCCAGCTTACTCTCTTTAAAAAAAGGTGCTTTAAAAGGTTCTTCACAGTGAAGCCATAGAAGAACCATTTTTGTTTCCACAAAGAACCATTCACTCAAATGTTCTTTAAAGAACAATCGCATTCTTACCTTTTTTATAATCGGAGAAACCTTCTTTTGTGAAACAGAAAGGGTCTTCATATGTTAAAGGTTCTTTATGGAACCATTTAGACAAAAATGTTCTTCTATCTATGGCATTGTGCAGCTCCTTTATTTTTAAGAGTGTAGTACGCAGAGGAATCTGAAAGACATTTGTAGGTTGACAAATATCTGTGTCGCTATCAAAACACCGAACATCCCAACTAGTCTGACAACAGCAACATTGGCTCAGCCAATGAGGTGAGTTCAGGGGCGGGGCCGATCTGTTTGCCAACCAATGGAAGAAGAGAACCTTCACCACTTCACATGGGATGTTTGCTTCTACAAATTCACCAGACGCACTGAACAACACCAAAACAGCAGCATTTCAGAAAATTTTGTCCAGAGGCGCTTTTGAGAGCCAGAAACTGTTTACAAACTGGCGAGTTATTCAAAGACGCATTTCAATATGATACCAAGAGTTTGCTTACATAACAAGAAGTCAAAGTTTGTCAGATGAAGATCGCATTTCTTAGAGCAGATTCGGAATAGTAATAGTATTGAACGCAATAACCCCAAGGACACGATGTGAGATGCTTTAAATACACTGACCTTGGTTTAGAAAGAAGCTGTACTCAGGATGTCAACATATCGAAGGGAAATGAGTCTCTACCTATGACTCCTTTAGCTTGTTTGATCACTGTGATTTGAATTTAAACACTTCATCCAGAGATCACATCTCTTCGGCTTTACTGAACGCAGCTGCATGCATAACAAATGGAGAGAGACTGATATCAGACATTGATAAAGACTCTGTATTGACTCCACTCACTTTTTCCAGCTGCACAACTTTGATTTAAGAGTTTCCTCAATGGAGAACTGAGAGAAGCTACCAGCTTCTAGCAAAAAGTCTCCAGTGAGCATCTGGTTAGGGGGAAGAGGTGGTATAGATGAAAAGGAGGTTTTGAGTAAGATGTATTCCAAGCAGCAAAGCTTTAAAAAAAAAAAAAAAAAACATGTTCTGGAGTCCAGCTGGACTGAACACGGACAGCCTGAGAGAACAACTATGTTTATGTACCAAGAAGAAGCATTTCCCCAAGCATTAGTGTTTTCAGCTCTGGCATTGTATGGCCTTTCCTTCCCATTGTGCATCAGTTTACAAAACTGCAATGTTCATGGAGAACTGAATCTCACATATTTTTGGTCACATAAAGAGCAGGACACGCCTACATTTCTGTAAAGTCATTGTTTCAATAGGATACCCTGTGCATGTTCATAAGAAGCATTATTTTGATTATTCAGGCTTGTTTGCTTTGGGCTACTAGGTCCTGTTAACCCAATCAGAGTATCTGGTTACCAAGGGATGATGAACGGGACTTCATCCTATCTGTTTGGGTAATTACAGAGCTCGTTAATCACTCCATTAGCAAGAGTTCAACAGTCAGATGATCAAGTGCCAGTCACCTGTGCCGTCCCCACTACAATACTTGCTTTTGTCCCAGCATGGGTCAAGATGTCAGAGTAAATATGCTAAACTCACTTACAATTGCAATTGCTAAACACACTAACTTGCACACTTAGTACAACACTGATTGCATTCACATGCAGTGGAGACGCTGTGACCAAAATTAGCTGAGAGGCATGAGAGGAGCGAAGGAGCCTGAGGGTGGAGATCCGCAGAAAAGCCTTCTGTTAGTGTCCAAAAGACAACACAGTATAAGACAGGTGAGAAAAAACAGTCGCAAAGCCAACAAGACCTGATGTATATTGATGGGACAATGACACGATGCTCATTGTTTATCCAGATTAATACATTTTGAAAACAAATCCTACATACAATGACTTGAGTGCATGCTTTTATAAGCATTTTAATCTCAAAATGTTATTAAATTTAAAATAATATAAAATAATAATATGAAATTAATTTATCATTTTAATTATGATACAACAACAAATTTGATCTGGTTTATAATATAGAAAGTAATAGATAGATAGAAAAATCCTGATTTTGTGTGTGTGCTTTTACCAAGAAATATTTTATTATTATTATTATTTTATAATTAAGATACATTGACATGTATTTAATGTGTATGCACTTAATATTTACTTGGAATAAGTACTATTTACGATGGTCAAACAACATGACATTGTTACATTTTAAAATGTGTTTTTAGTTATTAAATGACTATAAATGCTATAAAAAATAAATAGAAAAATCCCCAAAACTATTTGAAATCCACACAAATATAAAGAGTATATTTGAAAGAATGTGACATGTCTTTATGACATTTGTAGGTTGACAAATATCTGTGCCACTATTAAAACACTGCTCTGTGGACAGTCTTAAAGGTCACTGGCCACTGGTACGGAAAGCACCCCTTATGAACTAAGTGAAGATGAACTGTAATGGATTCAATCATCAGCTGCTGGAAGAAAAAGCACAAATCAGCTCTCAGTGGTTTCATCTTCCTTTTTCTGAAGCATACCCATGGTTTCATTTGGGGTCAGTGCATCAAGGGTTGCAGTCAAACAGAGGACACTGCTGCATATCATGTAAACAAATCCAGTTTGGAACTCGATCACGAGCCGTAGGGGGTCTCAAAGTGCTTCTGAACTCCTACAGTGCACACTCTACCTGCTCTTCCATGACACACGGAGTGACTGTTACAGAATCAACACAACAGCTTCACTTCACAGCCTGTCTGAATCCCAACGGCAGACGTTTAAGGAGCGTCCATGGGATATCCAGTCCATTGTTACCGCTCTACTTCCCTCTGATCTTTATAAATTAGTGTTGCTGAATGACAAAGGAGTCTCAAGACAAGTCTGAACGGCTGAGTCTCAGGCAGCAAAATAAAATAGTCATAAAATCAAAGCCCAATGTTAATGGTTGCAGTGAAAGCTTTATTCAAGGCTCTGCAGTTCATTAATGGGATTGCAATATTTTATGGCAGGCAAGACCCAGAATCTATCATATTTCCCCTAAAGAAATCACTGAAAGTAGGGGAAGAAGTCCCAGAGCTCCCAACACTAGCACATAACACCCACACACAAAAAGAATTTACATTCCTGTAGGCATCGATTTCAAAGCAATACAGCTTGGACAAGGCATGTGTCCTGATGCTGCCTATACTGAAAAAAAAAGAGAGAAAAAAATCCTCTTTTAAATGATTTTGTAATTTTTTTTGTTTTAAAACAGGTTCACTCACTTAAAAAAGAAAAAAAAATGAGGATGAGGAAATTATATATATATAATTTCCTCATCCTCATTTCATTCTGTATAAGTTTATTTCTTCTGAAATGTTTACCCCTGTGTGTCCCAGTTTTGTCTTTTTATTTATTTGTAATGTATTATTTATCAAGAACAGCATAAATTTTACCAAAAAAAAATTATTTTCTCATTGGAATTATATTATTTCATCATCATTTCCTTTCATGAATCTATTTTACACTAGGTATAAAAAATAAAAAAATTACACAGTGTCTCCACCGAAACCTACTCAAACTGCAATATTTAATACTAATATCATTTCAGCATAAATTAAAGCATTTTTGTTAATATGCTTTCATTCTGTTGGCAGATTGTTTATAATTTTTTTTTTTAAATGTATCATTTTACACCCCTTGAAACATTCCGTCTTCTGCTTATGCAAAACAGTGGCATTATGTTAACAAGCTGGCATTTAAAGGGTCAAAATTCTGAAAATAATTATAAATCAATCAATCAATCATTGTCAATGAAAGCAGAACAAATATTAATTTATAATATTTTATTAATTTTTTGTTACACTTACAATTTTGTCCTCTGTTGATCTTTTATCAAAATTGATGCACAAAGGAAAAGTCTAAAGAACACTAGCCATTACTGACTTTCATTATATGGACCAAAAAAAACAATAAACACATTTTCAGTTTCACACTGACATTTTTCAGAAAATCTTCTTTTGTGTACAGGTTTGCAAAACCTTAAATGAATAACAATCCAATTTTCATTTTTGGGTGAACTACTAAAAACAATTCTAATGTGCGCTGTTTGAAGTTCACACAAAACTTGAGCATTCCAAAACTAAATTCCAGCATACAGTATCTAACTCCCTCTCGATCCACATCCCTACGGAAAAGGAAGCTGCCCACACATGGATACAAATCAGAATGTCAGACAGGATCCTGTATCTGGCCAGAACAACAAGAACTCATAGACCCTGTCACCTGGAACAACCAAGACCTCCACCCCACAACACAGGACACGCAACAAACAAGCCGTTATGAAGTAAGACAGTGTTAGGACTGGAAGTGTAGAGGCGGTTTTCTGCAAACAGAAAGTACTCTGAATGATGAAAACAGCTTTGAGTAGACTGTCTGTGTCACAGGACCCACATCCACAAACATGTGTATGACCATGATGTTCAGATGAGAGCTGTGTAAAGTTACGTCTGACCCAGTCTGGACAGGTGCGTTTGATTACGCTGGCATGCTTTAAAGGGGCTCTTGAGGGAGACTTTGAGGACACTGGCCTCTGAACTAACCGCATGTGTGTGTGGATTTAGTCGAAAAATGTTTCCAGAAGGGGAAAGCATATATGGATCCAGATAATGTCAGTAATTTTTTTACTTGCAGCACATTTTTGAAGCAACTTTTTTTCTTTAGTGGCATACAAGGAAACACGCCAGTCTGGCATCTGTTCAATAGCAGAATAATGGCGCTTTTTAGAATGAATATTATTCTTTATAAATTCAACTCAAATCATCTCAAAAGCTTTACTGACTATCCCAAATGAGGTAGAAAATTGCCTTTAGACAAAAGGCTCAACACAAAAACATGTATCTAATTATTAAAATGATTATGATTATTACTAATATTGTTATTGTTAAAATGTTTTATAAAACCATGTAAAGTCAACAGAAAAAATTTGAGCAATCATTTTAAATTTGATGCATGCATTAAATAGTAATAATAATAATACCATATACAATTATATAAAACCAAATATTTAATTAATATAAAAAACCATAAAGTTAATATATATATATATATATATATATAGTTCATGATAACCAGAATAATGATATAATCATAATGTATTATTAAAAAATATGTGTGTGTGTGTGTGTGTGTGTGTGTTATATGTTTTCTTTGAATTTGTTATGGTTCATAATAATCATAAATATAAAGTGTTCAATACAATTAATATAAATAAAAATAAACATTTAGCTTCACCGATCAAAATAGTGTAAGACATACTTTGAAATAAATTTAACTCAGAAATTGCAAGCAAATTTCACAAATAATTGCAAAGGGGTTTACAACTTATTTCCAACTTTGAAAAATGTTTTGATTGATTTATGGATGTTATAATTTTTCTGATGGAAAATATTACTGATAATAAGAAAAAGGCTTTTGCGGTGCATACGTAGTATTCTCTGCATCATCATAATTCATACTTCCCCTAGAGACTCTCTGCAGCATACGATACTGTAGGTTTAGAGTGTGTGTGTGTGTGTGTGTGTGTGTGTGTGTGTGTGTGTGTGTGTGTGTGTGTGTGTGTGTGTGTGATTTTTGTGCTTGCATTAACTAAATTTTAGTAATAAAATTATTATATATATATATATATATATATATATATATATATATATATATATATATATATATATATATAATAAAAAACATACATGAATATATTTTTTCTTTGACTGTGCTATCATCTCACTGTCTGATTGAAACAGTCTGATTGCTGACCTCCACATCATTTACAGTTCCTCTTTTAAGCTAAAGAGGTTCATGCACACAAACAAAGCTGAATATGCCAAACGATTAAAACCCATGAAATATCAAACTTGCTCCGGCATTTCTGTTTTCACAAGTAAATAAGCCACGATGATGAATGAAGCCGCCAATCTGACCAAGCCATTTAATCCTCTTTAAGAGCGTCTGACAGTTAACACTGCAGCTTTCTCACACACACACACACACACACACACACACTAAAACATCACACTTCTCTAGATCTCACTGCAATAACGCTGAAGTATGTTTTAGTTATAGCTGCTTCAGAAGCAAACCGGAGTGAAAGAGGAAGGTGAGGATGTATGAGGAAGACATACTTCTCCTCCATGCTATTTTGGTTTCCAGACACACTCCCAGCAAACGATGATAAGACTCCATTTCTCCAGCCGAGATGCGGACCAAGGAAAAGGACGCTCCCCGTGAGTGCCGCCCACATACCGAGCAGCGGGACGGGACGGTCTGATAGCACCGGGAGCCTTCCATACTGCAGCACAAACCCACAATACCCCAGCCTGCCTCACTACGGCTCGCTGGACGAAGGTCACAGGAGAGGAAGGATAGATCAGAGTAAGTGGACAGAAGCCTTGCTGTCCCTGGATTAAGAGAACTATTCTAGTCCGCTTCTCCTGTGGTGGATATTCTTACACACACACACACACCTCCACCTGAGAGCACCATCTCTCTTCACCCAGGTTGCTCCAAACAGGTTTTTTAAGAATATCCTGTCCGTTTTATGGATGTAAATGAGGACTGGGACTGTCCAGCTCCAAAATGACAAAGATACACCATAAAATAGCATACAAATGGTCTGTGTGACTCAGGTTTTCTGAAGCCACAAACTTATATGTGAACCTGGAGCACAAAACCAGTCATAAGAGGTAATAGTTTGAAACTGAGATTTATAAATCTGAATAAATAAGCTTTCCGTTGGTCTATGGTTTGTTAGGATATGACAATGTTTGTCCGAGATACAATTATTTGAGAATCTGGAATCTGAGGGTGCAAAAAAAAAAAAAAAAAAAAAAATAGAAATACTGAGAAAATCACCTTTAAAGTTGACCAAATACATATTACCAATCAAAAATTACGTTTTTATATATTTACGGTAAGAAATGTACATAATATCTTCATTGAACAGGATCTTTACTTAATATCCTAAAGACTTTTGGCATAAAAGAAAAATCTATAATTTTGACCCATACAATGTTTTTTTGGCTATTGCTACAAATATACCTCAGCGACTTCAGACACAAATGAGGAATAGAGAGAAATGTTCTTATACAGTAAGTTAACTACTGGCACATTTTTCTGGTCACATTGCTGTGTGTCTAATCATTATTAAGCCCATAAACCTCTTTTTTCCCCTCCAGAAACACCTCAAGGTTTCCGACCAAAGTCAACAGAGCTGTAACTCTCTCAGAAATGACTCCGTATATCATTCTCAGAAACACAGAGGACAAGAAACACAAAGTTCTTCCTCAGGCACAAATGCTGTTAAAGACAGAGCGGTGACTTACACATAACTGAACCCATTGTGCTGACGGTCCCGCGCCACGCAAGAGGTCCCGAGAGCTGCAGTGACCCGCAAACTCAATCACGTAATAAGACGTTACGAGAGGTGCCTGTGTCCCTCTGAAACGCAGGCAACACACTGACATGCTTTCTACAAATATCTCTGAGAAAGCCAGAAGCACCGGTAGTTTCCTCTTCCTCTCTCTCCCAGAGAGACATTCATCACTGCGCAGCCGACTGTGGTTAAAGTACGTCAGGAAGAAGTTCTCACAAACACACAGATTCCTTTTTCACTCTCCACCCCAAAACAGAGCCCTGCTACACACACACACACACACACAAACCCCTCCCCGCATCCCTCACGCATGAGACGGCATCATGTGGCACTGCCTGTTAAATCTAAACCTGAGGACTCAACTTTTTTCTGTCACTTTCACAGTGGAAAAAAAATGTAACGTGCTAAATTGAGAAGCAAAAAAGTAGGAAACCAACCCAAACTGTGATTTCATGGATGTCTGAGCGCTCTCTTGTAGAACTTCAGACATTCCTGTGGATGGAAACCTATGAGCGTGTAAAATAAGGCACTCTTTACTCTGGAACCGTCTGGATCTCTGGAAATCACATTCAGTCTGGCACACACTCCAAAAACAAGCCCATTTGTAAGCATATAATGTATGAAATGTCCTTGAATTGAGAAAAGAATTGTTTGAAATAATTCATTGTAAGAATCTTTTTTTTTTTTTTTTTTGAAAAACTTTGTGAAAATTATTATTATTAGTAGTAGTAGTGTTGTTAAAATTATTGTTCTTTAATACATATCAAATTTGATATTATAGTATTCATCATTGACTTTCTTGACTTTACATGGTTTTATGTGTTAAAATATTAAGAACAACAACAACAACAATACGAGACATTTATTAACAATAATACTAATTCTAATAATAACAATTCTTATTATTAGTAGTTGTAGTAGTAATACGCATTTACCGACTTTTATGTTATAACATGAATTATTTTACTGCCATTATTTTTATTTAATGACATGCCATAGTTTTATTATTATTGATTTTATTATTATTATTATTATTATTATTACTATTATTATCAATAACAACAATATAATAAAATATTAATATGATGAAATATTCAATTTAATTAGTATTATTAATAATAAGAATAAAAAATATTGATTATATAATTATATAGTATAATACAACATTATATTGTATTATTATATAATAATATTATAACAATATTAAATATGAAGACAATAATAAAAAATATTATTATCATAAATAAACAGAAAAACATTTGCATTATGATAGCTTAATTCTAAATACTCGTCATAAATTATAGCTCAAGAGACTTTGGGTTAAAGGACAGTATCAAGATAATGAAAAGCATATATAAATAATATACACTTTAAATAATCATTTAAAATGATACAATCTTGGATACAAATAGTCTTAGATTGAAAAAGTGACCCAAAGTCCTGTCTATGGACCCTAGCAACCACATAGCAACATGCAACAAAAGAAAAAACACTGTATCAACCAAAAAGCAACATACTGCTAACCACCTGCAACACACCAGCATCATGATGCTGACTTTTACACAAGCAACCACCATTCAGAAATCTACTACTATGCATTAACTTCTAATCGGAGACCATTAGTGCTTACAGTATGAGACGTAACAGACAGATGTAAGATGAATTGATATTGTATGTCTGTGGCTTCAGATTATGACGCTAGGGTGTGTTTTCAGATAACTTCTGCCATATAAAAACAGCATGTAATTTGATTACAGGACACTATTTTAAGAGGATATAGTGGGGAATACTGGACACTCACTAATGCCTGCGTCTCTGTCTTCCTCTATCGTACAGGATTCAGCATCCATGAGAAAGACTGTGGAGCACTCCTCAGCACAATGAGAGAGGATGAGAGGGGGATGTCATAAAGCTTCAGTGATTGTCAATCTAATGGATTGCATTAGCTGAGAAAACGGTGCAAGGCTGCAAGCTCTTCCATATGACTGAAGAATCAATCTCACACTGAGCCTGTGATAAATCTTTTATGCTTGTGTGTAATGGCTTATTTTAAAGATCAAATTAATGTAATGAAACAAATTGCATGGTTTCTGCAAAGTCACCAAGGCCGCATTTGATTTCCGAGAACTAGACTTTGATTCAGAAGAAGAACTTCCTGTAACTGAGCAACCTAACATGGTGTCTGAGTAGACAATACTGACTGACATGAGTGCAGCACTGAAGCTATAACAGATATTATACAGAGGGGCACACAAAAGATGGGGGCGGAGAGAGGGGGAGGGGTTGGTGTGGAGGGAAGGAAGGAAGTACAATGACCTTCCTATTGTTCACCTTTTTTGGATTTGCTGTTGAGCGTCACTGCTGTTGTTTTATTGTGAGTCCAAAGTCTTTGGAGATACTGTCTTGTTGAAGGCAGCTTGGAATGAAGCCCAGTTCAAGGTTTTTAGGCTGTATATAGATTTTTTTTAAAGCAAAATGCAGCCAGAATCAAACCTTTCATCGTGTTATAAAATATTTGGTCACACTTTTTTAAATATTTTAAGGTGGCCTTGTTTTAGTGTAATTATGCATTTAAATAATGAGTAATATTAATTAACTACATGTACTTATGGTTAGGCTCAGGGTTCCTTGCATGTAATTATGAATAATTTAATAGTAAGTACATGTACAGTAACAAGGACACCTTAAAATATTTCAAAAAATGCTTTTCTTTTGAACTTTCCATTCTCAATTTCCATCAAAATATTAAGCAGCACAACTGCTTTTTACCATGATAATAATAAAAATGTTAAAAAAGCTGTTAGTAATAAAAGTTGATAATAATAAAAATGTTTCTTAAGTAAGCATATCAGAATGATTTCTGAAGGATCATGTGACACTGAAGACTGGAGGAATGATGCTGGAAATTCAGCTTTGCATCACAGGAATAAATTGAATTACTACTGTATATGGTTAGGGTTAGGATGAGGGTTTGGTTTAGGGTTACTTGCATGTATAATTAATTGTTATTATAATTAGTAAGAACATTTAACATGTAACAAGGACACCATTAAATAAAGTGCTACCCAAAAAAAAAAAAAAAAAAAAAAAAGTATTTTCTAACATTTCTGTGATGCTGTTAACATGTTCTCCTGTTTTTTAAAAACCTTGTCAAACCTGTACTACGTTTAGCATCACCAAAAAGCCAAGTTGTTGCCACATTCATATTTTAAAGTGAAGAAAAACAGGTAGAAATTAAATATACTTATTTTTCAATTATTAATATCAATTATTAATATCATTGTTATTTGTTAACTTGCATTTAAAAGTTTCTGGTTGGTTATTTCTTTTCATGTTTTTGAAAGAAGTCTCTTGTGGTCAACAAAGTTTGCATTTATTTAATCAAAAATAAAGCAAAAACAGCAGTTTTATGAAATATTATATACATTTAAAAGAACTATTTTCTATTAAAAATATTATAAAATGCGATGCAAAGCTGAATTTTCAGTATCATTACTCTTAGTCTTCAGTGTCACATGATCCCTCGGAAAAATGAGTGCTTAAGAAACACTTCTAATTATTCTCAATGTTAAAAGCAGTTGTGCTGCTTAATATTTTTGTGGAAACCCTTATACAGGATTCTTCGATGAACAGAAAGTTCAAAAGAACAGCATTTATGTAACATTATAAATGCCTTTATTATCCATTTAACCCAGAGGAAAGCTATTAATGTTTTTAATAACTTTTAAAGTGCCCTTTTTTACGTTTCAAAATATTGTTTTGGGAATCTCCTACAATAGGATTACATGCATTAAAGGTCAAAAAACGCTTTTGTTTTCTCAAACTATGCATTTAATATAACCAAATTTTCCAGCTATCTTGCGATTATGCAAATGTATTACATGTTGACGTCATGGAAGTTACTTACGACTCGTTTCAGCTGTTTCAGAATCGATTCTTTATTTTGGGAGACAATAACTTTATTTATTGTGCACGCACTTTGCAGATCGTTTACATTCACACAGCTACATTACACACTGCATGAAAAACAGTAATGGAAATGGCATAATGGGGCACTTTAAAGGCTGTGTAAATATGAATTTCAGCTAATATATGCAAATGTAACTGCATTAGGCTGAGCTGCTGTTATTGTACAGAACGCGTGACTGCTCATCTGGCATCTTCAATATTCATGAGCTCTATACCGAGAACTGTGCAATCTATCACTTAGCTTCGGATTTAACAGGAGAGTGATGTCACATCTGACCAATCAGAGCGTCATCTGGCTGTTACAGGGCTGGAGGGTCACATCTGTGACTCACTGAGAGGTGAGACGCTGCTAATGCTGATTTCCTCTGAGCACAACAGAGCCAGAAATAACTCTTATCAGTTATCCGTAGTTTGCCCAAAACCAAAGGCAGGTTTGAGAGGCACTTTTACAACACTTGGATATTTCTAACCTCTGAAGTCCAGTTCAGTGCAGTGAACCGAGAACCAATGGCTGAACCATTGTTTAAAAAGCCTGCTGGTTTTCAGTTGGCTCAAGCAGTGGTGTGTTATAATGCGGATAATGAACTTAGGAAGCAGCGAGTGTGTGTTTAAAGCACACAGTGTCTGCGTGAATCAATATGGCTGAACTGGCCCATCTCAGTTTCCATGGCAACGGGCCGTACGTCTCCCGAGGGCTGCAGTGGGGGCGGGGCAGCGCCTCTCTCTCGTGCAGGACAGCGGGAACAGCAGCATGGCACAATAACCCACTTCACTCGCTGGCATGGGGAAGCACCTGGATATTCCCATGCTTTTTATGGTGCAGGAAGATGAAAAATACACCTTCCCAGAGCGAAGACGGGTTTAAAATACACAGGTCTCCTATTCAAGCAGATTTAACTAAGCTGATTTTTAACTAATAATTCAGTGAAATCCCTCATAAGCTTCATAATTATTTTCTGAAAATATGTTACCCTGGACCACAAAACCAGTCTTAAGTGTCAATTTTTCGAAATTGAGATTTAAATATCATCTGAAAGCTAAAAAAATAAGCTTTTTCATTGCTGTATGGTTTATCAGAATCGGACAATATTTGGTCGAGATACAACTATTTGAAAATCTGGAATCTGAGGGTGCAAAAAAATCTAAATACTCTAAATACAGAAATCTAAATACTCTAAATACAGAAAATAATCTTTAAAGTTGTCCAAATTAATTCTTAGCAATGCATTTTACTAATCAAAAATTAAGTTTTGATATATTTACAGCAGGAAATTATTAAATATCTTCACGGAACATGATCTTTTCTTAATATCCTAATGATTTTTGGCATAACAGAAAAATCAATAAATTTGTACAATGTTTTTTTGGCTATTGCTAAAAATATACGCCAGCGACTTAAGTCTGGTTTTGTGCTCCAGGGTCACATATATCAAATTAAGATATGTGATTCTGACACAAACAGGTGCCATAATCTTATCCAAAAACCCTAATTAGAAAAGTAATTAAATAATAAAATCTAACTAATAAAATGAAAACACATTTTTGCACTTCGATACTCTAAAAATCTGTGCTTTCTGCTATGGATTCAATGGAATGGAGTCCTATTTAAAACTTATTGTATTAATACTAAATATTATTCTATTATAGCCTAATATTAATAAATGCATAATGTATAACGCTATTGATAATGTATATATTGAACAAAGTAATTAATTTGCTTCCTTTTTTTAAAATATTAATGTTGGTTTTTTAGGCTGGTAATGCAGTGTTAAATGTAACTGGAAATATTTAAATCCTTGTGTAAATCTTTAAGTACACACAAATATGCGTTAATAATAATAATGATTAGTAGAAGCAGTATAACAGTAATAAATAATATCTATTTATTTTGCTAAGGAGCTATATCTGAATATGACTAAACTGTATTTATTCTCTTAATTTGCTGAAAAGGCCGATTTAATTGAGTTAATTGAAGTTTGTGTTTTTGAAACAAATAGGTGCCAAATCAGAAGCAAATGTAGCTATACAAAGAGATACCTATAACCTCCACAATGTAGTGAAATAAAAATAAATAACTGTAAAATAAAATTATTTCTGCTTTGAATAGCTCATGTTGAAATTCTGTGCGCAACAGCACGACATTTAACGTTAAAATAAAGCACAGAGGTCTAAAATCCAGCTTTATTTCTATCACAGGCCATCAGGAAAAATCACCTCACGGTTTCCCCTAAATTGTGGGACTGCGTGTGAATTAGCGCTGGACAGATGAATCACAGCTGTAACACACCCCCATCATCCTCAGCAGTGAAGAATCCACTCACCAACATGGGTGATGATACAGTCCACCCTCTGCTGTAGCTCCAGTAGAGACATCTCCTCTTCCTCCTCCAGCCTGCAGAGCATCTCCTCTCCTCCGCAGCTCACCGAGGGCTTCCCCGCTCCGCTCTCACAAAGACAGCAGCCACTCCCAGCCCTTGATGGAGACTCCGAGAGCGAGCCGGTGACACCGGCAGATGAATCCGGCTCTTTTGTTCTACAGCGTGGAGGTGCGGAGAGGCTTTTGTGATGTTAATCATTCATTGTGAATCTCAGCGTCTGAGTGATGCTGGCTGGACTTTACCCGGCTCTAACACCAGCTCTGTGGCTTCTATCCTGAAGACTGTGTCAGGCACCAGGAAGAGAATCAGAGGGAGGCTACACTACCTGCCTTCAGAGAGACACAGAGCTCCTCTCACACAAAACCTGGAACCATGGAGTCAGTGGAACGGAGCCTTGTGCATACAGCCTGCAGTATAATAGTCCTGTACTTGTAATGTTTCATTAATGAAACACTATTACTGTATATTATAATATAACTTAATATAATACAATAAATTATAATGTATAATAATAATACATTTTATATAGAATACTCTTAATATACTATTATTTTACTTTATTATATATATTATTTTCCAAATGACTTGTCCTCTGTAGGGTTGTGGGGATACTTATAATATATTATATAATATAATATATAATATATTATATTATATTATATTATGTACATTCTTAGTATAAAACTATATAATACAAAATAAATAATAATTATTATTATAATTATTACATTTATTGATTTATGCAACCAGCCTGTATTGCAATATGCAAACGTATATTATATTCATTGTTGCCATAAAATGTATCAATGTATTAAATTAATACATTATTAATGAATGCAAAAATATATATAAAAATGAAAAGTATTGCCATACTGAACAATGTAATTCATTAGTGTTTTTTCAATGTTAATTATGGTGCATAGGACAGATAATAGATACAGTGATAAACTGCACATAAACGTAATTATTTGAATCCTTAATATTTATATGTAAATCTGCAAATACAAGCGAGCATGCATTCATATAATAATAATACTCATCATCATCCTCATCATTTAATTTTACACTACTACTAATAATAATATATTTAATTAAAACAGCAATAGCAATTTTATTATTATTATGCATATTTGAAAAGACTAAATGTCAACATTTTAAATATATCAAACCATTTATAATTATTATTAAAATCATTCTATACAATAATGTTAAAATGGTATTTTTTATTTTATTTATTTACTTACTTTTTTGTTGTTGTTGTTTAGGAGTGGCATCAGCGTATGACTGAGCTGGGCTCTTGTCCACATTTTGATGTGAGCTGATGGGCTGCTAGCATCTTTCCTGACAACATTGCCCTTGGGAGCCAGATCATCTCCTTGGAAACTCTTGGTGATGGGATGCCATCTGTGCTCCTGCCATTACATGCAAACTTATCGCACATATATTACTCATTAAATCAGATTAAGAATAGTGCTGAGAGTTTATCTTGCTTTTATGAAGGGTAACACTTTAGAATAAGGTTCCATTAGTTAATGTTAGTTAATGTATTAATTAACATGAACAAACAATAAATAATACATTTATTACTGTATTTATTCATCTTCGTTAATGTTAGTTAATGAAAATACAGTTATTCATTGTTAGTTCATGGTAATTCACAGTGCATTAACTAATGTTAACAAGCACAACTTTTGATTTAAATAATGCATTAGTAAATGTTGAAATTAACATGAACTAAGACTTATAAATGTTGTAGAAGGATTGTTCTTGCTAAGTTCATGTTAACAAAAGTAGTTAAATAACATTAACTAATGGAACCTTATTCTAAAGTGTTACCTTATGAAGATATGTGTAATTTATTCTTATTTATTTATTTTCCCAAACAGCCGTGCTAAATGTGTTCTGCACTTCACAGCACCACTCAGAATTATTACATAAAACAAGACTGTTGGAAATAGAAAAGTAGCTCAAATAAATGTTGTGATAATTGCAGACAATGTCAGCTTAATTATGAGCAGGATAACCATTGTCCTACTACAGTTTCACCGCTGGATGGCGATGTAGAGCCGCTTACTGACAAGAGCAATAAAGCCTGTACTGCAGCGCCTCCTGCTGGACAAACTGACTCAAACTACTGCATGTGCTTTTGTATTTACTTCCAAAAGTTAACACGAACACATATCAACAATCATAAATCTAAATGACACATTGAACGCATATTGTGATACAAAATGACACATGTTAATACCTTACCAACTGGCTTTCCTAGAAATAATCCACCATCAACCATTGAAACGAGGAAGATAAGGAGGCTGTTGTCATATTTTGTCCTTTATAACACCTCTCGGCAGACTAACGCACACGAGCGTAAAAAGAAGTGCATTGCATTTTATGTATTTTAATAAGTGTAGAAATTCAAATGTTTTCTCCAAGTTGTCTGACATGTTTAGCATAAACAGATACAGAGACAAAAATTGCAGAGTTGCTTTATGACGTCGATGTGTAGGCCAAACGCAAATTCCCCTCTCGAGGATTTCCGGTTTTTAAAACATCGGTTTAAGATTTATGAGTAAAATAATGTCTGTGGTTAACATCAGTTGAAGAGCTCTGTTATTCGAGAAAAAATAAATGCACATAAATATTTATTTTAAAACCAAACACAAAAAAACAAGTCACGTTGTCGTAGTTATTTAGCAATATAATATATTTAAGTGTTTCGCACATTTCACGATTGAGGTATAATTGCGTGTACCTTTATAACCCAGCGTTAAATTATAAAAAGAAGAAAAAATAATATATATATATATATATATATATATATATATATATATATATATATATATATATATATATATATATATATTAGGGGTGTAACGGTTCACAAAATTCACGGTTCGGTTCGATACGATACACTGATGTCACGGTTCGGTTCGGTTCGGTTCGATACGTTTTAGATACAGCAAAATGTAAAAACATCTCAACTTTTCAGAATGCCGCAAGCGCACCGCGGGTCATGTGACAAGAACCAACCAATCAGCTTCATCCTTTCCCGTAACAAGGTTGAGAGCTCAGCCAAGATGAAGGATCAGCTGATCATAGTTGTATATGGATTGCAATTTTGAAATAAATTTAGTAGCAGAGCTACTGCAAGCGATTTTTAGAGCTGCAAATCCATTTATCCTTCGCTGAAATTTCCGCGTCTCATGGAGAGAGCACGTCATTGTTGCTTAGCAAAGACAGACGCCTCATGAGCGCTTCTGCCCGAGCGCTTTGGAAAGGAAACCACTCTCTTGCCATCACCATTATAGCTTAAAGGGAATCCAAAGTGCACCCAAACACCAGACCTGTTGGTTATTGGAGGATCTTCTCATTTCTAGTCTGTTAAACGCATTGGCTATTTTGCAACGAGCCTTCAGCGCGTACTGAGTGAGCGAGCGCCTGCTGAGTAGCCTAACATAAACATATAAGATGGTGTTTTTTTCTTCTTCGGGAGTGTCAGGGGCGTTGCCTGTTACGTTGTTTGGGTTATTGGGCTACCTTGTTGAACGCATATCATTATATTTCTCTCTCTCTCTTTTTTTTTTTTTTTTTTTCAAATATAATTAAATACTCCAACGAACCGTTCGGTATACATAATGCGTACCGCGTACCGAACCGAAAGCGTCGTACCGAACGGTTCAATACGAATACGCGTATCGTTACACCCCTAATATATATATATATATTTTTTTTTTTTTTTTTTTTTTTTACTCAGAAATCCAAACCTAACCTTACTATTAACTATAACAAGTTCCAAAAATGAACTTTAAAGACGTGACCTGTAGACCTTCCTAAAATGGTATAGCAAACTTGTGTGGCAAACCATATTTCTGCAGAACATATACATGAGGAATGGATGTAACGTCATCAATCCTAAATTACAAACAGAGCTGGACTTCAGGATACATACTTTATAAACAAAATTTGAATAACTCGATAATCATGACACTTTAATATTCCTATTGACAGAACCATAAATACAAACCATAAACACAGTTCGGCATTAGTTTATTTATTTTTTTGGTCACATTTATTGTGATGAAAATTGCTCACAGTTGTGATGACACATCGGAATAAATAATTTCATAAACAACAGAGACTGTTTTCAGGAAGTAATGCTTATTATACAGTGAAATCAACAGAACTTATGACATAGATGTGCGTGTCGTAATTTAATCAACCAACCTGGAAAATGGCAAAACACTGTAATAACACTGACAGTAACATGAAAACATTAATCTCCCCCCAGTCTCTACATATTTAAATCTATCCACATATTAAATAACTTTGTTATTTAGGATTATACACAGACAAAATACAGAATCACATGTACATGTGTTAATGATAAATGGTAGATTTGTCTCTGGTTAGTGCATGGTAAAATGTCCCTCTTATGAAAAGGAATATTATTGCATTTCTTGTATGATTTTTGTATTATCGGCAGTACTAGTGTAATTCGTTCATTTGAGCGATGAGGTCTCTTCTTGGCTAGCAAATGAGTCTTGTAGAGGAGACAGATGCCCTTCCACTCAGAAACATTGTGAAAACACACTATACAGTTATTTTATTTGCAACGTTTTAACAAAATATATGTTTACTATTATTTGCATGTTTAAGTGCTACACAAAATGAGATAATGCTTTGTAATATCATTTTCAAAAAGAAGAAGAAAAAAAACAGTCCAAATCAACACATGAATTTCCAAATATGGATGTGATTTATATCAAGATGTTCAGGAGAAAATTTTGTAAAACGAGCACAGTCCTGGCTCATATGTTTACGATTTAGGGAAATCGTATCATAAGATTCACAAAATGAGAAAACTGTTCATAAAAGTACTTTTAAAAATATTGGTCACTGTTGGTAAGTAGTAAATGTTAACATCAAGTATCTTATGAAATGATGCAGAGAATACTTAGACGCACAGACACGGAGAAAGCTAATAGAACTACATTTGCATCTTCTGTCAAAAAATTGCTTCTTACTATTATGATATTTAAACTATGCCAGCAAATTAATATTTATCATGTATGTATAATAAAAAAAGAATGGATTTTATATAATAAACATATTTAGACTAGGAATTTCAATAGGATCTACTTTCAAAAAATATAAAACATACAAAAAACACTCTACTCAGTGGAAAACAAAAGTAACCTTACATGTTTTTTTTAACTTCTATAGGTGAAACTACAATTTGACTACAGTTGGACTGGAAAACACACAACCCAACAATCCTCCTTGTGGGCGGCAAATTCAAACACATATTCAAATGTTTGAAAACAAACATCTCCACACACACACACACACACACATAAAAACGTGTATATATAACAAGGTGTCTTAGCACAGACTGGCACACACTGACCAACAGAACAGAAGCATTTAGTGGTGCTTGCAGTGTGGCACGTTACAGAGTGTCGAAATACGTGAACTCACAAACTCGTCTCTCTATCCAAATCTGCCGCCTCCTCTTCATCGCCTCTTTTCTGTCCAATGGCAACTTCAACTGTTGAGCTGCAGAGTAACCGAAAGACTCACATCATCATGGAGAAAAACAGACTTTGGTAATCAAAAAGCTGATGAGAGACCGTGAGTGACTAGAGTGTGCCGTTAAAAAAAAAAAAAAAAATTATAAAAAAAATACAAGATGTTTTGTGTGACCTCATTTTTTATGAGACTGATTTATTAGTGCTGTCAGTTGATTATAATATTTAATTGATTACTAAAATTAATAACTAATTAATTCATATAATTAATTCATATTCAATTAATTTAATTCTTAATTATTTAATATGTAAACATTTTAATATGTATCATATTTAAACAATTTAAATATGAATTCATATTGAACACTTATTTCACAATTAGCCTGTTAATGCATTTCTTTCTTTTTTTGCTGAAACCAACAAATTACTTGATGTTATTCTGACGGCACCCATTCACTGCAGAGGATCCACTGGTGAGCAAATGATGGAATGTATATTTCACCAAATGTTCAGATGGAGAAACAAATTAATTTACATCTTGGATGGTCTGAGGGTGAGCACATTTTCATTTTTTGGTGAACTACTCCATTAAAATTGTGCATGCGCTAAACAAAAATCCAAAATACCCCCCCCCCCAAAAAAATAAAAAAATCATGCTTTTCCATGCATTAGACGTTCTCAAAAAATACACACAAACATGCACACAACGCCTAAAATGCTCTGAAACAAAGAGCTTGAGTGTTTCATTATTGTTCAACTCTAAAGACACAACTTTTTGTATTTTTTTTTAAGAAAAGGAAAAAAGGATTAAACGTAGGAAACATGAACCATAGCACCAAAAAGATGGAGGCCAGGCACCCACAGGACTAGTGTATATACAGTGATCGTGCACGGACGGGTTGGGTTGCGTCTTACCTTGGGTAACCAGCGTCTGAGACATTAGGAGAGGGAGCTTATGAGTGACAGGGATGAAAAATTCAGTCATAATATGAGCCTGATAGTCACACTTCCATTTTAAAGAGAACAGCATGTTTGAGCAGTTCACTAATGGGATGACTTCATAATGTAGTGCAGATCCTGAAGGATGCCAACTGGATTAAAGACGAATCCACTTTATTCATTTATTTAGGAATTACACCTTATCCACTAAGGTTCTTATTTTATTCTACTGGGAGTTGATTCCAAATTGGGAAAAAACATTTGAGCAATTCTACATATTCATTAGCATTAAAAAAAAAATTAAGCTCAAGGGGCTCAGATATGACCAAACTCTGAGAATGAAAATGTAGGCTTCTGGATCTTTTTAAAAGTAGGAATTTAGTTTGATGTGTCATAAAAGGAGTAAAACTGAACATGTCATAGTGCATTGTCCTGCATTGTTTGCAGGTGTGTGGTGAGATTAAAATGATATGTTTGAATATTGTCATGTGTGCGAGAGAGTATTCCATCCAAACCTTTTGGAGCTTTGATCTTTGCTGGTGCTGTCAGTGTTGAGTCCTTTCCAGATATTTCCAAAAGATGACTTTGTCATTTCATCCGAAATGTTGACTATGGATGGATCGTCCCTTGATGAACGCAAACACATTTTATGCATTTTAACCTTATATTATCTCCATATCTTATTGTTTTCATCTAAACATTTTTACAAAAAATTAAGACTGCAAGCTGTACAAATGAAATTACATTGTTTTACTATTACACTAAAAATGTCTCATAAAAAAATAAACACACTACTATTCGAAAGTTTGGGTCAGTATGAAAAAAATATATTTAAAAACAGTAATGTTGTGAGAAAAAAAAACTATTTAAATAATCATTTTTTTGTATTTTATTGAATTTTTCTCCAGTGTCACATGATCCTTGAGTAATCATTCAAATATGCTGATTTGCTGCATATCGATGTCCATCTGATGCCCAGTTGAAATACTGTTTTTTTTTCAGAATTCTTTGATTAATAAAAAGTTCAAAAGAACAGCATTTGTTTGCATCTGATTTATCAGCATTTATTTGATCTTTTGTTACATTATTAATTTCTTTTAAAACTAAATCTTACTGACCCAAAACTTTGAACAGTAGTGTATGTTTTCATAAAATAATAATAATTATAATAAAATAATGAAATAAATACATAAGTAAATAAGTAAACAAATAAATAAATAAATGTGCTTCCAATAAAATATTTCTTTAAAATCACTGAATCAATATGAATACTCTAACAAAGCTAGATTTAAGGATAGATAAGATAACAGCAGCTTGCCCATGATTATATTTTTTTCTTACTTACTTAAAATTCCCCTCTAAGGGCACTTGTACAATTCCTTCATCCTCCATCAAGACACACTGATTTTCCTGAAAGTGAGAATAAAAAATGTTGGTGACCTGTCCTTTTAAAACATTGTCTGCAGTGGTTGGTCAATGCCAGCCAATTGTGTTGTTGCAGGCCGCGACCAATAGCAGTGGTTGATGTGGGTGGTGGGGGGGTGGTACCTCTTGCTGTGCATCTTCCATTTTCTTCTTCTTGCTCTCGGGCATGAGGTCATCAAGCCAGCTGAGATCTCGCTTAGAGAAGACAAAGTCCAACAGCTTACGAATGAACACAAGGGCTAAGACCTAAAAGAAAACAGGCAGACATCATATGAAATACATACATATATTGTTTAGACAGATATATATATATATATAAACATAAACACATATCTTACCATCATAGGAAAGACTATGGCAGCTCTGGAAGTTTTGATGACCCAGAGAAGCACCAAGCAGCTGAGCTGGATAATGGTGAACAGGTGAACCTTTCTCAACGGGACGTGTCTCAGGTAGATAAAATCAGGCTGGTGTTTTGCTGGCATCCCAAACAACTTCAGACGATCAAAGAACTGAATGGCAAACACAACTAACACTGTCAAAACTGCACAATGTCGATTCAGTATCGTTAACAAAAAGAATTAAAGCTAAAACTTTAAAAAACTAAATTGTGTATATATATATATATATATATATATACAGTATATTTATATATACACAGGTGCTGGTCATATAATTAGAATATTATCAAAAAGTTGAAGAACCACTACGCACAGACATATGCAAGACATGGGTTTCAGCAAGCATTTGAAATATATCAGTCTTTGTGTAATGAACGAATATAATATACAAGTTGCACTTTTTGAATGGAATATAAAGCATTTTATTACAAATGACAAATTATTATAATTTACAAATTACAAAGTATTATGAATTATTATATTATGATATAAATTATTATTAGTAATTATAATATATTATTAAAATATGTAAATCATTAAACCATTCAATTATAAAGTTAAATGTAAATATAAAATATATATATCAAAAATTACAAAAGCTCATAATATTACTTAAATGAAAACTGAGAATATAAAAAATAAAATCTAATACAAATTATTTATAAATGCTATAATAGTATATAAACAATACTAAAATGACATAAGCCACTCCTACACCTGAATAAACAACTATCAAGCACAATATATGAATTCAGTTGTTGCAGTACCTGTATGCCCCTGAGAGATGATGCTCCCATATAGAGGAAAACGCCATATAAAACAGGCATTGGGATATGCTGAGCACAAAAACATAAAATAAACACCATTCAAAATGACGAAACATCTCAAAAGTTTAATGCAAGCATCATGTGTTGATCAAACTTGGTAGCCTGACTCAGTCAGAGCTTGAGATCACTGACCTTCAGTATGGAGGTCATAAACACTGAGCTGCCCATGAGGACGAATATCATGAGGCCAGTAAAGCGCTGCTCTCTGATACCCAAAAACTTGGGCTGTTCTCCAGGCGCAGAGCATTCAGACTCCAGCTTCAGGCTGTTCACGTGGGAGATAGATAGCACCGTCGCGGCCACGAACCATGGCAGGCCCATCAAAGAGCAAACGCCCAGCATCACACCCACCACAAACAGGTCCAGATGATACCCACAGCCTTTCTGTGGAGACACACGGACACAACAAAAGACATCAAGTCTACAAGAATATCTGCTCACCCAATGAAGCATATTGTGAAGGACTTAGCAACATACCTTCAGCTTGTGTTCCTTCCTGTTTATAATAACGGCGGTGATTTGTTGGTCCATGAAGATGAGGATGGTACACAGCAGAGCTGGGATGACGGTCACAATAGTGGTCCACCATGGGTTTGGTCCTATCGGGCTGATGAACCAGCCACGGTCATCTCTGGTTGGCTGTGAGAGATCATCTGATTAATCAAGTATTCCTATGCAGATGCAAAAATGAAGAGGAAACATTACTCAAAAACCTTTCTTCTTAACGACTCACTTTAAACTCATTAGGAACCTGTAGTTTGGTGGACGGGATCCCCAGAGTGTAGTCGATCAGAACCATAGACAGGATGGTGATGAAAACAGCAAAATCACTGATAATGGCCCTCACCTGTTTAGAAACACAAAACTAGAGTAAGTGCTAGAAAATGAACATAAATCTGAGCCTTAAAAATATGCATGGCTTTGCAGTGCCTGTTGACCACTGGCCATGGGTCTAAATAATTTCGATTATATATTATATTATATTATATTGCATTTTTTATATACTTTTTATATATACAGTAGATGTACAGAATAAACGACTTTCATTTGAATCAAAGTAATATTAAGTTCAATATAATTCATTATAATAATAATAGTATCTAAATATATTTGAATATAGATATAAAATATATATAAAATTGTTGAATGTTTTCATCTCAAAATAATATATATATACATGTTAACTGACATTAACTGAAATTCATGCACATTTTTGCAGATTCCTTAGTCCACTCTTAAAACCTCTTTGAGAGCCTACATAAACACACACATACAGTACTTCCACAGTTGTCTGTACTATTCTATACTGAACCACACACACGCTTCTTGCCTTGGTTGGGAAGTAACGGCTAGTTTTGAACTCTTTAAGGAAGGAGGACATGGCAACCGTGGAGAAGAAGAGAATGACGGACCAGAAGAGGACATCAGGGATGTATGGACCGTGATGACCACAGGCTCTGCCCACAAACTCACCCCTGTTCTCCACACAGCCCTGAGATGAAACACAACACACAATAATCACATCTGCTTCTGATGAAGAACTCAGATAAACATAAACTCCAGAAAAAAAGAAAAGAGGATAAAATCATATACGGTCATGTGTAACTGTGTAATAGCACAAGAATTTGTATAGTGGATTAGATTGTGTGTTGTATATTTGTGTGTGTGCAGGAGCTTAAACGTAAAGCGGAGGGAGGGGAATTGAGGTGAATGAGCAGAGGATTTGCTTTTATTAAAGTATGAGTCGCTGAAATGTATTAACCCATATCTGAGTCTGTGGGAATGTTCAGGATAGAATGGCTTTACCAGAATGTAGTATGCAGTACCATAAACTGTATGCAAATTTTCTATGTACAAGCTAGCTAGTGAGGTTATTGTGGAAAAAAGCAGCAATAATTGTAATAAATTATCTATTAAATGTTTTTTTCAGAATAATTACTATATTTGGGTGGTAATTTCACAGCACAAATCAATGTTCCCTCATAAATAGTATGTCAGAAATTATGTGCCCAGCTACATCTGATTCAAATATTATGCTAATTTACAGTGAGTGTAGTTTCAGACATTACAGTGCTTCACTCGTACTGACTCTTATTCTGCCTGAAAGAATGAAAAGGCCGAGCTGAAGGTGGAGCGATTCGACCAATCAGATGAAAGCAGCGTTTCAGCTCCGCCCACAAGTGCGAATGAAATATTGAAGCCATAAACCGAAATGATCAAAACGTACACGGACCAACTGTCTTGTCCATGTTCTCTCACTTGAATCCTCTTCTTGAGATTTGAGTCTCTTGACCTTCTGCAAGCCCCGCCTTGTTCACGCAGTGATTGACATGGCGGGAGGGGGCGGAAGATGCGATCGGCTCGGAATGCATTTTCAATGTGCACATTGAGTTATGCTACATTAATTGCGGGACATTGAATGAAAATGCAAGCGTAAGTGTCTTGACTGTGAGTGTTAATGCATTTAAGAAAAATTGCATTTAAATGATCATTTTGCCACAGTTTTTGCTTGAACATGTTAGATATATCTAATCATTTCTGTAATAAATTTTCAGTTTAATTTTGCAACTTATAAAGCGTTAAAATTAGTATTAATTTTACATATCAAAACTGGTGTATGAAATGGCAAATGAAAATTATGTAATTTAATTTTCATTTTCATTTTGCACCAAATGTTGCACAAATGTATTGGAAAATGTAAATGTAAATACAGAAATGCATTCTCATTTTACATATTGCATTTTCATTTTGCATATTACATCCCAAATTGAATATTGCTACCCATATGCTTCCATAGTTAATACACTCAATGTAAGTAAATTCAGTTCTAATTATTTATAACAATGTATTACAACACACAAGGAATAATCATAATGCATTATATTCTTAATTAATCCCTTTTTAATGCATTATAGATAAAAGTATTAAGTAAAGTGTTACCTAATGTTTAATTGCTTGAAAGCCCAAGATATTTATCATTGCATAATGCACACATAATGTATATTTCTCATACTGTCTGCAAATCAGTATTCAGCATGGTAGTATTGCATTTAGAATGATGTTTGTTCAAGTCATT
Source organism: Carassius auratus (assembly GCF_003368295.1). Taxonomy (NCBI): domain Eukaryota; kingdom Metazoa; phylum Chordata; class Actinopteri; order Cypriniformes; family Cyprinidae; genus Carassius; species Carassius auratus. The sequence goes on from NC_039253.1 coordinate 9,246,202, forward strand.
TAGAAAGATCGTATTTACAAGTTAAACGGCACCACAAAGTCATAATTATGAGTGGGACGCTCTGAGCATTTATTGAGCCCTGACTTTCAGAGTTAAAAGCATGTCAGTGAGAAAATATGGCAAACACAACAGGAGCAGAGTCTTTATTCACTGTTAATTTGTTTTAATGAATTTTTCATTTACAATAAAACTAGCTAAGTCACATGTATAATTTCTTAAAGATGAGTTTAAAGAAATCAAAAAGCAAAATTTTTGGTCAAAAATATACATCGCCATCATTGCTCCAACCAAAGTAGCTTAAAAATACTTGACATTAACGAATTCCCAACTCGTAAATGCAAACTTACTAGGAAGATTTTAATGCACCAATAGTCACACTGACCTTAACATCCAGGCCTAGCCAGTCAATATCAGATGCAGTGATGTTTTTTTCCTGCCAGTAATTCAGTGTGGCATTACTGGGCTCTTTAGGTACTGTGCACACACACCTGCAAAACACACATAAATACATCACAAAATGTCATGCTGATAACTTCATCAACATGTACAACTGAATTTATAGAAGTGACCTTGAGGAAGATCGATGTGTTTGTGTGTCAGTACTCACGAGTACTGAGTGAGCTTGTTGAGGTCATTGTGCATGTTGAAAGGGTACGTCTCTCCCAGATGAATGAGTTTCTCCAGAGCCTCGTAGATGAAAATGATGCAGATGAGGGAAGCGAAGGCTTCCTCTGTGAATCGTGTGATGTAACACACCAGTGAGCTGGCATCTGTGGCAACCAGCAAAAGACACAAAAAGGCCGTCCACAGACCAATACACACACGTAAGGAGAGGTAGGACAAACCATACTCTCTGAGGAGAAAAACACAGATAAAAATTGGTCTTTATTTTATGGCAAAATTATGTAGGACACCTTGGGGGTGAATTCACTAAATAGTGCAGCACTAGTGAATTCCCCTGAACTGAATGAAAAAAATCTTTAGTGCAAATTAAAGGAGTCTCACTTGCAGAATTTGAAGAGGATTTTCTCAAAGACCAAGACAGGTCCCGTGCTGCCCAAGATAGTGAGGGGCTGCCCAGCAAACAAAGAATAAGCTATACCCGTCATAGAAGCTCCAAACAGAGACTCTATTGCACTCTAAGAGAGAAATGGGAAGAACAAACCATCAGTCACATTATAATCAACCCATCAGTTTTAATATATGGTTCTGCACGTGTCCGTACTATGCGTCCTTCTGTAGCTTCTCCCAGCAGACCTCCGAAGGTGATAACAGGAGACATGCAGGCGCAGTACAGGAAAAGGAAGGAGGCGAGACACTGCAAACTGATAGCATCTGTGTAATCTGACAGGTAGTGAGGAGCCTTACGCTTGATGTCCAGAATAAAACCGCCAAAAAACCTGACAATCCAAATAAAAGAACACCTCTGAGAGCCAGTTATGTTATTTACAGAATTCATGAACATTAAAATATATGGGCAGTACATATTAGCAGATTACTCACTTCCCTGTGCGCTGTAGCTCTGGTCCTCCATGGCCTCCATGCTCCTCAGCCTCCCCCAGATCAGCCCCTCCATTGGCCAGAGGAACCTTCCGTTTCTCCTGCAAGATGGAGACACAACCAACATTACTACTGATCTCAGACCAGAGATAAAAATACGTCTATTCCAGTCACTGATGCACTAAAGTGAATGAATATGTAATATAGTTCATATATTTAGCAAAATGTTCCTAAATGTTCCTCTAGTGTCTAGATTTCCTGAGGTAAATGTAACATTAAGTGACATTGTTTGCAAGCTGTTTTATTTGCGTCTTTCCATTGATATAAGACTATATGATTGAGTGATTACATGAGACATAATATATTTTTTAGTATGTTGTACTATTTCTTTCAACATAATGTAACTTCTAATGGTCATTCATGATCATCCTGTGCTATAATAACTAGAAGTGAAGAGATGATCGGTTTGGTCAATCATCATATTTTTTTGGTTTAATATTTCTGGTTGCTGACATTTCTGTGCATCATTTATTTCAGCTTCTGTGATGAATCATTGGATGGAGTTTGAGAACTCGTCACCTGTGAGGGCACGTTTTTGGGCGGCTCTATTCTGATGGTAGGATCCCACTCGCCTGGGGGCAGCACAGTCACCTGATCCAAAAACTCATCGATTCCTGCCACAAGGTCAGAACGATCCTTTGCTTTATAAGCTACATCATGGAACACCTGGAGAAAAAAATAATCAGGTGAAATTAGCATGCATCACAGCTTTCTGCCTATAGTATGTCATCATATACAGAAATAAACACAGTGTTGTCCATACTACTGACCTCATCTGTCATGAGCGTGGCAATAGAGCGGCCGATCTCATGGTACTGAGGCCCTTTACCCATTGGCCCCAGCAGAATAAAGAGAAACCTGCACAATGACATAGGACTTAGTAGTGAACTCTGAGGCACACCACTTGATAAAATGAGCTTGACCAACTGAGTCATTAATATATTTCATATGTTTTGTGCTCAGATCTCTCTGCTCTTACCTGGTGGTGATTGGGACCTCTGCCAGGCCATTGAGCAGCACAGCAGGGGACAGACGGATGAAGGCCACCACAGGTTTCTCTAGAAACTCCAGTTCACCCACCAAGATGTTGGATGCCTCAGCTCCAGGTGGGATCTTCTTCATGAAGTGGAGGTCTATCTGCATATAGCAACACAACTCTTTTTAGCATTTAGCATTTAACAGTATTGTCCCTAAATCTACCTGAATCGTTTCATGATTTATTTATCATTATTTAAATAATTTAATTTAATTAAAGGAGTCTCTTATGCTCACAAAGGCTACACGTATTTGATCAAAAATACAGTTAAAATAGTCACATTCTGATTTAAAAAGTCATTGTGCTAGCAAAGTTGATTTTTCAGTAGCCATTACTCAAATGGCTCCTTCAGAAATAATTATAATATGCTGATTTGATGCTCAAGAAACATTTCTTATTGTTATCAATGTTGAAAACAGTCAGTTCTTAAATTCTATATTTAAGTCATGATGCAGTTTTTAGAGTTCTTTGATAAATAGAAAGTTTAAAAGAACATAATTTATTTGAAACAAAACTCTTTTGTAACAATAAAAATTATTTACTTTGTTGAATAAAATTATTCATTTAAAAAAAATAAAACACTTTTGAACAGTAGTTTATATTTGTATATTTAGGATCCCGAATAAGATGTATTACAGTTTGGAAGGTGATTCTTACTTTGCTGAAGTCAACAGCACTGTTCTCTCGACTGCCATCCGCACGTCCTTCTGTAGTGGTGGGCTGAGCCTGAGGAGACACCATCTGACCTGGAAACAGTCCAGCAATCATACAAAACAGTGGAAATAAATAAGAGACCTTCATACAACAGATTCGTTCATTTTAACCTAGAAAGGCAGTGATGTCACGGTCATGGAGATTAAGACCTACTGAAGGCACACTTACCTGGTTGAAAATAGTAGCAAGGAACATGTTAAGGAAGCCGATTACAAACATCTTAGCCTTGTCTAAATCTAATTCAAATTTAAAAACTAAATCAGAAGCGGAAATAAGGTAGAATGAGGTTTGATATGTAAAAGTCTACTACAAATCCCAGTACTAATTCCTAGGTCAACGTTGATCCTGGAGGGCACCAACCCTAATAAAACACACCTGAACAAGCTAATCAAGGTCTTCAGTATACAGGTCGGTATTTTTTTTCAGGGTTGGAGCTAAAATCTCCAGGACAGTGACCCTCCAGGATAAACATTCCCCACCCCTGTCCTAGGTGGTTAAAGGCAAAGATAAGTGGTTAAATATTACACTAATGCTATGTATATTGTTGGTTAGAACATTTATATGGAACACCGAAATAACTCTGTATAAACAGCTGGCAATTACCATCATACATTTGCAAGTCCACCATATTGGAAAGGCCAAGAGTAATATATATGCAAATGAACTGACATGGTATCATCCAACTGTGATATCTAGATTGTCCATATCTACGTATACATTAAGGTACAGTCACATTTAGAACTGTTCACAGATTTTTGTGAGCAAAATCTAGTCAAACATGCTCACAAATTTCTTGTGAGAAAAAAAAATTATGTTCCACAGATGTTTCATCAGATTTAAGTTGGTCACACAAATTTGCAACACTGACCAACAGAAATCTGTTTGGTTTAACGGTGACTTCTACTCTATTGATAATAGACCTTTTTTGCTCTCAAAATTTCTTTAGTGTGACTGCACCTTCAGAGTACAGGTGAATCTATGATCATATTGCCTGATGCTGTCTCTTCTTCAGGGTCGAGGGCGGGGATGATGTGGTACCCATAAGGCGGGCTTAGTCGTTTGCTGAAGGGGATGTGGGTTTTTTGGGGCCGGATGAGAGGATTGTCTAGGCCAGGAACGGCAGAAAGGGAAGGATGGGGTTTATGGGGATCTGACAGACACTTGGGACAGCGGAGGGACCAGGCTGGAAATAAGAGCACCTTTCTGTTTCTCACACTCTGGCAGAACCTAGACCAGAGAGAGGAGAAGGAACTGGGGGGCGATTGGGTCGTGATGATAACTGGGACACAGACAGACACACCATAAAAAAGGATGATAAGACAGATGCATGACAAAAGCAGAAGAATGCATTTGCTGGAGAGTGTGGTGCAATACCATTCTTATCCATGGAGTGCGGTTCGGACTGCTTCCTGCCAATATCTGCGAAAGAGCGTACGATGGGGATCCGGTTAGCCAGTTTCTTCTGGTTCTGATGGTGGTGCTGTTTAAGGAGAGCATTTCGGATCTTCTTCCTCACTTCCTCTCCCAAAGAAACTGACGTCTCGTGCTGGTCCAAAACCAAATCTTAAAAACAACGAATAATACAAATTATAAATGTTATACACTAACATTTTTATTTTTGGAAGAAATTAAAAGCCGGGACATGTTATATTGATAAAAATTGCCAGTAAATACATGTATAATGTTACAGAAGATTTCTAGTTCAAATAAATGCTGTTCTTCTCAACTTTCTTTCAACCAGTAAATACTGAAAAAAATATATCATGATTTTCAAACACGATATAACACTGTTTTAACACAAAACATGTTAACAATTAGAAATGTTTCTTGATCAACAAATCAGCAATTTATTTAAAATAGAAATCTTTTGTAACAATACAAGTATTTACTATCTCTTTTTTAACAATTTAGCATATCTTGGCAGTATAGGACAGTTAATATCTTGAAAAAAAAAAAAACATTATTTCTTTGTACTTTTTATTAATCAAAAAAATATTTTCAAAAAGTATCTTAGGTTCCAAAAAAATAATAATTTAAGCACCACAACTGTTTCCAACATTGATAATAAATCAGCATATTAGAATGATTTCTGATGGAAAAATTTGACGCTGAAGACTGGAGTAATGGCTGCTGAAAATTCAGCTTTAACACCACAAGAATTTCTTAAAACAGAAAGTCTATATTTTAATTGCATTAATATTTCACAATATAGAATATATTCACAATGTGTTTATGATCAAATAAATTCAGCCTTCATGAGCATAAGAAACTTCTTTAGAAAACATTTAAAATCTTAATGATGTGTCTGTCACTGATCGCTTGTTAAGGGTTGTTGGCATGCATTAGAATATTAAATGAAAACATTTACAGATTGTGAAAATCCAACCCAAAAAATTACATCAATAGCACCTGTGGCACATTATTTTAAACATACTATAATTTGTGATGCACAAATCTAATACTGCAAGCTATTTAATTGTGACACATGCTAAATGGGGTTATATTGCTGAAATGAAAACGATGAATGCTGATTGCTTTGGATCTGTAAGGAAGGCCTAGAGAAGATGTAGTCTGGACACTGTTTTCAAACTCAGTACCTGCGATCTCCTCCAGTGAGTTGGCCCTCATGTCCAGCATGACGGTGCCGTTGAGGATGCAGCTCCGCAGCTCAAACAGACTGTGTAGGGAAAGAGTAGCCACGTATGGCTTACTCCACCTCTCCCCTCCATCCTCTACATCCTCCTCAAACTTCAGCCATCTATAGGCAAACAAGGAACATGAGAGAGAAGATAAGAGAAAGATTGGGAAAAAGAGAGCGTAAATGAGAATGATTATTACATTAGTTCTTTCATTTAGCTACAGTACCAAAAACTTGTATTGCATTAGCTGTAATGGATATATGCCTAATGGATATATGCGGATGACAAGCTATCATACTCTCTTTGTAGTGACACTTGACCTCTGTTTTCTCTTTCTTTTGTTTTTAACATGTTAGATCCATTCTTCTCCTCCGTTTGAGTCCTCTGCTCATCTCTCTTCGGTACAATGACAATCCTCTGTGTGCATCTGTGTGTGTGTGTGTGTACCTCGCAGTCTCTTTCCATTCCGCATCCTCTCCCTCTTTCAGGCAGATTTCGTCCAGCTCTGTGAAGAGAGCGTGAGGAATGTGTTCCTCGTCATCCTCCATTCCCAGCAGGAACTGTACACGCTGAGATGGTGTGTCTGCTACAGAAATAAAAGACACATTTTATTATTTATCTCTGTCTCTTTTGACTCGATCAAGTTTTCATTTATCCTTCTAGACTAACAGACTTACTATATGAAGGTGATTCTCTGCCATCCTCGGTTCCAGAGTCTCTCTCCCGTGACCTCTTCCTGTGGCGATGTCCATGGTGGCGATGCCGTCTGTGTGACCTTCGACCCAGTGGTACATGCACCCCAATGTAGAGGGTTCGGTGGCCTGCCAGGGACAAACAGAATAAGCCAGTTTTCACAAAATGTTTTAAACAAAGTAGCTATAGGGCAATACATATTTTTTGTAGGCAAACACTGAAGTTAGCATCAATAGGATTTATTCATTGGCTTCTGGATAATTGCAAAAAAAAGGGGCTCTGTGCACATTAAAGCTTGTCGTTTTGTTTATTAAGATCTTGGTAGCACTTTATTTTTACAGTCCTGTTCCTCATGTACATACTATGTACTTATTATAGTAATTACAATAACTATATAATAACTAGGTATTAACCCTGAACTTACCCCTAAACCTAACCCTACTCCATGTAGTTACCTTGTGTTACCAGAACTTTCTTAAGCACTATTCGGACGGGACTAGTTTTCTAAACTACGTTTGAGTTTCGATTCTTGCCACCTGACGTCTGTGATTTCCATGTACCAATTTCGGACGGGACTAACATCTCCATGTTTATCACAGAGGTGGGAGGGTCTGATTTGTGCATCTGGGCGTCACAGAGATCACGCGCTCTGTATGCGTGCATTGCATTCATTCAGAATGATTGCCATTAGAATTATTACACAATAAATACTAAATGGCTAGTATAGCAAAACCATGTTAATGTGTGGTTCCTTTAGTTTAACTTGTTTTTCTTTTCTTTTCTTTTCTTTTTTTTTTATTAAATGTAATTAAAACATTATGTAACTGAGTACATAAATGAACGCGAGTAATCTTACCTGATGCTGATATTACAATAGCCGGTATTAACAGTTTACGCGATCTTGCTCTTGATTTTATTATTTGTATTATTTTTTTATTATTATTTATTTGCCGCTAAGCAAATCTAACAAACATCCGCACGGTAAGAGCATCTACGGTAATTCACGTTGGCCAAAACACACAAGGAAACGCGTTGTGAAATAAAATATCACCGGCAATCACAGACATTCGCATTCGGACGGGATTAGTTTTCTCAGAGGATCACTGAGTTTGCTGAAAAACGGTAGGTAATTTGCTCTGGAATTATCACAGAGGTTGTGTGAGAAAAACACAGAGTTGGCAGATTCGGACGGGCTTCGAATAGGGCTTTAGATAAATACACTGTAAGTACACTATAAGTACATGTTAGTACAGGTACTGTAAAATAAAGTGCTACCAAGATCTTCACAAATGAACAATATTACTTATATAACACTTTTTTTGAATAAGGTGGAAAGTTTGAGTTAGAATGGTATGTAAAGCCCTATTCGGACGGGACTAGTTTCACAGGGGGTCGTTAGAGAAATCTACGTTTCACAGACGTACTTGGTGATTTTAATCCCGTCCGAATCTGCCACGTCTGTGTTTTTCTCACACAACCTCTGTGATAATTCCAGAGCAAATTACCTACTGTTTTTCAGCAAACTCAGTGATCCTCTGATAAAACTAATCCCGTCCGAATGCGAATGTCTGTGATTGCCGGTGATATTTTATTTCACAACGCGTTTCCTTGTGTGTTTTGGCCCACGTGAATTACCGTAGATGCTCTTACCGCGCGGATGTTTGATAGATTTGCTTAGCGGCAAATAAATAATAATAAAAAAATAATACAAATAATAAAATCAAGAGCAAGATCGCATAAACTGTTAATACCGGCTATTGTAATATCAGCATCAGGTAAGATTACTCAGGTTCATTTATGTACTCAGTTACATAATGTTTTAATTACATTTAATAAAAAAAAAAAAGGAAAACAAGTTAAACTAAAGGAACCACACATTAACATGGTTTTGCTATACTAGCCATTTAGTATTTATTGTGTAATAATTCTAATGGCAATCATTCTGAATGAATGCAATGCACGCATACAGAGCGCGTGATCTCTGTGACGCCCAGATGCACAAATCAGACCCTCCCACCTCTGTGATAAACACGGAGATGTTAGTCCCGTCCGAATCGGTACATGGAAATCACAGACGTCAGGTGGTAAGATTCGAAACTCAAACGTAGTTTAGAAAACTAGTCCCGTCCGAATAGTGCTTAAGAGTGCAATTATTAACACAACAAGGCTGTGAAATCAGACAAGATACTTGCTTTCCTGTTCAGCAAATGTGATGTTTAATGTGTAGAGATATAACGATGCATCCTGAGCCGGCTGAAAATCAATGAAAATATTTGACAATACATTACAAGTCGGATGATAAATTTGGGGCTGGGGGTTTTATGAATGCATCTCTGAGGGGAACTGACTGTCTTCAGAAATTATTAGATGGTATTTTCTTTTCATCTTAGCTTGCCTCCCTATAATGCATATTAAACTATTGCTATAAAAAAAACATAATTTTTTAATTATTATTATTTGTATTTATTTATTTATGAATTAATTAATTTATTTATTTGATTGATTGATTTGGGATTTATTTTTGTTTATTTAACAAGACATTTCTGTGGCATTTTGCCAAAGAAAACATGTTGTCTTAATTACTGTTATTGGATGCTTACAAATTTCCATACACGAAAGGAAGCCGTGCAGTTCTCAATCAACAAGAGAGTGAGGAAATCATGACAAAATGTTTGTTGGGGTGAACTGTTCCTTTAACGATAAACACTTCCTTTATTCCTTCATCTTAAAGCGTCTAGCAGATGTACAAGTCTGTTGTGCAAGATCCAATCTCTGCAGTCATATAATCAGATTCGGCGGATCTGTACTTTGTGTTTCTGTTCTTGTTTACAGTCTCAGATTAAACTATAGCATTAAATCCCTCTCTCACTCTCACCCTCCAGCTTTCTGACAGTGTGTCTGTGGAGAGAGATGTGTGCTTGTAGCCCTGGGCACTGACACAGAGTAGCCAGAAACAGACTTTACATCACGACTTAAGTAGGTGAAGCAGACAGATGGCGATCAAAAGCAGAGCAGGAATATGGTCCACGCTGACTGTGTCTTCTGAATCACCTCATCAGTTTGTAATACCACCAACGTCCCACTCTTTAGAGATACACACTCTAATGAGCTTTAGTTTCACTGGTTCAGTCAGTCATGCAATTTAGCATCTAAATAAGTGATAAAGACCTCCAGGGCTGAAACAAACACACACACGTGTGCTTTTATCTCATTACCTTCACTGATATCTTCTCCTAGCAGCCTAGAGGTGTGGGTTTTTGTGGCCATGTTGTAGTTTATACAAAGATGAATCACTTGCTTTTACATAAGTCAGATGAATCACTTGCTTTTACACACAATTCAGATCAGTTATAAAGATGAAGATAAAATTCAGCTCACTAAAACAGAAAAAGCAACACTTTCTCTTCAATTATAAGGTTAAGTAAGGATGAGGAAGAAACAGAGAGGTTCTTTAGGCAGAGACACTCTCTGGCTCAAGTGTGTGTGTGTGTGTGTGTGTGTGTGTGTGTGTAAAGGAGCTGGAATGAAATGTTTCTCTAAATGGAATATTTCCTCAGGACTAAGAACAGCTAATGCCAAACACCAGATTTATTTCCTCTCTGCTGTCTGAAAATTAGGTCTCCATTCTACAAAACGTTTGAGAGCCTGAGCATGCTAAATGTCTGTTGAGAGCAAATTTAGTGTAAAACATATGCTCTTCAGGACCTAATGATGTTTAGAATCAGCTTTATGCTGCTTAAGAAACTAATATTGGGATAGTAAACAAAAATTGTATGCACAAGAGAAAGCAATTCATTTCTACTGGCTAGATAGCATTAGCCTTAATAATCTGAACACAAATTCAGACCTAAAAAAAGAAGATGGAATTTAACTTATTAATATGTATTTGCTGCAGTTTTACCTAAGGTTTAGAAATGTTCTACTGTTTTAAGATTTGAGTTACATGATGCACACAACAAAAAAGCTATAAATAGAATATTATAAATATATTGTGTTTTCATATAATGTTTTTAAAGCATAATGAAATTTATTTTTAAATATTAATGCATTGGGCAGTGTGTTTGACTCCCAGGTTTAGAGTGTGTGTGTGTAATCAGCTTCAGTTACCTTCTAGCTCCTCTTTCTCAAAATTTGTGTTGAGCATGGACCGAGTCCCACCCCTGTCCAGCACAGCTTCCTCATCGTTTCTCTACAAAACAGAAAACATTTATTAAACAGTCACACATACAAATGTATTCTCTCATGGATGATAACTAACAGATAACTTATCCTACAATCTATTCTATGAAATACGGCAAAGCATATGGCAAGCAGAGCTTCACACATACACAGCAGCAGAGCAGATCTAGTCCACCAAGACCAACCTGTTAACAGTGTCGTGTACATGCTACACTTTCCAAGAGTTGTCATGACAGAACTATCCATTTCTCACTGATCTTATTCTTATTATTGGTTGTTAGCATTCTATGCAGTACTGCATGACTATTTTAAAACCAGGAACCTTTAACAAATGCTGATTTAATCTATTTTCTTTCAGACAAATGCTGCATCTGAAATTGAATACTGTGTAGTAGCTACAACATGTGGTTTGAAAATTGCTTCGCAACATTTAAATAAGTGTGTTCTACAGTGTATAGAGTAACAGTGTGTAGTATAATTGAAATTCTGACATGGTACATCTGCCATGCTGTCAATGCCAGATGATCTATGGTGTTAGTTTTGTCACATCACTGCCATTCACAAATCCTGGCCTAATGGGATACTAAAGTGCCCATCAGATGCACACTTCAGAATCTTGCCAGATCCAGGTACTTTACATCCAACTGTTTTATGAATACTAAGAATTCAGACATATTAATCAGCTCAAATACTCTTTTTGCCTACTATATACAATGATTTTTCGAGTGCAGGGAATAGCTGTATCTGAATAGGGGTCTATGATATATAGTATCATCTACGATAATATCATAGTTTTCATTTTTCTAAACCTTTAAATTTAGGAATTTGACATAAAAGATGCTGCACACATTTAATTAGGTTAGAAAAAGAAATTGTCCATAAAAAGTAAAAAATCTATTTAAACTTGTTGCAAAAGTTAATTTCTGTTGCTGCTGCACAGAAAATGAAGAATGCCAAAGTCTTCTAATTATCGCTATCGACAAAATTCCAAAATATATTACAATATACTTTTTTTGTCATTATCACACACCCCATATCTGAATATGCCTTCTTCCAAAGCCCATGTTTTACTCCTATTAAATGCCATACTGTGGCAATAACAGACCCTTATTCCCTCTCACTCCACCAACAGATGATATCCCAGAATAAGCAACCGTCTGCCTGAGCCTAACCTTAGCAGACAGTTTCCATGACAACTAACGTGGCCTGCCGCTAGCTGTCCTCAGAACATAAATGACATTGTTTTAGTAGCATGTAAAGACAAAGAGTCACCAGCCTGTGGCTCAGAATCTAGATCAGCCGCACTCCAGTTTAGATGGAGAACTCATTCATACACTTTAGGAGCTTGCACATAATCAGTTGTGCATTTTTAGAGTGACATATGGCTACGGCCCACAGAAGAAGTGAAGCCATTCATTTTAAAAGCATAGATGACTGTGAGATCTGCTTGTACCTGAGTTGATGGCACACTGTGCTTTGTTAACCCTCAAACAGGTCATCCTATATGGATGAAACACTCATCAATATTTTTTTTCTAGGTTATAGTGGTACTGATTAATTCTAACTAGATATTTACATTCTCAAAAAAAAAATAATAATAATTTTAGCGGTGGTTGGAATTGAAACCGTGCCAATAAATTGCTAAATATTTCCAAAGCATTCAAAGCGTATGGTGTGAGTTTTTCAAACATTGCTACGTGTTTGCCAGTGCTTGTCAGTAAATGATTACATGTAATCTGGGATTATGTAATCAGATTACAAGAATAAAGTACATGAAAAAAATAGTTTAGGACTACTGTAGAAACATGGTGGCAACTTCCATGTAAGGGGACCCGCGGCGTCTGGAGATATAAATTGCTCAGTCTAAGGTAATAAAAACATAACGGTTCATTAAGATTTTTATACACCTCTGAAAACATAGTTATGTATACTATTTTGCATTTCTATACACATTGCATCTTTAAGGATTAATCTTTATTAAAGTTACAAAAGCTATTCAATCAAGAGCAATGAGTGATTTCTTTGTTGTTGCTGTATGATTAATATTAAGAAACTGCTGTCACTTTAAGAGAATGCACTGATTTGGTGCACTGATACAGTACGTTAAGCCGGTTTTGTCAAAAGTAGAAAGTGTATCTAGTATTTGATTACACACACATAAACATATAGACATATTACTTTTACTCTCAGCACAAATCTGTATATGTTGGATTGATTTAAATAACTTTAATATAATTGAATTGTCCATTAAACACTAGGAATAGGCTACACAAGTATCGGATCGGGAATCGATATCAGCAGATTCTCAATATTCAATGACTTGGATAGGATTGGATCCAAAAAAAAAAACATGATCGGGACATCCCTAATCACAAGCATCTTTATTTAATTGATTTTATATTTAAAAAATATATATTTTATTTATTTATTTTCCCAGTTTTATGTATTTACATTTGTCTGCTAAATAAATTCTGTTAAGTAATTTTTCTGGTAAATATTCCTTAAAAAATAGTTTTAGTATATTGATATGATCCTTACACTGTGTTCATTGCTCCCTACTCCCTGAGCTGGGGTTTACTTCACTTCGAAACATGAGCTGGAATTGGGAACGGCTGATGAAGCCTATTGTAGTAATGTTGTATCTGGCATTATGGTCTGTGAGCATAAATGCGTTTAGGGGGCATGGCTTTAGACGGCGATTGCAAGGAAGGTGAGACGTACGCTTTCAGTGCTATCAGTCTAATGATAGCATTTACCAAGATCTCCTACTGCACCTTTAATATATTTCTGTTACAGTTTCTTCAAGCTAAACCAAACTTTTAATTTAATGGGTAGCTGTGAAGTCTTTTTAAGTTTCTGTTTGTGTGTGATAAGACGATAGTTTTTCTCAAATGAAAGAACACTGTTAGGATGTTGTGGCTGGTTGCATTTTTAAATGCAGTTACCATGCAGACTCAGGGCTGCACCCAATGCATTAAATCACAGCATTAGTAATAATGATGCTTGTCTAATAAAATAAACTCTCTCAGAGCATCACTGCCTCGGTGACTCATTTTTCTTGAGCTGTGATGTGTGCATGTGTGTGTGTGGCCACACTCATGAGTGCAAAGAAACCATAAATGGGAATCCAGAGTGATCTATACAGATAACCATGGCAACTCAGCCCAGCAGGCTCATGGGAAGCTCCATTCAGGCTGCCTGTGATGTCATCAACATGAGCCCTAATCTCTCCATCTTGTTCTTGGAGGAAGAGATGAAGGACACACGTGCATGCAGATATTCTGATAACTCATTAACACGTCTGTCGAACACGTCATTAGTGCGACACATAACAACATAAAGACTTGGAGGGGGAAAAAACAGTTTGACAGATATAACACCTGTGCAAACATATGAAAACACACATGCACACACATTCACACACCCTTTTGTGTTCAGACCTCACTAATGAAAGCTAACAGTGTGTCTCACAGGCCGGATTCTCTTTATATTAATAAGCAGCTTCTTGTCTGCAGCTGAGGTGTGACATTATAGCTAAGATCCCACACATTCATCATCCCTAATCTTTCACACTTTGTTTATTTCTTTATCCATTTCTTCTCTTTGTGTTCCATTTTATGTCCTTTCGACATTCAGTCACTCTAAGCAGAAGCGGCACGCCGAGTCACATGACCGTGGCTGCTCGAGTTGAATAATGATGAAGCAGATTCGCACATGTGGACACAGATTTACATACACACATGCAGCACAGAAGTGGGGGAGGGATTGGGGTCACTCACTCTCACATGCAGGTTTCTTACAGAGCAGAGCAATTTAGAGCTTTATTTATTACATTTTTTATATAAAAGCTGTCTTGATATAATATGCAAATCAATCAACTGCAATTGCAATTGGATCAGGGAGCATGAATACCTTCTGTAATTTATATATATATATATATGATGATTTTGAAAATACTTAATATAATTGTGTGATTGCAGTTTCATAGGAAGTTTAAGAGATTTACTATAATCAGCCATGATTCCCACTGCAGTTTTTCCATGAAATATTAAAAAAATCTTTCCTGACCTCATTTTATATTTAAAAACAGAGTCCCTCCGTCTTCCACAAAAACAAACAAACCAGCATTTCCACAGGCTGAAAGACATTAATGTTGCTTAAGTCAACATGACATCAAAACGAAATCAGAACTGACCGTTTTTTGTTTGTTATATACATGCATTTGTATTTTTTGTGCACAACTTGCCATTGCATGTTATTCCGAATTAAAAGAGAGAAAGAGAAAGAGAGAGAGAGAGAGAGAGAAAGAGAGAGTGTCTGATGGAACAAAATAAAGTTCAAGAAATTATTATACCACTGCTTTGGAAAATTTCTCATTATGCTTTAATACTTTTAACCCTTTACCACCAAATTTGAATTTTCAATTTTTTCAACTGACTATTTGATTTAAAATATTCTAAAATAAAATGTTTATATTGACTTTTTTAATTAAAATAATAATAATTAATTAATTTAAAAAGCACTTAAGATATGAACATCTGCCATTAAAAAATACTATACAGGTTTAAAGAATCAAAGTCCAAAACCTAGCTGTCCAACATCTCCCAGAACCTGAAGATAACAGCTGCCTATGAATCTCCAGCAGCCGGAGAGTATCTCCAGCACTTCATCCTTTCCAGAGACACCCTTTGCTGTCCTCTCATGCCCCATTTAACGATGACAAAGAAGGCCACTGTTAAAAGCAGAAGAGGAACGATGGAAAAGACACGTTGAATGAGGGATATATACTACCCACATGCATGTTTCTTTGCCTCTGTGTTCAAACAATACTGCACAAAACAAATCAACAGAAATACAAGACAAATGGTTTTGCAAATGCATTAAGCTTCCATATATTTTACTCCTGTGGTTTGTAGAGTCATTTTTTCCTGAGAGATTGGACATCTTACAGGAAATTCCAGAGCCAGAACTGTTCGTATTCTCTAAACAGCATCCATTAACTGCAGAAGTGCATGTACATGTATATTCACACTACATTCCTGAATAGCAATGGATCTCATCAGACAGCAGACTGAATAATAAGAGTTCCTGCTCTGAAAGGCTCTTTTGTGCTTTCCAGTAAGAATTACGATTCGGATTTACACTAACATCATCATTCTCCAGCCCTGATAGCATTCTCAAAGTCTTCTCTCTGCATCTAAGGAGACCTCAGTCAACTCTTTCCACTAATAACGCAAACTGTGTTGAGACAAAGAGGCACTATGAGGACACAAGGATGTATAATCCTTCATCAAATGCATGTTTTTATGATGACATCAGATCAAGCATTAGATCACAATGGTTAATAGCGTATTAAAAGGTCATGTCATATATATATACGGTGCATGACGGATGAGTCTTTTTTGCTCCATCCGGAGTGAGTGAGCTGTAATGAGCGACTTTAAGACTTTAGGAGATTGATGCCGAATCGCTTTATGCTCAGGGTTACCAAGGCAGATTAATGCGAGGAGTAATCGCCAAACTACAACAAGCCGAGTGTTGTGCTGGGATTTGTATAGCACCACGATTTCATCACAACTCCTCAAGGCTCTGCAGGAGTTGAAAGAAGATCAGATACTCCTGGACTAATGATTCTCACTCCTAAAATCAGAGCAGACAGAGTCGCCTCTGAGGAGGAACGTCCAGTCAACTGTGGCTGAACTGAAAGCTGAGGGCCTGGAGGCTCCTTCAGGCGATGTTCTCTTGAAAGTACAGCATAAACATACAACGGAAGTTTAAAGGTGACACACACACAAATGTTGAGTTGAAGACCCCAACAAAAAAGGCTTAATTAGTGCAGTTTTCTGTCCTTTGTTGATGCATGTACTTTTGAAACAGGAAGTTAGGGGCAAACAGATTCTAATGTCATTGAGACTTTAAGTCATATTCATTGCAGATCAGAATTTATGTCACAAAAGCATGATTTTTAAACAAAACAATGCATCTCTGTAAACAACTTATATAACATTGTACTGAAATGATCCATTATTGACTAATGCAGGATTAAACTTGTTTAATAAATGTATTAAATAAATATAAAAATATTAAATAAATGTATTATGGATGCCACATATATTTAATTTCTTACAAATAATTTCCACTTTATAGATAACCAATAATTACAATTCTATAATGTTTTGTCTAAATTAATTATAAATAAAACACCAAAAACATTATATTAAAAATGAAAAATTATATAACTTTTGAGATTAGCATAAGATTTTATTTATAGATTAGTGTAAAATCTAAGGAGACCTAATTTAACGATCTAAATGTAAAGTGTAAAGCGCAGGGTGCAGGTGCACTCAGGGCATGTCCAAATCCACTTTTGCTATAGTTTTTTCTTTGTTATTTTAAGAGTGTACATATATATATTTTTTTTTTATAAAAAAAAAAAAAAACATTGCGCAGGACTTTAGACCAGGTTTGAGCTGGTCTATGGCGCAGTCTATTTTCAGCTCCTTAAAATGAACACACCTCTTTTTAGACCAGCACGACCATGAGCGCAAATGCATTTGCTAATTAAACAACATGGCGCTGGATGGGAAAATGCGAATGGCGCCGGACTGAAACTAGCAAACACACCTGTGCCTTGCATCGCATTGAGCCGGGTGTATGACAGAGCCCTAGGTGTTTTAATGATTAACTAAATTAAAGGGGTCATATGATGCAATTTCAATTTTAATATACTGGCCAATCAGAGCACACCTCGCTTTTCAGACCGATAAGCTTTGTAAAAATCAACACGTTTCAGAAAGGCAGGACATAGAGAAGAAACAGCAATGTACAGTATGTGGAAGTTTTTTTGAAACTTAAACTTCATAAACCCATTTCATTACACCAAATACACCAAATAATGTTCTTTTTAGCAACATCATATGACCTCTTAAAAGATCAACCATTGATTAACAATTTACTGTTATTGTTAACTAAGTAACTGAAATAAAGTTCAAATTAAATATACTTATTAGATGCATTTTTTTAAATTTTTCCTAGGCAACTAACTGATATATTTCAGTACTAAAATTAATAACTGATATAAAACTGAAATTATAAAAAAGAAAAACACAAATTAAAGGTAATTCAAAATGAAAAAACTATGCAAATAAAACTGATATTAAATAGAATATTTAACAATAGAAGCAGCACAAATCATTTTGGTGTGATCATTTTATAATTTTGTTTCACTTAGTCACATTGGATTTGCCGTAAACATGTCTTTGTACACCGAAATGTTATCACTTCCTGTTAATCTTCTGCAGCACACAAAGCTCTGCATGCAGTTTTCTGGCTCACGGTGCCTTGTGACCCAGTTCTGCCTATGAAACTTTATTAAATGATAACGTGCATTTGCTGCATGCAGTCTTTTTCATAGAAGATCACGATGCCAGACCCTTTAAACAACCGAAACAGAACAGCGTGTCACCAGCCATCGGTCACGTTATTCATCTGCTCTGTTCGTCTGTCCCAGAGACTGCCCTGCATGTAAGCCATCAAAACCATGTGATTGCACAGGAATGACCATGAGCGGTGAGAGAGGGGATTATTGGGGTAGCTGAAGAGGCTGAAGGGGGATGAATGGGATCCAAGTCGTTCGATTGGTTGAGAGCGGCGGGACTGCTCCCTACAGATGGCTACGGTTACCATGGCAATGGAAGGATCAGCATCAGCATCAGCATCCTTCCAGAGAGCTGAAAGCAGCATACACTAGCATTATGCTCACACAAACAGCCCATGCCTCATCAGCAAATTAAAACACAGATTTACAGCTTCGTTCCACATCGACCTAAATATTTGAAAATTATGTTTTCCTCCTCTGACCTTGTCGTCCTCCATTTTTCACTCAGTATATGCTATTTATGTCCTCACATTTACACACACATCTGCTCCATTATTCCTTCTAAAGCTCATCCCTTCGGTTTGAATTAGACTCCTCCCCTCCGACAACCAGATACAATTCCTTTCCCTCAGAGCTTAAAGATGAAAAGGACACGAGGAGAGAGAGGAAAATACGAGAAACGGAGAAACCGTGGGAAGGAGGTACTAAAATAGCTCCAAGAACACGCAAACAGGAAGATTGAGAGAAAGCTTTAGGAGAAGGTAACAACCAGAATGAAAAAGGCATCTTTAGCCATTATATAACAAGAATCCAATGCTGAATCAATCACGTCTCAACAGATGCACACAAACACTCTCAAGGACACGCCAGAGACACCAGGATCTCGGGACGTTCCATCCTACCTGACAGTTTAAGCCAGTATTCTCCGAAGATCTGTGCTGCATGCTGTCTGCAGCGAGTCCCGATGACCGTCCCTTATCCCAAGGAGAGCAAATGTGTGGAGAGGACACACTGAAGAGCAGCTGAGGTTCCTCTGCGCACCTCTCACCGCGCTTCCCCTTCTGAGCCCTGTTCGCTGAGGCTGTGTTGTCCAACTGTTGAGAACGAGACGTGCAGCCTGTGTTTGAAAGGCATCTGTCCACCAATGGGAGTGGAGATTAGAGCGCCGACATCACTGGCTGCGTGGACTGGCTCGGTGATTCACGCTCTGTGTGTGAGTGTGTTGGATGGTGTGTACAGCTCTGAGCTCCCTCCTCTCTGCATTACAGCTAAAACTTCAACATCCTAATGTGTCTTGTGCATAATGGGAAATGTAGTGTTTAAGCCTTTAGCTGTTTAAGGACATATGGAGTGCTGTTTACTTTTTAGCAGCCAGGCTATAAGTTTATAATATTACGGTTTTTGTTCTATTAGAATTTTGTTCTATTTGTTCTATTAATTTTAAGATTTTGCCCACACACACATTCCAATATCCGGTGTCTACAAGTAAAAGTCTTCATTTTCTGTTTGTGTGCCTCTCAGAATTTAATTTAAAGAGATAGTTCACCCAAAAATGCTAATTCTGCATTAATTACTCACCATCTTGTCATTCCACGATATATATGATGAAATCTAAGAGCTTTTTGAACCTGCATAGAGAGCAACACAACTGACACGTTCAAGGCCCAGAAAGGTAGTAGGACATCAGTAAAATAATCCCTGTGACATCAGTGGTTCAACCGCAATTTTATGAAGCAATTTATTCTCATCTGGCTCAGTCCGCCACCACAAAATAGTATTCTCATAGCTTCATAAAACTACAGTTGAAACAATGACGTCACATTGACTATTCTACCAATGTCCTACTAACTTTCTCTTTCTTCAGAATCATCATTTCCAGCAAACCTCTCAGGCGCATCATTTGACAAACCAGCTCTTGGATGTTAACATTCCCACGAGCACTGAGGGCTTTTAAGCAGGGTGTGTTTGGTTATTAAAGTGATAAATCGAGCATGCAGTCCTATAAATCTCTCGTCTCAGGCCCCATCCACACGGAGACATGTTTAGCTTTATATGAAAAAAACATTGTATCGTATTGGCGTTTCGTTCAGATGGATCCAGCGATTTGGGAGAGTGAAACCGCTTTTTTGAAACCGGGTCCCAGAGTGGATAACGACAGTCTTGCGTTTTTTTTGGTGAAATGATGATGTCATCATCCCACGTTTTGCTATGTCACATAACGGCAACAACAACATGAACAAACACTGAACGATTGTCTTTTTTAACTAACATTAAGACAGATTTATAAATGTTTTGTTCCATGTTCATTTGTATGCACCATGCAAGGTTAATGCGTATATTTCAAGTCTTCTTTTAATAAAACAAATAAAATAATAATAATATTCTACATTTTTAGTGTATCTCTGTGCCAGAATTACAGTGCCACATACTGGTCTCGTCTGGCATGTATACTACATCGTTTTGTGTCAGTTTCGTGGTTTCGTGTGTATGTAGATATTTCTAAAGAAGAAAAAAGATTGGATAGGGAAAGCTCTGGCTTCATGTGGATGTATCCTCAGAGTTCTATGTGCTCCAGAGCAGCATGCTTCCCCCGGTCACACCGTCTGCTCACACTGGATCCTCTCCAGCTCACTATATGACCAACACTACATGCTGTCCTCTCGCTCTAAGTACACAGCCGCTCTAGACTAAACAAAGATTGGTGCTTAAAACATCTCAATACCTCTTAAACTCTCCCGTTGAACAAAAACTTGTGGATGGAGATTTGAATTAACAGCTAGTGACAAGCTTCACTGCATGCCTACACATATCCAGTCAAGCGGCATCAGTCTCACATGGAGACATTAAAAATTGACTGACGGTAAGTCACAATGAATCGCATCATTTGGATGCATGAAAACCAGACACTCACTCTCTGAAACAAAACAGTAATTAAATACAAAGTCCACTGCATTATGTGCATGCTTTGAAAAGCATAACATAGGATATGAAGAACTGGGACTCACCCCGTTATCACTAGCAGGACTCTGAACCTGCAGAGGAGCAGAAAAGCAATAAAAACACTCGCACCATCTCTGAGTATTTACACGACACACATCATTACAGTCAGAACAAGCTCAAGACTTTTACAACCTACACACAATTGTTGTTTTTTTTAAAGCATATGCATAAAAAACCTGAACATTAAAGCTGCGTTCTGGTCATTTTGCATACAGGGTATAACAACTATAGTCATTTTTGTACTGATTGTGATTTTTTCCCCCATCATGAAACCAAAACCTGTGCTAACTGAACAAAAATGTGTTGATAAAAAGATTAAATCCAATGTTTGATAATCATATACCAATTAGCAATTTTTGTAGGCTGGTGATTTTTGACTGGGAAATACAAATTAGGTACACAGTAATTAAAAAAGAAACGTTATATTTGTATTTATGTTGGTTTCATGTGGTTTTGAAATACTTTTGTAACATTTTCAAAACATGTTGACGTTCAACAAATCTAGAAATGTAATGTGTTATTTACTTGATGAAACCAAGTAAAAAATATGTTTTCCTTATACCTCGAATGCATATGTGTTGACACATCCTAATCAATCAGCTAACCTCACCTTGTCCTAAAATACAAAATTATCCAATATTTTTTTAGAGATTTATTGACCTCAACACACAATTAAGATGGTCCACTCTATGATATCATATACTGATACGTTTTTTTTCCCTCACCATATCTATATTTTAGGTCCCGAAAGATAATAACTCTAGATGTACAGGTGCATCTCAGTTCATTAGAATGTTGTGAAAAAGTTCATTTATTTCAGTAATTCAACTCAAATTGTGAAACACGTGTATTAAATAAATTCAGTGCACACAGACTGAAATAGTTTAAGTCTTTGGTTCTTTTAATTGTGATGATTTTGGCTCACATTTAACAAAAACCCACCAATTCACTCAACAAATTAGAATACATCTAAGACAAAGAAAAAAGAAAAAAAAACATTTAGTGAATTGTTGGCCTTCTGGAAAGTATGTTAATTTACTGTACATGTACTCAATACTTGGTAGGGGGTTCTTTTGCTTGAATAACTGCCTCAATTCAGCGTGGCATGGAGGTGATCAGATTGTGGCACTGCTGAGGTGGTATGGAGGCCCAGGTTTCTTTTACAGTGGCCTTCAGCTCATCTGCATATTTTGGTCTCTTGTTTAGATTCTCTCTGGGGTTCAGGTCTGTTGAGTTTACTGGCCATTCAAGCACACCAACACCATGTTCATTTAACCAACTTTTGGTGCTTTTGGCAGTGTGGGCAGGTGCCAAATCCTGCTGGAATATGAAATCAGCATCTTCAAAAAGCTGGTCAGCAGAAGGAAGCATGCAGTGCTCCCAAATATCTTGGTAAACGGGTGCAGTGACTTTGGTTTTCAAAAAGGCACAATGGACTAACACCAGCAGATGATATTGCACCCCAAATCATCACAGACAGTGGAAACTTAACTTTTGACTTCAAGCAACTTGGTCTATGAGCTTCTCCACCCTTCCTCCAGACTCTATGACCTTGATTTCCAAATGAAATACAAAACTTGTTCTCATCTGAAAAGAGGACTTTGGACCACTGGGCAACAGTCCAGTTCTTCTTCTTCTTAGCCCAGGTAAGACACCTCTGACGTTGTCTGTGGTTCAGCAAATTCCTTGACACATCTGTGTGGTGACTCTTGATGCCTTGACCCCAGCCTCAGTCAATTCCTTGTGAAGTTCACTTAAATTCTCGAATCGATTTTTCTTGACAATCCTCATAAGGCTGCGGTTCTCTCGGTTGGTTGTTCAACTTTTTCTTCCACACTTTTTCCTTCCACTCAACTTTCTGTTAACATGCTTGGATACAGCACTCTGTGAACAGCCAGCTTCTTTGGCAATGAATGTTTGTGGCTTACCCTCCTTGTGAAGGGTGTCAATGATTGTCTTCAGGACAACTGTCAGATCAGCAGTCTTCCCCATGATTGTGTAGCCTAGTGAACCAAACTGAGAGACCATTTTGAAGGCTCGGGAAACCTTTGCAGGTGTTTTGAGTTGATTAGCTCATTGGCATGTCACCATATTCTAATTTATTGAGTGAATTGGAGGGTTTCATCACAATTAAAAGAACCAAAGACTTAAACTACTTCCGTCTGTGTGCATTGAATTCATTTAATACACAAGTTTCACAATTTTAGTTGAATTACTGAAATAAATGAATTTTCCACAACATTCAAATTTATTGAGATGCACCTGTATATTCACAGAAAACTTCTGTTTTACTAAAATATAAATGATCTCAATGTTAGCAGACATGCACTAAAACACACTAAACTCTCATTTTGATTTTTATTGATTTCACTGTTCTAAAATATTAACCACAGAATTAAAGACTCAACACATGATTCAGAAGATCAGATGAAGGAACATTACAAACCATAAAAAATGTACTAATTCCTGTGTTAAGACTGATAGACAAAGATTATTCACTCTTCTTTGACCTGTTTTATCACACACACATCAGCATTCAGGGCACCAGCTGCAGCTAAGCGGGCAGTGCCTTGATGGTCAGAAAAAGCCCTCTGGGACTCAGATCACTGGCATCAGTTCAGCTCACATTGAGAGCTACAGTGAAATGTACCAGCCCAGTTGATTCAACCAGCACATCAGAAACAATTCAACCGACCGCTGGATCTCTGCCAGCCCAGTGTTGATGGGTTCAGTCTGTCCCTCAGCTCAGCCAAAAGATCACAAAAAAATATATCCTTATTTTTTAGATTTTAGATTTGAGCAGCATTTTTCAACCATTTCAACGTGTTATTCAGTTTTCCAGTCTTTATGCCATATATAATCTCAAAATAAATAAATAAAGACTTTTAACTGGGGCAGTACACTAACATTCAGAAGTCTGGGATCAAGATTGTTTGTAAATAAATTAATACTTTTATTAAGCAAGGATGCATTAAATTGAAAAAAAAAAAACGTGACAAAGACATGGTAACAAAATGCTGAACCTGAAAAAAATAATTTTTATCACAGTTTACACAAAAATATTAAGCTGCACAACTATTTTCAACATTGATAATAATAATAATAAAGCTTTCTTGAGTGGCAGATTAGCATATTAGAATTATTTCTGAAGGATCATGTGACACTGAAGACTACCATAATGATGCTAAAAATTTAACTTTGCCATCACTAAAATAAATTACTTTTTTTTGTTATTGTTTTAAATTGTAACAATATAATAAAGTAAATTTCCCCTTTTTTGCCTGTACTACTACTACTAACACTACTAAGCAGTGTTGCATTTTATTAGTCATTAAAAGCTTGATTCCTGACAGTATGATTTGATTTTGGCCCAAATCCTGAATGGAAACTTCCAATACATTCCTAAACACTATGAATACTCTCTTGGTGTACTTTTGAGATCAGCATCTGCTTTTTGTCTTGCACTACACGGTTCTAAAACTCTATTTTTTATTGAGTATTTTAAATGAATTTAGTGAATGGATAAAGTTCAAATCGGAGTTCAAATGGTGGAAGTGACTGATAACACCTTGCTGCTGCATATTCACAAACTGTACTTAAGGATTTTGTAAGTGTACACCATCTTAGCAGCGTCTGGAAACCTTTGAAATGTGCACGTAAGAGATTAGACAGGAATGCACACCACAAACACAGTGTGTATGGCTGTGAATATCTTCTGAGGAGCCGAGTGAGTGTGTGTTTCTTTGCTCAAGACTGAACGGATGGCAGAATCTATAGAATGGGCCAACTCTTCTCAACTCCAGCACCAAACTGTCAGTGATGAAGGAGCAGAGACTCTGGCTCTGAGCCCATGTAAGATGGCTGTTGCTTTTTTAGGTTGATCCAATCAATTTTTTTTTTTTTTTACATGGATGAAAAGCAATTACAGTAAGAGGCTAGAGAGTGCTGCTTATTTTGGGGTCACTTCATCAACAGATTATGAAACACAGGCTGGAAAAGCCATGAAATATGCTGCGATAAATCAAGTGTTTGGGCTGTAAACCAATTCTGGACTCCCATGTCAATCCAAACCTTTATGACTTTCTTTATACAAAGTATAGATATTTTAAAGCACATTTTAACTGGGTTTGTCTGTACAGCGAAAGTCAACGGGATCCAAAACAAATGGACCTCACTGGCTTTTACAGTATTGACAAAAATACTGTAAAGACATTTTTTTTATATATCTTCTTTCATATTCAATAGGGAAAGAAACTATGCTGGTTTGAAATGATATCAGTAAATAATAACAGAATTTTCATTTTTGGGTTAACTATCCAAAACGTGCCAGTTGCGACATTTCTGCAGAATGAAATTAATGTGACAATCACTAAACCTAACCAACAGTGTTAACAATAAAAAAAATTGCTGAAGCAGCCATGCCATTTTGTCATTTTTGTTTTTGTTAATCGATAATCTGCTCCATAATCATGAAAATAAATAACGTTAAATATTATTGGTGACTTTGTTTGTTTTTTATGTTTTATGAACAGTTGAAATCAAATGTCACATGTGAAGGCTTCATCAAATTCAAGACTAATGCTGGGTAAGTTTGACGTAAGAAACTCCTGAGAATGCATCTGAACCCAATACAGTCTGTCATTACACATTACTAAACGTGTGTAATTAAATGCATAAACCACGGAAACCGGTGTGAACTAGTCACACTACAAACGGCGTTTCCATTGAATGTGAAGCCATTTTCCCGGGAAATGAGTCTGTATTAGAGGTGCAATGAATAATTAAAACACATTGCCTTGATGGCCATAATGGGCTCGAACCACCGAAACCCGTTTTCTTCCACAGCATCTAGCATTGTTCCTCACTAACGGATCCTACAACGAAAGATAAAACAGGTTCTTACCGCAGGAAGCAGTGGCTCCATCTGCGCTCCTTGATCTTTCACATCCATCCCTGATGTTCTGCCTTACTCCGTCTTGTTCTTCTGTGAAGGGTTTGTTTTTTCTCTGAGATATTGCTGGGAACGTAGAGAAAACGTCATGTATGTTGATGCGGTGTAGTAACCGTCGTTTTTTTTCCCCCTCTTCTTTCTTCACTCGTGCGCGCTGCCTGCGCTCCTTCTGCGCGTGTCGTTTGCGCTCGCGTGACGCAGCTGCGACCGGCAGCACGTGAGTTAACGGAAACCACCGGGAGTTTTAGATAAACGTAGGACAAACGGGGACAAACACTCCGGGGGCAAACGGACACTTGAGGCTTCGGTTTACTAAATGTGAGAACATCGTTTCTAGAGCGCGCTGAGTTCAAAAAATGCCTCTGGTTTACCATCTAAAGTATATGGACTTAATTTAGTCAAAAATGTTTTAATAGCCTATCACTGAATCAAAAAAAGGCTGATTTCCTAAAAATAATCACTTTTTATATTCTTTATATATTTATATATATTTATATAGGGCTAGTGGGATATACTCTTTTTAAAACGACTATATATATATATATATATATATAGGCTACTATACTACTTAATTCATAGTCATAAGTTATATATATAAAACTTATAAGTCATTTAAGTCATGTATTCTGATATTGAAATATTACGTAGACTTAATTCATAAAGTCATAAGTTATATATTAGGACATGTATATATATATTACTTTACTTACTTATGACTTTATGAATTAGGTCTAAGTAAGATTTCAGTATCAGGAGGATACATAGCTACTATGGGTATGTTGTCACAAAATCAACTGTATCAATTTTTCCTGGCCAGTAACAGTGGAAATGTTCAATAGCATGCAAGGGTAGTGCCCAGAATTACTTTTTTTTTTTTAATCCATGATGGATTTATATTCGAGAGATAGGTCAGGTCCAGCAGGGGAATCACATTTAAAGCACGAACAATTTATACAACATTATTTTTCAAAAAAAAAAGTGCTGAACAAAAGAGTACTCAAACTCTTCCTTTGGCTCCACCTTGTGTGCATTTAAAATAATAATAATAATCAAATAGAATATTTTTGCTGAAATAGTATGGGAATAGTTATATTAACTCCCCTAATACTGTCATTATTTAGTCACCCTTATGGTGCTCAAAATCCATATTCTGTTATTTTTCTGTGGAACACAAGAAGGAGATATTTGTTACATTTCAAATTGCCAAAAAATGTGGGGGTGCATGGATGGGGATCACATATCAGATTAAAATAACCATAAAATTGCCCAATTTATTATACTTGCACTACACTCAGAGTCTTATAAATCCATATGTGTAAAAAATAGTAGTCTATATAGAACGTTACGTGACGTCGTTTACAAAAAATATCCCTAACCACGTTCATTCCACATACAAAGCAAGTGGCATATGCAAGCCAAACATAGCTGAATAAAATGGCTCAATGTCAATTTTGAGTGAACTTTTCTCTTTTTTATTTTATTTTTTATTATTCATTTATCCATGCAAGAAATGCATCAAAATACTTATGCATGCTTGCTTTGGCCGGGTCTGTGAAGGTGGTCTCTGGTTATTTTGGGTTCAACAGCTGCTAAAGGAGCTCCATTCTTCTCTTGATCCCTTCCCTGTAATGTACACTAGAGAGTTTGTAGCTGTATTTAATGATAGATTCTGCTGCCGTGTTTAATCCTATTGCTTATGACAGAATGCAACTATCATTACCTGCAGGTCAAGGACACATGTTCCAAAACCTGGTGAACTGCCTATAGATAGCATGCATTCGCGCTAGATGTCAGTGTTGTAAAATATTTTAAGACACTCACACCAACTTGTTATATTATAACTACTACGTTAATAAATAAACAAACGGATGTAAACTCTAATTTTTTATGGGATTTATTTATACTCAACCTCTGATCATTCATAAAGGCTATAGGCTACATCAAATATTCTGGCAGCATGAGAATGTCAGGACTTCGCTTTATCATATTCTATATTTCACAATACACATCTAATTAAAAAGGAACTGTTCTTTATTAGCAAAATACTGTTTTGATACATCACAACCAATACATTTTCATATTAAACAACTTTAATTTTTAAGCTAATGATAATTTATTTAGATTCATTATACTGGGGATGTATATTGTATCAAATACAGACATGTTAGTCTTAATGCATTTGTATTTTTTGTTTTTCTAATACCACCACCAGATTATAGTCATATAAACCGTCAAATAGAGCATATTTAGATTGTTGGGGGATGTCAGTTCTCATTCATTTTCAATGGTGCAGTGATACATGGAAATAAAATAAATGCTTTATACATAAATCAGCATCATAATGCTATTTCCATATTAACAACATTTGAATTACACACTCAGCCCAGGCAGGTTTACGTTTGAGTGTCAAAATGAAAAAAGTCAGATTCTTTAATCCCATTTTTGGCCCTGTTCTGCATGTCTTTCGCAGTCTGAATGTCAGAAACTGGACTGATAGAAGGATTTTTCAGTTGAGCCTCCGACGAAATCCTTACATCACTGGATTTGACAGATTTAATGGAAGATTGAGTTTCGGTCCATGTCGAATCAGTGGCATCTTCTCCTTCCAGCTTCTTAGAAACTCCAAGAGCTGACCGGTCTATTTCCAACATATCTTCATCCTCAGGAATGTAATTCGATTGTGTTGATCTTTCAAGACCTGCATCTAGAACCCAAGTAGGCAGAATTGAGCTGGTTTTACTGCTGTTCTCTAGCGAACCCTGTGAATTCCATCCAGTGGCACTGGTGTAGTAATCCAGACTTGTACTAGTGCTACCAGTGAAAGGCAGACCTTTGACCCCCACAGTGGCACAAGAGAGCAGAGCTGCTGTGTTAATATCGCTTTCGTATAACGGAGCAGCAGTGGAAGACACAAGCCAGTGCTGCCCAGAGCCCAAGCTGCTCTCTTGGGATTGGTTTGCGGTTGCAAGGCCAGGGTCAGGTGTAAAAGTTGGAAAAAAGGACTGTGTGTAACTGCTGACAAACTGCTCCTGAAATAAAGAGCTTGTCATTGTGTACCGTGAGCCAGGCAGCATCTGAGATTGTGAAGAGTCACCGAGTTTAGGAGTCAATCGGTCAGCGTCAGAGCCACTGTAACTTCTGGAGACAGAGAAGACATTAAGTCTCACGTTTTATATTAGAATGTCTATGCTACTGTTAGTGACACTGGGTTTCATTCACTAAGCATGTGTATGTACAGATTTATGCATGAAATCTGCATACAAACACTTTCATAAAGAAATGCTATTTCACCCAGAAACATCTATACTAAAATGTTGTATAAGTTTATAATACAATGCAGTAACAACAGAAAAATTCTGTGTATAACTGAATAACTTTTCGTTCAATTGTTTTACTAACAAATCATGATTCGCCAAAAACGTTTGTGCTAAAATTGACAAAAAGATCTACAACAAAAAAGCACATACTCTGGGCATGGCGTTAAGATCATGTTAAGAAGAAAACTATATTTAATATGAAATATTTCAACATATACAGAGAAAGAACAGCAGTTCAAGAAAAGCTGTGTTATTGCTTGAAAAAAAAATCGGAGAGGTCACAATGAATAATAACAGCCGGCAAATTAGATGTTTTGCGAGTGTTGTATGTTTGCTCAGAGTGAAGAAAGGCTGTATATATGGTTTTGGAGTATTTCATGCAAATTAATAACCTAAGGCAAGTGGTTGCTCATTCAGAAAACTTTCATTGATATGACAAGAGGTTAAAAACAAATTGTTTTGTATGAATTTGTATGAAAAAGTATGAATGTGGAATCTGGAGACCCATTGCATTTGTAATTAATTATTTTTTATTTGGAATATGTGTAACAACTCAAATGATCATGGTTATTATTATTATCAAATTAAATTGATTTAAATTACGTTACAAATGCATCATGTTAATTTCTGCAGTCAAGTCAAAATTCCTGCAAGACAAATAATTAGCAATGCATTAATTTGCATGGAAAGGCACTTACTTATCATAATTATCCCGAAATCCTTTAGCAAATGGATTGTGATCAATTTTTAGTTGTGTTATCTGAGGAAATAAAGAAACCCATTCATTAAATCGGTTCATATAACAGTTTTTGTAATGTAATGTAAACGAATGCAGTGATAGACTAGTTCTTACATCTGTGTTCTGGTAAGCTGTGACAGCTATAAACTGTGTTTCGGGAAAGGTAAATGTCTGTACTCGATCAGGATCACTCGTATCTTCATCTCCACTCTTGTTTATTTCGATCACATGTACCCTCGGCTGATACTTATGGAGAGACTGTAGGATGATCATCTTGAAGGACAAAAGAAAAAAATCAACATAAAAGACTATTATTGTTTCCCATTCCCATCAGAATCTTCATAAACCATATATAATAGTAATGTATACTTACACACACACATAAATATGACAAGGCACATTACATTTTACCTCATAGTAGTGATACTTAAAGGGTTAGTTCACCCAAAAATTTTAATTCTGTCATTAATTAGTCATTCCAAACCTGTAAGACCTTCATTCAACAAAAATTAAGATAAATCTATTGAAATCCGAGAGCTTTCTGACCCATAGACAGTAATACAACTGACACGTTCTAGGCTCTGAACGTTCAAATCATTCGTGTGACATCAGGGGTTCAACCATCATTTTTATAAAGCTACCAGAATACTTGTTGTGCACAAAGAAAACAAAAATAATTATTTTTTTCAACAATTTTAATGATGTCTTTACTACCTTTCTGGGCCTTGAATTTAGTGGAAGCATTGCGGTCTATGCAGGGTTAGAAAGCTTTTGGATTTAATCTAAAATATCTTAATTTGTGATCTGAGGATGAACGAAGGTCTTATGGGTTTGAAACGACATGAGGGAGAGTAATTAATGACAGAATTTCCATTGTTATGTGAATTGAATTAAAAGAGCCCTAGGCTACTTTAGGTTAACATAAAAGTGACTGTACCCCTAATTAGTACCGTGAAGGAAATTTTTC
The DNA here is from genome assembly GCF_003368295.1 of Carassius auratus. Lineage (NCBI taxonomy): Eukaryota > Metazoa > Chordata > Actinopteri > Cypriniformes > Cyprinidae > Carassius > Carassius auratus. The sequence continues at coordinate 9,277,375 of NC_039253.1, forward strand.
ATGTGCCAGCTGAAATTGGTTCAATGTTAACATTTGCTGCTGACGCTCATTGAAGACAAATTAAAAAAATTATTAAATTAATGACAATTACTCACCTGATGTCTAGCTTTTTCTGAACTCACCTTATACTAAAAGACTTCTACTGATTCTTATCATGAAGAGAAAATGAAATGAATTAAGAAATCACTTGAGTAGAGTTGCTGGAAGCTCCCTTGTTGTTCGTCAGCTTCAGTTTTCCAAAAGAGATTTCCTGACGCATCCAGTGCGCGCCGGTGTTTGGAGAGTCCGGGTGCGTGTATACTCGGTTATCTTAAACAATAATAAAATACAAAATACATATGTTACTACTAAACCGAAATAACTAAGATTATAATAACTGTAGACTTTATTAATGTTTGCTTTTTTTTTCTTTAAATGATCCTGATTAAGAGGTTATTTGCGCTTAGGAAAACGCAGCAAAGCTTTATGATAAATCCCTCTTCAGTCGGATGATTATTAGTTTACCCGTAACATCAGTGTCCGCCTTTCCGCAGGTAACCCATTTTCCGCCCTGAAACCTCCAGTGGTTCGGATCCGCCAGAATCACATCCACAACAATATTATAATGGCACGTCGGGTCAAGACCAGCAACAATAACACTTAGAAACGGAAACATTCGGCTGCAGGAAAATGAACCGAAAAACGATCATTTAGCAATTACAGTCAAAACAAATATAGACCAGTAATCTGATCATTAAAAAATACTTTCCCAAAATTATCCATTCATAATAATTACCAACAGGTAATAATAATATGCTATTGGCATTTATAAAATATGAAACAAATAAAAATACAATATTACAAATTATCATAAATTATTAGTTAAACGTAATGCGGTCACTTTTGCTTTTTTTTTTTAAATACCCAATTAAAATAAAAATACATTTTTAAAAAGTAGACTTACCGCCCCTGTTTGGTAATGAGCATCTCGGTTTGGTGTTTGTGGAATTTGAACCACAGCGCGCGGTTACAGAGGTAAACCTGGGCTATTCCAGGATAGACGGCAGCGTTTGGTTAAGTTTGTCCGTACTGCTGCGAGTATGCATAGCTCAGCCCATTGTACGGCCCGTGGCTGATGACCGGGTGAGGTGATCCGGAGAGCGGCGGGAGCGCGGACACAGGCTGCCCCAAGTACGCGAACATAGCAGAAGATATGTCGAAACCCGTCCGCGCGTGGCTTGACTCAGGAAAATTACACTTTTCCGCACTTTCTCTGTCATCCCGTGCCGCGGACACGTAGTCCATAGCGTTCGGTGGGGTTCTCATCCCGGTGGAGAGTCCTTCCAACGCTGGCTCATTCTCCAGAGAGCCCTCGGTGGCGGCGATGTGCGTAAAAACATTGTCCGCACTCGCCGGTTTGTCGGACACTGCGGACGGTGAGGGAAGTTGTTGCAGGTGCATAACTCTCTGAGAAAGATCTCGGAGTTAAACGTGGGTTCAGACCTCAGACATGCGCTCTGCTGCATGTGCCACTGTTTGAGCTTACTTACTAGGAATATGACTGAGCTCCGCATTTGAAAACAATAAAACGACCTAGCATTAAAGCAGTAAGCGGGGGTTTTCCCGAATAGGTCGTTACTTTGTATAAAATGTCCCTGCTATCTGATAATTATTATTAAAAATAACAGAGAAATCTCATAAAAAAAGAAAAAAAAAGAAGAAAAAAAAACTGGAGAATTAAAAAAAAAGGAAACAAATTCAATATTGTTTAACAGTCAAGGGTCATTACGGTCATATTTTAGCCCCCCAGACTTTTTAAAGTGGTAATTCACCAAAATGACGTGTTAAAAGCTTTTCACTGTACTGTGATATCTGAAATATGCCCATTAATTAATAAAAAATACTTATTGCATTGAAATTTTTTAAAATCATAAAATAAGGTCTAATTTCTATCTTACAACAAACATTTTGTCATGTCCCTGAGGCAATGAATTTGTGCTTATAAAGTTGACGAAATGTGCAGGGTTTACAATTTTTGTGTTCTTTTCTTGTAAAAAAAAAATATATTTATATATTTATTATATAAGATATTTGATTTAAAAAAAGACTATATTATTACTAATATATATATATATATATATATATATATATATATATATATATAAAATTGTTATAATTTATTATATTTTTGCATAATGCTATGATGTTGCGCTATTTTCAAAACTCATGTATTGCTCCACTGACTCGTTTAAAATAAATAACTCCACGTACTAGCGTCTTAAAACTGTTTGCAGTAAAATTGGCTTGAATTGAGAATTGATTTTAATAAAGGGGAGCATAAAAAATCATCTTGAAGGCAGTTACTGTGCAATACTTGCATTTGCTAAGAAAATGCAACCTGATATATAGGAACACAGAGATATATACAGATTTATAGAACTCTCAGATTCAAAGAGTTTGAAAAGAGATGACTTCAAAATATTCCTGAACTCAAGTGAAACCCTTCAGACAGGAACAACCGCGTTTACAGAGCACACAAATAAATATTTCACACTGATGCTCACTTAAGCTACATCCTGAAGTGCTGTCGTCTTAAGGTGTTTCAGTGTTGTTCTCTGAAAATCTCTGTCAGAGCCTGGACGTCAAGGGGAAAAGCAAGGACAACTGATTCACACTGAAACTACACTACATCCCCTTTGCTGTAATAATTTAAGATCCATAATTAATTTACATTTATATACAGTGTAACAGTTTTTCTTCACATGTGCAACCCTCCGTTGATGTCCATGATGGAAAGACAATGGCATTACTGGAATTTTGTATTTATTTCTTAAAAAGACAAAAGAGTTGTAGAATATGAACATTTATGCACAGACAGAGAGAGACGGAGAAGGAAATCACTGGAACACCACTGTGTCCAACATTGCTGCGAGGCACTGCACAATATTGGATGTCATGAGAACATCCACATGCTCTTCCAAATGCCGTTTGGGATCCTACAAAGAGAGAGAGAATAGCAGGTCCATTAAGTCCTGTAAACCTACTACAAAAGGACATCAGATATTTTGAACTGCTGCCATTGATGAGTATTTGCCAGGTCACCTACAGATTTACAATTTGTCAACCGGTAGAGATTTTGGACTATCGTCTCTATTGCGGTTACACACTCATGTGACACTGCTGTGCTATGTGCTCACAAAAGCTTAGAATTTGCACGTGTTTTCAAGAATTGCGGTTAGAAAAGTGATTTTAAGATGTTGAAATGCAAAAAGCAGCAAGTCTAACTGAATCCGGGCAGCTCCTAAAGTGACAGCAGTCTAATATCCCTGCAGTCTGTCATTCATGTTAATTAAACAACAAAAGAGAGGAAGTTTCTCACAGCTAAACCACTTTTGTAACTAATATGAAATGCGTTTAATTTATACAGTGAAGAATATGCAGTGTTTTTGTTCATTTGATTATTTTATACAATGTATGTAGTATTTCTTCTTATTATTTTTTTCCTGTTGCTTGTAATAAGTTTCTTATTTTTAGTTATTCACTGACGGTTTACTTGTCTTCAGTGAGCTTGAGTTTTCAAATATACAATTATTTAGGCTAGTATTAGTTTTTTTTGTGTTATTGACACTGGTGACAAGAATTATGACTTTCTACGGTAACAAAAAGAAATTATTAAAACAAAAATAATAAATCTTGCAATATAATTACTATGCAATAAAATTACTTGTATCATCATAATATAAGATTTTGCTCATATAGCCCACCCCTACCACCAACAACATAAAGATGGAAACAAAAAAGAACCAATAACCTGTTTTCCAACGTTCTTAATGGCAAGCTGCTCAGGAGTCATCTTGTCCTCTTCCTCTACAGCCTAAGGGACAAAAAAAACAAAACCAAACATTAAATAAATAAATCCTACATAAAAGCTGCATTTCAGCTTCCCACTTAATTTCTGAGACTTGAGAACAAGCATCTCAAGTGCTTGTGATTTTTCTCACCTTATTGTAGTTCTTGGCCAGTTCGAGCATCTCTTTGACGATGTTCTCGTTCAGTTTGCAGTGTTCACTGTAATCCTGCAGGGTCAGACCCTCCATCCAGCTTTTCTTATGAAGGTTCAGCAACATCTGAACACAAACAAACACTACGACTGTCTAGTTACAACAAATAACAAATTAAAAGCATGTTTAAACACTATCTACAAGTTCAAACCTTCTGTTCCAATTCATTCTTCCTGTAGTTAATGGTAATGGAGTAATAATGTCTGTTGAGCCCATGAATCAAAGCCTGCACAATAAAAAATAACAATATATGACAAAAACCAAAAAATAAATTTCCTTTTTTAAATGATATTTATTGTAGAGAAGCATATATCAAATGAACCTGAATAGAGGGTTTGTTGAGGTGTCCCAAGTTAGACGTGGTTTGACGTGGCTCGTGACCCAGTACCATCATATTGGCATTTATGAGCCTGAAAGCATCGATCACAACCTGGAGAGGAAAAATAAAAAGTGGCATTCATGTTACTTCAGCAATTCAATGGTTTATTAAAAGGTCATTTTAATGCATTATGGGAGCTACAAAGCAACCTCACTTGGTTTCTAGAGAGTGAGAGGACACCAGTAAATAACATACACACACACATACACAAAGTAACACCTCTTGAACCCTGGGGACTCGTTAGATCCTGACTAAACCAACTGGTGTAAAATCCTGCAGTGTCCCACATCTGTGTTGAAGGGTGCGTTCCATTCGCCTCAGATGGTGTGTTATCATCAAGCACAGGAGAAAGACAGAGAGACCATGTAGTGCTGACACCATGAAGAACTCTCTTTAAACCACTCATACGGTGTTCACAGAGACAAGATGATACTCCGGAGGTGTGGGATAGGAATATTTGAAAATGGGAAATGAACAAGTGCAAAGCAGCAATGAAACCTTTCAAGTCAAATGTTTCAACCAAAGTTAAAGCTCAACTTAATGTTTTTTATTGTCTTTCCCCATCCCCGAATAAATTAAGATAAAATAAGTAAATTATATTATTTGTCAATGACTCTGCATTTAAATAATAAATTATGTTAATGGTTTTTGGAATGCCAACATCATTTAAAAAAATTAATAATTACACTGCCTTTTGGTGTTATCTTAATATACTTAAAAATGTAATTTATTCCTGTGATGCAAAGCCGAAATTTCGGCATCATTACGCCAGTCGTCAGTGTCACATGATCCTCAGAAATCATTCTGATATGATATCCTGCTCAAGAACTATTCCTCACATTATTAATGTTGAAAACAGTTGAACTGCTTAATATTTGTTTATTCATTTGTTTCAGTATTGTTCAATGAATAGAAAGTTCAAAAGAACAGCATTTATTTGAAACAAATATTTTATAATGTCTTTAATCTCACTTTTGAACAATTTAAAGCATCCCTGATGAATAAAAGTATTATTTAGTTGTTTTTTATATCTTATTTACCCTTAATTTTTGAACAATAAATTAATTTATACATGCAAGCTATTGTTGGTGAAGCTTGATTGAAAAATATTTACATCAAATTGATATAATGCCTTTATGGCGTGTAATAAATACTGAGAATATCTGCACAATATGTCATTTGCAGCTTCTTTTTCATTCTTTTATTTTAATGCCCCTGTCATTTTCCTATAATACATTCTCTTATAATATCCTCTTTTTCCATTCTTATTCCCCTATTCAGGGTCCTTACACTATCTCATATGCTTCAGAGGGCGCTAGCAGAGCTCAGCGACAAACATTCAAGAAAAAAAAAATCCAGGCATTCTCACATGCTGACAGAAGTGTGAGCGCACATTCACTTATACAGAAGAAAAGAAAGATCTCTGACTTTCTGAACAATGTGTGTGTGTGTGAAGCATTTATATATGCAAGGAAGAAAGAGGTTAACCCAAAAATAAAAATACTTGAAATAACGATCAATTTCTTTGAAATAACTGTAGTGTATGTTTGTGGACTGTTACCTTTCCCTTGACGCTCTGGATGGGATCGACCACTACTGCGACAGCGCGCTCCGACAACGCCTCAAAACTCTGCTGTGTGTTAATGTCCACACCTGACAACCAGCAGCCAAAACCAGGGTGACTGTGGTACCAGCCCACCACCATCTCAGGCCTACAACACACAGATCACAAACCCTCATCAAGTATTCATCGCAAAACAGTAGTTCGATTTCCACCATCACTCATCCTCTCACCTTCCCGTCTGCTTTAACATGTCTAACATCTTGGCTTGAAAAACAGGGTCCACGGCCTCAACGCTCACACCCTGTCAACAGAACAAGCATCCAGAATCACAGTAAGAGCACAGGTGAACACAGTGTGAGTGTGAAACACACTAGAGCTTGCAAGAATTCTAATGTGATGTGAGTCTTTTGAAATACAATAATAACGTGCTGAGAAATGTTTCACTCACTGTTCCTGACTGCGGCATGGCAAACACGTCAATCACACGAACGGTGTAATCATCCACAAACTCTCCCAGCATCAGGCCCATGACTTCCATGGGCACACCAGCACGGCCATGTTTCAGCATCTACACAAAAACAAATAGATGGAATGAGACAGAGAGAAGATTGCAATGCTTCTTCTAATCATGAAGACATTTAAAGTAATGCTTGTGCTCAGACTGGTACTGAGCAATCACACAAATAATACACACATTAAGAGCAATATAAAATGCAATAACAATAAAACTGAAACAGTGACGACAGAATCATGATATAAACAAAACTAGGGGAAATTAACCATTGCAGTTACATTATTTTTTACAGTGTGAGAACAGGTGTGAAGGATAGCGTGTGAGAGAGAGGAACCGTGTGTATCCTGACCTTCAGCAGGGCGAGTGAGGAGATGTACACCTGTTCAGCTGTGTCCACAGCGGGGGCATCTGTGGGAGGACCCTGCAGAAAATAAAACAAGACACTGCTTATATCGGTCACAAGATGATTTGACAAATCAAATCAAGACAATCATTTCAAGGATGTGGATTTTGATTTTTAAGCAGATAAAGTAATTCTCTTTTATATCAGGAATGGAATTGTTACTAGTAAAAATTGCTTTTTTTAATTCCATTTCCACTAAAAAAGAATTTCTGATATTAAAAATAGTAAATGTGAGTTCCTGATATAAAAAAATTCCATAATCATTCACAGACATGCATTTTCTTTTAAATGGAAAACTGAATTTTCACTAGCAAAATATCCAAAAAGATTTTCCATTTAAATGAAACTACAGATATTTTACCAATTAAAAAAAACACTCCTGATATCAAAATGAATTAGTGACTATTGAATAGTTAATAACAAAAATACATATCCCAGCAATTGACCTGCATTAAATATGTTTACCATTTACTTTTCAAGTTCAAAACAGGTTTAAAAGAACCATCAAAAGATTAAGAAGATATGAAATTCTAATCATGGTGACTCAAATTAATACAAGCAATTACAAAATCAGAGATCCAAACCTTGACGCATTTTAAGCAGGTGCTAATACCAGGTGTCAACAGCGTCTGCTTATTCTTTTTTAAAACACCTACTAATTAGGGCTGTGTATTACAATATATTGCGATACACTGCGATACTATAAGCAAGGCGATACATTTGGATATTTCTTATTGTTGGAATACTGTATATTGTAAGGAAAGCTGTCATTAAGAACACCACAATATGCAAACATTGGCAATAAATAAATAAAAAATGTTTAACCACAACACAGTGGGATCTGTGTTTGTAACAATCAATCCCTATAACATTCAATGTTATTGAACCACTTTTTGTGCAGTATGAGTTAGGGCTGCACGATATTGGGAAAAAATGACATTGCGATATTTTATTTTTCTGCTATATACATATATTTTTGTCTTACAAACAAAAATGGGGTGAGCACACTTACATTCTCATTTTAAATGATTTAAACATCGACACCATCGTGTCAATTGATTAATACGCACGAGGGGTATTATCTCTCTCTCTCTCTCTCTGCCCTGTTAAACTGACAGGACTTAAAAACACATGCAAATGATAAACTTTCACTCTATGATGGATAAGCTGTGCAATTAATCTGCGAATCACATAATGAATAACAGATCAACTACGATAGCCTACATCGCACACCCTACGATGTGACTATCATAGATTCGTATGTCACGATATCGATGCTTAAACGACACATCGTGCAGCCCTAGTATGAGTAAACGGGATAAATTTAAGTGCTTGCAGGATCCTTTAATAAAATCAACAATATATAAAAAAAGCATAATCTAAAAAACCAAGCCTTGTGCATTATAAAGAATATAATACAGCTGGCTTGATACCTTTATCTCAAACAGTGTCAATATAATTAAAGTTGGTACAGTATATAAAACAGTTGAAAAATATGGATTCAAAATTAATGTATATAAAAACAATAAAGACATAATCTGAAAAATAAAGCCTTGTGCATTATACTGAATGCCAAGCGGCGGCAACAGCTCAACAGTCCCGCAGCGGACGTTACCACAAAAGCCTAAATGACAGCACACTTCAGCCTTGTTTCCCCCGAAACATGAACTGGGACAAATCGTTTACCCTCCATTACTAGCAGCGAACTACATTAATGCCAACATAAACATTATTGGCGTGCTCTAATTGATTTTTCCTGTCACTCAGGATTTGTTCAGAGATGAAGACTGCCATCTAGCATTTTTTTTTTATATCGATATTCCATTTTTGAGAATCGATACAGTATCATCAAACAAAATATTGCGATACTAACGTGTATCAATATTTTCTTACACCCCTTCTACTAATATAGTTAGAAGGCTAATGTGACCAGTGGCTCTTAAAGAAATGTGATGGTACAAATGCAGTAAATCTGTAAACAAAAGTAATAACTGAATGTGAATAATGTGAAATAAAGCAGTAAAAACAAAAGCTCCTTCGTAAACAAATGGTTATATTTTTATTGGAGGTGAACAGTGTTTTTCCACTGATATTTTATATGACAAAGCTGTTTGTATCCAAACCATTTTTATTAGAAGAAACTTAAGAGTGCTGATAAATTAATTATTTCGAAATTCAAATAACTGTATGTGGTTCAATAATAAAAAGAATTGCACGTTAATGAAGGTAGAAAACAGTAGACAAATTCCAGTTTACTGTACATCTCCATTTTCCATTTCCATATATTTTTGAGATTGATGATTTTAATTTATTAATTATTATTTAGATATTTAAGTTATCCTGTAGAGCAAGTGTAAGGAATATATTATCATTGTTGGGGTGGGGGGCATCTGATAGATTGAGAGATGGTCTGATTGACAGCTGACACCAAAAGTGGAGGATTGATGCCGTGCTGATGCTTAATAAACAGATGTATGAAAACCCATCTTGCAATCTATCCATATGCTTGGGGAGCATGTTTTAGAGATTTAGTGATCCTTGTGTGATTGTCATGTACACATTATATTTACCTCAATTATCATAAAATACACAAACATAAGACCATATGGATATGAACATCAACCAGCCAATCAGAGCTCACTAGGATTGTAAAAAAAAAAAAAAAGTCTATATGAATCCAATCAACACTTTAAGGCAATCAGTTTTGTATCAAATATGCACAACTTTTAAACACCAATCATGTGCAGCTGTAAACTGAAAAAGGAGTATGAGAGCAGCACGACTGAACAGAATCATGGGTGTTTATTTTCTGCTCTCACGCTCTTCTGCGCTGTCTGCTGGAGTGAGGTGTGAATCAGAGGAAGGCAGCTTGTTACTGGAAGTGTTAATTGGCAGAGAGAGCTGAGAGATGTCTCTCTACCCATCATGAACACTTGAGAAAAACCACATGAGGACAATCTCACAATACTGCCATCCCCCTCAACAACACCCCCCCCCCACCCCCAAAAAAAAGAAATTCAAAATTTTTGCTCAGATAAAATTCTACAGAAATAAACAAATAAATGAAAAAAAGCACAGGATTTTCATTGCTATTTTCAGCACAAAATGGTCTTACTCTTTAATTATATTCACTACCGTTCAAATGTTTGGGGTGGGTACGATTTTTTTTTATCTTTTCAAAAGAAGGCTGCAATTTATTTTGTGGTAAAAATAAAGCTAAACAGTAATTTTGTTAAACATTATTACAATTTTAAAAAGCTGTTTTTATTTTAATATATTTTACAATGTAATTTATCACTTTAATGGCAAAGCTGAATTTTCAGCATCTTTACTCCAGTTTTCACTCTGACATGGTCCTTCAGAAATCATTCTAATATGCTGCTTAATATTTTGGTGCAAACTGTGACCATTTTATTTAGGATTGTTTCATGAATATAAAGCTCAAGAGACCAGCATTTATTTAAGACAAAAATCTTTTGTATCATTACAAATGTCTTTATTGTTCTGTCCTTTTTAACAATTTATGCATCCTTGCAGAATACAAGTATTAAATTCCTTTTCTTTATCTTTTAAAAAAATCTAATATTTGAACGGTAGTCTAGCAGTGTTTTTTTATGGATAGCAAGCTGGGGAGGACATGTTGGAGTGCCTTTTTAATGAAATGTGAACTGTGTAAATGAACTGTGTGTGACGGCAGGTGTAGCAAACATCATATGCTGTGTGATGCAATCTTCATCATTCAGCTGTCTAATGACTGCAGACTGCTGTCACTCACAGATACAACCATATGAAACATCACGTTTATTAAATAGATATTAAAATCTATAATAAATATTACCTGGCTGAGTCCAGGCATTCCCCCTCCAAGCCTCAAAAGCCGGTCCATTCCTTAGATCTAGAAACATATAAACAAGCAGTTGTCTTAAGTTTACAAACTTGTCAGTCTTTTCATGTTAAAAGACCTGGGCACGTTCATGAATGTTGCTAATTCATCAATATAAACATGTGGTGGGTATTCAAAAATACCTAACGTTACATTTCTGTTTTCAACGTCTAACTTATAAAAAACAGATCACGATGTCAACACCTAAAATTAAAATCAATTAGCTTTTTTGTGATATACGTTACACAAATCAGACACATGGTTTTCACTGTCAAACCTCAGACTGCTAACATGCTAAGCTATTTAGCAAAGTGCTATTTACATACACTACTATGTACCATGTGAACACATAAACAACAGGAAAACTAATTTTTTGTTGTCTTAAAATAGACTATGAAATAATAAAAAAAATTGCTTGAGTTTCACATTTATAACTTCATTTATCTCCACACTGCAAGAAAGGCTAATAGTGCTACAGAGGCTTAATACACGTAACCACTCAACAACATACTAACAGTGTTTAATCACAGAAACATCCCCTCGGACAATACTATATGACATAAAGAAATATTTTATGATAGCTAATGTGTAGTATTTCTTTACCTGTGCAATAAGAAAGAGATAATGTGTGAGCGCCTGCTAAGTTTCAGCCCAACTAACGTTACAATGAATCAGCCAGAATTACCTCCGTGAAGCGGACCACAACAGAGTTATACAGCGCAAAGCGATCTGATTTTCAAAATAAAAGTTCCGTAAACGCTTAATTCAGAAGTGACTCACAGACATACATTTTATTATTGTATTATAATATTTATGTTTTTATATAATTTTTATATATATATTTATAATTTTATTAGTATACATTATATTATTATATTTAATAATACTAATAAAATATGTGTGCGCGCACACGCACACACACACACACACACACACACACACACACACAATAAATATACGAGCTGATGAATCAAAAACAGTCTTAACCAAAGTTAAATGAAATGGTACAATACAACCATATTAACAGAATAACTCAATGAGATCACGTTGAGATAATATTTGATCATTATTTAAAAAAAGCTGCATATTGTATAATGTATAAAACTATAAGTTTTGCATTTACCATAATGTCGTTTTACATTTAAATAATTCAACCTTCGACCCACCAGAGGTCGTTTGTTTCTTGTTTGTACTGGGGAATTTTGTTATTTTATATATATATATATATATATATATATTTTTTTTTTTTTACATTGATTTTATTTTGAAACTGGAAATACTGAATTCATTTTCTTATTTTTCATCAACATTTAATTAACAAAATGTAACATCCTAGTTCAATTAAAAACCAAATTCATGACATGAAAATTAATTTTTTGCTACATAAATTAGATTTCATGTTTTTGCTGCATGTGTCCAATCCATTTTCTCTGTAGTCTCACTTAAGTCTCAAATGTGACCAACGGGACAGTTTTCTGACACAACAGTGCCATTCAGCTCATATTACGCGTGTTACACCATCCTTTGACTCTAATCTCTGGACATACAGCGCTCTCACGAGATGTCATGACAATTAAGAACCACTAGATGGAAGACTTGAGCTGTGATTAAGTAGACCTGGCTAATCTCAGTGTAGTGTTGTGTTTATCTGCACTAGAGGGCGCTGTGAGCAGAAGAGCAGTTTGAGAGCAGCGCTGCATACTTTTTTATTGCAATTTCAAAAATGACATTATAGAGATACAACTTAGCATAAATTACATAAAATGTATTATCAATACATCCAAAGTCGTCTGAAATAATGTAATAGTTGAAAAGAACCAAGGATTAATCACGGTACATGAAAGATCTCATATCTCCTCAGAAGAGAAATAATTTTTTTGTTTTTAATTAATCTTAGCGATTTAATTAACTATATTACTATAACTATATATATAATTAATCAACTATACTTCACATAAGAAATCCAGGCTAACTAACATTTTAATACATCCCAATAATGTAACACCCCTGAAATTACAACAAAGATATTAAAACTAGTTCAGTCTGCTCAGGGACTCCCAGAGCAGTGCAAACATTGCTTTTAATGATATTACCTAATATTACTATCTTATATGTTTAAGGATCATAAAGTCAAAAGTTAATAATGTGCCACAATTAGGACCTGCAAAGGACCTCTAGGGGAAACTCTGGAGTTGAAATAAAACACTTGGTCAAATAGGCTTTTTTTAGGCATATGAAATATCAAACAACATTTTATGGCAACAGTGAAATGGCATTCTTTAATATGCATTGAGGTCATCACAATAATTCAAAATAATGTTTTCACTTTTAATTAAAACCCTACATTCGTTTTGTGTGAGCGTATTATTTGGTGCATTACAATAGCGATTCTTAAAATGGTTCCGAATTCACTTAAAATACCATTTACGACATCTTTACATCTAAGTCACTAATTGCTTCACAATAAATCCCCCACAGGTTAGAGTTCAGAATATGAGCTCTAGGAAGAAGGCCGTCCACCAATCAGGGCAGAGTGTTTCCACGGCTGCTGAGGTGTCTGTTCTAGCAATTATCCCCACAGGACTTCAGCACTTATGAGAGTCAGGCATGACCCCAGGGCAAAGTTCAAAGGAGACCTCTTGTCCTGGCAAAAAATGAAATGCTCTCCAGAGGGTGGCAGCAACCCTCCTGTGGAGAGATATGGGGCGTGACAAAGATACAAGCGTGCAGCTTGGCTAGCTGTCACTCATGATGTAGACTTTAAATAGTCTCTAGATTAGATCAATATCAGTTTCTTGGGTGAAACTCTTTCTGATGTGAAACTAGAGCAGCTTCATCTGCTACAGCCCTCAACAGGAAGTGGTACAGTGAGAGGTGTAGGATGACTTCCTGTGGAAATGGATCACTCTTCTAATCAAGTAAGATATGCTGAGTCTCTGCCTCTATCTGAACCAGCTGTCAATGAAGCTAGACCGCCTCTCTTGCTGTTTATCATTCAGAAGTAGTCAGAGAAAGTACTCGGTGGTTCTCAAATGCTTTTGTCTCAGGACTAAGATTTAGCTCTGCAGGACAAAGTGGCAAATCAATCAGCACGATATCAAAAATGCTTTTTATTCGAAATAATAATAAGAATAATCTTCTTGTTGTTGTTGTTTGTTTCTTGTGATGGCTTCATGCTCTCAACAGCCAATAAATCACTGCATGTTTTTCTTGGTTGTGTATAATGTGCTAAATTAATTATATGATGTTAATATAATAATAATAATAATAATAATAATAATAATAATAATAATAATAATAATAATAGGTAGTCAAAAGTCACTCTTATGTGTCTCTCTTTTATCTCTTTTTACAAACATTTATACATTTATTATGCTTTCATCCAATGCAACTTACTTGTGAATTCCTGATTTTCCTTATTGTATTTAATGTAATAAATAAATCATATTATTTTATAAAATTATTATTATTATTAATATTATTATATTTACTACATTAAATAAAATGAATACAATTTACTACAGTTAAATAAAACCAGTGTTGACAGCTGAGAACATCAAAATAAGAGAGAAACCAATAATAATAAAAATTATTAATAATAATAGTTTGTCTCATGTTTTGATGGTTTCATGCTCTTAACAGTCAATAATTCCCTTCACAAAGCAATGCATTTCCTTATGTTCCCTTTTGCAAGCATTTGTGCATTTACTTTTATGTTCGTGCAAACAAACCCGTATAACCCATGCAAACCCTGACTTTTTTCTAACACACATGTAGAATGACAAGATCTGTCTCTCAAATAGCAGAACATGGAGCAGAAACAGAGAAAGTCATGGGAAATGAAGCTTATGAAAACACCAAATCTGACTCTTCACCTAGAACAGCACTTCCTGTTCCAACTTATTCTCTCAGCACTCAAGAAGTGATATGATACAGCTGTAAGACAGCAATCAGTATGGCTAAACGTGAGAAACCAGTGTGTTTATAACCACAGACTCCATCGTGCGTGTTACTCATTCACCCAACGGGTTCATCTCTGTTACCAACAGAGATTACGAGTTTAAGCATGTGAAACTGATCTTGCATTTGCACATGCAAGAATGTGTTAAAAGCAATCATAAGCCCCTGGCGGGGGGAGAGTAAGAGGTAGATATCATACAACAGTTAGCATGAGAAAAAGGGGGATGGTGTGCTTGAACGAGAGAAGATGGGAATGGTTGTGAAAACCAGACTTCTTCACTGCTATGTCAGTAATGCGCTGTGACCCACCCCCCATCCCAAACACACTCCCTTTCTCTTAAACACAAATGCAAGCCCCCCAATCAAGCTAGAGGGGGTTCATTCAGTGGAATCTCAGACCCCTCGGCCTCCTCTGCCATAAATGCCTCCAGCTTCTCCGACCACCCACCTACCCACCCTTCTCCTGCAGGACAGGATCCCGTTACAGCTTTCCCCCTCTGGCCAGCTGGAGATAAGACTTAAGACTACAACTAAAGATTGCAGATCAGCCCTAAACTGGCTCAATATGTGAGCGAGCTTGCGTACAGCGATCATATTACTGCTGCATTAGAGTCTGGGCCTCTCGAGTGGATAAAAACACTGCGCTCGACTCGCTAATGGAGGTGTTGGGATCAGAACAGCATCATGGTTGTTCACAAATGTGGAAGTGACTGGAATGTGAGTCATTTGGTCAATATGTGGGGAATTTCGTCACGGCCGTGCGGTGGAGAATGTGTGTTTTGATGGTGATGGTTGGGGAGGGGGGGGGGGGGATTCCTGGAATGTTGAGAGTAAAAGTTCATAGATCAGATTACAGGAAGGAAACCACAGGGGAAAAACACTGAGAGGAAACAGGCATCAAAATGCCTTCTGGTTTTTAGCCAGAGGAAATTCAGTAAAATGCTTCAATTCAATTTATTTTTTGTTATGTGAAGCCCATGTTACTGTAGTTATTATTTTTATTTCTATATATATATATATTGACTCGGAAATCATATTATTATTTTCTATTTTTAAATGCCTTTCATTATATACCCTATTATTTCATTATTTTATCCTTTATCCTCATCCTTGAAATCAATAAAAATATATATATATATATTTATTCAATTTTAATAATTATGTCTAAGAGATTTATATGAACTTTTACACAAATTATGACTCTTGGTTGTTGCATCATTTCCATGTCCAAACCAAACAAAAGTCATTGACAAGCTTGAGATGAAATATGAGATATGAATATATAAAATAAAATATAGAGATAAGTTTTTTATGCATCATTTCAGCAAAAAAAAAAGTAATGAACTGTGTATATATATTTTACACAAGACGTCAAAAAGCATTTCCATCACAGAATGTTCTGAAACTCAATACAAGATTACATGCAATGCATTTTTAATATGGACAAATTAAAATACACCAGAGTGTGACTATTGAGTTTCTTTTTTGAAATATCCACAAGGTCAAAAGTGCACATAGTTGAAGTAATGCCTAAATACCAAACGGCTTTTTCTTTTTACGATTAATAATATTCTTTCCCATGCTACAGACAGCCCCAGATTCCTCTTTTCCTTCCAACCCAGCACAGTTTGTGTGGTTTAACTGGGCCTGTGGAGCAGTATAAAGGGATATCAAGCGGTGACTGGGATCCATTTGGCCAATAAGTGAACCGTGTTCAGGAGCCTCCCAGTAGGTGATCGCAGTGGGCCTGAGGGAAGAGGAAGCTCCTTTGGGAACCAGAGAACAGCACATGCCATCTATTATTCAGCAATGGGGTTTGAGATGACACAGGCCCAGAGCTTACGGTGAAATATACCCTTTTTCTCTGCTCCTAAAATAGAAGATGTTCCAGTTTTGTTGACCGCTACAATCTAAAAAAAAAGAAAACCAATGTGAAATTGAATAAAAATAAATACATTTCAGGGGATAACTTGTGCATGAGTGAAACCGTATGTTGATGGCGCCATGCCTACGAAGTATTTCTGTTATGATCGGTGCCTTTAACAATCCAGGCTTTGTTATTTCCAAGACATATTTTAAGATCCCATTCCCCATTTATGAGAAGCAAATGAGTCAGGCCTATGATGTATGTTAAATTGCTTTCAGCTGAGTATAACCGTTTCCTTTAGGACTTTAACATGGTGGTTGTAAAAGCATCCAGTTCTCTTGGCTCAATATGCCCAAACAGGCTTTACTGTTACACACTCGCCTGGCTCAGATCAGTCATTTGAATTCATGCATGTTTAATGCAGCAGAATTGCTGTAGATCAATCGCTTTCGGAGAAACTCTGAACCACATTTTTTAAAATCAAAGAGAGAGAGAGATAGAGAGAGAGAGAGAGGCAAGTCCTCTAACCACGAGCCAGCATAGATGTGCCATAAACATACAACATGTGGTCGCACAGCTCTCCATATCAGGATTTGGCTGGGCAAATGGATTGTTTTCTCAGACTGAATAATTAAAGAGGCAATGCAAGAACATCCCCACTGTCGGATATAAGCTATTTACCCCCCCTTCATGAAAAATGATCCAGCCCATCAGACATAGAGCACTTCCAGCTGATAACACTGAATAAGCTCTAGTTTGTCTTTGAAACGCTTTGTGTCTACAAAATAGGCAAACATTATAAGGCTGTGCATCAGTTAAATCTCCCGATCGACATACTTGGGACTTCATTACCTGTGGATTTTGCTGATGCACATGATGTACCGAAGGAAATGTTCAATTCTGTGACATTTAATGGCGGTTGAGCGTGCTAACCAAAGTGTTTGTAATTTTAGCTCTTGACAGAAAGCTGTGACAGGCTACATTTTATGACTGATGAACTAGATCATATAAAAAAAATATGCACAGTAAACCTGACAGTTTGAGTAATGACAGTAATGAGAGGAATAAACTTGGGGGTCATTTGGCTTTGTGCATTAGAACAGGATATTAGGTTACAGAAAACAAAGTGAAATGTGAAACTTCATGAGTTAAACAATATCATTTAGCTCTGATTAAAGACCCATTCACACCAAGAACGATTACTATAAAGATAAGAATGATAGCGTCCACACCAGCAGACAGATTTTATCTGTTTATTCTAAGCACACGCTTGTCAGCTGCTTTAAGTTCTCGAGCTCGTTTATCAGCTGAAAAAAAAAAACATTGTTCTGAAAGTGATTCCAATGCTATTGTTTCTCTGTGCCTTTATCGTTATAACTGTGGTATGGACTTGGGTAGTCTTTAATACTAAGAATGATTTTTAGAACTATATCTTTATCATTATCGTCCTTGGTATGAAGAGGCCTTACGCATAACAGTAGACATGTTAGTAAAAAATAAAAAAGCACGTTTGCAAAGAGTTTGCAAAATCTACATGATATACATTAGTATATTTAATTTTTGAATTCAGGTTGAAATTATTATTCACTACGGTTGAATAACTTAAAGCTGCAGTAGGGAACTTTTGACGCTCTAGCGGTTAATAAACAGAACTGCTTGCGTCTTGCGGAAGAACATTGTAGCCGGATCTACTTCTCTCTGTTTATGTCAATGAAGAATCACAAAGGTACTGGGTTACTCCGCCGCGGTACCCCCGAAGCAATCTGAAATAGTCCGAATATAAACACTTATTATAGGTGCACCCTAGTGATTCAGGACAAGCTAAAAACACGGTTTGGAAAATGGATTCATGGTGTACTCGCTTATTATATACATTTTTCTACATTTTGAACACAAACAAAGTTACGTACCGCAGCTCTGATTGGTTGTTTCTCACCGGGAGCGATGTATTTCTGCAAATGGCAATAGGACCACTGGGAGGAGCCAGAGGAGCTTGATTTTTCCACAGATTATCTGTCTCATATTCTACTGTCAGGACATAATGACAGGTTTAATAAATATGTAAAAAAGTTACACTAAAGAAAATAACTTTTTTAGATGCACTCAGTACACTTTGCTCATGTTTCTGTGATGTAACAGTCATCTTCAATAATGAAACTTAATGGTTTAGTTATGAATTAGCAGTCAGACATGGATAACCCCTCAAATTCCTTCTGTCCAATAGCAGGGGTGTTTACAAGATAGTTGTATCTTTTGACACTTCCTGTTTCTTGAACAGAATAAAGGCCTAAGCAAGTACGCTTGAAAAATACGATGCTAATATTTACATTTTCTTTTATTCGTTTTTTTTAACCTTTTGATTTTTAACATAAATCTAGCAGTGTTGCCTAGATTTGTGCTTTCAATTAGCATTGAAATCTCTTATGCAGTATTAGTTAGTTATGCGTTCATGTTTTGCAGTGTACGTAATCTCATCAGTTTCCTCACTTAATAAAGAGATCTGCCTCTCAAAGACGTAAAAAGTGACGCGTTTGGCTCGTCTCTGATCTTAATCATGTGGAAAAAATGATCGCTTTGGGGTCACACATTTACATTTTCCCACTGGCTATTTAATGGAAACAATGAGCAGTAAATTAAAATCTACATAGTTGTAGGAGTCAGGTAAAGTCGTGTGTACATACTGTGGGCTTGACCTTTCTTCTGCTGCCATTCATGAGTGGGTCGTGGGAGATTAGAGTTTTGTAGAAATAGAGAGAGAAAGACAGCACCTGCTCGCTGAACTGCTCTATTTGTGTCTGGGCATAAAGCCAAGCGTTCCTACTCTCTTCACCTTGGCCTTGAGAGGGACTACCGGCCCTTTAAAATACATCATTGTCAAGTGTCTCCGGTGTGTGTGAGTCCGTATTGTGAATGTGTTTGTGTGTGAGTTTACCTGTGAGTGAACTCTGTTGGCATAGCATGCTTGTTGTTTGTGCAGCCCAGCAAATTTATGGAAAAGGACATGAACGCAACAGGGGATTGCACAAACACGAGAGCCGAGTCTCTCGCTGCACGCAGACTCAACACACTGTTTACTGACTCCGTTTGGACGGTTGCATGGCAACGGCACTACGGGCCACTTTTGCTTTGTTTTGCAGCATTGTAACTGTGTGGAAAAGTCTGTGTGTGTAATGGAAGAGGAATGCATGTTAAAACTCATGACTTTTGGACAGTGACTGAACACCCACATGATTCTGTGCATGTGTGTTTAATGGCTATGTATCAGTAACATTTTTACTGTAAATCTAACTGACCGAGTATAACATTAAAGATTATGTGAAGGTTTTTTTTTATACTACCGTGAATAATCTACTAGGTTAATGACTAAGTAGGCCATTCATAGCTTGACTTCCTGAAAAATGTGCACAACACTTTGCTTGATGTTCTGGCCGAACCAATGAGGTAAGTTTGGGGCTGGGTTTCCTGACGAGAAGGACAAGAATAGCGTTTGGGAAATGTTTCGAAACAGTCATTATTCAATTCAACTCAAGTTTATTTTTATAGCGCTTTTTACGATACAAATCATTGCAAAGCAACTTTACAGAAAATTACGTTTAAACAATATTTAGTAGTAGCTTGTAAGTAGTGATCAGTTTATGTGCAAGTGACAGGAACTTTCAGAAACATTTATAAAAGACACAGTCACAGACGATGAACACTATTAACAGCAATTATAATGTGATTGCATAGTAAGTAGCAATATTATTGAATAAATAATCAATTCTATTGCTGATACATAATAAAGAAAATTAAGATTCACTATTTAATTATGAATTTAGATACATATGTTTTATAGTAGAAAAAAGTGGATTAGAACAACAACAAAGTACTGGAGGTGGCAACAACAGTCATTCCAAACCCGTAAGACCTTTGTTCATCTTCAGTACACAAATTAAGATATTTTTGATAAAATCCAAGAGCTTTCTGACCCTCCATAGACAGCAAGGGAACGACCAAGGTCAAGGACCAGAAGGGTAGTAAAGACATCATTAAAAAATAGTCTACATCAGTGGTTCAACCGTAATTTCACAAAGTTACAAGAATACTTTTCGTGCGCAAAGAAAAATAAAATAACGACTTTATTCAACAATTTCTTCTTTTCCGGGACAGCCCAGCGCTGCTGGAAGTAATCAATGAGAGAATTTTCATTTTTGAGTGAACTGTCCCTTTAAGTACTGAACATTTATGTTTATTAATTCAGCAGACTCTTTTATCGACATACAAATGAGAAATACAAGCGATTTAAAACAAATAAATGAGAAAATGAAAAGTGCTTGTAAATACAAATTTGAGACATTATGGGGCGGAAAAGTGAAAGCAAATGAAGGAAATTAATTTTCTAAGCATTTATGTTTTTGGTTGGTGGGTGGTATAAAATTCCTTATGAAATGGAGGTATCAATGTCCTAAAAAAAAAAAAAAAAAGGCAACAAAAAGTATTTTTCCTTTATAATAATCAAAATACCTTACTGCACACATCAGCTACTGTGAAGCCGGAGGCTCACCTGCCAACGTCCCTCTCTGAACAGACTGTTACAGCTGTTCTACCTGATTCTCCTCAATGACCTCCCACAATGCTGAATCAGAGCTTTCTACCTCTCAATTTCTCTCCCTCTCCTTTCCCATCTCTGTTGACCTATTGAATTTTCCCCTGCAGCTTCATGGACTGCTGGGCTTCATTCTGTTTGACCTCTGGTGTTCAGTGACTGACCCTGTGCTGTGCAGGCACTCACCCCTGGAGAGATACAAAGCCTTGGCTGAATTTCCCCTTCATCCGTCCAATGGAGAACTGACCGGGCCGAACAAAAGCCACCTCGCTGAACTGAACTCGAGCGCTCGTAACAGAGAATACAGAACATGGCTGGCTTTTCAAGCACTTTAAAAGAGCTTGTCTACATCCAGTCCCCTAATTGACACAGGGGAGAAAAGAACTGCCTAATTGCATGATTTAGACTCACAATACGCCCTGACAGATGACACTAATCACAGCGGGAATTATTAAGCCACGTTTCTTGCTTAGACAGCAAATGAGACACTATAAAAGGTCACATATATTGGTCTTATGATATGAATGCAGATTGTGGTTAAAATGGTGCATACGCAGCAGGGGTCATGTGTTTGAGTGTATACTTACTCATTAAAATGCATCCAGCAGTGCTCAGCATTGCAGAGTCAATATTAAACTATGTTTAATGCGGCCCTTTGCACTTGCGATGTCCCAAAAGACTATAATGACACACAACTAACAAAGATTGATTGGACAGAAGTATGATTGTTAGTATAAAGACAATCGCTTTTTTTTTTAAATATGTAAGCATAAAACTAAAATCAAGTAGTTAAACATACAGTTTGCAAGCTGTTTGTTTGCTTCAGCAGTAGCCGTCAAGTTGACTGTGGTGTGTTGGTTGGTGTTGGTGTGATTTTGGGTTGTTTTTGTGGTCAGTGGTAGAAAGTCAGATTGTGAATTTTTTATGTTTGTTGGGAACACCTACATTTTTTTTACTTAGTAATATATTATATTAATCAAGATGTTTAATAATAATAATAATAATACAATTCATGATATAATTTAGTTAAATAACAAATATGTATTACATTATATTTCATTTAATAATGATTTGTCAAATTAATATTTTATTTTATTAAAATGCTTAAAATATTTTGACTAAATATTCATATTAATATAATGATATATTTATTTCTATAATAATATAAATATAATAATATTAATATTAATAATAATTTATCTTTCTTCTATTTTTTCTTATTATTATAGGTAGTGGGTCCTAGGGAACACAAATAAAAGACACTATAGGCTACCACATTGCAAATACTTTGGATTTCGCATTGCACTCTTCATTTAATTTAATGAAAGATCAATATTTTTTAGGGAGAGTGCGTTTTATCATGAGAGAAATAATTGAATGCAGGAAAGTTACTTTGGGTCTTTCCCTCCATCACTCTTTCCATACATTTTGCTTTTCACATGCATATAATCAGCTTGAGCTCTGGCTCTGATTCACTCTGGCTTTCTGCCTCACTAAACTCTCACACACATCACAAGAGCTAGAAATCACACTCAGCGGGTGTGTGATGAGATAAAATCAGTCCACAACAGTGTCTTTGGGCACCAAAAATTAACAATATCACAATAACAGCTTTCGTTAGAGAGTAAACATGCAAACTGTTATGTGACACCCATGGTAAAAAAAAAATGCTTGTTTTCAATCACAGAAGCATGAGAAAGAATTGTAAAGGGACTAACTTAACAAGCCACTAGTCAAACATGTTCTCATTCCCTTTCAAACACCTGTATGGCATTTCAGTTAATTTAATATCTGTCCTGCACCAAATTGCAAACTATCATTGAATAACACTAGGTGTTCTTTGAATCGGTACATAAGCTGTGAAGTGTGATTACAGAGGAACATTACCATGACAAAAAGTAGATAAGAAATGCCATGGGCAACCCTCTAGGAGGTGTCATTTCATTTCAGCCTTGTTATTACTGTTGCAGGAGGGAACTAGTTCACACCCCCTGCCATTAAACACCACATGGGACTTTTTTCTGTTTCTATCAAAGTTAGCCCTTATGTATACACTCAATACATAATCAGTTTTGTTTGGGTGTAGTTGGTGCTCATTTATAAATAGTAGTAGTAGGTTATATGATTTGGGAATGTTTATGAACACTTATCTCGATGCATAAAAATGCCAGTGCCCTGTTATAAGGGGTCGACCTGCTCACTAAAATATGAACAAAACGTATTTTTAAGTGCATTTCTTAAAAGTTCTATTCAATGTGTTGCGTGTGGAACTTTTAAAATAAGCAAAAAAAACTGAATGCACCTTTTAATTATTCAAATATGAATAAAGGTGTTAATGAGTGTGGATCTAGAAAGTATGCATGGACCTCCAAGGCGACGTCTGAGTCTGTTGTATGTACAGTATTCTAGATGGGATCTGATGGCGAGGTAGTGGAATGTGTTGCATGCGTGCGGGATTGAACCAAAACTCAAAGGGGGGGGGGGGCGTTTGACGCTAACACATTATCACTTGAGTTGTGTATTTTTTTCCGTCAGAGTTTTAAAATATCTGTCTTATATAAGTATATAAATCATGCATTTTATAATTTCGTTGTATTTGTTGAAAAGACTCGCAACGTGCGATTAATTAGACACGCCACCACCCTGCCGCCTGACTGCAGAATGGATCGTTCCTCAGTAGGTGGGTCTTCGCTGCGGGCAACAGAACCGAGATCAATGAACCAGGCGATTTACCGAAACTGGTCAGACGAGCTAAGGTGGGAGTGAAATATCTATCAAGAGCGAGATTTTTTATTTAGAAGAAACCTTTATCTATTCAGAGCACGGATTATCACTTCACTCCGAAGCCACCACTGAAGTGTGCGATGTGGAAAATTTACAGCTTATTACTGTAACCTGATATCAACTGATTTTGAGAGTAGATTTTTTAATTCATCATTGGTTCACATTAACACAGTGGAATACAGGATGATCTTCGCAAACACGACCAACCCGATGAGAACTCCGTCATATCGAAAGCAGGTAGGTGAAGTGAGACATCGCAGTGGTAATGATGATAAAGACTACGGGATGGACTCACAGTGGGTCAGTAGATCCTTTACCTGGGACAGAATGTATTTAACTCCTCTTGCTCGTGCGCGCGCGCGCTAACGTACAGCGACGGTGTCTCAATATCTATCGAGCTGCCTACCTAGACAGCATTTTAGGGAGTGTGCGGCGTTGATTTTTGCTAACTTGGAACGGGATTATGATGGACGATAATGATGCACGCATCTATGGTGCCTAAAAATGCGGTCTAGGTAGTAAGCTCGTTTATGATTTGAGACGCGACCGTTGCCTTGTTTCGGTTTTGCGTGAGTTCTTCTGCCATTAGGACTTTTTGGATGTTAATCTTATCTATTTATGTTAATTTGGTGTATTACACAACACCGCTTCGTTTGCACTTTCACAATGCAATCTTTATAAAGTCTGTTGACGGAACTGTAAGTGTCTTTTTCCTGCTTTGGGATGTCACAGTGAGCCTAGAAATAGAAATGAGACTAATGAAATGTCATTTCATTTTACTAACACGCATGCATCAGACATGTTCTTCAGTGAATTCCTCCTGACATGTTGCACTTGTTAAAGATATCGTGTAGTATCCCATTAACGTTACTGTCTTTAAAAAAAGATGAAGATCGGCATATTTCGTGTTAATGAGTGCAAGGAGATGAGGATGAGAGAAGCCTGTGGTGAAAGTCTCCCATGGCAACTTGTGTCAGGAGATTCTTGGGTGTGTTCTGAAAGAATCTTTGCTTAATTAATATTCATGAGTTAATAGAATGTTTTCCAGCCATTGGTGGGTTAACAGAGGGTGTGGCCTGTGGAATTCTACTTGAACATTGCTTGTGTGCACTTTCCAAATCTGTGGATGTGAGAATTTATGGATGACGCGCGTGCAAACACACACACACACTCTCTCTCTCTCACACACACACACACACACACACACTCTCTCTCTCTCACACACACACACACACACACACTGCGTGAAATCACACATTTACACATGCATTTGCCTAGGTGCTCATGTGGTGGAGTGATGGCCATGATAGAGGCAGCAGAAGTTAATGGGCTTCAGGATTTCACAGTTTATAGGAACCATATGGTCTAGGATGACTACAGCGCATAGCTCAGGACCCAAGGGACACGCCAACGTATGAGAGATGGCTTGGATATTGAATGTGACCCCCCTCCTCTCTCCATCTCCCATTGCTTTTCTGTGTCTTAGTTACCCTTCCCATGACTTTGTTATTTCCCCAGTTGATAAAACTGGACATGTTCCCTGTGAGTCTGTGAGCACTTTTTATACAATACTTGAAATCAGTGTATTTTAATGTGTGAAAAATGATCAGCTATACAGTTGTTCGACGGATTGAAGAGGGAAATAGGACAGGATCTCCATCTGTCTGTCCTGCTCACCTTTCTCGTTTCATTTTGTGGATATGCTGCATGAGATCCTTGGGTGTTTTCCAACAACTTTTTCCATAAATCTTCTATACAATGCTCAAAGTCATCCATCTCTCTCAGCATGTGATTCTCACGCTGTTGTGAAAGGAAATGTGGCTTGATCTCTTGCCTCAGTAATTAACAGGCGCTAACAAGCTTATGGGGCCAAGTCCAGTTTCACCTCAGCGCACAAGTGTGTGAGCCGCTCATGTGAAAATGGGTCAGTGTGTCAAAAACAGAGAACTCCCACTAACCCGACAGAGTTACAGTCAGATGAACACATAGACTTATTCACATGCGCTTTTATGCATGCATTTAAGAACAGTTTGAGAGCCAGAGCCACTTTCTTTTCTAACCGTGTCTGTTGTTTTGAGGTTTTGCCGTCACTTTTGTGGTGACTTGGTTCTGTGAACAGTCACTGCTGATGTTTAACAGGCAGCCATTTTGTGACGGCTGGGAGAAATGGAGCCGTTTTAATGAATGACTAAGGAACAGGAAGTGAGTCAGTGATGTGGGCTGTGGTGGCCACTGCTCAGGGTGGGCGAGAGGCCCACACATCCTGTATCCCAGAGCACTCCTGCATCATGTGATCTTTCTCTGGAAAACATTCCTTCCTCTCTGCTAAAGCAGATTTATGGATGAAAACGCTACTCGCAGTATGAATGAACATGCCTATGTGGTGAGTTTGGTAATGCGGTTTTGTAATGAGACTCTTGAGTCAAACTCGAACCCCAATTGAATACACAACAAGCACTAAAAGGTGAATAAAGGCTTAATACTCACATATCTCAGTAGAATCTTTAAAGATTTTTGGCTTAGGATTTATTCTCACCTTCAAAAATATATTAGTTTGCCCGAAAATTGTTACGATCTGGTTCCGGAACACGTTACCTACATTGATGCACTGCATCCTCAATTTTCAATTTTACATCACGTCTACAATTTTATGGTTTCTCAAGTTAGTGGTATTACCCCTTGCATATTTTATCTGTGCGTGACAAGATTTGTCCAGATGTTGGCTTATAAAGTAGTTGGAGCAGTTTTAATTACTCGCACTTGCATCTTGCCTCCCTTCGCCATTGTATGCTACCGCGACAAAGCATGTATGCGACAAATGATGTCAGAAAAGCATCAGTATGTTACAATCGGTTGTGGTCTATTACTGAACTGATACCGAATCACCGTCATCTGCATCACGATGCATCATAGAAACGATTGATTTGACACCTCTACTTTTAGTTAGCTGTCAAGAAATGTTCAGACTTAATGGATTCAGTTGAGAGTTCAGAAGTATTGTAGCTGGATCTGATCTTAACAAACAGTAATGCTAATTATCAGGATTTACACTATACTATGCTTAAAGCTGCAGTCCGTAAGTTTTGCCTATTTGTTGCCATCTCTGTTTGAAACCTGCAGTTGGAGTTGTTTGTGGAATTATCTTTCTTGCAAGTGGGTTGTGCATAGCTCCAGTTCGGATGAATCTAATGTATGGCTTGTGGATACTGTACCTTGGAATCACAGATTATAGGCTACGTCTTGGAATATATGACTCAAATAAGAACCGGATATTGCCATCCAAACAGTTTCGATTGACATGACCAATGACATATTTAGCTGTGAGGTGAGGCTTGTTTGGGAAAAAAATAACGCAATTCATTCACAAGCAAAGATATGTCTGAGATTTGTACTTTTTAGAATACGTTTCCATCTTTATTGAAGCTTGAAAACTTCCTGCCCCATTGATTACAATTGAATGGAAAAGAGCAGTCAGCACATTTTTTAAAACATCTCCTTTTGTGATCCACTGAAGAAAAAATAAAGCCATATGGGTCTGGAACGACATAAGGGTGTGTAACGATGCCATGATTTTCATTTTTGTGCGTTCTGTCCCTTTAATCATTGCACACAGCCGTGTGGCAAGCGTTGAAAGGAACTGATGCCGCATTAGGAACTTCTCCAGAGTTATATGGGCTTGCATCCAGAAGAATAATCCCAACACATTCAGCTCTGGAAGAATGCTTAGATTGGACTGATATGAGAGTTGAAGGACGGACTGTGCCTCTAGGCCTGTTTGTGCTTCGCTTGGACGGGAATTAGACTGTAGGGAGCTGTGGATGTGGGCAGACTCACTGGCGATGACTGACTGTGCAATAATAACACCAGTTTACTACAGATAGAGTTAAAGATATCATCATGATGAATGGAGTTGCCTTGCCACTGCGAGTTTGAGGGGAGAGTTAGGTGGGGTTATTTTCTTTTTATGTTATAAGTTTGGATATTTTCTTGTAGAGTAAGAAGTTTGTCCGTGGTTTGTTTTGGAAGTCGCTATTTTTGTGTTTCAGTGCAGCCATTATGTGATGTCATCTTCTACGCATTTCCATTTTTCAAATCTTTGTTCTGCTCCCATGACAGCCTCCAGTGGCTCCGCCCACCCTCCCGATGGCCCCGCCCAGCCCGAGCACCAATAGCAGCACCAACAACAGCAGTAGCAGCAGCACAACCGGCTGGGAGCAGCTCAGCAAAACAAACCTCTACATCCGCGGGTTACTGCCAGGAACCACTGATCACGACCTGGTCAAGCTCTGCCAGCCGTGAGTATTGGCTGTTATATGATGAGTCAGAATCACCACCAGCCATGGTTCTGTTCTCCTGTTGCTGTGAGGTTCTGCAGCACAGCAGGGCTGGCGTCTGTTAAGAGCTTAACAATGTGAGATTGTCAGAATTAGGTCAAGTTTTGGGATAAACCCTGATGAGCCCCTGTTTACCCCGCAAACATCCACCACAATCAGCTTTTACAAGACTATACCACTAATAACCAGTTAAACCCCCCTCACTCATGTCAGTGATATTATAGTCTGTCACATGATCAAATTTTGAGGTTGAAGGCAACATGAAATGGTGTTCACAACTGACTTTACTTAAATAATCGAATGCGATTCCAAGTTTAAAAGGATATTTAATAAAAAAAAAAAAACATAGCATAGAACATTTTTCAGTTACACTGCATGGTGTCCCACAATGCAGTGCCCAAGTTCATTTTGCATTTCTGTTCTGGTTTATATCCCAAATAAGTGATGTTTTTCTATTCTCAACATTTTATACAGAATTTGATTAAACATTTTTTTTTTAAAGTGAGCCTAAAACTACATTCAGTGGTTTGACATCATACGTATTTATGAATGAAATGGGATACTTAGCAAAAAACGGGACAGGACTTTATATATATATATTAAGAATTGATTGCATTGCAACATTGCTAACCCTAAAAATATTACAAACGCTGATTTGTTTGTTGATTGACAGACTGTGTGCTGAATGTCTTTATTGAGAGGAAAAAAATCTACATGTAAAAAATCAAAAAGTGTTCATAATGTATGAACAATGATTATATTTTGAATGTTTATTGAATGTATATATGCACATATCCAAATATTTTAGTTTGAGAGTGTAGGTATACTGACTCAATTACAGCATGCGTGCGCTCCATGAGAGTTCTTTAGCGTGTTTTGCTCGTCACAGTTCTCTGATTTCTTTGCATAATTAAGGGTAATGTACTTTTCCACCAGGAATTCTCCTTATTGAACATGATTATAAAAAATAAAAAAAAGTTAAAATAATGCAATAACGTAAGCATCAATTACAGCCTTGAATCTTACATTAGTTGTCATTAAAAAGAAAATGGAATAGGATTTTACTCACGGAACTCATGATTTCATGTCATACTGACTTTATTTAGAACGGCGGAATTAAAAGAATTACATTGTATTTGTTCATTTTCTCTGTATGAACTAGAAACTTGAGAAATCAGATATTTTTAATGTCAAGTAGCAGCTTTTAACTTCAAGTCTTTCTCTTCTGAAGCTCGTAACACACACACACACACACACCAGTGAGTGTTTGTTTGAGATCCGCTGGTTCCTAACAGACGCTCTGGCTGCAGTAGTAGGCCAGCAGCTATGATTCAGCAGTTACTAGAGCAGGAAAAGTCGCAAGTCAAACGGATCTGCAGACGTTGTCAGGGGTTTAGTTACCAAACATTTGTGCGTTGCTTAGTTCCCTTAAATATTGCGAGACTGCTGTTCCTAATTTCATCCTGCTGCACACAATGGAATATTTGGTAATGCTATCACGAATCATCGTACAAACATATATGCGCGTGTATGTTTACATCCCCGTGAGAGCGCTTGTTTGTGCAGAGGTCGTCCTGATCCTGCATGTACTCCTTTCAAACATTCCCACCGTGGGTTAATTTACCCCTCGCTGCCCCGGGGAGACCAGTCATCTCCATGGTAATCCCTCAAATTGATTGTAAAGAGTCAGATGTGGGGCCCATAATCCTCTTGGCTTGTTAAAAGTGAAGCTGAGGTCATATGTACATATAACTAAACACAATACTACAGACTTCACGGTTATAATCACAACCGTATATTTTGGTTAAATCCATGAGGAATGTGTCAGTTCAGCTTTGAGGTATTGCGGTGACATGGTAACCTGGCTTTCTGGAGCCGTTTTAATCACAGAGAGTGAGCGTTCAGGGCAGAGCCACGGATTGATTTGCCTTGATCCGCATCAGGCTGAAAAACAGCCTCGCTCTGGGAGCCGCTGACAGAATCTGGCGGTGGGGGCAGGAAATGGGGCCTCCCCGCTGGAGCGCATGGGTCAGGGCCAGGGTCAGGGCCAAGGTCGCGCGGCCCTCTGGTGCATGGAGTCTTGTGATCTGTGTGTGAAATGTGATTGGCTCCGCTTTTCCCTCCCTTGCAACACGGCCCAGGGCGTGCCCCAAAATGCTGTTTAACATTTGCTTATGCAGCTCTGTTAAGCGTCAGGCTGAATAAATATTTATTCATCTCAGCCAGAGTTTTAATGACACAGGAAAAGGATTATAAATATATGAGCATATTTAAATTTCAGCAGGCCTCTGTGAAGGTGAATGAAAAACAGCCCTTTCCAGTCAGCACTACTGTCACGGCTCTTTCCTGCGCAGCCTTCCTGAGAGAGACATCAATAAATCTAAGCCGGCATGAGAATATATTTAATTTTTGGCACTTGAAACGCAGTAATTTCATAACTGTGTTCTGTTGGTTCAAAGGTTCAGGGGCAGTACATCTTTTTTTATTCATGTATTAAATTGGTCAAACATAGCAGACATTTAAAATGCTTTTTAACTTCCTAAAAAAAATATGAAGTTTCCACAAAAATATGAAGCAGCACAACCATTTTCAACACTTAGAAATGAGAAATGTTTCTTCAGCAGCAAATCAGCATATCAGAATGATTTCTGAAGGATCATGTGACACTGAAGACTGGAGGAATGATGCTGAAATTTCAGCATTTTCATCACAAGAATAAATTACATCTTAAAATACAAAACAGTTATTTTAAATTGTAAATATATTTCACAATATTACTGGTTTTATTGTACTTTCAGTCAAATGAATGCAGCTTTGGTGACCTTTCTTAAAAAAATTATATATATATATATATATATATATATATATATATATATATATATATATATATTAGGGGTGTAACGGTTCACAAAATTCACGGTTCGGTTCGATACGATACACTGATGTCACGGTTCGGTTCGGTTCGGTTCGATACGTTTTAGATACAGCAAAATGTAAAAACATCTCAACTTTTCAGAATGCCGCAAGCGCACCGCGGGTCATGTGACAAGAACCAACCAATCAGCTTCATCCTTTCCCGTAACAAGGTTGAGAGCTCAGCCAAGATGAAGGAACAGCTGATCGTAGTTGTATATGGATTGCAATTTTGAAATAAATTTAGTAGCAGAGCTACTGCAAGCGATTTTTAGAGCTGCAAATCCATTTATCCTTCGCTGAAATTTCCGCGTCTCATGGAGAGAGCACGTCATTGTTGCTTAGCAAAGACAGACGCCTCATGAGCGCTTCTGCCCGAGCGCTTTGGAAAGGAGGAGAAAGACGTGCTTAGCGTTTTCCACGCGTTTTTAGGAGCGATATGTGAACGGCCCCTAAAGCGCTCGCTCACTCAGCACGCGCTGAAGGCTCGTTGCAAAATGTCTAATGCATTTAACAGACCAGAAATATAAGATCCTAAAATAACCAACAGGTCTGGTGTTTGGGTTGGATTCCCTGTAAGCTATAGTGTCTAAATGCTGCAGGGATAGTTTGCTGCGTGCATGTTTCTCCTTTTTTTCGTCTTTTCCCAGATAGTACTGACGCATATATCCCAGATATTCCCGCTGGCGTTTTTTTTTTTTTTTTTTTTTTTTTTTTGTAATCCCGCTGGTGTACCCTGTCATGTTGCAGATGCGACATACCGTTGTTTTTTTATCCACCACTCTCTTGCCATCACCATTATAGCTTAAAGGGAATCCAAAGTGCACCCAAACACCAGACCTGTTGGTTATTGGGGGATCTTCTCATTTCTAGTCTGTTAAACGCATTGGCTATTTTGCAACGAGCCTTCAGCGCGTACTGAGTGAGCGAGCGCCTGCTGAGTAGCCTAACATAAACATATAAGATGGTGTTTTTTTCTTCTTCGGGAGTGTCAGGGGCGTTGCCTGTTACGTTGTTTGGGTTATTGGGCTACCTTGTTGAACGCATATCATTATATTTCTATCTCTCTCTTTTTTTTTTTTTTTTTCCAAATATAATTAATTACTCCAACGAACCGTTCGGTATACATAATGCGTACCGCGTACCGAACCGAAAGCGTCGTACCGAACGGTTCAATACGAATACGCGTATCGTTACACCCCTAATATATATATATATATATATAAAATATAAATGTTTCTGCAATAAGAAGTTTTTGTAATGTGCATACTTGTATTCGGCATGCATTTAATATTCATATGACCTACTACATTTAACAAATGTAAACTGCACTGAGTGCGATATCCCACAATGCAATGCTTCATTTATATTTTCAGTGTCACAAAAAAGCTTGGTCAATAAATTTTCCTGACTTCTTATTCGGTCAGACTTCCAGGAAATATAACAAATATTGTACCAAATATAAAACATTGGACACAACTTTTGTGAGTGACATGTAGCGTGATGTCATGTGCACAACCATGTAGCATAATTATACTGTAAATGAAATGTTAATAGTATAATTTGTATAGTCGCACATCCTGTTCTTAAAACAGTGTATCAAAATGTATGAAAAAATGCACAGATAATCATTCACCATTCACTTACTCCAGTGTTTATCCCACACTATTAATCACAAGTTACTTTTCTCACACGCACACACATGCAAAGACAAGTGTTTCCTTTGAAGCGTGTTGATTTGTGTGCTGTAATAACAGATTTCTCACAGACACTCCATTGCAGCAACTCAATCCTCGTGTGTCACACAGTGACCCTCTAAAGCACGCAGGCTGTCGGCATCAAGTGTCTGTTGATGATTCTGTCACAAGCGTGAATTAAATGCACCTCGAACAGACTTTGAGAGCTCTTTTGGGTGGATCTTGTTTGAGGTCCTCCAGGTCATGAATTCCTGTGCTGTGGGTCATTTGACACATTTACTGACTCGTGAGCTGAGCCCATGCTAACTTCTCTTTTTTTCTCTGTCTGTAAACAGATATGGTAAAATCGTGTCCACCAAAGCCATTCTTGACAAAACTACAAACAAATGCAAAGGTTTGTCATTTAATTTTATTCTTAAACTTCTTACACTTTTTATTCTTACAATTAACACTCTCATATCATGTTATGTATTTTATTTTTTTTTACCTTGTGAAAAGTACTTTCTTTGTCACGTCAGTTGGTTTTACCATGGTATTTTTTATTTTTTCAAACAGGACAATATACATTACTGGTTAAAAGTTTGCAGTCATTGTACATTTTTTTTTTATTGTATTTGAATGCACTCTCTTATACTCAGCAAGTCTAAATTAATATTATTAATATTTAAAATAAATAATAAATAGTTTTGAACTGTGTTTTAAATAGTGCTGTCAAATGACTAATCGTTTCTAGGGTTGTTGCGATAACCGCACTATTGCAATACTATTGACGAGCAAACTGCAGAGGACTGCAAGAAATGCAGCAACCGTGATTTTTGCGTTTTCTTTTTTCATAGGGTTATGCCCTTGCATTTGATTGCACAATGTGAACCATTCTGATTTGTACAGAGGCCCCATAGATTTGCACTTAATAAGCCTAAACAGACAGCAAATGAAAGAGAGAAAGTCTCTTGTCCACACAGATTCGAGGATCAGAATGAACCGCATACCGCGCTATAGAGCCACTCAAAATTACCGCAAGGGAAATTCCTTCACTGCGTCAGCCCTAATCGCATCCAAAATAAATGTTTTTGTTCTCATAATATATATGGTGTACTGGTTATTTTTATTATGTGTGTGTGTGTGTGTGTGTATATATAGTATATATTTTACAAATATTTACATGTAAAGTATATATTTATATTCATATAATTTATTTATATAATTTATAACTGTTTTGTGATGGTTGTTTATGAGTCCCTTGTTTATTCTGAGCAGTTAAACGAAAAATCCTCTAGGTCCTGCAGATACATCTTTTGCATATTTGACAGTGACTGTATGAATTTGAGATCCATCTTTTCACACTGAGGACAACTGAGGGACTCGAACACAACTTTTAAAAAGGTTCAAACATTCACTGATTCTCCAGAAGGAAACACGATGCATTAAGAGCCAGGGGGTGAAAACTTTTTAAATTTGAAGATAAAGGTAAACTGTACTTAAATTGTCTTCTGGTTTACATGCAAGTATCTTCTGTAACTTTCGAAGGGCAGTACTAAATGGATTTTTTTTAATTCAACAAAATAAGATAAATTTGGACTTCTTCATCCAGTTCAAAAGTTTTCACCCCCGGCTCTTAATGCATTGTGTTTCCTTCTGGAGCATCAGTGAACGTTTGAACGTGTGTGTATTTATATATATATATATATATATATATATATATATATATATAATAAGTATACACAGCACACACACATATATTATGTAAAAAAAATAAAAAATTTTTAGATGCGATTATTCGATTGACAGCACTAATTTTAAAAAATTGTTTTATTTCTTAGAATTTTCAGCAGTCATTACTACAATCCTCAAGGCCACATGATCCTTCAGAACAGCATTTTTTTAAATAGAATTGGTTTTTAAAATTATAAAAGCAGTATAAATTATACTGTCACTTTTGATCAATTTAATGTTTAAAAAAATTTAAATAATCAATAATTACTCATAGTTGAATAATTTCAACTTTTGAACAGTAGAGAAAATACCATGATAATCATAATCATTTAGTAATATTGCATATGAATAAGTACTATCATATTATCACGATACCATCACTAACTGATTTAAAAAAAACACTTCCAATTGTGACCCTGGTTATGTGATGAGCGAGTTGTTATTTAAAGATGAGTGTTTGGTCTAGAGGTTAGTCATAGATTAAATAGGTTGTGGTAATGCGTTATGTTTTCTTTGTAGGGTATGGTTTTGTGGATTTTGACAGTCCTGTGTCCGCACAAAAAGCCGTCGCAGCACTAAAGTCCAATGGAGTCCAGGCTCAAATGGCCAAGGTGAGTCATCCATTTGTGACATCACTTCCAAGTAACTGGTTCATGACCTGTCTGCAAGGATGATTCGGGAAATGTTGATGTATAACATAAACATTTAACCTTGGGTGTCTTTTCATGTGCATTTCTTCCTTGTTTCTTCTTTCCTTTTCTTGTCCAGTCACACACACACACACACCCACATACACAGATATGCATTTCCTGTGTATCTTTGAGCCTCAGAGAAGGAGGTGTTTAATAATCTTGCGGTGACCTTCTCCTAGGTTCTGCTGGCGTTTCTTCCTGCATCTTCAATTTTTAATCTGCCCTCTTTTTCCTCTTCCTCCATACTGTCAGCATCTTGCACTTCCACTTCCCCGTTACTTGTGTGTGTGTGTGTGTTTACTGTGTAAACATGTCAGACGCATGCATGTTGAGGAATGCTGACATCTTATCTTGGCCCACCCTCATTTCTGCTGAGGCGTCTAGAATAGTGAGCTGAGATTCTGCCTTCAGCCAGTCAAACATCAAAATGCTGCTTGTAGCGCATCGTGTGTCCTCATTAGCTGAGGGACGAGTACAGAATTGTATTGAAGCTTCACAAAGTACTCAAGCACCACAGCACAGCACAGACAGAGAGTATATACCACTTGAAGGTCTCACGCTTGAAACACCAGACACATGATTCCATTGGAAAAAATGGGCGGGGTGTTGCCATCTTCACCACTGTGGGAGTAGAGATGTGCCATATTGACAAAAAAACATTTTGTGCTGGTATCTTAACGACTACCATGGACAACTGACTCCTAAAGTTTTGATATTCTTCGTATTCTGTGTGGTCAGTTCACAGCATTGATAGAAATTATTATTTTCCAATAAGTTTATATCGATATTTACCTTTTTATGGTCATTTTTTTTCTCAAAGTGTGCATCATCTTTTGAGTCAAATTCTTACATTTAATCAGTCAATAAAAATAATAGTACATTTATGCTAGGGACGTGCCCGAACCCGAAAGCAGTATTATAGTATTGTACTACGATCAGCCTTAAAGGGAATAAATATGAGATATACAAGAAAAATGTATTTCAATGCTTTTTCTAACAATTATATCATTGGGTAATTATTCTGTTTATAAATTGCGGGCATAAAATGCGCATTTGCTTTTTACTTTCACTTAAATGTACATTTAGTAACTTTTCAGATGCTTTTATCCAAAGCTACTTACAATCGGGCAATACATAAAGTGATTCTTCTTAAAGGGATACTCCACCCCAAAATTAAAATTTGGGCATTAATCACTTACCCCCATGTCGTTCCAAACCTGTAAAAGCTTCGTTCGTCTTCGGAACACAATTTAAGATATTTTGGATGAAAACCGGGAGTTTTTTACTTGCTTGTTACTGTCCCATTGACTGTCAAGTAAATTACACTGTCGAGGTCCAGAAAAGTATCAAAGACATAATCAGAATAGTCCGTCTGACATTTGTGGTTCAACAGTAACGTTATGAAGTGACGAGAATACTTTTTGAATGCGTAGAAATCAAAAATAACGACTTCATTCAATAATTCGTCTCCTCTATGTCTCTCTGCATCACTATAGCGCCATTTTGGCACAGCTGACACAGAAGAACGTACACAGTTTGCGTTCAGCGGATTTTCTCCAAAATGGAACTACGGTGATGCGGTGAGACGTAGAGGAGACGAATTGATGAATAAAGTCATTATTTTAGTTTTCTTCGCGTTCAGAAAGTATTCTCGTTGCCTCATAAGTGACTGTTATCATCTGAATAGATGCATGAAGGATGCTTAATAATGCGTGTAATGTGCCATGTGTTTTCTGAATACAGCAACAGGAGCAGGACCCGACTAACCTGTACCTGTCCAACCTGCCCGTGTCCATGGATGAGCAGGAGCTGGAGAACCTCCTGAAACCTTTTGGACAGGTCGTCTCCACCCGAATCCTCCGGGACACTAATGGAGTGAGTCGGGGAGTGGGTTTTGCCAGGTCAGTGACATTTGGGTACTGATTTTGTGTGTGCGCCTATGTTCATGTCTGAATAGGTGTCAGATCTACACTATTTGTGTGGATATGTTGTGAAATGTCACATTTTCTCGCTCTATTTTAAGGATGGAATCAACAGAGAAGTGCGACGCCGTGATCTCTCACTTCAATGGGAAGTTCATTAAGTCCTCCTCTGGGATGCTGGGTAAGTGTTCGGCACAATGTTCTTTACAGTGCATATATAGTCTGTATTGTCCTGTAAGTGAGATATGTGTGTATGTTACAGGTGCATCAGAACCTTTGCTGTGTAAGTTTGCTGACGGCGGGCAGAAGAAGAGACAGAGTCAGGCGAAATACATCCCCAATGGACGAACCTGGACACGAGACGCCGAGGTGAGACTAGTAAGTCCTGTTTATAATTGTAGTGTGTCTGTGTGTGTGTGTGTGTGTGTGTGTGTGTGTGTGTGTGGCGTGAGAGCAGGTGAATCAGGGTGTGTTTGTGGCTTATAGCAAAATGAGCCATTCTTACATGACATCATACATCAGCCTTTGTTTGGTTTCCAACCATTTAAATCTGATTATTAAAATATTTTAAATGTTAAAGGATTAGTTCTCCTCCAGAATAAACATTTCCTGATCATCTACTCACCCCCGTGTCACCCAAGGTGTTCTTGTCTTTCTTTCTTCAGTTGAAAAGAAATTAAGGTTTTTGAGGAAAACATTCCCGGGTTTTTCTCCATATAGTGGACTTCAGTGGGAGCCAATGGGTTGAAGGTCTAAATTGTATTTTCAGTGCAACTTCAAAGGGCTCTACACCATCCCAGTCGAGGAATAAGGGTTTTATTTATAGCGAAACGATCAGCCATTTTTATCTTGACTTCACGCGTTACATAATCACGTTGGAAATGTCACACGTCATATAGACGGAAGCACTGAGTTTACAAAGTTAACATGCAAAGAAATCAAACGTTGTCTACAAAAAAAGGTAATTAAAAATTGTCTGACAATTTTTACGTTTGAGAAAATGAGATGGAGTTGTTTTGCCCTACACCACCCTTTTTAAACCGAAGTACACAGCCTAAAAACTATCCATGCGTGACTTTTCCAAAGTGTATATAAATATACCTTTTCAAGATCAGGATTGTGTAGAGCTCTTTGAAGCTGCACTGAAACTGCAATTTAGACCTTCAACCCGTTAGCTGCCATTGAAGTCCATGGTGTGTCAGGTTTCCCAAAAATGTTCTAGCCCTTTAAGGGTTAATTGTAAAGTGAAACTGCCTTTATAATGTGTATGAATCCAGTAATGTTCAACTTTTCTTTTGCTTTCTTTAGAGTGGAATGACCTTGACCTATGACCCTAACACTGCCCTTCAGAATGGGTAAGAGCAGCTTGAACGTGTCATAAATTGCTGATTTATATTCATAATGTACATTGTCTACCCTATTCTATAGAGCCCTGCATGTGATATGCAAAAAATATATATATATTATCAGGGCCACAAATTTATTTTCTTAGTTTCTTAGTTTTCTATGTTGTACTAATCCGTTCCATTATTTTACTTAAACTCATAGCTATGCTGTGCTAATGTATTCCCTTATGATGATTAAATTGTGGCTACGTTATACTGATTTATTCCCCTTGTTTTAGTTCAGTCGAGGCCACGCTGTACTAATTTGCTCCCTTGTTTTAATTAAATGGAGACCACATTGTACAAATTTGTTTGCTGTTTTTAAGCTAAATTGCAGCCACTTTGCAATGATTTGTTCTCATATTTAAGTTAAATCATGAGCAGGTTGTACTAATTAAAACCCTAATTTTAGTTTAGTCATGGCCATGTTGAACCCCTTTGTAGTTTCATACTAAGTATAGATCAAATATGTTAACATATTTACTGACATATCATTCGAGACTTACGGATATAAAAATCATGAAATTTAATCTGGAGTGCTACTTGTACATAATGCACATTTCTTAGTATTAAGCCTAAAATGTGTTTTAATGTCACTGTTGAAGAGGATTGTATGAACTTTAAATAATATCAGTCTTTAAATGCAAGACATTTAAACCAGTTTAGTGTACTAAAAGTACAATTGCAGGGTATTTTTATCAAGCACTTAAATATTTTAATGTTTTTGTAGTGTACTTAGCATGAAATAAATATATTTCAAATCCATTTAGAATGTTTATTTTTCACTAGGGCCAATTTGATCACAGATATCATAATTAAATCCAATTAAAACATTTTTTTGCATTGTGTAATTGCCATTAAACAGTTAAAATGATGTACAGATGTCATGCAGACCCTCAAAAACACTGTATCCTGATGTTACAGGTACTATGCTGCTCCTTATGCCATGGGGAACCGGTTAATGGCTCAGCCAGGAATGTCCCCATACATCTCTCCCATCTCTACATACCAAGTACTGCTCCTTCATCTTCACGGTCACATGGTGTTTCTGTCCAGCATCTGCTTCCTGGCTAACATCTGTATTTGTGTCTCCAGGTCCAGAATCCTTCATGGATGCCACATCAGCCTTACATCATGCAACACCCGGTAAGGCCAAAAGATTCTCTCTTTTATCTCTCTGCATCTCTTGTTTTGTTCACGTCTCCTTCCTAACAGGAGATGACTCACGAACAATACCGCTTAAACTAGTCATAAAGATGCGTGGGTGTGTGTTCACACACACAGTATTTCCTGTTTTTGTCCTATTGTGGGCAGGATTCCTCTGTTATTTAGAGCAGATGTATATTAATAGCTGTATTTCTGGCTCTTTTTCTGTAGTTGCTGATTGTGATTGTCTACTCTGTTTTTTGACTCAGGGAGCCGTTCTGTCTCCCTCTATGGAGCATCCCATGTCACTGCAGCCCTCTGCTATGTTGGCTCCCCTCACCCAGCAGATGGGCCATCTCACTCTGGGCGGCACTGCAACTGTATGATCCCCTCACACAGATTGCACGAATATATGGCACAGGCATATTTGCTAATTAATAAGTAATATTTACACCTGTGTTTTTAATAAAGCCACATCGTTCTGCTTTCCTGCAGTTTATTCCTGCCAACACAGCAATGCCAGGAGCTTACATCCCTCAATATGCCCACATTCAGCCCTCTGCCATCCCTCCTGAGGTCAGTCCCACACTCAGGTTATCAAAAACAGTTATACCACGGCTGCTACAGTCTTCTGAATTGTCTAGATGTTGGTACAGTTTTAGCTTGAAAAACTTTTCAGAGAATTTATCTGAAGTGAAGTATATTTTTAAAGTCAGATTGGGTTTTTTAAATGTATAAAAATTCTATGTATAAACCTTTATTTTTAATTCTGTGAGATTTTTTTTTCTCACTGAGGCAACATTTATTTTAAATAAAAAAATAGAATAAAAAATAAAAAAAAAACTAAAGACCGTAATATTGTGAATATATTTTCAAATTTAATTTATTCCTTAGATGGAAAATCTTAATTTTTTATCTTCATTGTCACATGATCCTTCAATAATCGTTCTAATAAGAAACATTTATTATCTCTTTTTTTCTGGATTCATTGACGAATAGAAAGTTATATAATTATTTAATATTTTATATTAAGAAAATAAATAAAATAACAAAAAAACTTCACTTAACCCAAAATCGTCAATGGTAATGTATACTGGAAAAATATTACATTGTTACATTATAATATATTATATACATATATATATCTTTTTTTTTTTTTTTTTTTTTTTATTAAAACAGATTACTAAAGTTTTATTTAGGTAAAGTTCTCTTTAAAATTCCAGAGCAAATTACCTACTGTTTTTCAGCAAACTCAGTGATCCTCTGAGAAAACTAATCCCGTCCGAATGCGAATGTCTGTGATTGCCGATGATATTTTATTTCACAACGCGTTTCCTTGTGTGTTTTGGCCAACGTGAATTACCGTAGATGCTCTTACCGCGCGGATGTTTGATAGATTTGCTTAGCGGCAAATAAATAATAATAAAAAAAATAATACAAATAATAAAATCAAGAGCAAGATCGCGTAAACTGTTAATACCGGCTATTGTAATATCAGCATCAGGTAAGATTACTCACGATCATTTATTTACTCCGTTACATAATGTTTTAATTACATTTAATAAAAAAAAGGAAAACAAGTTAAACTAAAGAAATCACACATTAACATGGTTTTGTTATACTAGCCATTTAGTATTTATTGTGTAATAATACTAAGGAAATCATTCTGAATGAATGCAATGCACGCATACAGAGCGCGTGATCTCTGTGACGCCCAGATGCACAAATCAGACCCTCCCACCTCTGTGATAAACACGGAGATGTTAGTCCTGTCCGAATCGGTACATGAAAATCACAGACGTCAGGTGGTAAGAATCGAAACTCAAACGTAGTTTAGAAAACTAGTCCCGTCCGAATAGTGCTTATCACACAGTTTTGTCTGAAGCAAAATTGATCTTGTTTTGACAATATTTAGATATTTTTATCAGAAAGCCACACACACACACACAAAAAAATATTTTTTTGGGGATATTTGTTTAACGAAATTCAAGTTTTTAATTTCTGTCTATGATCTTTTCAGCAGGAAAGTGGTGTCCAGCCACAAGATGTGTCCTCTTCAGATCCTTCATTGTACCCTTTCCAACCAAACAAGCAATAAAACGGTATTTAATTATAATGTTTTAATTCTTGTGGGGATTGGTGTTCTGATTATCACCCATATAAAATCCATATGACTTCCTATCTTCTTTAAACACAAGAAGTTGTAGAATGGTGACGGTGCTGTTTACCATATAATAAAAGAAAAAGTTGAGGTCCAAAAAAAAAAAAAAAAAAAAAAAAGTATTTTCATCAATGTCAAACCTGGTTTAATCTGTGCAACATTTGAATGAGATTTTAGGGTTACAGCAGCTTAATTTTAACACAAAGCTTCAGAAGAATAAAGCACACAAACCATTCTGTATGGACAACTTTTATGGTACTTTTTGCCGTTTTTGTAGTTTTGTTCATTTTTTTTTGGTGTGCTATTCCATTAATTTGAGTCCTAAAATGATTTTGAATCACCTTTTATATGCAGGACACCACTAGCATTCTGTGTTTGACTAGTGCTGTTTTTTTTTGTTACAGGTTAACCGTCTGTGGTCCGCAGAATACCGTAACAACATTTGCTCTCTTTTAGAGGAAGTGACATCAGAAAGGAAGTGACGCTCATGCACGGGTTGCAGGAAATTTGTCCATGATTTAATCATCAACAAGAAACCTCAGAAAACTCTTGTGCAAGCATTTTCTCCAACAAATCAAGACAAGGCAATATTACATCAACTATGGACAACGGGAGGGAGCAGAGTTTTATTTTGCTTGAAAGAGGAAGGAGAAGATGACAAATGCTTATTTTTTACCAAGAACTATTAACACAGACCATGTCTGTGAGCAACATTGAGTGATGATGATAATGGTGATGACACCTTTCGATGCATGATGTTTATTATTTTTTTTTAAGTATGGTTTTTATTAAGTTTTTATGGACTGTTTTTCAAACAGACAAAAGAAACAATTTTTGCGGTTGGAGTCGAAATGAAGAGCTTTCTGTTTGCTTTTTTGGTCTTCCACTCTGGCTTTTTAGTAGTTCAAATATTAACCTTTTAAATAAGGTGGGTGGGGTTTAAAATGGCTGATGCAGTGCTTGATGGCTATTGGTCCTTGCTCCTGTCTCTCAAAGCAAAGGCTTTTCTGACTTTTAATGTTGCTCTGAATCAAACACGTTTGTTTCAGGGATTGTGTGTCTGGTGTGGATGAATCTTCTTTCCACAGAATC
Source organism: Carassius auratus (assembly GCF_003368295.1). Taxonomy (NCBI): domain Eukaryota; kingdom Metazoa; phylum Chordata; class Actinopteri; order Cypriniformes; family Cyprinidae; genus Carassius; species Carassius auratus. The sequence goes on from NC_039253.1 coordinate 9,320,409, forward strand.
CTATGTACAGTCTTTCGGTAGATGTAGAAGTGTATGTTGAGACGCAGGTGAGTGGGTGGGGTTTAGTGGGAGGCGGGTTTGAGTGGGTGGGATCAAGCCAGATGAGGTATATAAAAGGGATGTTGTGGATTTGGGAAAGCTGACATTGTTCCTTCTGTTCACAGGATGGTTGTGATTTTATTTACAGTGCCATTTTTTTTATTTATTTAACATTTTTTCTTTTTTTTGAACACATCAGGATTTTATTTGATGCTTTGAAAAAAGGCAGAAGTGCAATGTTTCTTTAGGTAGAAAGCAAGAAACTATACAAATTTAACTGTTTAATAGACTTTTCTCAAGTCAATTAAAGAAATTTAACTTTTTTTTTTTTTCTTTTAATCCTTGAAATATCAGTAATGCCATTTATTATGTAAATTAAACCTACATCTGTGGCCTAACAGATACATTTATAGACATACAGTAGCACAGTTTTGCAAAGATACGTTCCAAAAGAGAAACTTCAAAAAGTTTTTGAATAAATAATGCAATTAAAACATTCGTCCTTGCAATTTAATAAATAAATGTGCAGCTTCAAGGCACCTACTTTCCACCAAAGACCTTTTCTGCCTACTATTGAACACAATAGTATGGACTATTGCTATAGGTTTCGATCAAACTGAATTGTAGTTTGTGTCTTTTTTTTCCTCAATCTTGGCTCTCAGCTTTAATCTAGTTCATTAGTGTGGACATATGATCATCTCTAAGCAGTTGGACGGAGGGAAAACTTGATCACATGTTCATAACGCGGTTGTAAACAAGCCTTTCATCTGTCTGTCATACAGTTAGTTAATCAGATTTCTGTGTCTGTGTGTGGTTGTGTATTTAGATGTCCAGGTCAGCTTGGCCTTTGATCTACCTCAGAGTTGTATCTGTTGTCTGATTGGTCAGGCTGCGGGTCTATCCTGTCCAATCAGATGTATAAGCACCAGCTCAGGAGCTGGTGTCATGCAGAACTTCATCTTTATGCGTCTATTTGTCCTCCTCTTTAAAGAAACTTATGTTTTGTATCTGTATGTCTTTCTGTTGGTGTTGTTTTTTTTTGTTTTTTTTTGCATTGTGATGTTTTGAGCTTGACTGAGTGGAGAATTTCCTTATGGTCTTTTTTGTCCATTTTCTTCCTGATAGGTGCAGCAAAAAAGGAGAGGCTTGTTTAATTTTTCCTGCATTTTTTTGGTCTTTTTACAAAAATCCGCATGAACTACCTTGTCTGGATTTTTTTTTTCAGTTTGCTGCAGCCTCTCCATGTTTAGAGGCCTAATCTGAAGAACCAAAGTGAAATTATCATAGTGAATAACGTGTGTCAAAAAGCAGCACATCGTAGTTTCATTGGAGAAATAGTGTCTTTTATTTCAGATGTCAAAATAAAGGCTTCCAAACTGCAATCATCCACACAGTGTATAAACAGGACTGTTGTTGAAATACTGAATTGTTTTAATTGTTTTATTGAACACCAGCCACTTGCACGTCCATGATTAGTTTGTTTTTATTTCTTTATTTTTTTTTTCTGTTGTGAAAAGAAAAGATTTTTGAATTAAAAGAGCTAAAACGTGTGTTTTGGGTGATTTTTTAGGAATTTCACATTATAAATATATGGTTAGCTTGCTGATTGAACTAATTCTGTAGGAAATATTTGATTGTCTTTGAGACAATACAAAGAAAATATCCACCATTATGTTCTGCTGCAGCAGCTTTATTCTCACAAACAGCTTTATCAATTTATTATTTGTTAATATATGTTACTAACCTGAGAAATGTAGCTTTAATTTAAAAGTCGCTTTAATTTAACTCCAAAATCTTCCAAATAATGCACTGATATTACCTGCAGGTGGCGCTGGAAACCACGAAAACAATATCTCCACAACACGTGTTTTTTTAAATTAATTACTGTTGTTGACATAGTTGTGTACATATTTAATAATTGTATTTATACATATAAATCCAGGTTTTTGCCATAATCTTATTTACAACAGAACTATTTGATCTTTAGCCGACAGGGCTTCTGTTGATGGGGTCTTTGTAATGTCAGCCTACAGGGTTTTATCCACAGTACTTATTATTCAAGATTCAAGATGACTTTCTTAGCCTAAGGGTGTCCAGACCTGCTTCTAAAGGTCCAACTTCCTGCAGAGTTTAGCTCCAACTAGCTTTCCTGGAAGTTTGAGACTGCATGCCTTTTAAATTGGATGATCAGGATCAATTTAACTTATTTTGTTTTCTAGGAAACATGTAAGTATGTATTGCAGTTCTGAAGTCCAGTGCTTAATGGAAAAACATGATCTTTGAACAAAATGAGAAGGATGTGCACATCTCCATCCTGTTCAAAAGTTTTCAACCCCTGGCTCTTAACCCATTGTGTGGCCTTCTTCAGCATCAGTGAATGTTTATTCTAAGTTATGCATGATGAGTCCCTCATTTAAAGTGTATCATGTTACATAGAATTTCAGCATTAAACGGTTGAAAAGGAAATGTGAAAATGACGTCAGTTTCACACAATATTATTCGTATTTCCTTAAAAATTATTGACAAATCCAAGGTGTCTTTACTAAATTGCAATTTATGTGAATAAGCACGAGTCCAACCCAGTGTAATATAACAATGTTTTTTAATGCTCTGGAGATCAAGGACCACCCGTTTCAAACAATATCACGTAACGTAACGTTAATTTAGCACAATCAGATTATGCGCGACAAAGGTAAATGACTGCATTGTATTATTATTATTATTATTATTATTATTAAACGTACTTCTGCAGTTACAGGTTATGAAATCACTTATTTGTACTTTTACAAATGATGCCAACATTACGTAGTAAGAACGTTTATTTGACATGTAAGTTACATACTGCTAGTTTGCAGAAATGACGAATCTGCGGCGGATCGTTTTCCGCCTGGAATTAAGCTCGAAGTCAGCAGATTTCTCGATAACACGGAAACCAGTTAAACTGTCACCCGGTAAAGGCGATGGCGGCAGCTGAAATCCAGAGACAAACATACGTAGTCATACACTGCCTCTTACAAAATGACACATATTCTGATATGGTGGAGTGTGATGGTACTGGAGATGGTAAGTGTTCGACTTTGATCTCTGAGCATTATTCGAGTCATTCTATGAAAGTTTCTGTTAAGAACATGTGTGTAAACAATGACTTGCTAAAACCTTTCATGTAACTTACGTTAATTAGCTGACTCATTGGGTTAGCTAACCTTGTTTTTAGATACATTTTTCGATTTTAGATATATTATAACTCAAATAAAAACCCACAATATTATATCAACGACAAAAATGTCTCTCCAGTACGACGTTCAAATATATGGAAGACATAAACGTCGTAATATGTTTTCCAGATTTTTTTCCCTACATACGGTAAACGTCACTTGAGTAAAAGTTTAGTTACTATACAATAGTGCATGTACAGACTAAAATGCTCCTCACTAGAGTAACTTTTTTTTTCTTTTAACAAACGTTGCTTTCAAGATTGAGTGGCATTTCTGAGGTAAACGTGACATCATTTACAAGATAATTTTATGTAACGTTATGCAATTGAAACACTGATATGGCGATTAAACTTTATTAAAATAATTTTAAGATAAATTAATTTTAAACTGTTTGTTGTGCAGAGAACTCATTTGACCCTGTAAAAATAGCCTCAAAGCTCAGGGAACTGGGTGATGATTATGATGAGAGAGTGATCCAGCCATTGATGAAGAATGTACAGAAAGCTGCAGCCGATCAGGTGAGTCCAGTCCAGACACCGATAGACTAATCTGAAGAACATTGTGTCACTTTGTGAATATTAATATTTAAACAGTGCTACTCTGTTCCTGGTACACTCATAATTACTTCTTTCAGTTTCATTTTCTTCCCTGAAACTAATAAAAGTGAAACTTCTTGTGCAGTCAAGTATTTCCTGTTTGGGTCTGATAGCTAGGCCTTGTGTAATTGCGCTGTGACATGGTGTTGGATGTTTGACCACAGCTGTAGCCTCTGACACGTGTTCTCTAGGTGGTGACTGCCTTCAGTGATAGTGTGGACAGCTTGTGTAACACGTGGGTTATGGAAAGAGCAGAAGTGGCCTCAGAAAAGCAGCTTCTCAAGGCTGCCATCACACTGGGACTCCTTATGAAGAAAAACTGCCCTGACATGATAAATGTAGTTGAGTTCGCTATGATGGGATTCGTCAACAACCGTCTAACAGGCTGGATTGCAGAACAAGGAGGCTGGGTGAGGATTCTTTTACCAGATTGACATTAACTACTTCTGTTTGTAGTAAACTTAGTAATGAAAACCAAGAGATGTGGGTGTGTCTCCAGCAGGATAAGTGAATTTTAAACCATGGCTAAATCACATGACCAACTTAAACTTTTTTGCCCTTGTGTGGAACTCCCAGTCCCACATATTCCTATTAAAATGAATCTAGGGCCCTATGAAAATAGTTTAATTTTTTTTCCCAAATAATTTTTTTTCCCTGTTTTTTTTTTAAATTTTGTGGATTGTATTTTGTTTTTTTTTAGTTTACATTTTTTTTAGACTGATTTAATGGTTAAGTCAAATTGTATTAATCAAAAATCATATCTGATTAACTTACACAATTTAACAGGATTTTTTTGTTTTTAAAGCTTAACAAAAAAAAATAATTTTTTTCTCTTTTCTTTCTTCCTTAAAATCAGTTTTATTTTAAACAAAGTCTGTGTTTCCCTTTAAAATTTTCTGGATTCCATTTAAATGTGGATTCTAAAAGTATGTGACCCCTTGGACCACTTTGTGAACCTTTATCATAACTCCTATCATAAACGAATACAATCTCTACTTTATGAAAACTGGTAAAACTCAAAATCTTCTCTCAAAAGCTGAAACTGGTGGCATTCCTTCTAAAATCAGTTCCACGGTCTCAAAATTATATTCACATCTGTTCATTAAAAAAACAAAAAAAACAAAAGACTGACCTAAAGAAAATAGACACATTTTGGATAGTTTTTCTTTATTTTTTGTACTACATTTTGGTATTGTCATTTCTGTCAACAATATTGCATGTTGATACAGTCATAGTTAGTTTGTATGTCTTATTTTAGTCATGGAAAAAAGGTCAGCAATGAATACTTTTCATCGTAGTTTTAATAAAAAAACATTGTCGCTAAACCAAATCTTAAGCAGAGGTGTCCACCTTCTGGCAGAGTTTAGATCTAGCCACAGTTAAATGTACCTAAATCAGCTAAGCAAGGTCTTCAGTAGTACTAGAAACTTCTAGGCAAGCGTCATGGGGCTGGATGGAGTTCAACTCTGCAGGAAAGTGGCCCTCCAGGACCAGGATAGGACAGTGCTGCTTAAACCATTTAAGCAGCACTTGGTAACAAGAATTAGAGACATAATGTTTGTAATAGTAAGAGCCCATCCAATTACAACAGTTGAATCTAGTGAGTAAACTGATGCCATCAAATTCACCTCAAACTGACTTTAGTAGTCAGGTTAGATGCCATATTGAATTTAACAAAGCAGTGATGGATATACTTAACATTTTTACAATGACACACACCATATAAAGGGGCCTATATCATGTAATTTTCAGTTCCTCACAGTTTTGTTTTCATTCCTGTCAAAAATTAAATATGGCATTACTCTGCTATATGTTTTTGGCCCCAAATCCCACCACACACCCTAATTTTTTTGGGGCGTCCCGAGTTCAAGTCCCAACTGTTTGATGTGTCCTGCCATAATAAAGGCAAAAATGCCCCAAAAAATAAAATAATCCATTTTTATTTCAGATATAACCGTTATGACTAATTTTCCCCATACGTTGAAGATTTACTTTGCTATTGTTAAACACGCAGACTAATGTTGTTTTATCTTTTCTTTTTCAAGGTCTCGGTCTCTAAGAACAGCATGCACTGAGATTGAGCTCATTGTCTCATCCTCTGAGAGACCCTCAATCATTCCTCTGTAGTTTTGATTTGTAATGCAGGATGAACTGTAAATATGTCAGATGCCAAGGTCCTGTTTTCAGCCAATCACAACCAACAAAGTTTTTAAAGGTTTACATTTTTACTCTAATACAGATATTTGTGTTTGAGTAATTCAACTGATGCAGGCATTTTTAACCAACATTGCTTTTTTAAATGATAGACTTGTGTATAATGATGTAGTCAAATTTATTTTTACATAACTAATGTGGAGTAAAACTACAATGCTATTTTAAATCCTTTAAAATGAAGCACTTTGACCAAATGTGTTGGTCTAATAGGGACATGCATGTTATAGTTAACAAATTGTTAGACCTCCTTCACTACAGATCAAATAAACATGAAGTGGACATGTTGAGACATATTTTTATGGTTTTATTGCATTCTAGTAACAAAAAGAAAAGAACTTTGTTACTCACTAACAATGCCTGGTTCACATTAAAATTAATGCAACACAAGCATGTTTTTCTTATTAAAAATGATTTGATTATAGTACTGAGAGCTTTAGCACTTTTTCAAACCATCACAGGGGGGCACCACAGTACTGAGTAACAATACTCTATCATTCAGGCCAAATAAGACCATTGCTTCTGTAGGCTTTGTTGTCAGTAAACAATCCCACATAGAGGAAGTGGCCTCTGTGAGCTGCGATTATATCTTTTAGTGCTATAAAACGATTAATCGCATCCAAAATAACATTTTTGTTTCCCTAGTAAGTGTGTGTCCTGTGTATATTTATGTATATATAAATGCAAACACATGCACGTATATTATTTAAGAAAAAAATTGATATGTATGATATAAAATATTAGAATATATTTTAAAGAGTACAGTATACACAAATATACACAGTACACATACATATGTAAACAAAAACTTGTTTTGAATGATTAATCGCGATTAATCATTTGACTGCACCAATATTGTTATCTGAGAACACTATTAACACTTTGATCGTTCCTCACAGCATGCCATCACGGGTAGGTTAAAGCTGCAGTTTTTTTTTAAGTATTAGATTAAGACACTCAACTGATCCATGTAGGTAAGTGCAACTTGTAAATCACTTGAACTAGATATAAAAATAATAAATCCAGAGTGTTTATGCCCTTGAACTTAAACTAGTTAAATTCTCCAGCTGGTACCCAGTAAATTGAAACGGAGGTCCATTGATGAAGCGGAAACACAAGTCACCGTGTCAGCTTTGATCTCACCTCTGGATCTACCCAGGAAGTTTGAGAATAGTTGTTTCTCTGGAAACTGTGTTGAATTGATTGACCAGCCTGAAAAGGTCAAACCATTTATCAGAGCTTGTTCAAAGGACACTTCACACACTGCCACCTATTTCAAGGATGCAGAGTCAAAATCTGGGTCCGTTCAGAGGACACCAACATTTCAGTAGTTCTTCTAATACACTTGGAGAAATGAGCAATTTCAGTGAAAGCTCTGAATGTCCTTCACTTTTTAGAGGTCTGAACATATAATAAATTCAACTGTGGTTGTCCTCAAGTTATGCATTCAATACTTTAACAAAACATCTCAACAGTGATTAACAAAAAACAACCCACACACAAGACCTCAAGCAGCAGTATCATTCAATCTAAATTTATGGTTCCTTCCGGTCTATCATTTCTCAGGCCCTCAGTTTTAAGCAGTCTTAATATTAAATGCAAACCGCTTACAGTCTTGTTTCATTTCAAACAAAGGCTGCATTTCTTAATTGCTCACGCAAATGGGATTTTCGCACCAAAACAAATATAAGAATGCATCAAGTTAATTTTCAGCGGTTATTCTGTTAAATACACAGTAGAGAGGAGTATTAATAAGGTCAACTATTTCATTTAGACTGAAACATCTACAAAAAAAAGTGTCATAACACCACAAAAGCAAAATTGCTGATATTAGACTAATAGGATCAAGCAAATTTCTGCCTAAAGGGATAGTTCACCCAAAAATGAAAGTTTTGTCATGAAGTATGATTTTCTTTTGCTAAAAAAAGCCAGTTTAATTACTGTTTTGAATGAAAGTCATTGCGGTCCAAAAACTTTGAACTCATCTGGCTGTCATTCTACGTACATTTTTAAACATATCTTCTCATACGGCATGACAGGAGTGTGTGTAAATGATGACAGAATTTTCTGTTTTTATAAACTATCCCTTTAAGGCAAAGTGAGCCTAGCTGCCTCCTATTTGCGCTAGTCATAACAAGCAGCAAATGACAAATAACTCTATATCCCACACTTCTCAAAACATGAATTTGCTGGCATATAAAAATGACCTCAGACCACATTCTCAATGTCCTTTTTTCAAAGTCCTCAAGCGCGGTTATGCTACTGACTGAAGACCAGTGTAGTTTAGTGTACTCATAAGCGCTGACATTTACGAGTGTGCAGTTTTGCATTCATTATATGAAGCCCTTTAGGTGATACATTCGAATGAACCACAGCACAAAAGAAAATCATAATCGAATGAAGATTCACAGATGTGAATGCCAGTTGTACTGTGTGGCTGTTCCTCTAAAACAGGCCATTTTCATTTATTTAATAGTCCCTCACTAACGATGCAATTCATTCTATGCACCATTGACTGGGTTTTCAAGGAAAGATTGCCAGTAATGTTCGATTGTCTCATTTCTGTGGCAAACATATTCTCTAGACAGACAGCAAACATCCCAGAGTGCATTTTCCCTGTAGACCATAAAAAGTGCTTCTCATAGAGGAGACCTGGTTAGCCTAGTGTCAGATGTCATTGTCTCGTAGTCTTCTTTCTTTGCTATCTATGCGAAAGCCAGGGCGATCACCCAGACGTGGCTCCCCCGTGCAACACACATACTGTTTCCAGATCTTAACGAAAGCATTCCGGAATTTCGTAATGCGGAATGCATAAACGATGGGATTGACGGCGGAGTTGGCATGACTGAGCAAGATAGCCACATAAAGAATGGACATTGAATAGTTACAACTAGGGCAGAAGAGAGTGATGCAGTTCAGGATATGCAACGGCAACCAGCCGACTGCAAACAAGAAGAGCACCAGCGCGAGAGATTTCGCCAGCTTGAGTTCTTTCCCGTAATATCGAGTGGGGTCGGTCTGGTTGGTGGTGATCTTCTTGGTGAGCTGCTTGTGGATCATGTAGAAGATCTCAGCGTAGATGAGCAACATTAGGACGAGCGGTGGCAGCACCCATCCGAAGAAGTTGAAGTAGACCATGTACTCCATACTGATGACGTTCTCGAACTTACAGGTTATGAGAAGGTCGGCATCCAAGCTGCTGTTGGTCTGGCGTAGCTTCTCCAGATTGTTCCAGCCCAACATGGGCGTCAGGCCAACTACGATGGCCACCATCCAGCATGCCATCACTGCGATGCCAGCACGCTTTGGAGTCACCACTCTTTTATAGCTGTGGGAAAAAAAAATATTTTTAAACAACTCTTTACTTTTTCCCATAGGGATTTTTAAAATGGCAGCAGAGTTATGATCAATGAACTACGCCAACCAGCTATGAGTATTCGAAAACTGGACGAAAAGACGAAGGTACAAGCCGGTGTACTTTATTGCTTTATCGCATAATATTATACATGCAAATATTTAAGTAATTTGAGAGAATAGTTTTCATAAACTGACTCAGTTATGTATATCAGTTATGTAATTCGCATTTCACAAGCACAATTTGCTTGTTCAGATTCTCTGAATGGTGGACATTTTTTTGAAGGATCATGGATAATGTCATTTTTGCCAAGAATTCTCCTGGTGAACGTGATTTTTTTTTTTTTTAAATAAGAAAAAATTATGCAGGCAGATTTAAAAAAACCATCAACCTTGTAGTTCACAGTAGGTCTGTCTTTAAAAGATCATTGTTTAGAATCAACTCCCTTATGGAGAACATGAATGGAATTGTAACACCATGTTACACTCTACAACACAGAGTAAAGAGGAAGCTTTGTAAAGGATGCTGACCCATGAAAATAACTAAGATTAGGCCTATTTCTGAGGAAGTGCAAACATAAGTGAAATTTCTTCAAAATCCAAAAAAAAAAAAAACTATTGGAAGTGCAATTGATCTGGAACAAATAATTGAAATCCCCGATATAAATATAGAAATAATTTATAAAGAAAAAAAAAAAGTGCTGAGCAGAACCACTACACAAACTCTGCTGAGAAGGATTACATTTTGACAATCCCTTCTCTGTAGAAGGTCTTTTCAGACAACACAAATGAAGCTAGTGAGGCATGCCATCCACTCAGCTGGCAAATTGGCACTAGTTGCTGGTTTGACATACTATGCACTTGTCCAGTGTATAATTATCTCAGACTTGTATGTTATAATCCCATTAAATCGTTAAAATTAAGAAAAAGAATGTCATTCTAGCTGTTCTTCTACGCAATCATAAGTTGCTAATGCTGCAAAAACGGTCTTCCTGCCTAATTGTTTTGACTCATATAAATGTATAAACTCTGAAACTTCAACTTTTAGATTCAAAGGGAGGCCACGGGCAGGACAGGATATTAAAAACTATGAGAGAGTCACGGATTGAAGGTGACTTTGAAAGTGGATTCCATAACTCAGCATTAAATTGAGAAACACTGCAGCCCACGGCAAACTCACCCAGGTCAAACATCACTGCATGGACTGAAAGCAAAAAATGCTACCTTTATCTTAGTATTTCTCAATGTCACAATGTTTCTAAAAATCTCTAAATTCAGTTTTTCATGTGGGAAGTATGAATCCATACTAATTAAAGAATATGCATTACTGTCTTCTGTTTCGAGTAGGCCTAAATCTGCTATAAATGGTTAGTTCACCCAAAAATTAACTCGCCCTCATGTTTCAACTAACATGAATGACTTTCATGAAACAAAAAGACACACTTGAATGTAATGGCAATGAGTTGCAACTGTTAAATGTAAGCATTAAAAGAAAGAAAAAAGCATAATAAATATTGCAAATGTGTTCTATATTTTAAGGTTTCTTGAAGTCATAGCTATTTTATTTTATATAAAAAAATTTATTTATATAAAATTTCATTCTGTTTCTCACACAAAGTTATTGTATGACTTGAGAAGATTAACATATGGTGCATAAACGTTATGCCACTTTTGTAGCGATTTGGGGGGTTTTTTTTAGGCTTGGCATGGCAAAATGTAATTTTAATTGCATCAATATTCTTTAAAAGTTCTCCTTTGTGTTCAACGGAATGAAAAAAAAAACTCATGAGTTTGGAATATCACACAAGGGTGAGTAAATCTCATTTTGGGTCAAATATCCCTTAAGGACTGACTATCTATAATTTCACAGTCACCTCAACTTCAAAACATCCTCCACATTGATTGACTCGTGCATCCAGAAAAATAAAACAGACAAACAACCACATCTTATTACCTCATTGGTATCTTGACCCTCAGATAGCGGTCAATAGCAATAGCCAGGAGGGCGAGTATTGAACTTTGCGTTAGCACCAGTACAGTACACGCAACGAGCAGACAGCTGTAAAAATGAGTCTTCAGTCCGATGCTTATGGTTATAGCCAGAGGAATGACCAGTGCCCCGACAGCAATGTCTGCCAGAGCCAGACTGACGATGAAATAAATGGTCGTGTCTCGTAGAGATCGGTTGATTCTCACAGCCCAGACCACCATCACATTCCCAATGACAGAGGAAAGGGCGATGAGCGCCTCCATCCCAATGTACAGACCCGGGACATCAGGCATCCTTGCGAGGACTGCACGTGCTTGCGTTGAACAGGATCAAGTGAAATTTAAATGAGAAGACTGTCGATGCGTCAAACGAGTCCAAACTGTCCCTTAATTCTGGTGAACATGTCGGTGCCAAAGTTACATGGCGCAAGATGAAAAAATAAGTTGCGCTTCCCCTCTGAAATGCGTCGGCGGCACCATGATCATCCTCATAATGATGTCCGGGTGTGCAGTCCAGCTCCACTGTGAACTAGTATGAGTCACCTCAGACAGTCCACGATCACATTTCCCGCACATTGCATGCAGTCACTGTTCATCAGAAGCGATCGGCGCGTGACTCAACACCTGTGCGCCAGAGTCAATCAAGACGGCTCCCGTATGGTTCAGAATTAAGCCCGTACATGTGTCTGTCGATATCGATACATCCTGGGAGGTCTGACGGTCACCTTAACTTTGAAAGCGCATTCACATCGGCTCCACAGACGTGCTCCACGTGCACGCGAGCGCGTCCGAGGCAAGTTTCACCAATCAGATGCTACGAGAGCGACAGCACCTGATCAATAATGCTAGCAGTTCATCACTCAAGCTGTTATTCACATCGGTTGTATTTGAATTAATATAGGCTGCGTCTCAGATAGGATGCTATATGTATGAAAACACGCCGACAAAAAAAATTTCCCATGCTAGAAAATGTCCGGATGAAGTACTTTCTAATATGAAGAGTTATGTTTTTTTCTTATAAAGGGCCAGTGGAGGCAGTCATGCACTAATGTGGTGCTTTACAAGCAAGTACATGCAAGCAAATATCTATCTATCTATCTATCTATCTATATATGCTAGGTAGATATACGGTGTATAAAGAACGCTTACTCAAAAATTACTTAAATTACGTAAATTTCACAAAACACAAAACTAAGAAACAGCAAGTAACACAAATAAATGAATTTGTAAGTATAACATTTAAGTAGCATATATATAAAAAAATGACATTAAGCATAAAAAATGTACTCCGTAATTTTGTGTAGATTAACAAAGGTGGTACTTTTTCGTTTTTAGAACTTAAATACTTGCAATATATTTGGCTTGTGAATGGGTGATTTGTTATATCACACATTCTTTACTAGAGTATTTATTATTTTCTTAAAATGTAAGCAAACCTATTTTACTTTTTTGAGGTAAAAAAAATTAATTGACTTTAAAATCTGTGCCACCCACGTGTCCGTTTGAAAAGGCACAACACTTCTGCTTGAATGCTTTTTCTAATACTGCTTGCAGAGGCTTGCACAATGGAAACAGAAGAAATGGTTCACTTTCAGCTTCATTTCGAGGGAAAAATATGGTGAAAACTATGAGGAACTGTCTCAGCAGTTTTTAAATATAGACATAAAAGTTAAGTAATATTGATTCTGATGGCAAAATATTTTGCTAGATGTTAATGCTTTCATGCATACACAAACCGAGAAAGGTATCAGTTGTTATGTGTCTGAAGAAATTATTGCACCACTGCCTTAAATTCTAACCTACAAAAAAATACACTTCTTATAGCTCAGATGTGATTTAGAAGGTCTCTAATCTCAAAATATATATTTATGTTCATATTTTTTTTGTTATTATTATACATTGAGTTATGTCTGAAGACAAGTGGATAGATAGATAGATAGATAGATAGATAGATAGATAGATAGATAGATAGATAGATAGATAGATAGATAGATAGTAAAAGTAAAAGAGTAAAGAGAGTTTAAAGAGTGAAACTCTTAAGAACCAGTAAAAAATGCAGGAAGAAAAAAACATGACCCTTTGTGCAGCTGAAAAAGAGTGCTAGAAAAAGCTCAGAGTAGAGATAATGGAGACAATGGCATAGAGAAATATCAATCTGCAAATTTCTGGTTGTGTGTGTCCTGTATAAAGGGCATGAAAATACCAGTCATTCCTCATGTATTTTCTCCTTCCATCAGTTCTACAAAAAAGAAAAAGAAAGCCAGAATGACGTCTATCACTGGCACACGCTTCTAGATTTCATGAATGTTGAGCAGAATTGATTATATGAGCCAATCACTTTTCATGGATGGCAGGAGCTTCTGGCTGGTGCCCACGCTGTGGTCTTACAATAAACCCCTTCTGAAAAGCCTCGATCACAGACAAACAACCCGGTGTGTGCTGCCGTTTTTATTGTGATCACCGAAAATGAGATGTTTCGAGCCAGATTCCCCTTTGAGCAGTCATGCTAAGCAGCGGGGTACAGATGAGGCACAGCGGGCCTGCTTATAAACAGAAGACACACATCACGAATTGACAACAGGATGTTTTCCTGCCAATCATTACTGTGCCTGTAACCCCATACGGCAATGCTTTTATATGTCTCCAGCCAAAATACATTGTAAATAAATGCTAAATATATTGTGTAAACACTGAAGGTGAATAAAATATTTTTTATATATTTTCAAAATTTAAAATAGATTCAGCTTCAGCCTTCACATACCAAAATACATATTTAAAAAATGTATTTTAGGTGCAAGAAAATACATTTCCAACCTCACAGTAGTCTACATTTAGGCTAAATGCAAATGTGGATGGAATATCTTAGTTCGAAACTAGATTTTAATATTTATATATTTATAGTTATGCATACCCGACCTTAGAAAAAACGTAGATAGATAGATAGATAGATAGATAGATAGACAGACAGACAGACATTAAATTAAGGTGATGCACCAAGACAACACTGCACTGAGCTACTAATGGGTTTCCTGTATTTTTCTTCCTTTTTGGTAATTTTGCAAGACTTTTATACCAAATCAATTAGAGGTGCAATCTAACACAATGGACAGTGAGGATCAACAGCATTACAGATCTGATCCGAAAGGATTTTATGCGCTTATTGGTTCCTCCCTCAATCATACTGAAATTGTATTAAGTGCCTCTGAAGAGGAACAGAGGTTGATTTTATGACTCTCCTGGGCAGAAAGACAGCCATTTGCTAGATGCAAGCAGGGTTTATCTGTAAAAAACATAGAGGAGGGGCTCCCAATTATTCCTTTGTATGTCTCAAAATGGCATGAATGCCAATGACAATGAAAAGAGGCAGAAGAACCATGGAGAGGGCAGATATTGTTCTTGTCTTTGCCTGACGTCATTCAGTGTTTTTCTGGAGTGCTACGTTTCATATGTGCTATTTCAATAGATGATGTGTAATTTGAGCTTTTGTTCCAGGAATTTTTTTAAGGTTGTTCTTTCCAAATGGACTGCAGTAATGGCCTGTAATAAGCAGAGCCACGTTTATTAAATGGAATGGACTATTAAATTAATTGGAGCCTTGAAGTCACAGCTACAGAGAACGGCCATTGAATATTAGGAATGAGATAAGGTAATCTCAATGGGGAAAAATAAAGAAATGAATAAGTATGTAGAGTGTAAAGTTCATATGCTGGCTTTTGCAGAACAACATAATTATCCAGGTGTTTCTTATTCAGCACCCACCAGAGCAGTAATTTAATGCCATTAAATGATGTCACCACTGCTTTTTACAAAGAAAGCTGTTATCAGTCCCGCTGCATATAAAAGGCTTTAAATCAATAAAAGTTTTGTGACTTAACATTTGGAGTCTAAAGACCTTTAAGATAAAGGATTGGACAAAAGAATGTGAACAACTTTTCCTTTATAAGAGTGTTTGACCACCATTTGCAATAATACAGCTTTCTACCTCTACCTCTTTCAACTTTGAACAGAACGGAAGAATAGTCTCCAGTGGAATGTTCTCTAGCTAAACATCTTGAAGTTGCTCTCTTCTCTCCAAAACTGTTGACAGTGAATAATGTTTGATCATATAATCAGGTGATTGAGTTGCTAGATGTTAAAGTTCATCTTGGCGCTCAAGCTGTCCAGGTTTTATGATTATGACTTTGGTGTCTGTGATTAATGGATGTTGGCTTTGTGAAGTTCTTGGTGGCCTATTTTTTTTTTTTTTTTTTTTGGAAACAGGTGAATATCAAGGTTTGCTGTCACTTTGCTGCAGGAGGTCTGTTTTGTTTGGACACAGAATGCAAATAATTGGGCTGTTAAGGTCACTGACGCTCCTGCTAAATGATCTTTCTTCCATGATTTGCCATTTTTGGGAAGTCTAAGTCAGTACTAAACAATGCTGAAGAAGACTTTAACTACACCAATAAGATGATAGCTGGAATATAGGCTTTAAAAAAAGATAAATCAAGATTTGGTTTATTTTTTCACTGTAGCTTTTTTTTTTTTTTTTTTACAATGTCTAATGTGTGAAACACTTCTCTTAATGCTTGAAGAAGTCTCTGGTACTGTGCTATGCTTCACTTACAGCTGTTGTGCAAATCGTGCCGTCTGCCAAAACAAATATAAAACCTCTGGGATCAGATTTATCATGTTCCTAATCTCTCAGCTTGACGCACTGAAATTCATGCATAATTGAATACTCAGATGATACATACAGTTACACATTTATGTCTGGAAATTCAGTGTGTATCCTTCCGGTCAGATAAGACACTGGACTTTGATCTTTGAGTTAAAATTGCTTAAAATCCCTCAGAATTACTGTAAAATATGTATGAGTCAAACCATTGACTATTCATAGAAGATTTCGTTTGAGAAGTTGTGAATGTTTAGAGGAACTCAAAGGAATTGTGTGGGTTAAATACAAAAGTAAAGGAACTCTTTGTATTTATGCTGAGTTATGGATTATATATATATTAAATTTGAATCCAATTCTAATCTGACTCCATTTTTATTTTTAATCTGATCCATTTTAGTATGACCTCGAATTTAGGAAGGAATGCATGTCAGGTTTATATGTCTGTTTCTAATTCGTATTCTTCTGACATTTTGTTAAACTCTTTATTTTATATTAACTCGTTCATTCGGGTGCTCATGTCGCTAACAAGGATTCAATGTAATCTAATAGAGTCAATGATTGCAGAGTAAAACAGAATAAAATCAAATGTAACAATTTATTATCAGTCAGGTAAATATGCCAATTATCCAATTCAAACATATCATATCAAATCATATCATTACGAAACATCAAATTCTCAAAGATAAATCTTAAAGTAAAATATGCATACCTGACCTTAGATAGTACATAGTATGAAGTGAAGAGACACACAACACACTACAGGCTTTCTGGCTACAGAATCGCCCTGATGCTTTTGCTGCAATCCTTAAATACAAAACCAAGATAAAACATTCCCCAAATGGAGGCATGAACAAAGAGTTGGAATTTGCATTAACCCAGGTCCCAGTAGTTTACACCTCAAAGGGAACAGAAGTGTAATTTACATGGAGGACCCTGGAAAAGGGCACTCCCATTACAGCAAGCAAAATACCTCTTCACTTTTAGGATCTATACTATCTTTTAGTCTACTTTTGTAAGATTAAGACCATAGTACTGGTCGCTCTGAGACAATTCAAATGACACCAAACATGACTGTAAATATCACTTGCATTAAAGTAGACCATTTTTTTAAACTATTGACCATTCTGCATGAGCTGGGTGAAGGGAAGGATGGGTGAGGAGAAGGAAGGGGATGAGGAGGAACCAGTGCATATGTGGGAGAGGTGTCTTCTGCACCTCATCTCTGTGGGGTGTCTCCAAGATACCTGTGTATGTTTGTATGATCTGCTTCTCTGGAGATCAAAGTTTCTCAGGTTCTTTCATCCTTACAATGCAGTCCATCAAAGATTCATCAAACAGTTCTAAAAAATGTTTTAGTTTCCACAAAAATATTAAACGTGGCAAGTGTTGTCAGCATTGTCAATAATAAGAAATGTTTCTTGAGCAGTACATCAGCAATTAGAATTGTTTCTGAAGGAAAAGAGATGCATCATGTTGTTGACTATAAAATAATAATAATAATAATAATAATAATAATAATAATAATAGATTACTTTTTCTTTCTTATTTTTTCTGTAGATGACTTGGCAATAGCTTGGCATTGTTGTTTACTGAACCCAGAACATTGCTTTAACTGTGTTTGGATAACAATTAAGTTCTCAGAAGAGAAATAGTTAAATGAATCAGCCCACCAGCTGAGTTGCTAAAGATCATGGTGAAATGTAAATATTAAAGGATTTGTTTTTCAGTCCATATCCAAAGAACAGGGATTCAGATTTTTTACAATTTATAGAGTCTCGGACATTACGCATCACTCTGCCATTTAGATTGCAAGTGGAATACAGATGAAGTTTCAAATATCTGCACTGTTCTTTTCCCTCAGTAGGGTCTGCCAGTGGGCATCTGTTTTTTTATTCACTGCAGCTCTGTCCCCTTGTTTCATTTGCTGATGAGCTGGCTGTGATTCACTCCTGTGATCTGACGTGTTTTATTGCATCGGGTAACAGCCACCTGTCCTTAGTGCTGGAGGAAGTAAAAATAAGTAACCTGATGAAATATTACGTTGTAAAGCAAATATTTGCACTTGAATAATACAGAAATAAAAAAGAACTGATAAGTTAAAGGGGGGGGGGGGGGGGGGGGTGAAATGCTATTTCATGCATACTGAGTTTTTTACACTGTTAAAGAGTTGGATTCCCCTGCTAAACATGGACAAAGTTTCAAAAATTAAGTTGTACATTTGAAGGAGTATTTTTGTTTCAAAAATACTCCTTCCTGTTTGTCACAAGTTTTGGAAAGTATCCGAGTATGGCTCTGTGTGACGTTAGATGCAGCGGAATTTCCTTATATGGGTCCTGAGGGCACTTCTGCCGGAAGAGCGCGCGCTCCCGTATAGCAGAGCAATGAGAGGCTGAGCACAGACATTCACTGATCAGAGCGAGAGCGAAATGTCACTAAAGAAGTGTGTTTTTGGTTGCGAGGGCAAGACAACCCTGCACAGATTACCAAAAAAAGAAGAAAAAAAAACATTAAGGGACCAGTGGACGGAGTTGTGCAAGTGTTTTTGTTTGTTCCCTGCATTTCGAAGATGCTTGTTTTACAAACAAGGCCCAGTTTGACGCCGGATTTGCGTATCGTTTATTTCTTAAGGATGATGCAATCGTGTGTTGGAACCGCAGGCGGTGAGTAAAACTGCTTCAAATATCTCCGTGTTGTTAACTTAGCAATCGGCGGCGCAAGCACATCAAGTAAACCTTGTACACCTTTAAAGAAAAATAAAAAAGACGACATAAAGTGGAACTTAGTCATTTTCCAAAACCGATAAGCAAATATATACAGTTTCAATACATACCACATAGAGAGGTCCTGCTGTAGTCGTTGCTGCTGCTGCTCTCGTTCAGTTTCAGCATCTGGATCTGATTCTGGATCATAAATAAACGGTTGAATCTGACTGTAAGCCATGGTTTGTTTTGGATTATGTTTTTTTTCCCTCACGGTAATGTCACAACTTCCAAACGCAAAAATTATTTTTCTCTTATAAATACAATAAATAGATATAGAAATAGATATGAAGGATGCAGTACTACTGACTTGGGAAGTCGTGGCCTAATGGTTAGAGGGTTGGACTCCCAATCGAAGGGTTGTGGGTTCTAGTCTCGGGCTGGACGGAATTGTAGGTGGGGGTAGCTCACCAGCTCATCAGCTCTCTCTCCACCTTCAATACCACGACTTAGGTGCCCTTGAGCAAGGCATCGAAACCCCCAACTGCTCCCCAGGCGCCGCAGCATAAATGGCTGCCCACTGCTCCGGGTGTGTGCTCACAGTGTGTGTGTGTGTGTGTTCACTGCTCTGTGTGTGTGCATTTCAGATGGGTTAAATGCAGAGCACAAATTCTGAGTATGAGTCACCATACTTGGCTGAATGTCACTTCACTCACTTATTACTCTATAGGTACTCAAAATTAACAGGAGATTGAGTGAAAATGAGCATTCACCCCCCCCCCCCCCTTTAAGTTATACAGTATCTGAGTAGATGGGGTGAGTAGATTAGGGAGGCTTGAATCAATACACAAAACTTCAAACTTAGCAGATTCTAAGAGTTATACTTGCAAAAGATTGACTTGTTTATTGGTTTCTATTTTTATTTGCTATTTATTTATTTAAAAAACGGATGGAGTCAATTACACTTTGGAATGTAAAAGTAAAAGATCCCAGAATGAGCGTGAACGTACTTAAAGGCACAGTTAGCCCAAAAAATTAATAAACAAAGTTATCATACAAAAGATGATAGATCAACTTATTTCATAAATATCCAATTCAAAGTTTCAGTCCATAAGTTTTGCCACTTTTTTGCCATCACTGTTGGAATCCTGGCTCTGTGGTTCTGTGGTAGAGCATGGTGTTATCCATGTGAAAAGCCATGGGTTCAATTCCCAGGAAACACAGATACTAAAAAAACAAATGTGTAGCCTGAATGCCTTATAAGTCACTTTGGATAAAAGCATCTTCTAAATGCGTTAATGAAACCTGCAGATGCATCTTTTTGCGCAATTATTCTTTGTGTATGATGTGGATCTGCACTGCTCCTCAGCGAGGATGAATCTAATGTTATGATGTGTGTAGAATTAACTCACACAAAGATTAAAGTAAAAGTCTTCAATATTACAATATTACACACAGTAAGCCACAACAGGAAGGCACAAGACACACGTTTAGGAGACAGGACCACACTGAACGGACTACAACATATATGGGAGAGTAAATGAGGATAATTGACAACACATACATGCACATAATGATACAATTATGGGGAGACAGAAACTAGGTCAAGGAACACAAGGTGTGAAAATGAAAACAAACACAAAATTCCATGAAGTGAAATGTTGTGTGTGAGCTGTCAATCATTGCACAATTGTGGATATTCACTGTTCTTCGGAATTACAGATACACTTCTTGGAAATGTGTCCCAAATAAAAAGTTTCACATGTCATCTGAACAAGTAGGTAACCTGTCTCCCAGTTTTGTTCTGGCCAACTGATAAATAAGACTAAAGTCTAATGAACACAAAGTTAGTGTTATCTTTATATTTCAGTTTCTGTAAATCATAATCTCTAATTTTCATACCATTGGAATTTCATCTTAATAACTGATCTTTTGAACTTATTCTTTTTAAAATAATCTTTTGTAAATACAGTAATCTATGGAGCCCCGCACATTGTGCACACGATTACTATTGCGTTCTCTCGATTTGCTAAATTGTGCACAGGATTTAGCAAATCGACGGAACGAATTAGTAAATCTTGTGCACAATTTATAAATTGAGTAACCCAAATAGTAAATCGAGGGAAACACAGTAGTAATCATGTACACTAGGGATGCACTGAATGTTCGGCAACCGAATAAGTAAAAAGGGCAAATAAATTTTGCAGAACAATGACGTTTTTAATGACGGAATCAAATAACCCACGTAGAGTGAGAGGCGCGCGCTTAATGCAGCAAACATGTCAGCAGTGTGGAAGCACTTTAAAGTGTCAGAGTAAGAGGAAAAACTGCCGTTTGGGAAATTAATTTAAGATTTGATTTATATTTTGGATTATGGTAACACTTTATAAGTATTTTCTATTTTTAACTAACTAACAATGAAAAACCCTTATTAAAAGCATTTATTAATCTTAATGTTAACATTTACTAATACAGTATTAAAATTAAGTATCACAAAAAGTATCAAAAGTGGTAGGAAAATTTGTTAAAATTGTTAACTAACATGAACTAAATGTTTTATTATCCTACATTAACGAAGATTAATAAATACCATAACAAATGTATTGCTCATTGTTAGTTAATGTAATAATGTTAACAAACATTGTAAAGTTTTACTACCTATATTTTATATTATGTATTTTGTGAAAATTTTACTATTTTCAGTGTAGACTTTCATGTGAGAAAGCAGAGAAGCTACTTTTTATAAAAAAGAACCTGCCACTTTTCCTGAAGAAGTAGGCTAAGTAGGCTTATGTCTAGGACAGTTATTCATTTGTTGTGTTGCACTATTCAATGCACATTTGTTGTTGTAGACATACAGAGTTACATTCTTTCTGCAGTCAGTTATAGGCCTAACATAGGCTATTCAAGGAGGGGCTTTTATTTTGTTTTATTATTATTATTTTTTTACTAATTTATTTATTTTAAGTTATATTGTGCTTTGTTTGTATAATATTTGCTGGATTGTTAAAAAATGTTCAGTGTTAAATAAATATTTTGAAATTGTATTTTTGTTATTTCATTTATCTATCAAATGATGCACCACCTGCAGCATCCACACACAATATAACATACCAGCTATGACTCCTCCTCTATGACGTGACAGCTTTGTTAGTGTTCCTGTGGCTCAGTGGTAGAGCATTGTGCTAGCACTGCAAAAGGTTGTGGGTTTGATTCCCAGGTAACACGTTATGTAAAAAATGTACTGTATAGCCTGAATGCACTGTAAGTTGCTTTGGATAAAAGTGTCTGATCCCATGTGTCATGTTAATGTAATGCAGCAAAGACAAACCACCTAAACCACTCAAATGATAAAATATTATTACAAGCATACCATTGTGAAATGGGCTAAGGTAAAGAGATATTTTGAACACTGATTGGTTATGTATTTCCTCAGTTCATTTTGGATAATTTGTATCCAAAAAAGTTATCTATTGTAGCTTCAAAAGATTCCCAATT
Source organism: Carassius auratus (assembly GCF_003368295.1). NCBI lineage: Eukaryota > Metazoa > Chordata > Actinopteri > Cypriniformes > Cyprinidae > Carassius > Carassius auratus. The sequence goes on from NC_039253.1 coordinate 9,342,667, forward strand.
AAAAGATGCAAATTGGAAGATCAATTTATTTACAAATCACTACTTCCACACTACCACTACACTACAAAGTTATAATATATCATATAATTACCTTTTGTGTTCAGCCAATGAAAGGAAGTCCTTCAGGTTTGGAATGACAGTTTTATATTTCAATAAATAACAAGAAACTTGTAATATTAGGGAAACTATCCCTATAGGACAAGAGTAAATTATAAAAAATGTAATATACACTGTTAAGAAAAAAATCTTGTAAATATGGAGTACAATTTACTGTATAAATATGAAGGATTTTTTAATATCGATACATTTACAGGTGTTTTACCTGTATCTTAAATTATGCACTTAATTGTGTTATGTTTTAGGGTTCATGTAAATGACGTAAAAATTTATTTCTATAAAGAAAAGACAAAAACATGTATTTGTTGATAAATTCTCAGTGAGCCCCACAAACCAAGATATTGAGATGTATTTCTGTCAGCTAAATAAATTTAATGTGTAAATGTAGAATTCAGTCAGGAATGACCAAAGACACAAGGCAAATGTCCCGCAGACTAAACAGATCTCAGCAGGGATCTTTTTGTTTCAGTGATGCATGGATGTACTGCTCCCTGTCAGGCCAGATCGAAATCACACAGTGAACAGACTTTGTTTAATAAAGGCAGCTTGTGGCAGTTTACTCTAGACCTCTTTTCACAGTCACATTTCCTATAGCAAGCATGGCTGGTTTATTCCAAGGTCAGCGCTTCTGCTGAATTAATTACCCTCTGAGCTCCCATGTCAGCTGAATGCTGAGGGACACAAAAATCTTTAATATTTGTACATTTCAATATCTAATCATCAAGGATGATTTTGTAATATTTTATATTTAAGTAAATTCATTTTAATTATTATATTATTTACTTTGTATATAAGTAGTTAGCATCTTAGTTAAATAATAATAATTATTTTTTATTAATTTGTGGTTTTTACTCCTTTTTTGTATTTTACTGGATGTGGCCAACTTGAGTAGCATGTTTCAGATACATGAGTGTTGCTACAGCACAAATGACTGCCATCAGTCATTGGGCAGGTTTAATTATAATAAGGGCCGGAGGATATTAATCGTATTTTTATAGAGCCTCTGACTTTATTACATTCACAAATCAAAACTTCTGTCACGATATGCTATTTATAACCTGTGACACTGATCTTTCATTCATTAGTTAACTATTAACAAATGCCATTGTATTTATGACATATTTGTTGATCAATTAACTGTTAAGTGTGTCATTTCTGCACCACTTATGACTGTTTTCAAACAGGTTTCCTGAATACAGTTAGTCCCTCCTCAAACTCCTGCCATTGGTTGAGTGAAACAAATTAAGTAAAACAATAGTTTTTTCATATTAAAGGGGTCATATGATGCAATTTCAAGTTTTCCTTTTCACTTTAGTGTGTTACAAGCTGTTTGTGCTTTGATACAGTCCCTAAAGTTCCAAAGACTAAAGTCTCAAACCCAAAGAGATACTCTTTATAAAAGTTAAGACTTGTCCATTTCCTCCTCAAGCCTCGTTCTAACATGCCTCACATGTCTGTGTCACTGTGTGGGAAGATTTGCATAACACCACCCAAATGTTTACGTGGAAAAAAAAATTGCAACTTTTATTCTCGCTGTAGTATTGTTGCCACCCCCATATCGTGGAGACGCTGTGTTTCGTTGTGAAAACTAAACTACATTATCTGGCCTTCCAAAAGAGGACACAACTAGAAATAAGTAGGTAAGTTGTATTTACAACACTGTTCCAGAAAGGTTTTTCATTTTAAGGAGGACTGTTTTGAAAGTTGTGAAGCCGACAGTGCACAATAAAGTTACTGTCTATCAAAAAAAGAGTCGGCTTGCAATCACCTAAACAAGTCATCAGGTATTTGAATCTTATTCTGTTATGGCTCTACGTCACAAAGTAACACATTAGCATTATGTAAGGGTGGCCGACTTGCCTTGCCTGCCCACAAACACAGTCAAATTTCTGTTTGGTTAACATCATGTCGAGAAGACGCTGTATCCTACGCTGTGAGAGTAAATTTGTTTTATCACTTTAGACACTTGGGACTCCATTCATCCTTCGTTAATAACATCACTTTTCTCTGTCACTGTTTGAATGAATGTTTGTGTGTTTTCGTTAGTTTAGTTTGTGTGTATTAGAGTAGTTTAATAAAGCCTTGTTTGATTTTATATACCAGTGTCTTGTGCTGTGTGCTTACAAGTTACTGCCTTAAACTGTAGATTCTGTTACCTTCCTCATAATAATCAGTTATCATAATTTCATGATATTATTACCGTAGCCCACGGGATAATATTTTGTCCAGGATTGATAAAATACCCTAACCTCAACTTATCGGTGGACGAATAGTTGTTAAAGAGTTAAATATTAATTCTGAATAATTTGCATAATAATTTGGTTCTTATTCACTGTAATTCAATCACCTTTGAGTTATATTGATTTTAATTCCCTTATTAATCTTACATAAACCTGTTTTAAGAGACTCATAAAACATCAGAAACAGAAATATCAGAAACCTAAAAATGGCATAATAGGGGAACTTTAAAGAATTTGCCACTGATTATTCAAACAGGAGTTTTGAGCAGTGTTGAGTAGCACTTGTTGGTTATTGTTTCTCCGATCACAAATGCAGAAATGGTTTTAAACATGTAAAAAGACAGTATAAGCCATTATAATCAGTAATTATGTCCCCACTGGATGCAACAAATGCCTTTGCCAAATTGGTTTTGTCGTACTGGGACACAGCTTCACAGTATGATGAGGGGTGTAACATTTCACACACTTGAGGTTTTCGGCCAGTCACAACGCACTGGATAGCTGGCCAATCAGGGAACACCTCACTTTTCAGAACAATGACCTTTGCATAGAGGAGCAACAATAATGTACAGTATGTAGAAAATAATGTGTTTTTGAACCTTAAACCGCATGAACACATTGCCTTATACCAAATACAGAAAATAATGTTCTTTTTAGCAACGTCATATGACCCCTTAAAGCTGGGATATAAAAACCTATTCTAGCATTATCCTTTAAAATTACACATTCTAGGATTGGAAGCAGATAATATGATTGTATGTTTTAGTAAGGGACTCTTAAAAGGAGCATGTGTGAGTATTTGTTCTTTCCTTCACAAAATATCAGTTCAGTCTATTTGACAGCCATTATGTATACTATAAATATATTTTTTTAAATTCTGCTGACTTGTACTAAGCCTCAACGAATTGAAACAAGCAGTTTATTACAAACAAGTAATTTATATTGATAGAAACCCATATGCTGCTTGTCACTGCTTTTACTAATTGCGCTAGATGTAACTCATCAGTGCAGAATTATTTGATAAAATAGAATTCTACAGATAAGATGTCTGGATTCTGGTTTTATAAATCATACGATAAGAGTTTTGAATGTGCGAGGTTTAGATCAGCCTGAAGGTTTGTTTTTGAAGAAATTCCTGGAATTTGTAAGAAAAAAAACACTGTTTTACGAATGTATTATTGGAATCAAACAGAAGTTATTTATTCAGCTCAACCTCATTTGAATAATTTTCAAACTCCTGAATATTCATTATCATTTAATTAAACTCCATTTGCAATTGCACAGAAAAGAGCAACCAGTAAATTCTCCAAAGCATCTCTTTTTGTGTTACACAAAAGGAAGTCTTACAGGTTTGAAATTCTGTGAGGTTGAGAAAATGACAGAATTTTTATTTTTAGTTGAACTAACTACACATTTAGAAACTGTTTGCTATTTCTGCAATATTTAAGTGTTTTTTGAAGACACTGATTAAATGTCTCTCTCCTAATTCTCTCCACTGAATGTCTTGATGGTCCTGACCATCTCACCAGGTAACAAGATCTATCCAGTGACCCACTGAGTGATGATGTGGAAAGGTCTTGTTTGTTTTTCTCCACACAGGATGCAGCTAATGGCCTGCACAGACTCAAGAGAGATCACACACACTAGAATATGGGCAGGTAATGACAGCTTGTTTAGGTCATCACAAATAGATACGTATACATGCAATTGGGATACATTTTCTGCTTATTTTCTATGTTTTAGATGTAGAAATGAACTCTTTTGCTTCCTATGTGAGATTTCTTCATTTCTAAACCACATCACATTGCAAAATTTCAAATTGCAGCCTTCAGAATAAACTGTATTTGCAGAACTGTCTGCCGAACTTTATGAAATGTATTATTGCTTCAGTCTATGCATGAAAAACCTCATGCATTTATAATGCTAGTTAAGAGATACAATGATAATCAAGAGATATTTTCTCTTTGAGTTCCTGTGGCTCAGTGGTAGAGCATTGCACTAGCAGTGCAAAAGGTCATGGTTTCAATTCCCACGAAACACAAATACTGGTAAAAAAAAAAAAAAAAAAAAAAAAGGTATAGCCTGTGTGAATGTGGCTTTTAAGCGTCTGCCAAAATGTAAATGGACTGATGGTAATGAAAAATTGTAAAATGGAAATATAATGCAAAAAAATAAGATGAAGTAAAAGTCTTATGGATTTTGAATGATAAATAATGGGTAAATAATGACAGAATTGTAATTTTTGGGTAAATAATCTCTAAGTCTGTCACCATTCCCAGGCTGTTTAGATTACAGCTATAGACTGTTGCCTGCCTCTGAGTCTGAACCATCCCAGATTAGCAGGCTGGGTCTTATTGTTCATGAGAATGGCATTTTTAATGCAATTTTACCTCATGTTAAGTCTTTAGAAGCTATGTCTTATATGATAAAACTAATTAGAGTTTGGTTTCAAAACTAACATCATGTAGGGTTTTGGTGTTAATATAAACACCAACGCTTTAGCAAAACTGTAGTGAAGTTGGAGGTCCATTTGCTCAGATCCAAATCTCTCTGGCAAGGAAAACATAATTTGTTTACTATAATAAAAATGCTTTATTTTCCTATTGTACTTTTCATTTAAGTAGAGCTTCAATGCATCACCAAAGCAGCCGTGAAATTGGCATATATTTCCTCCGGGTGGATTATAGTGAGTTCGTAAGGAATTAATGACAAATATGAAAGGATACCAAAGTATGAGGTGTGAAGAGCTCTGCCCAAAAACAGAGTCGGGCACAGATGAAATCTCTGGCACAAGCTTGTACCATATGGTACTGTTCTCCTTGCTCAGCCAGTAAATATGCTACCGTTTATTTACACTTCAGCCTGAAGAAAGTCTAAAATGGTGCCAAAACCAGCGGAATTCAAGTACAACATTAACCTGAGAATCACATCATCACTTTCATTGGCACATCTGGACGTTATTGATTATAGTTGTCGTCTTACACGGATACCCTAGATGACAAAAGGCTAAGAACGCTTGGCGTCAACAGTATTTCAGTCTCTTGTCAAAGTAGGCAAAAGTGTTTTTTATTTTAGAGGACTGCTCTCATTAACATTGCAGCTCAGCAGTCTAGCAACAAAAGCAATCTGTCCCATGCATTCCTTTGTCATCTCCCAATGCAGAAGTTCTGGAGACAACCCAGGCTCAACCAGTCATCCATCAGATGGGAAACCATGCATCATAATAAGCATCCTCAGTGGAGAAATAGCTTCCCATATCCTTTGTTGTTTACGTCAAAGGTCAAGCAAAGTAGTAAAAGCTAGTCAAACTAGCCAGATGCCAAAAGAAGAGGTTCATGACCTTGACATGTTCAAAAAAACAAGAACAAAACAACATTATTATTAAATATGGGATCACTTGCAATGAAAGTAAACACGGTTTGTGCCAACCAAAATATGCATGTTGTGTGAAATACTGAGAGCATGAAACCACTGAACTTCCACTGATATTTAATAAAAAAAATTTTACTCCACTGTGGTGTAGTTTATGCATTTTAGAAAGTGGACAGAGCAAATTATCCCTGCACACATCCCTGTGTGACTGTTAGATATGCAGAAGCCACTCGGAAAGGTTAACTTCTGGTCTGTGTGTGTTTTCATTATAATTCAAATCAGGCAAAAGCTTCACAAGACACATCAGACTTGAATGTTGAATGTTGTACGTCCCCTGAGACAGCAGCAGGAGTTAGATGGGAATGAGAGGAGATGTCTTCGATTCACGTATCTATTATTCTGATTAACTGAACTCACAGGACAGAAGTGTAAAACAAAACAGCACAATTTCTTCACCTTGGTGATTGGCGTTGTGTTGATGGTACGTTTGTTACTATAGTGCACATAGAAGATGACAGTTTACATTTCTAGATATAATGGCTTTTTCTGTCTCAACTGTACGCATGATTATCCTGAGGACATAACCATCAGTCTTATTAACATTTTGCCAGCTATTCATGCTTCACCATTTCATGTTTGAGGCATCTTGGAAAAAAATTGTTGCTGACTTTTACAAATTAAGCAGGCGATGGTGTTTTTGACAAATGGTGAGACTTTGACATTTAATGATGAATTAGTAGGCTATTTCTTTCATGCATTATTCATTCATTTGTGCACAGTATATCATGGTAAAACAAACTTTGTTCACTGTGTCATGCTTTTTTTACTTTGCCTGTGAGTATAATAGAGAATAAATAAATAAAACGTGCCATGTTGAATAACACCAGAACCAGCACTCTTCTACTTCAGAGTCAAAATCTTACTCAGTTTGTATAGTTTCAGCAACTCAAGTAATGGGATGAATTCCCAGGGAACTTGGATCAAATGTATGCTGTAGCTTAAATGCCTAGAACTATGCATCTATTCATCAAAATAGGACAAAATGAAATGCAGATATGGTATGTTTACTTATGCTCTGGTTGTAAATTGTTATGTGTGGCAGCCCAGCAAAAACTTAATAACATTTATTATTAGTGTAAAAAAAGTTTGAGATACCTTGATAAATATATATTTAAAATGTGTACTTTCACATATTTAAAGGGGTAATTCGCCCAAAAATGAAAATGCTGTAATTAATTACTCACCCTCATGCCGTTCCAAACCTGTAAGACCTTCATTCATCTTTAGAACAGAAATTAATATATTTTTGATGGAATCTGAGAGCTCTCTGACCCTCCATAGACAGCAAGGGTCCTACCATAATCAACGCACAGAAAGAAGCAAGGATATCGGTAAAATAATCCATGTGACATCAGGGGTTCAACCGTAATTTTACAAAGCTACGGGAATACTTTTTGTGTGCAATGAAAACAATAATAGCATAATTTATTCAGCAATTCTTCTCCCCAAGATACCGTTAAGTTCAATCATTGTAAATTTTGTGCATACAGACTGTAAACAATGCTGATTACGTTTATTATTATTATTATGTTCTGGGGTACTCTCCAAAATGGCGGGAGTTTATCGTTGACATTTTTTTTTTTTTTCAAAAAGCAGAAATGCAATTGGCTAAGTTCAGTTTACTTTTAGAGACAAGCAAACACCAAAACAAACCATTCCAACTAGTTTTGTCAGAACTTGTCACGATACCAAAACTATTGTTTCGATTCCGATACCTAGTCAAGAATTGCGATTTCGATACTTTTCCTGAAAAGGGAAAATACACTCTCAAATATCACTGCTGTGCTTTATTTTAAAACCGGGACAAAATTCTAATCAAATAACACACTAATAAATGAACATATGAACAGCCGATATATTAAACATTTGAACAAAATATGAAATGTCAAAATATAAAAAATAAATTAGAGCAATGACATTCAAGGTAAAGAAAAAAATTTATCAGCATTATCTCAGTTATCATAAGAAACATAAGAGTAATAAATATACAGTCATGCCCACAAATATTGGCACCCTTGGCTGTAAAAATTCATCTGCATTGTTAATCCTTTTGATTTTTTATTTAAAAAATTCACAAGAATGTATCCTTTCATTGGATAATAAGAATTTAAAACGGAGGGGAAATATCATTATGAAATTAATGTTTTTCTCAAATACTCGTTGGACACAATTATTGGCACCCCTAGAAATTCTTATGATTAAAATGTCTCTGAAGTATATTCCTATTCATATTCACAATTTTGAGCACTCCAGCAAGATTATAAACATGAAATCATCCAGCTCTGGCTTCCTTTTTCACAGAAATATAAAGAGGAGGGAAAATAAAGCCCAAATTCCCTTAATCATCCATCACAATAAGAAAAACCAGAGAAAATATTTATGATGTGCAGCAAAAGATATTGGGGCTTCACAAATCGGTGAAGTGGCTTTAAGAAAAGAACTAGAGTAGTAAACATTCCCATTTCCACCATCAGGGCAATAATTAAGAATTTCCCACCAACAGAAAATGGTACAAAACTGCCTGGAAGAGGACGTGTGTCTATATCATCCTAATGTGCGGTGAGAAGGAGAGTTTATGTAGCTAAAGACTCTCCAACGATCACAACTGGAGAATTGCAGAAAATAGTTGAGTCTCTGGTTCAGAAAACCTTTAAAAAAATAGTCAAACAGAACCTGTTTCAATGTTTCAATGACTACCGTCCTGTTGCACTTACCCCAATTCTCATGAAGTGCTTTGAACGGCTAGTCATGCACCACATCAAGTCTGCCCCCCCCCCCCCCCTGGACCCCTTCCAGTTTGCATATCGGTCCAACCGGTCGACCGATGATGCCATTGCCACTGCCGTCCACTCAGGCCAGGACCAGCAGACTGAAGGACAGCTTCATCCACCAGGCTGTCAGGAAGCTGAACTCCCTCCCGAACCTGCCCCCCTCTCCTCTTCTTCCCCAGGCACCACTGAACTATGATTATGAATTATTTTTTTAGGCTTTAATGTTAATGTTAACTGTATGCACCGGGGTCTGAGAGTAACGCAATTTCGATTCTCTGTATGTATGTACTGTACATGTGGAAATTGACAATAAAGCAGACTTGAATAACTTGAATAACCTACATCACCACATGTTGTTTGGAAGGGTTACAAGAAAAATTATCCAAGCTCATTCAAAAACAAACTAAAGCATATTCAGTTATCAGCCATGATTGGAATTTTAAATGGGACTGGCTTTTACGATCAGATGAAACTAAAAAAATGAGCTTTTTAGCAGCAAACACTCAAGATGGGTTTGGTGAACACAGAGAAAAAAAGTACCCCATGTGTACAATGAAATATACTGCTCTATTTTTGATGCTGTGGGCCTGTATTTCTACTGGAGGTCCTGGACATCTTGTTTAGATACATGGCATCATGGATTCTATCAAATACCAACAGATAAAAAATCAGTAAGTGACTGACTCTGTTAGAAATATTATAATGGGTCATGTTTGGATCTTCCGACCGTACAATAATCCAAACACAAGCCTCAGAAATAACACAGAAATGGGTCACTGAGCTCAAAACCAAGCTTCTGCTATAGCCATTGCAGTCCTCTGACCTAAACCCTACGAAAAATGAGAGGAGTGAACTGAAGAGGAGAAGCACCAACATGGAGCTGGGAACCTAAAGGTTCTGGACTGATTCTGGATGAAGGAATGGTCTCTGATCTCTTGTGAGGTGTTCTCTAACCTCATCAGGCATTATAGGAGAAAATTTAGAGCTGTTAAACTGGCAAATGGAGGTTTCAAAAAGTATTGAATAAAAGGGTGCCAATAATTGTGTCCAACAAGTATTAGAGAAAAACATTTATTCCATAATGATATTTCCACCCATTTAAAATTCTTATTATCCAATGAAATGATACATTTTTGTGCATTTTTTAAATAAAAGATCAAAAGGATTAACAACACAGATGAATTTTCACAACCTTATTTGATCATATTTACCAAGGGTGCCAATATTTGTGGGCATGACTGTATCTTGATTCTGAACTTTGAATAAAAATATGAACAGCGATTATATTAAACAATGTTTCTCAACTCAGAAGATTAAATGTCAAATGATTAATAATATAAATTTAAGCAATGGCATCCAAGTAAAAAAAATCAACAATTTCTTAGATATTGTAACTTATTCTGTTAGTTGTGCAACCTTTTCTTTCAGAGGAGAAAACTCAGCCAGTGAGCTTTAATGAGCGTCATCTTTAGTGAGCGTCATCTTTTTCTAACAGTCGTGGACCGGCGGCCACAGTATCACTCGTGCTCGCAGATTCCAACCCGTGGGTCCCGCTTTTAGGAAATTATTTGGCCTGCCCCAGCTTGCAAATAAAGTAAAATTTCTTTAATCTACGAATATTTTAGGTGAACAAATCGTTCTCGTTCAGGTAATCCACTGACTCATATTTCTCGTTCACTTAAGTTCCTCTCTCCACTGCAGCGCGCGAGTTTTCATATTTAGCATACAGAACATAACTCCACGTTTAATCCCCGATTAATGTGAATATTATATATGAACTGTCTGACCAAACAATTAAAATGCTAATTGTGCAAGAAAACCTCATGCTTTGTTCATCTGAACAACGATTTAATGCGATTATGCACACATTTTAGTAAAGCCAAATCAGTTTAGTAAAGCCACTAATGCAGCCATCTCGCTTTAGTGCTTTTTTGCTGCTTGCGTGAGGAGAAAAAACACAGACGTCCATAGGGAGGCACTGGAAGAGTACATTGCACACACCAACATGAAATAGGTCTCTTACAAATCTGGAACGCAGTCATTCTTTGAAGTATCGATACTAATAAATTTAGGAATCGTGACATCATTTATTTCCGAGAAAATGTTCCAGTTAAATGAAATCAATGTCAATATTGTTTTGAGATCCTTGGCAACAAATTTGTATTATAATTCATGTAATCCTTTGGAGCCCATACACGGCATCATTTCTCTTAAATAGAATTTTTTTTTATGCAAACCTCATTCAGAGATTTAGTCTAGGCTTATTTTGCTTTAGATTTTTTATAATGTGTTAATACTAACAAAGAAGAGAAAATCAACTTTGTAGGCTTCAATAGTAATAGTCAGTTCCTTGATCATCATGGCATTACTTCAAAGAAATATTCCATCAAATGATGTAGCAGCTGCGAGGACTTCCAGCACATTCAGTCCTCCAGAGAGAGAAAACGCATCGAATCCAAATAAAACACCATGGAATCAATGTGTTGCTGTCTGCTTTTCAGGACATTTACATATGATACATGCTGACTATGTAAGCGCTATAAATGTAAGGAATTATTTTTATTATTATTATTATTATTATTATACAGGCAGAAAATACAATATTCTTTCTTTTGGAAGCTTGTGTTTGCATTTGTTGTTGTTTTTTGAAATCATATATTTTCAAAAAATATGTACTGTATTAGTACAGCTATTTCACCTCAGACTTTCAATGGGATATTAACATACTGGAAAGAACACATTTGCTTCTTGTTTTCATATTTTCACCGGTAGGTCTATATAAATTTTTTTACATTACCATATAAGAAGTTAACAGTCAATAAATTCAGTAAGTGAATCAAAATGATTCATTCAGTGAAGGATTGAAATGGTTCATTCCTAAATCTTTTTCTACAAGACTTTAAAGAAACTGATTCATAGGAATCATTTGTTTGTCAGACTACACATGTTGTGTTGTTTTCGCTTCCGCTGCAGGAAACACTGCTATGTAATGTGAAGCACTTGTGATCATTCGAGAAATATTACATTAAAGGTTATGCACACAAAGAAGTTAATTAAATGTAACAGTTTATATTTCTAAGGGCATTAAAACACTAGACTGTTCACCCACATTAAATCACTTCTCAGCATAATTTAATGCAATGGCCGTTAGTAGCCAATGGCACCAATAACCATAATCTCCTTCTAAGTAAAATAAGTGATCAGAAGGGGAACAGATGTTATATGAAATTGAAGAAGCACCAAGAATAACATAACCGGTAATATTGTTGAAAGCTGGCATATAGTTTACTCTTGAACAGCAGACAGACATACGCTCCTTACCTGCACAGAAGCCTGAGGTGAGACATGGCTCGACCTATTGTTTCAGAGGCTTCACATCAATGGGCTTTGACAGCTCTTTGAAAGCACGGCCCTGACAGAGAGTCTTGCCAGTGCATCCATTTGTGTGCAAGAGCCCCAGTGGGCTGCGTGCCCAGAATTCACTGTGCCTGTGCTAGACGGCACGTCTCTCTAATACCATTACTGTCTGAACTGTCCCTACAAAATCTAGCTCTATTTACTCATATTCACTATTTCAGGGATGAATACTTTGAAATACTTTGGGATGGAAGCTTCAGTTCTATCATAGGGGTAAAATGTATGTTCACTTATGAGTTCAAGTAAATCAAAACCCTTTGTTTATTACCCTTACAGCTCAAACAGCCAATGGATTTAGTTGCTTTTGATTACAGTTAATGACCTTGATGGAAGCTAAAGAAAACCATGACCAGTTCTTTAAATCGGAGTAGAATTTACATAAAAGTATGTTCTAGATTCAGACACTTAAAATCATGGTGAAAAATGTAGAATGGGGATTTGGTTTAATGCTTCGGCTGTTGTTTGGATGATGAATGTTGAGGAGTGGGTATTGCACTTAACAATAGAGGAAGATGAATGCAAGATTGAATGGGTGGAGTTTCAACCGATTCAGTGTTTGAAGTCATTTTCTCTGGCATTTTGTTAAAAAAAGAAACGTGAATGGATGAATCATTCAAAGTAAGATCTATTACATGCATTTGGATAGTAGGCAGGGTGAAAATTTGTTTCATGATGACTCATGATGAAATACAGAGTAATGTTGCTGCTGAGAGACACAGCTTGTAGAGGTTTTTATTTTTTTACATTTTCTTTATGCATTCATTTTATAATATGAAAAAATACTCAATACAAAACATATTTTGAATACATAAAACTATTTTGATTGCTAATCATTTAATAGTCTTAATAGACTCTGATGTCATCATCATCCAAACCAAAGTAATAAAATGATTTCAAATGTATTGATATGCTCACTTAAGAAAAGTGTGAAAAATTGTTACAAAATAGTTATTTTATATATTTTTACATTTTTGCATGAGTTTAGAATTGCATCTAATGTATTAAGACATACAACATCGAGACATATAGGAAGAAGTAGGACAGTTCTATATGGGGACAAAAATAAAGTTCTGATCTGCAAAAAATAAACTACACAGTGTGTGGACACTTACAGTGAATATAAATCTCAGTTTTAAAAGCGGAATCTTTTGTACTTTATTCATTTACACAACTTTTTTGACTTTGGGTCTAATCATGCTATTGTCATACTTTTTAATAAGTGAATTACACATATCCAGGTTTACCAAGACAGTGGGAATTCTTGAATACATCAAAGAAATTAAAAAAAGAACTTGAGGTGGTGAGTTGCAATCCAATCAGTGTGGACATAATGAGCTGGACTGATAGTAGATTTGACATTTAATGACTTTGGCAAACTTCTCTGATTGCTTTCACCTCTAAGTCTCTAGTGTGCAGGAGATCATTTCCACATCACTGGCTAGAGGATGTCTGTCAACAGGGCAGTGTGACAAGCAGGACTCTGAAATTAAGTTTCACGATTTACTATTCAGAGCGATCAAACACAGGTCAAAACCTTGAGGTTTACATATAATTTTGTATACCCTGAACTATGTTGTGTCTCTCTGAAAAACATGTGCACATGAAAACAGCAAAGATGATTATACTAGTTAATGTTCTGTGGCTGTTTTGCATGAAATTATATGTAGATTCAGAAGCACGAAAGCAGAGAGCAAATCTATTGTGACTTAATGGTCGCTTCACTGATATGACTGTGGGCATTCAGAAGATCAGTCTTTCTGTTTACACAACTCTTGCTGCTTCAATTGCATCAAAGCTTTATACCGTCCTACTTCAATCTCACGCTCTAATGAAGCTGGTTGCTCTTTTCTCACATTCTGTCATTTTAATGAATGAAATTCACTTTCCATCAGTCAAGGCTTTCTCTCTGTATCTTTCATTCTTTCCTCTTGCTGGCCTCTAAGAAGGGAGAGTTTCTGTGTGTCTGTCTGGACACAAGCTGTTCTTGGGACATTTACAGAGATAGGTACTGTATATATGGATAGATATATTTTATAGAGACATAGGTTGATCTATTTCTTTTTGATAGAGTATGTACGTGTGACATTACCTTAAAGGGACACTGAGTAGGAATTACTCCCATCTAGTGGTGAAATTGTATTTTGCATTCAAACTAATTTTGCTCTCCAGCGCCTCGCTTTTTCAAATGCGCATTGCATCTACGGTAGGCGATATGTACCAAAAAGCTTTGACAGGATGTATTCTAATAGCACTTCGTCGAGTTTTCCTTCAGGTGAACAGGTGTGTTATTTCAAACAAACTGCAACATGACAACTAACAAACGAATGTTACAGTATGAATTACTGACTGTGGAAAACATGAAATATTGTAATTAGTAGTTATGTCTAATTTATTCGTTTTTTTTTTTAATTATATGCATTGTTAGATATAAAAAAAATATTATAATATAGACTGTAACACTGACTTACCTGTCGAGAAGAAAACTGGCCACTTCAGCGTCTCTTTTGAAATCTTTATCAAGCATTAGCTCTTTCCACCTAGAAAAAGCTTCCCCGACATTAACTCTTGTTTTCTGTAATCTACGGTCACGTTTCCTTTTACGTTCTATTTTTTACTGTTTTGGCGACGATGTTTTCTTCTCCTGTGGCGCGGCATATGTATGGTCCATAATAAGAATGCAATCCAGACTTTTAAACTTGCCTGTGCAGTTTCAAGCGCCTCTCACTGCTCTGCACCTGAGTTTCTGGCTCTGACCGAAAACGCGCTGTGGAAACGCGTTGGCTTAGTACTTTTTGTCCCTCTCTGCTATTATAGTTTTGCAAGATGGCGGAACTACATGGAAGCCTCCGTCAACCTACCCGTCCCATGTATATAAAGATAATAAATTCTTCATTTACAAGGATTAGTTTAAACATTGGCATAGGTATTTGTACACCATTGAGGGCATATTTATGAATAAAAATATTGATTTTAGATAATAAAATACCTAAAAAGTTACTTATTGTCCCTTTAAATGTGTTTGCCTTTTTTCTTTTATGGTTTTGGGAACTGTTCCTCAGAAATAATAGGTTTATATTTAGCTGACGTCATATAAGGAATGGAATAATTTTGATAACTAGGAATGAGAAATATTTATTCATCATTCCTTGGCCGGATGTTTGCGCCGACTTCCTTTGAAAGTGTGGGAAATGTAAACAAATCAGATATTTTGGGATTGTTAATCGGTTTCATCATGCCCCAACCAGGCGCAATACAATAAGACTCCCACGACAAGCATTTTTTAAACAACGAAAGCTGTAATTTTGCATAACATGACAGTCACAGCCAGTCACAAGATCAGTGATATTCATTGTACAGCTTTGAGGAAAAAGATTTTGGACCAATGATATTTCAGTGAACGTTCAAGACTGCAGATATAGAAACCGTACTATTTAAAATGTAAACTACTTCCGTACTATATAAAATGTAAAAAAAAAAAATAAAAAAAAAAAAAATAAGAGTATGCAAGAATTAAACAGTCATTAAACAGTAAGTAAAAAGGATTCAAGTGACCTGTGAGATTCTAAAGGCAGTATAGGTGATTTGGTTGAAACACTATTTGGTTATGTTGGTTAAAAGTCTGTTGTTTGTTAGTTGTCATGGTTTTGATTGGTTGGTTAGTACATACATTCATATTTAATTTAAAGAAATAGCTTTATCATGTGGTGCCAACAAAATTATCTGTGAGAAAATAAAAAGGCTATTAACGCACAGAAAATATTACTTCAGGGAAGGCGCGTGTTTGTGGAGTCGCAGGAGTGAGGAGCTACGGAGAAAAGAGGGTGTGAGCTCTTGCGACAATTCCGGTATGGATGGTGACCCAAACAGAGCCAAGCAGTCATGGAGCCTAGGCGACTATGAGGATCTGGAGGGCCAAGGCAAAGCAGCAGATTCCGGTGACTGAAGTGGAGGCAGGGATCTGGAAGACCATGGTGGAGCCTGAGGACAAAAGTGAAGCCCACGGGAAGGAGGAGTCTGACAGAGAAGGGTGACAATGTGACAAGGCAAAGCCAGAGGAGTGGAGTCCTGAGGCAGTGCATGGTTAACGACTGACCAAGGTGGAGCCGGAGGGATAAGGGAGTGGAGAAGATGGGACGACATGCCATGGTAGAGACAATGAAGCTAGGAGCCTAGGCAGAGTCTGAGGGTCGAAGGACCAAGGTGGAGTTCAGGATGCTGTGGCTGGAATAGAGACAGGGGAACCTCACGGCAAGTTATAGCTGATGGTAGGAAGCCCCGATACGGACCACATAGGCGAGAGCTGGCTGGAAGTGTGCAAAGGGGATACACACAGCAGTGGAGCTTAGGAAGAGTGCTTGAAATTGAGTGAGGAGTGGTGGCAGGCTCAGGACTGAAGAGATTAGGAAGTCCAGCAGGGCTGGTACAATAATAGGCCAAAGTAGAGGTGATGGTTCTTGAGGCTGGATTGAAGTGACATAAGCTGTAGCTGGCAGAAGTGAAGAGACGGATAGACAGGTAAAAGTCTAGGGATTAAGAGAGACAAAAGGCGAAGGTGGAATAGGGAGGGAGGGTGTATGCGTGAGATATTCATAAGGGTCAGGGCTGGACAAAACCAGCGGAGATGCATAGGATTTAGGTCTGGATAGAACCAGCGAAAATTCAATAGATGCATGACTGGGAGAACCAGATCGACATGGTTAGATGGAGAGGAAGATTAAGGGTTAAAAGGATAAATCAATATGCATTCTGTAGCTCACTGTCTGTGGCGGGGATGTTGGCAAGGCCTTTCTCCTTGCCCACACACAAGAATCCCCACTGGGTCGGGTGTTTTAGCTGGCTCACACACCTGGTCAGACTCATTCTTTGGCTCAACTCCATTAGACTGGGTGAAGGCTGGCTAGGATCTGGTTTGGAAGTGGGGCTGGGGAGTTGGCATTGAAGATGGTGAATGGTAAATCATGGTTTACAAGCACCCGCTCCACAAAGCAGCAAGGCTCCCTTAAGGAAATTCCCAGATAATTTAGTCTTCCTACAAAATAAAATGTCGTCAGGCAGTCTGGGAATTGAGTGCGAGGTCTAAGGAATCCTGTGTATTGTCCTCAAGAGGGCACACCAGCAGGAGAAGAACAGCATAATTCCCTGAAATTCAGCTGCACTGAATACAAAAGCAAACAAAAATACTTTGGTTTCGGCCTGGTCTTCTGTCATTGGCGTGTATATAAATCCACAGGCAGGTAAGATGACAAAGAAGAGAATATCTTTTAATAATACAAATGACAGGGAAATACTAAACATCCACAAACTGATGAGACCATTCAACTAAGAGTGCTTTCACACTTTGTTCACTTGCCTGGTCCGAACCCGAGTTCGGTTGCTCCCCCCTCCCCCCGCTGGACTGTGTGTTCATATTATAATATTTGAGTCCGAACTGTGGTTCGCTTGCGTCATCAAGCCAGCAGCTGTTTACCATGTTGCTTGGTAACAACAGCGCAGGGGAAGGCGGCAAATGCATAACATTACTCTCTGCACTTTTATGTATTCCGTTTTTGAACTGTTCGTTTTGTTTATAAAGCTTCGGTACATAACTGCACTTGCGTCTGTCTTACGAATGTACTGAAAATGCTCTAAAAAATGTAGAAGGCGAACATAAATGAGATGTACAGCTCTCTGCTTGCAGCGCGTCAGTCACGCTCATCAGGAAATTGAGTGAAACACACACACAAAAACACATTTTCATCAAATAATTTGTCATTAAAAGCGGTTCACTTCCGCGATTTGGTACGATTGCGTTCACATAAGCAGCAAACCGTACCAGAGTTCACATGAAGCGTACCCCAGACCACCATTTTTAAGTGGACTCAGGTACGCATGGTGCGCATCCGAGTACAAAAGACAGCATTCACATCATCCAAAAAACGAACCAAACTCTGACATCAATCGAACCCGGGTGCGCACCAAAAGTGCTAATGTGAAAGCACCCTAAAAGAGAGAAGAGGGGAGTTTAAATACACAGATGATAATGACTTAATTTATGAAGGGCAGGTAAATCAAATCAAGACACATGAGGTGAAAACTAGGTCACAGAAAACACAGACAACAAAACCATAACAGGCCACTCAGGGTTTTTTTTATTTATCATCTTATCATCTACCAGACACTAAAAGTCGTTTACAAAAAAAAAAAATCTCTCTACAAGCTTAATTATTTGTGGTATTCATGTAAAACAAACCCTGCAGGGTGAGATATGTACCAAGAGATAATACTTTCGAAAGCATTCCTCCCATTTTATCATCATCATCTCAAAAGCAAAGCTGCCAGCAAAAAAAAAAAAAAAAAAGATTCCAAATGGCCTTGACCTCTACTCAGAGTGTTCGGTCTCAAATGATGCTCTCTGAAAACAGCTGGAAAGTTCTATTTGCCAAGATTGACAGTTCAGTGTCCCACTGAGTAGACCTTCATCTAAAGCTGAGTAGAACCTTTGTTTCCCCACCACATATAACCTAAAAGTCTTTCTGCTTGGGTGTTCTCTGAGGATCTTTTATCCTCAGAAAATGTCAGAGAAGTCAATGCTTTTGCCTACATGTTTTAGCCATTCTAATGCAATTCTTTTAAAGAACATTTAAACACCTCAAAGGAAGTATTTAAATTCACCATGAAATCAAAATTGACTGGTCAATGGCAGCAATTAGCAAATGACAACAATCCAATCAATTGCCACCCATTGTTTTTCTCGTTCAAGATGCCATTTCTCTCAGATGAAGCCTACATCACAATAGGAAAGAAAAGACACAATTTCCATTCCATGCCCTCTTTAAGAACAGAATAAAAGCTAACATAATATAGTCTGACCGGTTTAATAAAGCGCTAATCAAACTGTCATTAATACTTTATTAATAAAAGCATGCTGTAAGTTATTTAGAGTGAGGTCAATCAGGTTTTAATCATTTTTTAAAGGGAGTCTGAATGGTGTTCACCGCCATCTGTGCATAATGGACCTTTGAACAATAATAACTGTTTCCATTTTAAAAACTCCCAAGCAGCCTGCTCCATCCTTTTAGTGCTTTTAGCTGTTTCATCAGTGTATTCAGGTCAAAGTTCCTCTCTCCAAAAGGAATAGTACTTCTTTTGTCTAAAAAGGTTCATGAGGGTTGAAATAATATCTGGTATAAGATATTTTAAGACCTTGAGGTAGAATAGAGGCATAAATATACTGAACTACACAAGCAACTGACATTTTGTTTATTGTAGATGAGACTCACACAATTTATGAAATATGTAAATATATAAATATACAATATGTCATTTTGTCTTACATATTAAGAATAAAATATTGTCAATATAGTGAATCTTTAAATCTGAAATTAATCCCAGTTTAATTAACTGTGATCTGTCAAAGAGTCTTCACTGAGACAGTTTTTATTACCTCAGACAGATAAGTTAAGCCAAAGAGACTGATGTACACCTGTGGCGATTGGGGCGGGGCCGAGGGACGTGGGAACGAGGAGTGAGGCCGGTGGAATGATTGGGAAATCAGCGACACCTGCGCCCCACCGCCGGTATCGAGTCCCACGTAGGAGATGGAAGGATATAAAACTGGAGCGACGACAGTGAAGGATGAGAGAGGACCAGGCCTGGGCTTTTAGTTGTGTTTTGGTTTTTATTTGTGCGCATCAGTCGTCCGTGTGGGGCTGATGCGCTGTTTTGTGTTTATTTTTGTAATTAAAGTCTTTGTATGATTGTCCACCGGTTCCCGCCTCCTTCTTCCCGATGATTATGGAGATTATATTACAACACCTTTTTCACATAAAAAAAAAACAACCTTGACCAAGAGGTATCCACATTTTCTTAATATTTGAGGTTATATTCATAACTTAAGATGTAGATTTTTTGGCACAGTAAATACATGAATTATGAACAGTGACAAATTATACTTACTACATAAGTTTCCAAACTCAAACATCCTGCAAGGCCTTGCTTTCCCAAGGTTTACAGAGGAGACAAAAGATATCAAATTTTGGCTAAATTTTTCAGGCAAAACAAGGTTTTTTTGTCAAAAGCGTAGAGATGCATGACACACCACTCACACAGAAGTCACTTTTAAACAAAGCATATTTTCTGTTGGCCAATGCATCACATTCGTGAGACAAACTTGAATTCGGTGATATGTGTGGAGAACTTTTTTCACCCTCAAGTGAGAAGTGAACTCTTTTTTTCAATATTAAATGTGACCACAGCTCCAAAACAGTTCTAAACAAATATTATGGTAGATTTGATTTGAGAGGACAACAGAGAATGGACATTTTTTCACTCGAGGAAGCACCATTATTATGGATTCATATTGTGACCAACAGCAACACTAAGTTTAAAATGCCTTAATGATTAATTTGGTTCTTACAAACACAGCTTTTCACTTCATAAGATGTTAATTGATGGACTGGAGTCGAATGGATTTCTGATGGATTATTGTGAACTTTCTATCAGCTGTCTGGACTCTCATTTTGATGGCACCCATTCACTGCAGAGGATCCACTATTGAGCAAGTGTTGTAATGCTACGTTTCTCAAATCTGTCCCGAAGAAAAAAACTCATCTTCGATGGACTGAATGTGATTTTTTTTTTAAGAGTGACAGGCAACCATAACCGGGAGCAATAAACCTTGGCAAAAGAAAGAAAATCTCTCACAGAAAACTCTCACAGGAAATTACATGGAAACATGCCTCTTGTCAAGTCAACAGAATGCGGATGAGCTACGGGTTCCTGTAAGAAGGCCTTTGTTATCGTAATGATCTCTCTATGAGCTCTCGGAGGATGATAAACGTCTTAAGGAACATTCACACCTCCCACAAATTATTGGATTCCATTACATAGTGGGCTCAAGAGATGAGGCTGTCAGAAAGATTACGGATGGCCCTGCACCGGTCCACCCTGCTTTACGAGCCCAGTGCGTCTTGTATTAGACACCTAAAAACCCACGCAGTGGCTGCTGCTGTTTTGACATGTTCTGTGGACCCTCCTATGTGCCTGGAAGTTGCATGTCAAAGCCTGCCGATACTTTATGCAGTTACTTTTAAAAAGTAGTGAGGTATAGACATTTCAAAATAGGAAAGCAAGAGCAAGACGTAAGGGGAGTTCTTTATGACAAGTGTCTTTATGAGGGAGTCATTCAATTATTTGCTTAATAAAACAATGATTCTTTCAGTAACACCACTACTATTTGTTATTCAGAAATGAGAAACTGATGATTCTGCTGTGCTTTGCTTAAAAAAAAAATTCAATGGCGGAGTAAAAAAAAAAAAAACATAAGCAAAAAAATGCATGTTTGTAAGAAAAATCCTTTTTAAATTTCAATTGCTTCCAGTTAAAATGTGAGGCCACTATCCATAATATTGCTTTCTCCAGTGAAAAAGTCATATTTTCTGAATCAGGAGAGAAATATGCTCCGATCAATCATTGTTTATATGTAAAAAACAGTTCTAAACAAATATGTCGGTGGATTTTGAAGTGAGAAGACAACACGGGATGGACTTTTTTGGAGGAAGCACCATTATGGATTTTGGACTCTTAGTTTGGGCAAAAATTAAGTTAAGACACCTTAATGACAGATTTGTTTCTTTCCAACCTGCAGCTTTTCACTTCACAGGATGCTAACGGTTTGACTTCTTACGAATCAATTGAAGATAAAAGCCCAGTGCACTTGAGCAGCTGGGTCGACCTGCCTAACTTTTGCTTTTAAGTAAATAATGTCCGAATTTTTCAAAAGTAGCTCATTTTTAGCTGCCAACAATGTGTGACACTCTATAAACAGTGGCCTGGTTCTTGCCTGAATATGGCTGATGAGTGGCAGGGGTTTAAAGCCTATTACCTTTTTAAGTATTCTGAGCTTCTCAGAGCAAATGCTCCAGAGATCAGAAAACGGTTCACATGACTGAGCAACGAGCAGACTTGTGATGTGTTGTGTAAGACCACAGAAACAGAATTGGTAATGTTTCTACTTAAACTTAAATAAATGTTATGATAAGACTTTGTTTGCAGTCACTTAATTACAGACGGATGCGTAACATGTGAGACATTCTTAATTTAATTCTCTTAATTTGACATCGTGATGAAAAAAAGACGGATCATTGCTTCACAGAAGCAAAGCATGTGGCTGCATTGTTTTTAATTTAATTATAAAACGGGATATTCATGGAAATTCTAATCTGCAATCACGTGTGTCCCTCACAACCGTTTTGCATGCTGATTGTTGTTTAACCTTTTTTTTTTGCTCACTATGGGGTAATAATGACAATAATGACTTTATCAGCATTATCAGTGTTATCAGATATTAGATAAAGGCCATCAGATTTAAAAGGACTGGTGACCCAATATATTATTATAATAAGTAAAGTCATTTTATACAAATCTTTCACTAAACAAATAACCTGCATAAATTACGCATATTGAATAGAATAAGCCACATTTATGCCGCACATTTCTAATGAGAGATAAGACTGTGCTGCCCTCTTGTGTTAGCTTTATAAACTGACACATACCGAGTTTACAATCCAAGGCCTTCAGTTCGTGATGTACATGACGTTCTTGCCTCAGCCAAAGAGATGAACGTTTTGAAGGAAAATATCTGAGGACTTTCTCCATCAAATGCAAGGTGAATGGTGCCCAACATGCAAAAATTTTTAAGGTTAAAATAAATAAAAAATAATAATAATTGGTTGCCCGACAAACAAAATCATGTTGGGATGTTATTTTACCTTAATGATTAACATAATTCATAGAGTTATTAATAATTCAAACATGTTTATAAATCATCAGGGCCTATAGGCCTTTTATTGCTACATTTGTTTTATTAATTACATACAATTGCATACTGTTCATCAATTCATATAGTGTAATTCATATTTATCAACAAAATTGCATTTACATGGAATATTTCTATATTCAGCATTTTACATGAATTATTTTTTTTTTTCAAATAAATTAATAAATCCTACATCTGAGAAATGGGAGGGTGACCAAATTCTTTTTGGGCCACATGGTTTCTTATAGTTATACTTCTGTATGCTCTGTATGCTTGTCACATAACGTTTCATTACATAATGTCAGAATGTACACAAGCAAATTTGACAACAGGTAGACATTACTATAGAATCCAGGAGAAAGTAGGAGGGTTTGTAAAGGAAATAACAAAATAGAAGGTATAATTGCACTATTGAGAATGGGACACGCAGGGTTAAATAAAACATTACATCTAATAAGGAAACATCTGACTGGCTTATGTGATCATGATCAAGAGGAGGAATCAGTGGAACACATTATGTCATATATTATGTGTGTGTATATATATATATAAAAGTATTACATTAATAAATACAATTCCCTGCCTCCAGTTCTCTCATGAAGATGTAACATTAATGGAGCCTGTTGTGTTCTGGGAAACCATGTCCCATGCAGTGTCTTCAGATGCATACATCAAATTTCAGTAAATGTAGCAGGTAACACGGGAATTTCATGCATACATTCACTTACTATTCACAGTATACACACAGCATACTACAATGCAGTAGGAGTTGAATGGTTGTATGCCATTCTGAACACAGCTTCTGTACTGATTACAGAGTTATATTTAGCAAATTCTGGTAAATATAGTTGGTCATCCGGGTATTTCATGCATACATAACATTTGCACGTTGCACAGCATACATACTGGATACTGCAGAAATAGTAAGATTAGTATGATAGTATGGCATTTCGAACACAGCACTTGAGTTGAGCGCTAACCCAACATGCGACAACACGCGCGTTACGTGCGCGCGCACGCACATGAATCGTCAGCACTCTCTGCTGGCTAGAGATTCTTGAGAGGAGACAACTGGTGAGTGTGAATTAAACATACTTTTTATTAGAGTCTGTTAGACCAAATAACACCCTGATTGCTTTTAGAGTAAAACGGTGAATGGCGGCTAGTTCACTTTCAATTCTCATTAAATCCTCTTTTGTATGTATGCTAAATCACACGAGCGAACTGAAACCAATGCTAAGAGAATTAGCACTCCCGTTGTGAACCAATGTAAACCATTAGCATGAGCTAACAGCTAGTTTGTGCTAGAATGTTCCATCTGTTTTGACTTAGTGAACATGTTTAAGAGTTACCAGTTCTTCTCAGCAATGGTTACACATCTAAAAGTCGTTAATTTGTAAAAGTCTATCGTAAGCTGCTATTTCTAGTTTTAATCTTGTGTAAGTTATCAAGTGTTTATTGAAAGTATTAACTCCAGAACTCCAATAAAAACTGTAATAAATACATTGTAACATTGGAAATCTGCTCCAAATCTTTCCAAACTGAGGTTTCTCTGATTTAAGGTACCATTATCATGCTGTTTTTCTGTATTGTTGTCTTTGGTGATAATAACACAAATCCCTGTCTCGTAGGGTTCCTTCACATATTTATTTGGTGAGGTTTAGTCCTCAAGACAGAATGGCAGACACGAAGCATCTTGCGTTCTCCATCATTCAGTTTCTCCATGATCAGCTGTCTTCTGGGAGTTTGTCATCCGATGCTCAAGAAAGTTTAGAAGGTAATACATCAATGCCAGAATCAGTGCTGGACAATGTTATGCTATTGGTGGGTAATTCATATTTTTCAATTTTTATTTATTTACCCTTTTATCTAGTTGCCATCCAGTGCCTGGAGACGGCATTTGGTGTCTCTCTAGAGGACCAGAGTTTAGCAGTCAATCAGTCTCTGCCAGAGATATTTGCCTCTGCAACCAAACGGGTAAAAGCTGTTCACGAGTGTCATCCAATCCAGGTGTTTTCAAACTGGGATCTGAGGACCACCAGGGGACTGCAAGGGAGTGATAGGGGTCCGGAGAAATGTTTAGATAAAAAGTGTAAAAATAAAAAAGTAGGTAAAAACTGCTAAAAAAAAAAAAAAAAAAGAAAATACATTACTGTTAAAGTACAGTATTGTAATGAGTTGAAACAATTTTTACAGTAATGGGTCTTTATGTAAGAAACTTTATAGACGTCTTTGAAATTTTAGGATGGGGATACCACACATGATGATGATCATATCTGGTGGTCCATGGCATTTAAAAAAATAGAAATCCCCCGGTCTAATCCATGTTGTTTTGGAATGGTATTCATAACTTTGAATGGATTTCACCTAAGACATTGCTCTATGTTGCAGACACCACAAGTTAAGACCAATCCATCCTGTGGTTCACCTTCAGAGGAGCAGTTAGCAGAGGCAGAGCGTCTTAAAACAGATGGTAAGACCATCCGTCACACCATTGCCATTTTTGGACACTTCCTACGGTGTTCTCACTGAAAGTGTTGCATGTTTGTCTCTGCAGGTAACGATCAGATGAAGGTAGAGAACTTTAGTGCAGCTGTTGAGTTCTACTCTAAAGCCATCCAGCTGAATCCTCAAAATGCTGTCTACTTTTGCAACAGGTATATGCACTTTTCATTAAATCCGAAAAAGAAAAAATTTAATGCTGTAGTATTTGCATTATCCAAGAATAAATAGAAAAGTATTTTATTAATTTTTATATTTTGAAGAATTGTTTTTATTATTTGAAACGTAATGTAATTGTTAAAAATGATTTTCAGAGCTGCAGCCTACAGCAAACTGGGGAACTATGCTGGAGCCGTTCAAGACTGTGAAAGAGCCATTGGAATCGATCCAAACTACAGTAAAGCGTATGGGAGGATGGGGTAATTGTGATGTTTTTATTTTTCCCCCTAAAATGTTGTGCACAGATAAATTATTGAAGGCCAATTGTTTAAACATCTTTTTCAACTTCAGGGTCCACACAGGTCTTGACTTCACCCTACTTCATAAAATTGAGAAAAGCAATAATCATGATACAGTCTGATATGTTTCAAAATGTTATGATTTAAGTAAATAAGTGTGTTCAAAGTCTGAATGCAGTCCTGTGGTCCAAGCGCGAGCCTGTAGAACATTTGAATTCATCTTCTGTTGATGCATTATGCAGTTTTTACCTTTATAGTGTTTATATTGTAATATGTTGTAGATGGTTGCAGAAAATGCATGTCATATCTCTCATCACTTTTTACAAACAATTGGAAGTAGGAAAGCATTGATATTTAAAAATAAGATACCTATTGCATTGCAGAGTTGTTATGCATTATGCATCATTATTTTTTCTAGTTATCATCGGTACTTTGGTTACTCAAACTGTATCTGACATTTAATTCAAAGCAACACTAAATCCTCCCTGAATATGTGCTGCAGCCTATTTAATCACGCAGAAATTGAGATACATGCATGATTCATGTTCTCAAAGGACATACTGCATTCATTTTGGTTTGTGTAGGTCTTAAGGTTTCAAAATATTTAAATTTGTTTTCAAAAACCCTGCAGATACCCTCATTTAAAAATAAATAAGATAGTAATGGATTCTGGTGTCACAATTTCTTCTTAATTTGTGTTTTGCTTAAAAACAAGGCTTGCTCTTGCAAGTTTGAACAAATACTCAGAGGCTGTGAGCTACTACAAGAAAGCGATGGAGCTGGACCCTGACAACGACACTTACAAAGCCAACCTGCAAATAGCAGAACAGAAGATGAAGGAGGGACAGCCCAGCCCGGTGAGTTCACAGAACAACCCTGATAATCGTTTTCTTCTCTCTGTGGAAAACAGAGATGTGCTAAAGCCCATGTGTTTCTCTTTGTTAGGCAGGGGGTTTGGGTGGTGTTGACCTGGCCGGTTTGCTGAGTAACCCTGGTTTCATGAGCATGGTCAGTAGAAATACATCTGTATGTTCATCATTAATGCTTGCTTCTCATCACTAACTCATTGTCACTCTCTTTAGGCATCTAATTTAATGAACAACCCACAAGTGCAGCAAATGTGAGTAGACAAATCTTAAATACATCATTTATTATACACATAATATTCTCGCTCTGCATGAAGTGATGATTTTTTTATTAGTATTCAAGAAACAGATGTTTAATACTTAAATTATTTCATATTCAATGAGCTTAGGAAATAAATTGCCATTTATAAAGCTTAGGTATGTAAAAAGATCAAAATTTCTCGATACGATAATATCATCAGGAATTCATACTACACTTTTAAGCTTTTATCTTGATGGAAACGGCAGTAGAAAACTCCAACTTCAGTAAAAACAGGATTACAAAAACGTGTCTCGCTACAAATCTTGTGAAATAGTACCATAAAAAAAAACAACAACTGGTGGCCGCTGCATTCCCAAACGCAGGCTAAAATCACAGCACTTGCAATAGAGTTCACTACATTCATTCACTGTGAACTGAACCGTTCTGAGGTAAGGAAAACACTGAATCACGAGCTGATCGCCTCAACAATGTGCGTGCTTCGCTTTGATACACACAGAGAAAACAGAATTGAAGGGATTAAGCCATATTGTGCTTTTATTAGTTCGTTTTATTACTGTGCCAAAGCATAATGGCCCAAGACCTTTTATGTGAGAATGATAGGTTTAAATATATTTTATGAATGACACTTTTTGCCCTGTAGACCTATAGTTTCATATAGTCATGTGATCATGGTTATATTGAGACATCCGCACATTGCTTTCACGATATCATGATATTGATAATATTGTTACATCCCTATTATTGATAAAAATGATGGATCTCCACCTCAAAAAAATAAATAAATAAAAGTTCATTATTGTGATAATGCTAAATGTAGAGCCCTGATTTAAGAAAATTATTGAACCTTACATACAATCATGAGGGTCTGCAGGGGTCCTTTCTATGATTTGTCTATGATATTTAGGTTTTATTTGCATTTTAGTTGGGCCATGTGACTTACATCAGTTTAAAGGGCAAAGATTTTCAGGTGTTAATAAAGAGCGAAACTGATCTTTACTAAGAAATAAAAATAAAAAAAATCATTATAAATATATTTTAAAAAGTATTTTATTATTTATTAATTTTAATTGTTAATTATTTAAAAAAATTTAAAAGGTGACAGAAGCAGCAGTTTTAAGTGTAGGTTGGCCAGCCCTAACCCAGCCCTTGCATTAATTGCATTAAATATTTTTATGCGTTAAACTGAAAAAAATTAATTGTCTCCGTTAACGTGCTGATTGACACCACTATTAATAATCAATTATATATTTAATAATTAACACGTAAACTAAAAACTAAAAAGTCCTACAAACATTTAAATTGCACAGATTTTATGTCAAGAAATGGCAATGGCCCTCCTGAACTATTTCTGCTGAATATTTTTGCTTGCTGAAATTTTCAATGCATCACTGTTTCGGGGCAGTTGTACCAACCAAACAAGACTTTGTTCTTAGCAGAAATGTATATCAGCTATTTCTGTGCCCATGTAGGATGTCAGGTATGATGTCTGGGGCTTACGGTCCTATGGGAGGAGCCACCTCGCCAGGAGCAGCAGCAGGAGCTGGAGCAGGAAGTGCAGGTGCTACAGGTGGTCCCAATGATCTCTCCAGCCTCATACAGGCGTAAGTTTAAACATCACTGTCCTGTGATTTTCATAGGTTTCATTCTACTTCCAAACAGAAAATTCCAAGTTATATTCAGTGGTTCTTAACTGGTGTTTTTCTGTCACAGTGGTCAGCAGTTTGCCCAGCAAATGCAGCAGCAGAACCCTGAGCTTATAGAGCAGTTGAGGAGTCAAATACGCAGTCGACCTCCCAGTAGTGCTGGCAGTGACGAACACTGACAACCCTCTATGGTACCACAAATAACTCTAATTCAAGTATTTTTGTGAAACATAGCTTTAATAGGCTTTAGACTTTAAGGCAAGGCACTACAGGCAAAAACAGTTTTCATGCACTGGTCAATTTTGATGTTTTGGGTTATTGGCTTTGAATAATTTTTTTCAAAATAGTGGAAGGAAAACATCCAAAATGCACTTTTAATTGTTTATTTTATTGCACATTAACTGTTTGTGTCTGTTGATTTAAATTACGATACATATCTTTATCAGGGTATAATTTCTACTTAATGCATTATTATTGCATACTTTTTTATAGTGTAATACAATACTGAGGTGCAGATAATTATTTGCAATAAGTGGTATAAATAGCCAAAAATCCTGCTATTTTAACATGATGAAAATAGAATCTATAGTTGTTTGCACTTAGTGTAAATAGCATATCATAAAAAATACTGCTATTTTCTTTGGTGTAAACATAATCC
Organism: Carassius auratus; assembly: GCF_003368295.1. Classification (NCBI taxonomy): domain Eukaryota; kingdom Metazoa; phylum Chordata; class Actinopteri; order Cypriniformes; family Cyprinidae; genus Carassius; species Carassius auratus. Next base: position 9,371,828 of record NC_039253.1, read on the forward strand.
ATTGTTATTTGCACTGTGTTAATAGCATCTGTCACTAAGAGAATATGCTATTTTAAATTAGCATAAATAGTAGGGCTGCTAGATAAATCAAAATGAAATCACAATTGTGATTAGACAAATGTTGTGATTGTCATGCATATCTTTCAGGGAAGCATGGTTCTGTGAGCAGTAGTGAATCTTCATCCGAAGACCAGATAGTGATATGTATGCAGATTTGTGCATATTTATTTAGACCGTGCCTCAGTTGCATATTTAAAGGGTTAGTTCACCCAAAAATGAACATTACTCACCCCTGAGGTCTATATGACTTTCTTCTTTCAGACAAATCTAGCCGTAGTTATATAAAAAATTGTCTTTTATCCTTCAAGCTGTTTCATTGCACTCAATTGGTGTTGCATTCCTTCAGTTCAAAAGACGTGAAATAAAAAAAGCGCCCTTTCAAGAACTGCTCTGGGGGGGGGGGGGGTGCTGGTGAACAAAGACCTCCGGTAAAGAATCGATGCGTTTCCGTAAGAAAAATATCTATATTCAAAACGTAATATTCACTTTAATCTAGCAGTTCTGGGGGAATTGCATATGAGATCGCTGCTCAGAAGTGAAACAACCTGAAATATCGAATACCATTTTTAATATAACTCTGACTGGTTTCATCGAGGGTGAGTAAAACGCAGCCTAACTTTCATTTTTGGGTGAACTAACCCTTTGAAAGTAACATTAAAAATATATATATACAGTTTGGTCAGCATGTTAATCTGTAAATTAATATTTTTTAAATCTTATTCACCAGGTGTGTCTTGCCTTAAGATGTTCTATAGGTTTTTTTATGTTGTGGTTGAGCTTTACAAATGTTGTTCACCATTACTTCTCTCATTTTGTGCAGAGTTTTATTCTGGACATGGTGGACCTTTTGGAAGATGGGCTACTTTTAAATTTTTTAAGATACACCTTGTACCTTCCACTCTAGGGACGAGACAGAATTTTTTCATCTATAAAAACTGCATGAGTTCCCACTGCCCCACATTGCCCTGCCGGTTGGACGAGGTCATCAGTGCACATGTACACATCATAATTGGGCACTGGACTCCAGCAAATGTTTATCAATGAAATATCACATTGGGTTAACACTATATTACCAAGTAATAATCCATGTTACTGGACTGAGAGAAATAAAGCACTGCTACATGGACATAATGCAGATTTGCTGTAACACCTCAGTGATTCACTTGTCCAAAGACAAGTCTCTGTCTAAACAGGAAGGGGTTGACAAGGAACATGTGCAAACTCAACATTGACAATTAAATGTCACATTTCAAATAGGACTTTGTGTTTTTGCATCTGAAGTTTCATGTTTCACAACCACTTATTGCTTGCAACCAGTGAGATTTGTCAAAGTACCATTACTTAAGTGTGGTTCCTCATTTGTTCTGAACTTTTTGGATTAAAAGAAATGGATGTTTTCTTTTTCCATTTTGGAGAACTGATATGTGTGATGGTATATTAAAAGGAACTTTTTTTCACCCATAACATCACTGTCTCAAAATCTAGCAAGCTGCCCATATACATAGCATTTTGTTGAATTGTAGGCAATGTTGGGGGCAAGGCATTACAAGTAGCACAAGTTATGTAATCAGATTACTTTTGTAAAGTAACGAGTAAATTAACGCATTACTTTTTCCAAAAAGTAACACCAGTTCTAATGGCGTAAAAAGTCAGTCCCGGGCCCATATGCAAAGAAAAAAAAAACTTTTTTTAAACAACTGATCTTGGCACGGCGGCCCAAGATGTAAAAACATAAAACTACTCAGTCATTTTGGTACGGCGGCCAAAATGTAAAAACACAAAACTACTCACTCATTTTAGTTGCATTCTCCGGTCCTTTCTTTCGGCAAATTCATCCACGATGAACGAGGTGTTTCACGGCTTCGTGCATTCGATGGAAAGAATTGCCAGTCCCGATAGTCTGTTTTGCGACATTGTGCTCCGCAAATAATTTTTGTGTCGTGACTAACTTCTCCACTTTCTCTTTTCTCTTTAAGGCCCCATTTTTATGTTTATATTGTCATTCCTTTATATGTTCACGTAGATAGCCGCTATAGTAACCTCTCACTGTGTTTTCTTTTCCTTTTCTTTTTTTTTTTTTTGGCGCGACGATGCGTCATAGTCTACGGCAGCCGCGGAGTGCAAAAAATTATAAACGCAAACAAGAAATGACGGAGAAATTAGACATTACGGAGAAATAAGAAATTACTACACGATATGCATAAAAATGTATTGCGCACACAAATTAATTAAATTGAAAAAAAAAATTGGCCTAATTTGCACGTGCTTACCCTGCCTGCCCAGGCGCTAACGTTACGCCACTGACGAGTTCTTTTTGTTTTCCATGTCTTGACTGACAGATCTAAATTTGCCATGTTGAGAGAAATCTGGAGTAAGTGCAGAGGCGTTGTGATGTTACTGTAGTTCTAGACTAAATGTGAACATGTATTTACTCATCTCACTCACAAAAACAGACTCCGTATTCCTCAGAATGAAAAAAAATTTCAAATGCAAACTCTTATTTTATTTTATAATATTATACAACTAGGATTGCCACCCGTCCCTTAAAATACGGAATCGTCCCGTAACTGAGAAATAAAATAGCACATCCCGGGTTTGTCCCGTATTTTCGGAGTTGTCTTCAATGCAGCATGTCATGCAAATCATCCCACCGGCATTCTGTGAAGACTCGTCCTATTCTGCCCCTGATTGGGTAATATTCGCTGCCATCGTTGGATTGATTGGTTTGTTTCAGGTTCACGGCCAATCAGAGTCAGAGGAGGGCGGGTCTCTTGGCAGAGAGTCGATTTGAAAGAATGGCGGAGGCTGCTCAATTTGTCGGCGAGTGTTCTCTGTTGCGCACAGTGGCTTGTCAGATGTGCGACAGCATGCCTCTGGAGAACAACGTTCATACACTTTACAATAAGGTTCATTTATTAAACATTAGTGTATTAACTAACATGAACTAACAATGAGTAAATAATACATTTTTACAGTATTTATTAATATTTGTTAATGTTAGTTAATAGAAATAAAGCTGTTCATTGTTTATTCATGTTAGTTCACAGTGCATCAACTAATATTAACAAGATTTTAATAAAGTATTATTAAATGTGGAAATTAACATGAACAAAGATGAACAATTGCTGTATAAGTGCAGTTCATTATTAGTTAATGTTAATTAATGTAGTAAATTAATGTAACTAATGAACCTTATTTTAAAGTGTTACCGATTTGTTTATTACAGTTAAGGTGTACAGACAGACAAAGCATTATTTTAATAATAGATAAGAGATATATATTTAATAATAAAAATACAGTGATGTGAAGCAAATAAACAACTAATTTAAGTGATTGCATTCTTCAATAGGCTACTGTAGAATTAATAATAGACTAAAATAGATTAACTTACCAATAATAATAATAAAAAAAATGGTATGTTTTACGTGAATTTAGAAATGTTTGTAGATCGGATATTTATTATGTGGTTTCACTGTTTGGATGGTGTTACTGTCTGCAAACAACGACAAATATTTTATCCAAAATCTGTGTTTACGCCACCTTATATTTACTTTAGTTTATTAGCAATTAATATTTTTATGAAAACATGTTTTAAGTTGTGATTTACCACCCCTGGCACCTCATCGGACCTGTAGTCATCGTGGTCCTGAAGATTTAGTATTTTAGTGTTGCAAAACACTCGTTTTTGATTTATTTAAAGTGATTCTCCTGGTTATCTAATTTTGGATTCTCTTATTTACTGTTGGAATAATTATAGCCTAGTTGGAAGTGTTCCAGATCATCATGTAATCAGTCTGCTCCTTTAACCTGGAGTGTGCCACAATCTGACGCTTACAGGTCCTGATCCGTCAGACCCATTAGCACTGTCTGATTACACACCATTGTCACGTGAATCTGCTTTTTTTTCATGACAGGATTATGGCTGGATTGGATTACTGTTGTATCCAAGGTTTCATTAACTAGCATTCTGTGTCCAGAAAACCTGGCCTTGTTTACAACGGTTCAATGCAAGATTTTACACATGGCAAAGACACCTCATCGGATATATATTTAATTGATATTACATATTAACAAAGTCAGGATTATGAAATAAACTCAGAATTTCTAGAAAAAAATTTGTTTCTATCTGGCAATTATAACTTCTTTTTTTATATATAACTCTGGTTTAATATCTTGCAATTTCTTTTATAACATGATTCTGACTTTTTAAATTTAATTTAATTTAATTCCTTTAGTATACTTTAAATTCTATTGTTCTGTGGCAAAAATGGGCGTACTGAACAAATCAATGAATGAATTTGAATAAATCTTTTTAGTGAAGGGATTCAAAGATTTGAGTAACTATAGGATACATTAAAAGTCCCACCACTAATGATCACCCATTTAAGTGTGAATGAAAGTATATCTGATGAGAAGTAAATTATTTGTGAAAACTTACTGGAACTCAAACAGTAGTAGAGCACAGCACTAGCAAAGGGCATGGGTTTGATTCCCAGGGAATACATGAACTAAAAAAAAAAAAAGCAGACTTTGAATGCAGTGTCAAAGTCAAAGAGTCTGTAAAATGCAGACTGTATCAAGAATAATAAACTTAACTGAATATATTGCAATTGTCAAAAGAAAAATAATTTAATTGAGCCTGTGCATAAAGGACACAGTCGTAACTAGATCATGTGAAGGCACATGCCGATTTTCCTTGTGGCTTTAGAGACAGATCTTTTACCTGTCCTCACTATGGATTAGGTCCGCGAACAGCACATCTCACCCTTTGCTATAGTTCAAAAAAAGTGGGGGTTATTTGACATCACTTTATGCCAAAAATCCAGAAGTAAGGCACAGAGCCACTGTCAACAGGGAAGTGTTAGATTTTATTACTGCATCCTAATCCTCTTAGTCTCCTAGTTTCTCCCGACCGTGGTCTTGAGATGCTGGATGGATGCATGATGGCTTAATCCCTCCTTAGAACAGGTTACGCTTTGCCCTCCTGCGTTACTCGCAGCGTCTCACCCATGGAGGAGCTACTGATACCCACAGAAGCCGAGGAGGCGCCGCCCGAGCCTGCCGTCTTCTTCTCTCCGGCGGGACCTGCTAAAACTCCGCTGGAAAGAATGAAGGACTTCATGTCAAGCACGTTCTCGGTCGGTGTCAGAGAATATGTGAAGGACTACATGAGGCAAAATGGGCTGCTGACACTCTCTATTCTAGCCGTGATCACAGGATGCGTCCTGGGCTTCATGCTGAGGGGTCTGGACCTCTCCACACAAGTAAGGCTAATTGAACTAGAATTTTTGACAAATAAATGACTCTGGACATGTCAATGAAAATGCAAACACGTGCAAGTTGTAATTGTTTTAAGGTTGTTAGTGATGCATCTTCATAGATGCACCTCAAACATCCACCCAACACATCTTTTTAGATATTTCATTCATTTTTAATCAAAAGGGGACAGAAAATGTGTCATTATGGTGCAACTCATACTGTGTTAAAAGAAAATGTCACTTCTCAGTACTAATTAAATTTTTACTATTATAATTGAAAAGATAAAACTTAGAACAGTATTGTTGGTTTTTGTTGTGATGAAATGAGGCGTGTAGGTTTGAATGTTAGGAAGTGCTTAAGGACATCTGTGCTCAGTGATCTAATCCCAGACAGAAAGCAGTTAAGCCGAGACAAATTCAGCTCGATGTGAGAGAAGGTCTCACTGCGCGTGACGCCTGACCCTGCTGAACAGCGAATAGCAACAGTTCGGGGAATTGGCTTAGATGGACTTCTCTCAGAAAGCAAATTCGTCCTACCCAGTTACATTATAGTCGCAAGCATCAGTAGGCTATTATTACATATCCTTTAATATAATCATAATTTTAATTACACATACTTTTAAGAATAAATATACAATTCTGGAAAGAGGAGAAGTGTGGTTTTTATATTAGGGATTCACTGATGTATCAGCCAATAATCGGTATCAGTCGATAAAATCATTATCTTGTAATACATTAATGCAATCTCACTTTAAAAAGCGCAGGTTCTGTTTGACCCTATTAATCACTCGTACCTCACATCAGGTTTTCCACAGTTTTTACCCTTCACCAAAGGTTATTTGTTCGCCTCCCATCCAGTATTCACAGGTTGGGTGGTGCGTTGTTACTTCGGATAAAAAACAAATCAAGTCAAAGGCTATAAGTACAAACAATTATCCAGTGTTCACAACTGGTTCTTAGTTAGCCTATAATAAAAATCTTGTTAAAAAGAGTTGTTTACAAACATTTGAGTGTGATTATTATATTTGAAAATTAATAGCAGTTGACTAGAATAGTTTGGACTCTGATATTAGTTTGTTAATTTTAACCTCTAATTTTATATTAATAATAAAAAAAATTGTTCCTTAAGAAAACCAAACTATCAATATTTGCATCAGAATTATGAATAATCGGCTCGGTATTGGTTGAGAAATTACTTGGTGGATGTGTGTGTAATACACACACACACACGCACAGTAAAAGCCATACAGTTGTAAAACGTTATTACATTTTAAAATCCTTCAGAAATTATGCTGATTTGACACAATATTAATACATTTCACAATATTACTGTTTTTCTTTTTCTTTCTTTTTTTTACTGTTTTACATTTGATTAAATAAATGCAACATAAAAGAGTTGTTTCAGCAGCTTTAAAAATTTTTACCATTCCAAACTAAATATGACAAAATATAATACATGGTGAAACTAGATGACGTTTAACGCCATGTTACCATATTCGAAACATTAGCTCTTTCTGTTGTTGATGTTTTTATTATACTATGTGAAATTTAGAAATTGTAAAAATTGCTCATCATCTGAAAAGTAATTTTTGTGTTTTCTTTGTAACCAGGCCAAAATCTATTTCTCCTTCCCTGGTGAGCTGCTCATGCGGATACTTAAAATGTTGATTCTTCCCCTGATTACTTCCAGGTGAAGATTTGACTCATTCTCATCTTTATATTTTATATAAAGCATTTATCCAACATAAAAAGTGTGTGAAGATCTCAACTCTTACTGTCTGCCTGTAGTTTAATGTCTGGACTGTCGTCTATGGAGTCGAAGGCCTGCTGCAGGATGGGGGTGCTGACGGTCACTTACTACCTTTGGACCACGTTCATCGCAGTGATTGTTGGCATTGTACTTGTTCTCATCATCAAACCTGGCTATGGGACACACTTAGAGAGCAGCAGACTGGGAGGAGGACAAGTCATAACGTCTGCAGATGCCCTTCTGGATCTGGTCAGGTATGACTGTCTAAATTTGTAGCAACAACAACCTTGTAGTTCCTGAACTAATATTCATATCAGCCAAGCAAATTTTAGGAGTAGACCTAGATATGGGGTTAAAGGCTCCTATCGACCTATTTCCATCTGATTTTAATTAGCATTAATGGTTTATGGTTCAATGGTTTCAGAATTGCTGATCTAGGAATATGTAGTACTTGGAAAATAGATGGGAAAGTTAACCCAAACATGACAGTATATTCTCAAATTCTGACCTGTATGACACAAAATGTGAACTTTTTTTCCATGCAATTACAAAGCATCGGGACCAGAGCATTCAGGCTTCAAAAAAGAACAAACGTATCCTAAAAGGAGTTTGAATGATTTGTGCATAGTATTTATGCCTTCTGAAGCCATTTAATGGCTCTGTGTGAAGAACCCAATCAAATTCACCCTAACCTTCCTTAGCATTTTCATTACTTGTGACTGTGAATTGTTCTTTGAGTAAGATCTTTTCAGTTAATCAGTTGATTCAGTTCATACAATAAGTCTTAAAAACTTCAACAGTATGTTGGTTTATGTTGTACATAAAAAACTAAAATCCCATTTCACACAATTTACACAGAAGAAAAAGATGCTGAATGGCATGAGGTTGAGCAAATGATTATAGTATTTAAATTTGTTGGTTAAATTCCCCTTTAATGTCAGCTTTTTATTACTAAAACAAGTAATCTTTTCAAGTACATTTCTCTTCATTTTAATTGACACATTCATAAAATACAAGAAATATTCCTCATTGACACTGTAACTGCCATTCATTGGAAGAGTTGCCCATGTCTGGGGATTTTCAGCCATCCTATACAGTGCAATCCTATTATAGCAGTGATTAGGGTATTTTTAGTAATCTGTACAAAGCGCCAAGTAAGAAGTGCAGGACCCTCCCACTCCCCTCTGCCCATAAACACAGCTAGTCTTGTGCAGCTATATCTGATAATAGCTGAGCTCAAGTGTTTAAGTCTGCAGGGTGTACATCATGTCTTATAAAGTATAAATGTGCTGGACTGTATATTCATAAAGACACAATTAATGAATAGGCATCATATTCTTTAGATATGGCCAGTTGCTCTAAACCTTTCCACTTATACTTCTTTTCCATCCTCAGGAATATGATCCCGTCCAATCTCATTGAAGCCACATTTCAGCAGGTGAGTAAACAGACACACAAGATGACGGCTGTTAAGTGAGCTTAAAAATGTAACGTGTTTGTACTTTGAGCATGAATAATATTAAAGTCCCTTCCAAGACAAGTCAGTGCACTTGGCAGCCATATTTGGAATGTTCAATTCTGTTGCTGATTTGAAGTAGATGCTATTTAAATATGAGTTTGGCAAGCAGTTTTTGAAATTTCTGTACTGCCTCATTCAAGTAGGTATTATATATATATATATATATATATATATATATATATATATCTACACACACATATATATATATATATATATAACTGTTCTCATAGTGGACTCGATTAAGTCATTTGCAGTGCTTCATGGGAGTGGGTGGGGCTAAAGAACACTTTTGGTGGGCTTTCCTCCCTACGATTCTCTGATTGGTGGAATTTTCTGTACAGCATCGTGGGTAATGTAGTTTTTCACCACAAATTCTGCTATTAGATGTGAATATTTTAAAAAATAATTTCATGCGTTTTTAATTTTGGAACCCGACTGATGCAACTCTGTTGCACTGCACTTTCTCCCATTCATAATAATATGGGTGAACTATTTTGTGGATAAATATATGCATCCTCAGACGATACCTCAAATCATGCAACTTATTATGGACTTTAACCTGGTGGACGATAAAATCCATTAGATTTGCACCATAGGATCAGGATATCATAGAGATTTGGGCTTACTGGACTCGGGCCAATAAACAATAACCTAGCATCCGCATAACAATTAAAAATCCCTTCATAACTACCTAGAATACTTACAACATTGTAAAAATGAAGTTTGTATAAGCAAAGAAAACATAAAACCTTCTTCTATATTTTGTTGTTTCAGTACAAGACAGACATTATTCCAATCATAAAAACACAAGTGAACACAGGACGCCCAAATTTTGTCTACCTGATGCCTGATGAAGACCATCCAAAGGGTCGGACGGTGCAGTTGGAACTAACGCCACCTCCAGACATCGAGTACAAGAACCGTCCAGGCAACAGTCAGCAGATGAATGTACTCGGCATCGTTATTTTCTCAGCCACGATGGGTAAAACATCTGCCTTCACCTAATGAAGCATCTTCACTAAGTGAAATCACGGTCAAATGTGGAACTATAATGAATGGCTTTTCATTTAGGTCTCTTGCTTGGTAAAATGGGCAAACGCGGAGCTCCTCTGGTGAACGTTTGCCAGTGCATCAATGAGTGTGTGATGAAGATTATTAATGCAGCCGTATGGTAAGAGAGAAAGCACTCATTCATGCTCATACATCATGGCAATAAAAACAATCCTTTAATTTAGGGATTTTAAATGCACAGTTCCATACAAAGACTGTTTGTCATGGAAATTAAGTTTTTCCACAATACTTGGCCAGGATTTGCCATTGAGAAGCTTGAGGGCTCAGATACCATTAGCTGAGGATCTGAGTGAAAGTTTCCAGCATGCAGCAGGCACGTGCACAACGGCTGCCAGCGTGAAGGTGTGTTAAAGCCACATGCAGGGATTATGGATCACCTGCGCTTAAGAGCTGTCTCACACTTCTCCAAGATGCTGACTAGTATGTGGCTGTCACACACTTAACAAAATACTTAGGCCTAATTTGAAGATTAATCCGATTTGAACTGCATTCAAAATGTCCATTTATTTGGATAACACAGTTATAATATTAACTAATCAATGAAACAGGTGTGATTTCTGCAATCTATTCAATGCATCTGTTTGTGATCATATTTTCAAATGCATTTATTCACATTGCTTAGAATCTGCATAAATCTGTTCATTGTGAAAACAACTGAATCTATGAACATGCTTAAAATATGGTTAGCTGTGAAACAAGAAATATTCAATTGTATGAGAAATGTATTTCTGATCTGGTTGTTGTTTATTTAAAATACATTTATTAGTACTTTTACAGAAATCTTAACTGCTTCATATGTGACTGACTGACAGATCTATTCGTTAGGTTAACATTGTTTAATCTAAACAGATGGCAATTTTATATGCAACCTAAATCTTATATTTAGGCCTAAATGTTCAGGGCACACAGTTTCTATATTTGACTCCAAATCATTGATTGAAATCAAGATGGACCCTGTTTACTCCCTTAATACATATATTTTCTTAATGTAAACAACTCAACACTTAGTGTTACTCAAAGAACAAAATGTTTTGTAATAAAAACTAAATAATAATAACAATAAATCACTATTTTAATTAATGTCTTTTTTTCAGGTCTCAGTGGACAAGTACCTTCTTGCATTTTTTTGTTCATTGAATTTTCTCTACTCAAAATGCATCACATTAAAGAAGTCAAATTGGTTTAGTTTTCATGTTGGGTTTTCATGTTGAGTTGAGTTTAATAGTTATTCATAGTTTATGCAAAAATATAAATTCTGTGATTTACTTACTCTTACGTGGTCCCAAATCTGTTTGACTTTCTACAGAACTGAAAATATATATTTTAAGAATCATTGAACCATACAATAAATGTCCATAGAATGTCCCAATCAGATTGGGAATGACATAAAAGTTATGTCAATTATAAAATTATGACAATGTGGCAAATTAGTGACTGGACAGCAATTTTTCATGTTGACTGTTGAAGTCATCACATTCTGAGAAATGTGAATGTGTGAAATAATTCCTACCAGCTTCTCTGTATTTTTCAACAGGTATTTTCCGTTTGGGATCATCTTCCTAGTGGCTGGTAAAATCCTGGACATGAGTGATCCCTCCACACTTGGGAAGAAGTTGGGCTGGTACGGGATGACGGTCATGGCAGGCCTGTTTGTGCACGGCCTCATCTTGCTTCCATTCTTCTATTTTATTCTGACATGGAAAAATCCTTTCACATTCATCAGAGGGCTCCTGCAAGCCATGGTCATTGCTCTCGCCACATCATCCAGGTATGAAGAACTAGGCCCCCATGAAATCAACTGTATTTTTATTTTTTTATCAAATTCTGTGTCTTTTTTCCCCAAATTACATTTTATTATTTAAAATGTTTCTGGATTCAGTCACCTCCCCAAAAATCCAAAAGCATGTATAATTAATATAAATCATGAAACTTACAATTTAACAGCAATTGATTAAAAACACACACAATTTTTTTTGTGTGTGTGGCCCTATGAAATGTTTTATATTACTTCTCAAATTCAGTTTTATTTTACCAAACTCTTTCCATTACTTTTCTGAATTAAATTTGACTGGTTTCATAAAATTGTAATAATCAAAAGCATATTCAGATAATTGATGTTATATATATATATGTTTATGTATTATAATTTTATAATTTTATAATTTTATTTATGTATTTTTTCAGAAATACCTTGTATTTACATTTTTCTGCTGAGTAAATTCTGGAAAATATTCCTTGAAAAATAATGTTTTGATGGTAATTTTACGAGTAATGGAAGTACTATCATTACATAAAGTTATTTCTGTCAGTTTCTTGAAGTGAAGTCTCAGAGCAGTTCTAGAGATCATGTTCATGTGTTCATATACTGAGGCGGCAGAGGCGAGCATCACATGCACTTCAGTATGTGTGTTCAATTAAATGAGAATCTTCTGCGCCATTCACACAGACACACATAACATGCAGGATTCATATTTAAATACTCTTTTTGTGGCTTAATATTCACAGACACTAGTCCATATCACGTTTTGATGTGTCTGCCGCCCTACTTTGGATTTATCCATCCAAAATGTAGCAAATTCCAGTACTTAAATTAAGCTGAAATTATGCTTTCATGACTGGATTCTGCGATTCTGTAATGGCTTGTCCTAACTCCATTAAATAAAGTAGAAACCTGCTTTGACCTCATGACCTTGTAAACATGAGATATTCTATCTTTTTCACAGTTCAGCAACACTGCCCATTACAATGAAATGTTTGCTGGAGAACTGCCGAGTGGACAGGCAGATTGCCAGGTTTGTGCTGCCAGTGGGAGCCACCATTAACATGGATGGAACAGCGCTGTATGAAGCAGTGGCAGCTATTTTCATTGCCCAGGTCAATGAGTACGAACTGGATTTCGGACAGTTGGTCACCATCAGGTACTTGCAGACAGCCAAAGATGTAACCAAATATACCGTATTTTTCGGACCATAAGTCGCACCAGAGTATAAGTCGCATCAGTCCAAAAATACGTCATGATGAGGAAAAAAACATATATAAGTCGCACCGGACTATAAGTCGCATTTATTTAGAACCAAGAACCAAGAGAAAACATTACCGTCTACAGTCATGAGAGGGCGCTCTATGTCTTCAGTGTAGACTACAGTAGCACAGAACAGCATAGAGCGCCCTCTCGCGGCTGTAGACGGTAATGTTTTCTATTGGTTCATTTCTCTCGGTTCATTTCAAATTAATTTTGATAAATAAGTCGCACCTGACTATAAGTCGCAGGACCAGCCAAACTATGAAAAAAGTGCGACTTATAGTCCGGAAAATACGGGTAGTCAGGTTTTGTGGTTGATCGCTAGCACCTGTGTGCACAGAGCTCCTGTTCCCCATTTTCAATACTTTCTGTTTAACAGTTTTTTTTAAACTAATTAATTATTACAAAGAACTTTTAAACAGTGTTAGTAAAGGGTATACAAAAAGTAATAGCATTTGCTTTTCTATAAATAGTAACAGAAAGACAAATGTAATAATACTTTCTCATCTATAGGCAGCATTCAGCAGATGCACATTCCATTTAAACTAGTCTTTGAAACGTTTAATTTCACTAACCTCGTAAACTTTGTGAAAATCAGTTCGCAGATCCTCTGAAGTGTGGATTTGTAGACTGCATAAAAACTTAACTGAGTGCACTGTTGGTTAACTTCCTTTATAATCAAGAAGTTGCCATCTATATTTTACAGATAAAAAAATAAAATAAAAATAATACTTATTAAATATGTCATGCATGTTATGCATGCATTGTTAACCAGCTTTAAATAATGTGATAGAACAACTCATCTAGCACGATCAGTTCTATCAGGAATCACTAAACTCCTAATAATCTTACTGTTGTGATTTCCTGCAGTATAACAGCGACCGCTGCCAGCATAGGTGCGGCTGGAATCCCTCAGGCAGGCCTTGTAACCATGGTGATAGTGCTGACATCTGTCGGATTGCCACCGGACGACATCACGCTGATTGTGGCCATTGATTGGATCTTGTAAGTTGAGATATCTGCCATATTTACCTGCTGCAAAAAACAAACAAACAAACAAGAAAACATAATACAGTTCTTAATAGCTGTAATCAATGGATCATCTAAATGAATAAATAGTAAACAAGAGTAAATACTAAAATAATGCATGAGGACAATAGTGATAACAGGGTCAAGAATAAAGACTTGTACTCCTTCTGGTTTAAAGAGATCGCTTTCGAACAATGATCAACGTGCTGGGAGATGCTCTGGCAGCTGGAATCATTGGTCACTTGTGTCAAAAAGACTTCCCTCCTGACAGAGCGGTAAGATAACAGCTGATTTCTGTTTATAGTATTTGGGTCAATGACATTACATGTTTGTAATGATATATGCATTTCATTGTTATTTATATATATATATATATATATATATATATATATATATATATATATATATATATATATATATATTTTTTTTTTTTTTGTTAGGGGACATAAAGTGAAGAAAATATTTGTCCTGATATAATAATAATAATAATAACAATAATAACAATAATAACAATAATAATAAAATGAACTTCTTGAAAAAATGTAAAATAAAATCTACAATTTAGTATTATTATTTTTTTTTTTTCAAATTTAGTATTTTGACAAAATTATTTGTAGGAAAACTATTTGAACAAATCTGGAGCACAAGATCATTTCATGAATAGCACTGGTATATTTGTAGCAATATCCAACAAAACATTGAATGGGACAAATATTTTTTTTTCATTTTTCTTTTACGCCAAAAATCTTTGGGATATTTAGTAAAGATCATGTTTCATGAAGATATTTTGTAAATTTCCTACTGTAAATTACATTTTTGATTGATAATAAGTATTGCTAAAAACTTAATTTAAAGGTGATTTTCTAAATATTCAGATTTTTTTGGCACCCTCTTATTCCAGATTTTTATAAATCTCAAATACTATCCAAATATTCTCCAATCCTTTTTAGCATCATGTTAAACTTTAGTTTATATTTAAATACCACAAGTTTCACAATGCTATATGCACTTTTATTTATTTTTGTCAGGCGAAAGCGAATGGAGCTGCACAGGACAGCCAGACGGCTAAAAACATGGAGAATGTGCCTTTAACTGAAGTACCGCTGCTGGCCGGGAAAGACTGTATATTAGAAGTGGTTGGGGACACAGTTTTTGAACGACCCACAGTCTACTATAATATATGTCAGGTCTGAGTCACCAGACGACTGCCTTATATCCACAAACCTCCATTCTACCACTGTGCCATAAAGCAGTACTGAATGAACACTTCTTCTGGTTCTTCTGTTTCCGCTTTTTAAAACTGACTGATCCTGGCTGTTTTGTACAGCTGAATACATTTAGGCAGCGTTCTTTCCCTATTCAAGGGAACCACTTCTATTCACAAGGACAGGCCAAAAATAAGTCACCCCTCCCCCTGCTTTTGTCACCTCTGGTGCTGGAGGTACAGCAGTTATTGCATGCTGGCATGCATTCAGGATTTTTGCCGTTCAGGTTCAGGCTGATATTACGGTCAAAACATGATCCAGATCCGCAGTGACATCATTCAACAACTTCCTGAAGGTAATGGGGAAGGAACCTGAGTGACATGTTAAATTGCACAGTTAAAAGCCAATTATCTGGCATCACATGCAACAACACGGGTGACTGATTTGCAAGCTTTTTTTTTTACATATACATTATTGTATTTTTGTGTAGTGAACTTGCAACATTTTCGTAATAAAAAAATAAATAAAAAATGGATGTAATGTGTTTGCGTGTTGATGTTACGACAAACGCCATGTACGTGTGAACAGATGGTTAACATCGGATTTGGTTTCAGAGAACACTAGATTAGAAATTAGATAGAGCTGCTTGCTTCAGGTTTAAGAGCTCAGGATGATCAGACCAAAGAACATTAATGACAAATTAGCCATTCTGAGGTTATGCCCAATCAAACTAATTCAGTGGTGACATGACATAGACACATGACCATGATCCCAAGCACAGCTGACCCAATTATTAAAGCCTTGAAACCAATTGTGTTCAACGTTTAACATACTTTTTGTATGAAGTTTGTCACAGTATTTTAGGGCTTCTGCAATTTTTAAAGGTAAGTTTAAGACTTTTAAATGAATGAATGGGAGAAAAGAAAATGAATGGGAACATAAAAAACTATGTTCTGTAAATGTAAACGTCTTAGGAGACAAGACGCAATACATTAAATTTAGAAAACACAGTACACCTTCCAACAGATCTCCATTAGTTTTTGCTTAAATAGGAAAATAACTTCACTGTAGCTGCAAAAAGGGGATCATGCTTACATTTTTGTCTTGTTTTTCAATGCAAAGGTCAAAAGATTCTTAAATCATGATGTGCTACGAATTAAAAAACACTTGTGTTTTATGAGAAACTGATCAGAATGAAATGTTTATGAACAAAACGAACAAAATGCCAATGGGCTCAGAAAAATCAACAATTCAAAATAAAATATTTTTGTACCCCACTGACATACATTTGTTCCTGATTTAAGTATGAACTCAAATGTGCAGAAAACAAGACTTCATATATTTAATTAGCATCTCAAGTAACTAAATGCAAATTCAAGATTGTTTAGATTTACGTACTGGTATATACGTATATATATATATATATATATATATATATATATATATATATATTACATACACACACAGTATTTTTTGCTTAAAGGGGGTGTGAAATGCTATTTCATGCATACTGAGTTTTTTTACACTGTTAAAGAGTTGGATTCCCATGCTAAACATGGACAAAGTTTCAAAAAATAAGTTGTACGTTTGAAGGACTATTTTTGTTCCAAAAATACTCCTTCCGGTTTGTCACAAGTTTCGGAAAGTTTTTTCGAGTATGGCTCTGTGTGACGTTAGATGGAGCGGAATTTCCTTATATGGGTCTGCCGGAAGAGCGCGCGCTCCCGTATAGCAGAGTAGTGATGGGAAGTTCGATTCTTTTCCGCGAACCGGTTCTTTCGGACGGTTCGATTCAATAAACCGGTTGAAAAAACCGGTTCATCGGTTCTTTCACGCTCGACGTAATGACGTCATTGGCGATGACGTAATGGCGTCACGTCTATCAAACATTCAAATATATAAAGTCAGTAATCATAACTTTAGTCAGTTAAAACCTCATAATCATGAAAAGTTTACATTTGAGTTTTGCAACAACACCTAAATACAGTAACAGCAATAATGTGCATATGAGGATTTAAGTCTCGAAGATATAAAGTAAATAAATTAGGTGTCATCAGTGCAGAAACCATGATCCACTTACTAAACATAATCCATTGCGATGTATTTGTTATTAAATGAACTTACGTTTCGCCAGATTGCCCTTCATCCAAGCCCTCGAAATACCCGCGCTCATAATATTACTAGTACAGAATCAGAATCAATCACCAAAAGAATCACATCGGTTCAGACATGCTGTGAGTCAGTTGGCTTCACGCTGAATCGCGCATGCGCAGTATCATCAGTTCATCGGTTCTCAATTCGGACGCGTCGGACAGAAACGATTCTCGGTTGAGTGTACTGATGATCCGAAAACCGATGCAACCGGTTCTTGACTCGAGAACGAGAATCGCTCTAACCAGCACGTGCTGCAGTTCAGTGTCATCAGCTGCTCTACTCGTGTACATGTTCTGTTTACTACAAACTCTATTTGTGAATGTCATCATTAACTAGAAATACAGTACAGATATCTCATAAATCATCCCTTATTCCTATTAAACATAAGAGTCTTTAGAGTCTTAATTATTGTCCAACTTCCCTGAAAACCCATTTGGCCTATACATTATATACAATATACAGATTGGAAACATTAATCTAAAAAAATAATAATAAAAAAAATCAAAATAAAATATAGTTATTTTATCACACTTTCCGATGTTTAACAAAATACTTACAAAATTACACGCATGCGCAATATCATCTGTTCATCGGTTCTCAATTCGGACGCGTCCGACAGAAACGATTCTCGGTTGAGTGTACTGGTGATCCAAAAACCGAAGCAACCAGTTCTTGACTCGAGAACGAGAATCAGCTCATCGGTTCTCATAACGGACGCGTCCGACAGAAATGATTCTCGGTTGAGTGTACTGGTGATCCGAAAACCGAAGCAACTGGTTCTTGACTCGAGAACGAGAACTGCTCCAGCAGTGGGCGTGTTTGTTCATTATCTGGCTCGGCTCGGTGTTCATCTTCAGTTCGGTCTTCACAGCATTTCATTCAGTGTACTGTTTGAGTAAATGGATTACCCCGGGATATTGGTTTATTCTGACTCAGAGGGAGTGTCAGTCACGTTAAAAAAGTTAACAGCTTAAGTAATTTGTGGATTTATGCTTATTGGAGACATGAACCGTTTCAAACGATTCAGTTCGATTTGGTGAACTGGTTCAACCGGTTCACTAAAGCCCCTTTCACACTGCACGTCGGACCCGTAATATTCCCGTAACATTGCCTGGTCGCCTTCTGTGTGAAAGCAACCACGTCCCGGAATTGATTACCGAATCGCACCCGGGTCGGGGACATAGTAACATTGCGGTAATCCGTCCGGAACGAGCGCTGTGTGAACAAAAGCCAGATCTAATTCGGTATCGAAGTGATGACGCGCGTTACCGCGCGACTTTTTTACCGGCTGTTTTGAAGGAAGATCAACGTTCGCGACGAAAACATATGTGCAAACAGTAATGAAGCAGAGATCAGTTAGTTCCTCACTTTCCGCGCTGATGCAGAGATCGTTTGCTTGCTTCAGTTAAAGTATAACGTGCCAAGCTTTGTCGACTCTTACATTACACGTCACGCGCTGATGTCACGTGTCGTTACGGGATCTTCAAGGGTTGTGTGTGAAAGCACGCACATATACCGGGTCATCACTGGCAGTGTGAAAGTGCCAAATCTAGCGACCAGGGAACAATTACAGGAACACTTTACCCCTGTATATGCCGGAATGGCAGTGTGAAAGGGGCTTAAGAAGAACCGGTTAAATTGAACGATTCGTTCACGAATCGGCCATCACTATAGCAGAGCAGAGAGAGGCTGAGCACAGACTCACTGATCAGAGCGAGAGCTTCGCGAAATGTCACAAAAAAAGTGTGTTTTTGGTTGCCAGGGCAAGACCACCCTGCACAGATTACAAAAAAAAAAAAAAAAAACATTAAGGGACCAGTGGATGGAGTTTATTTTTACAGAGCATCAACGGAGTTGTGTAAGTGTTTGTGTTTGTTCCCTGCATTTCGAAGATGCTTGTTTTACAAACAAGGCCCAGTTTGACGCCGGATTTGCACATCGTTTATTTCTTAAGGATAATGCAGTCCCAACGAAAAAGGGTCACGATCGTGTGTTGGAACCACAGGCGGTGAGTAAAACTGCTTCAAATATCTCTGTGTTGTTAACTTAGCTATCGGCGCGTAAGCACATCAAGTAAACAGCATGCGATGTTGTCATCAAAGTGCACTTTCCACATGTACAGCTTAAAAAAAAAGACGACATAAAGTGGAACTTAGTCATTTTCCAAAACCGCTAAGCAAATATATACAGTTTCGGTACATACCACATAGAGACGTCGTTGCTGATGCTGCTCTTGTTAAATTTCAGCCTCTGGATCTGATTCTGGATCATAAATATATGCTGAATCTGACTGTTAGCCATGGTTTGTTATGGATGTTTTTTTCCTTACGGTAATGTCACAGCTTCCAAACGCTCTCAACGCAAAAGCCTACTTGCGCTCATGATTCTTTAGCTCCGCCCACACCTCACGCCTCCAGTCGGTCGTGTTTTTCCGGGAAAAATCGGTACAGACCATCTTTCTCTTATAAATATAATAAAACTATAGACTTTTGGGAGTTATGAAGGATGCAGTACTACTCTATAGGTACTCAAGATTAACAGGATATTGAGTGAAAACGAGCATTTCACCCCCCCCCCCCCCCCCTTTAAAATCTTTTAGAAAAGCAGTTAAAAGTATAATTAAAATTTTAAGAGGAGTCTGGAATTGGATGTTTTAAATAAACATACCAACTTTTGGACTTTTGTCACCTCCCCATTTTCACCTAAACCTATTTTTATTTTTTTTCTGTGGTGTAAATGAGGCTTGACCTCAAGCTACTGAAAATTGCACTTAATTCCTAAAAATATTTTTTTTATACTCCACATGTTATTAAATAAAGTCTGTCTCATCTCTGTTCAACTAAAACATGACAACTCTTCATATTATAAAATATGTAATGTAGTGTGGAAAGTTTGTCAAATATAATCAGCAAATAAAAGCAGATTAATTTGTCAACATTTAGCATAATGAAAATATCAAAAACATTTTTACGACAAAACAATGGCATTTATTTGAATGAAACATGGAACATCATGCTATAGGTCCTCAAGTCACACTACCTCTAAAGACCCGAAGCATGATGTGTACAATTACTGAAATCAATCCTACCAACATATGAACATGCAAACAAGTATAGTGTTGGTCTGCAAACCGGATGTGTACTAGTACTGTGTGAAAACAATTAAATACAATTCTTCACCTTTGTGTGGCTTTACATGACTTGACAGCATCTCAAAAAACAGATTGAAATTTCACAAGTTCACATTAAAATGTACAAAGCTGCATTTAGGATAGACTAAGTACAGAGTAAAACACTACATTAAAATGCATTATTAATATTAAGCAAGCAAATGTGTAATTGAAAACTGATCTAACCAAATCTATAGACTGACAGCTTGCAGTCAAGTGCCTACATCCCTGCTTTTATCAGACTACAATTTATCCACATGGGGAGTGAATTCAACGCTGGTTAAAAAGATCACGTAAAACCAAGTTTTAAAGATAGCTTCTTTCAACCACCTTCCAAATAAAACCAGACGAAAATAAATGTGGTTAAATGCAAAACAAACTTTAATATCAAATGAACAAAACTGATTAAAATCATAAAGAAAACTGCATTGGAGGAAGAAAAAATGAAAATAAAAAAAAGACAACACTTGCGGTTTTAGATTTTAATTTCTAAACAGGAAAACTAAAAAACTTAAAGACATACACTTTACTCTCCAAGTTCTTTGGTCCTTCCAACGATCTTTTACCTTACAGATGGGTGAGCTGGAGCACTGAAGAATTGGACTAGTCACTATTTACAGAGGTCTACAAGAGGTGGGGAAGTTTTACTGACAATAAAGCTAAAAGCTTTCACATTATAATATAATGAAGAAAATGGGACCATTAAGTCCAGTGTGATGAAGGGAAAGAGCAACAATGCCATGGTATCTTTAAGGCATCGTAACAGTGTTGGCAAAAATTAAAGAAAGCTTATCTTTCGATATATATCTGAAATTTGTAAATTGTCCAGGGTTTTATAAATGCCAGGCATCAGGGACAAAACCACTAATGCAACATTCTAGTTTTTGCTCAACACCAGAGAGCACAAACTTGTTTCACCCCAACACAGACGTATGAATTATGTTTATGTAGACAGTCAACAATAACTGAAATCTTTAGAACAAACCGCAATAAACTTTTTAAATTCGTTTACGAAAAAAAAAAAAAAAGTCCCTTTACTTGTGAGACTTGCTGGTTTTGAACGACACTTGCAGGACTCTGTCTCCCATGCGGTATCCGTTCAGGCTAGCGATGGCCATTGCAGCCTCTTCGTAATTTGTCATGGTAACAAACCCAAAACCTTTGCATTTGTTGGTGTTAAAGTCACGGATGACCTTGACGTTGGTGACAGCACCGAACGGACCGAACATCTGCCACAGGATGCCTTCGTCGACATCCTGACCCAAGTTGTAGATGAAGATACACCATCCAGAGGAAGAGCTGCCAGACACGTTCATCCCAGAGGCACCGCTCATGTGGTCAACACTCATGGGTGAAAACCTAACAGAGCAAGAGATCAATCAGTCAAGTCACCTTCATTTCTATAAAGCTTTATATAATGCAGACTGTGTCAAAGCAGCTTCATAGTAACAAACTGGACAACAGCGGGATCAATTATGGAAAAGACAACAGCCAAGACAAGAGTCATCTTCAATGTTGCCTGCTTATTATTTACATTGAAAACGATTGATTTTAATATTGCATTGGTAACAAGCTTTCATGGCTGCAGTTGCCAGATTTAAAGAGATTAAATCCTCCAAGCAGAGGTTTTTTTCTTAAATCTATACATTTTCTGTTCAGTGGTTCACGTAATCTTCCCAATCTGGCACTACAGAAAAAGATCTGATGTGCTGAAAACATTGACATGGAAACTATTGAGAAATTCCAGTCAAATAAGTGTAATACAGCCAGTCTTGTTTCAGTTTGTGTTATTTGCTTTGACTACATCTCTGAGCAAACCACGCGAGTTGACATTGTCTTGATTTATTCTGTTTGAGAACAATAATTCAGGGAATGTATTACACTTTTCTTAAAAGCAGCAAAGAATCTGATGCAACAACTACAACGTACTGATTAATGGACAACATTAAAACTACAGGAAGCATATTTGGCTTTATCACCTGAAGCGCTGCGCCTGGTGATGAACAGGTCCTCCAAACCGACGGGACTGAGTGGGGTAAAGCTGAGAGATCAGCTGGGAATTCTTGGTCTGGTTTGGACTGGCAGCAAACTTCACTGTGATTGGTTCAGAGGCACCAGCTGGTTTGGATCCATTAAGATCCTTGATGGCTTCCTCCGCTTCAGACCTCTTATCGAAACGGATGAACGCAACTCCACGAGATAGGCCTAACAGGTAAGAAAGCCCCACAAAAAGAGTTGAGACCCAGAATACTTTCACGATGGAAAATTGCAGGACAGAATAATTACCAGAGGCCTGATCGACCAGTATGCGGGAGTTTATGATATGCCCGTACTGGGTAAACATGTCCTCTACATCCTTCTGAGTCATGGTCTTGGGTAAACCGCTGATGTACAGGTTGGCATCTTTGATGCTGTCAGAGCTCGGCCTGGCATATGACACCTAATTTAATGGAAAAACATTGCATTAAAAACCACTTCATTAAGGCCTTATTAAACAAAAATATCAAGCCATCATGTGTGCCCCCATTACTGAAGAAACAAAATTGTTCCATTGTGTAGCCAAAACATAGCCTCACATCTGAGTTTCACATATGAAATAAAATTAAAAACAACCCCAACAAAAATAAAACCCAAACAAAAACATTACAATGATTGTGTACTTCATATTCTGTAATGCTCAAAAAAAAAAAAAAAACAAGTCTGGGACTTCAGTGCAGGGCTTCTGTTCGGCACAATTTCATACTCAAGCAAATGACTACTAACTTTTACCACTCTGTTTTTACACCACAACCATGCAAGAGAAATGAAAACAGCATATTCTGATCTTAAAAGGAACTCCAAAATAAAAGTGTCACTGACTTCAGTATAATTCTGTACCGAAATTAAACCATGCTCAGTCAAAGACAGCCAATCATACAGATTATGAGAGCAAAAATCTTGAGACGTCAAATGTCAGGAAAAAGAAATACAAAGAAAAACAAAGAGAAAATAAATAAATAAATAAAGGAACCATTGTTGAAACTCATGAAGTTGTTCATTCCTTACAGAAAGCAGGCAGGACTCGAACGCCGTCCTAACTGCTTTGAGTCTAGTTTACCAATATGGCATCTAAAATATAACACATGGATACAAAAACACCTCTTTGCACGTTACCTTGATAGTTTTAGACTGTAGTCTCAGGCCATTGAGTGTATTGATTGCCCTTTCTGCATCATTAGGGTTAACATAGTTAACAAATCCGTACCCTAAACTGTGGCCTAGAGAAAACAAAAGGGAAAACAAACAAAATAAAAATAACAAACGTTCGTCCACATCCTGCAGACTATTGCAAAAGAAAAGACAAAAGAAACAAATGCAAGCGGTTCTTGGGAATGACAATTGTAAAACAAAATAGTTACATCATCTTCAAAAACAAAGTTTGACATCAGGCAAGAAAATAGTTAGGATACAGAAATCTAATCCAAACATCAAAAAACAGTCTTCATTAAATCATTGCTAGGAAAAAAAAAACAAATACCTTCCTTCACACCTCCTTAAAAATAAAAACAAAAACATTATTAGGCATTTATAAAAGTTTAAGTAAATAAAATACAATGTACATTCATCAGTACACCTATACAACATATTTCTAAGTATAATAAATTCCAAAGAGGGATGCTTTGTGCAAAAAAAAAAAAAAAAAAAAAAAAAACGAAAAAACAAACAAAAAAAGACTATCAAACAAAGCTAATGGCATAGATGCATGAAGATGGCACCAGACTGACATCAATAGGCCTCTCCAGGTACTCCACAATACAACTGTAAATTAAATTGTCCTCAAAAACATAGAAAAAAAATAGGAAAACAAAAACACAACAACCCAAAGAATAAAGCACATTTGCACGGAACAATGCATGATGCCCACATCATAAAAAAATTTGTATTTTTCAAAAAAGTCAAATGAATTTTTGCAATATACACAGCAAGAAAATATTTACAGAAAAACAAATGTGTCTGACTTCAAAGACAAATCAAATCTTGGCACATTGTGGGAGTACTTCAAATCTAATCAAAAGCTCAATGATATTGAATCGGACCAGTACCATCTTTACACCTTTTCAAATTGAAAAAGAAAAAAGGATTTTGGAAAAAAGGAACCAAATGAAATTGTGTGAGCAAAATGTTTATTGGAGCATAAAAATAAAATACCACAGTGGACAGTGAAATGCTGCCACAAATCTGACCCAAGCTTCAATAAACTGGTCAAAAGAATTTGCTTAAAAAAAAAAAAAAAAGTACTTTAATATACTGAAAATAACTTGTGACTTATGTAAAAAAAAAACGGTGTCGGTAAAACTTATTGAAAACAGACAAGAAGTTCTGAAGATAAACAGCCTTTCTCTTCATGTATCACAAACACATAAGAGAAAGACACTGGCTCAGTGTGTTGAGACGTACCTCCCATCTTGTCTCTTATGAGTTTGGCCGACTCCACCTCGCCAATGCTGCTGAAGAGACTCCGAAGCTCCTCCTGACTCATGTTCTGGGGCAGATAGTTGATGATCAGGTTGGTTTTCGCATCACTCGGCTCATCGCCCATGTGGTCCTCGTAACCGTTCGGCATGTCGTATTCTTCCTGCTAGAGACAAGATTATGCATTGTGACCAAACCAACAAAACTTACACTGGCAGACTAAAACCTAAAAAAATAAAAAAATGCAAGTAGCATGACCAACAACATCCGACATTAGTCTACACACAAAAATAATGGCCAATTTTACCTTTACTGAGCTGCCACTCTTGTGTGAGTCTCTGTCATTACCCTGGTTCTCAACCTCACAAACCTGCAGCAACAAATCAGTTGCAACATGATATAAATGTATACCTAATAACACCATGCTATATATAGCTATTTGCACTTTTGTTTAGGTGCTAACTGTAATTCCTGGCCTTTATACTTGTACTACGCAAAAAAATAAAATAAATAATAATAATTGAAACTAATCAAATAAATGAAAGTATTACTTTTTACAGAAACCAAAATGTTAATTTTCGTTTGGCAGTAATCCAATAGAGTAATGTTACTTAAATTTGGGCAATTCAACTTCCTCACTAACAAGCCACTTTTTGATATTTGAGCTGAACGTTCTTTTCTACTTTTTAGTTTTGGTCATGGTAAAGTGCATCTGCACATCTAACATTTAGCTGTTGTACATTATTCACTTTTATGTGGATAAAATACATGCTAAAACTGTCCAAATGCACCAGAGAAGCACTGATAAAGTACCAAGATAACTTCAGCCCTCCAAATATATTTTGGCCATAACCAAGTTTTATTTTTTTTGCAGACGAAAATTCTCACTAAGATTTCTGTGCTAACCACTCGAAACTCGTCTCTAAAATTCTTTCCAATTGTCAAGTAAATAAGTGAATAAACAAAAAATTAAACAACGGTAGCTCAATAGGCAAAATAAATACCTTAACATGTTGAATTGTTTTAAGATAACTCACCATTTCACTTGAAGAAATTAACGTAAAATTAGATTGTAAATACTTACTTTTAAATACCTTATGTGTCCTCTTCTGACGGCCATGTAGATACCTTACAGCTTCAAAATCTTAGTCTGGGAAAAAAAAAGAAGAAATTGTAAACAGCTTTGCAGTGGATACACATTTTCTATTAGAGCCAAGACGAACTCTGCATCGTTACGAACCGTAACATATATCGGTTTAGAACATTTCATTTTTTTCATTGTTTACACTGGCATAAGGACAAAAAAAATCACTTTTGTATACAAGTTACAATGTAATAAACGTTTAGTCGTCGACGTATTTCCTCTACAACCAAAAACAAAGGCAAAACTATGAGGAGTAACGTTAGCTAAATATATGCATGTATGCTAGGCTAGATTAACCAGGCTAGGCTAACCAAACTAAGCTAGGCTGCAGGAATAGCGCGTACAATTACAAATAAATAAAATATTAACGACATCGTAACAGTATCACTACTCACACACAGAGTGGATACATTATTACCTAATCTAATTTAGCTAATTATAATGATAGTTTCAATGCAAGGCCGCTCTTTTGAGGCCTGTTCGCCAGTATCGAAGCTACCGGCGCGTGCTCGTGAACGTTTGAGAACGTTCAGTCCGCACATTTAAAAACTCACATTTTATATTTGAAAAAACGACAATTTTCAAGCACAACATATATATTTACCTCCGTGTCCTTTGTCCTCGACCGTCGTTGTAGTATAGCGAGTTACAAATCGTGAAGAGAACAAAGCGGAGACCTGCCCTACCTACTTCGCACGCGCGATCTCAACCCAAGAAGGGGCGCGCTCGGGTGTCTCGCGCTCAAGCGGAAGTGAAGCCACGCCTCCTCCCGTCTGGAGGAAGGGATGCTGCGGAGTCACACCCCATCAATGGCTATGACCCCATCTAAGCAAACTGCACACGATCTTTTTGAAGCTCTGCCATGTTTATGTATGTATATGTATATATATATATATATATATGTATGTATATATATATATATATGTATATATGTATATATATATGTATATATATGTATATGTATATATATATGTATATATATATATATATATATATATATATATATATATATATATATATATATATATATATATATATATATA
Source organism: Carassius auratus (assembly GCF_003368295.1). Taxonomy (NCBI): domain Eukaryota; kingdom Metazoa; phylum Chordata; class Actinopteri; order Cypriniformes; family Cyprinidae; genus Carassius; species Carassius auratus. The sequence goes on from NC_039253.1 coordinate 9,398,704, forward strand.
TGTGTGTGTGTGTGTGTGTGTGTGTGTGTGTGTGCGCGCGCGTGTGTGGGTCAGTTGTTATTGATCTGTATTTTAATTGTACCATTGGATAGTATATCATAAATAAATAACAAAATTGCCAGTTTTATGTAATTGTAATTTTATATTAATGTCAAATTGAAGTATTTTATTCTATAAACTTTATTATATAAAATTATACTATTTTTTACATACAAAACTTATGACCCTTGCATGACATCAGCTGAACCATTATTATAGCATCATGCCAGGAAATATGTAAATAATGTGCATTGTTGTTTTCTTTTCTTCTCCTTTTTTTTTTTTTTTTTTACACTGGCTTATAGTTTCAGTGTCTTTACTTTTTTTTATGCTGCCAATTAGAGAAATAATATTAAAAACATTCTGGTCATAGTTTTTCTAAGACACCTGACCCAGGTGCCTTAAGCAGAAAACCCAAAATAGATTGATGTGTACTAGCAGAAATTGTCACGGTCAGCATGTGAGCTACTAAAAAGCATATAAACTCACTTCAAAAAGTAGAAAGCATCTGATAGCACAATTTATTAATCTTGGAAGCATGGAAACTTCTGCTCAAACATAAATAGCATCTACACCGGCTGGCATTAGAACACAGAATTCTGTCATTTAGCTTAACTTCAAAATACTAATATTATTCATACATAACCATAATGTTCCAGTGATGTCTAGTCAGGCTACTGTTTATATCCGCAGTTATGTACAAAGCATTCTTGCTTGGCAAAGATCAAAATAAAGTAGAATGACAAAAGCATCTATATTATATATCGAAACATTTCACAACGCTGTTACATGTTCATAGAGGCAGATAAATATAGCCTACATAAAGTTCACAAAAACAGCCCTTCGACATTCAACATTGAAAAATATTCTTCCCTGCCTACTATCCTCAAAAGTAGATCTCTACAGAATTTCCTATTTGAGAAGTTGGAAGCCCCTGTACAGTAAAAGAGGTAGACAGTGTGGCTGAAGCGTACTAGCTTTATTAATTCCACCTCATAGAGAAGATTTCTCATAGTACAGTGGCAGTTTAGGTGCAATTTTCAGCAAAACCTTCCCAAGTCTCGATGAGAGAAGAAGGGGGTGGTAACCCTGAATGACATCAATTCTGCCAAGATGAGCCGGGAGAAACCTAATCCGTTACGTATATCTTCCATTAGTCTTTAAGAGCTTTTACAAACCATCAGAGCATTTTTTTTGTGATGTGCTAATACAAAAAGTCTGAATTAAAACTGGGGAAAGACATATAAAGATACATTATATATATATATTTATCTATCTATATATTCATTTATGAATAGTGTATGCAATACAAATTTTAGGGTTTTTATCAATCATTCCTAAACAAATATATACTATCACAACATCACAGATACATGATCCTCACTACCTTAAGAGAGAGAATAGGATTATGTGGACAGTTGCATATGATAGCAAAAGAAAAAAGAGCAAAATGAATTTCAGTTTCGATGAGAGACAATCTTATTCACAATGCTTGTGCAAAGAGAAAAATGAAAATTTTGCTCTGCTGCTAACCTAAAGTTGCCACGAAAGCCACATGCCTCCATATGAAGAGCTCATCATACATCAGTATCAAAATAGCCATCCCATGGCAAAAATGGAAGAGGAAATTCTCAGTGTGTTGTCAAAGCATTGTTTTTTTTCTTCCACGTGAATCCAAATCTATAGATCATCCAGGCTACTGACATTCTGCTGTGCTGCCGCCCGCTTCCAAGCTCATGGTGAAACCATTACTGAGGTTCTTGGGACCCGGTGGGGTGGCGCTCACTGGCGAAGGCTCGTGTTTGCCTCCGGGATCCATTGAGCAGCTCTTCTTGGGCACCCTGGGCCGAACCACTGGAGCCTTCAGAAGGACGGAGGTCTGCCGGTGTCCCTCTGCTATCAGGGGTGGGCGAGTGGGCATGGGCATTGGGCCAGGGGGGCCAGAAGCTTTAGATTTATGGGTAGGGTGGACGGGGGCACTCGAGGGTCTCTGTGGCCCGTCTTCAGCCTGCTCAGATCCCTCTTTAATGGGAATGGGCTCTCTTTGAGAATCCAGCGTGTTGTCCTTCTGTATGCTGCTCTGGCGTGAAGTCTTGTCGGCGTTGGGCATCTCGCAGCTGTCGGTCCGCCGTCGTGAGCCCTCATGCATCCGGCTTGTGGCAACCACAGCTTTCATAGCAGCCTGTGGACAGAATAACTCATGATTAGTGTAAGCAGCTTTAATAGAATATTCACGATTCTGCTAGTAAATAAAGTTTAGAAATCATAGCATAATATGCTACACTGAACAACATTTGATGCCAAAAAAATACCAATTCTGTCATCATTTACTCATTCTCAAGTTGTTCCAAACCTGTATGAGTTACTTTCTTCTGATGAACGTGTGCAACCAAGTGGTAGCCATTGACTTCCATAGTGTTTTTTCCCCTGTTATATTGAAAGTCAATGGTTGCAAACATTCTTCAAAATATTCTATTTTATGTTTCATAGTCAGTTTGGAACAAACCGAGGGAGAGTAAATTATGACAGAATTTTTATTGTTGGGTGAAATACCTCTTTAAATATCAGTGGTATTATTTTTTGGCCTTTATATAGATTTATTAAAAAATTAATTAAAAAAATGCAATTCGGTGTTCACAATGGAATGAATGTTTTTAAATGGATTTTGATGCATAAAGCCAAAAATTTCAGCTTGACACGACTCTCTTGATATCATAATGAAGAAAGAAGCCTCATTAAAATAATGAGAGTAATGAAAAAAAAAATGTTTAAAGGGACATTTCACCCAAAAATGAAAATTACTCATCCTCATGTCTTCGCAAACCCATAGGACTTTGGTTAATCTTCGAAACACAAATTATATATTAATATTTTTAATGAAACCTAAAAAATTGTGTATCTAAATTGAAATCCCAAAGAAGCTATAAAGGTCATGAAGGCATCATAAAAATTCATATGAATTGTGTTGTTTAATAAAACTCTTGTGAAGAGATATGATTACTTTATATGATGAGGGATGGAAACCTTCCAGGTTTAATTGAAAATTTTTTAATTTGTCTTTCAAAGATTAAAATATTATCAGTTTGCAATGACATGAGGGTAAGTAAATGATAACAGAATTGTCATTTTCGGGTAAACTATCCCTTTAAGTAGTTATTTTATAATTTATTAAAAAGAGTACATTTCAACAAAGCTTTTAAATGCCTGTGAATATTTAATTATTGTCAAAAATAATAATACTTTTGTCCACCAAATCAAAGTCATTTGCCTACATTAAAAAAAAAACATAAAATGTCAGTCATTATTCATATGCATGAATGAATAATACCCAATATTTTTACCTTGATAAATATATTTAAAGATTAGGATATACACATATAAAAGTAAAATAATTATTTAAAAGTAGAATTATAACTTTGATTAAAATCAAAATTATATGCAAACATCTTGAATACAAAGAGGACATTACAAATCTCGACAGTAGACTACATTTTCTTCAAGTTTTTGACACTTTTATTGGTGGCTGACCTTTAATTTGCGCCGAGCATTAAATTCCTGTAGTTTCCTTTGTGTTGTGTCCATGTGGGAGAACCGTGCTGCTTTTCCAAGCACCCATGGGTGCTCCAGAGCCTGTTTCACTGTGAGCCGTTTATGAGGGTCCATCACTATGAGCTTACTAACCTACAGACAACATCAAACAAACATAACCAACAGCTAATGGTGAATAAACAAAGAGCGGAAAAGCTCGGATGATCAAATAATCAAATCAGCATCTGAGTCGGCTGTTGATATTTTGATGGAGATGCGGACTGTTCTCTCTCATCCCATCTGAAATCAGTCAGCAGTGCATGAACAACAGCATTACAAACAAGACAATGATGTGTGAGCACACACTCAGTACTCACCAGATCCTTTGCATTGAGAGATACTTCATCCCACCAGGGGGAGACAAACTCATAATCGCAGTTCAGAATGCGACTGTACATGTACTGATCCCCCCTTGGATCGAAAAATGGTTCAAACCCACACAGCCTGAGGGCAGAGGAAGAAAGAACAGAGACAGATGAATGCAATTTATAATTTGAACACTGAATTGAAGGGGAAACACACTCAAAGTGAAAATGGTGAAATATTATAACAATTTAAAATAACTCTTCTATTTTAATCTATTTCGAATATATAAAAATATATATTTCTGTGATGGCAAAGCTGAATTTTCAGCATCTTCAGTCTTGGAAATCATGTGCTGATCAAGAATCATTTCTTATTAATGATCAATGAAAACAATTGTGCAGCTTTCATGTTTTTGTGGAAAATTCATAGATCAGTAGAATGTTGTAACAATGTAAATGTCATTACTGTCACTGATCAAATTAATGCATGCTTGCTGAATAAAGGTACTAAATTCTTTTTTTAAAAAGCATATATTTTTGGAATTTGCTTACATGCCGACTTCTAAATGAATTTGATCTAATAAGGAATAAGGAAATCTCAATATAATAATCCTATTCCAAGGTACACATTTATATCAGTTCATGCATTCCCTGGGATTCGAACCCATGACCTTGGTGTTTCGAGCGCCACACTCTAATTTTTGAGCTGCAGGAATGTTCCATGAACTGATTCGTCAAATGATGTCAATTTTCAGTCTGTTCCTCTCATATTTCTGAGAAATATGGGTATACAGTACATTTTCAAGTCAGATAAATGCGACCACTAAATGAATAAACATGAATGCATTACTCACAAAATATAAAGGATGACTCCCACCGACCACATGTCAACCTCAGGACCATAAGCATTTCCCCTGAGGATCTCAGGAGCTGGATGTGACAATAGAGGCAAATGATTGCAAATGAATTGGCTGATGAAACTTTATTAGTCATTCACTGGAACTGCTTGCTTGTGGACAACTAAATGACTTTTATCACAGCCGTACGTGTAAAAATAAGGAAATCAGTAATAGGGTGATTAAAACTATAAAACTTTAAATTACATTTTGACTCACCACAATAACCGGGGGTCCCACATACTGTCTTCATCGTTACTTGCTCATCGATTATTTTAGAAAGACCAAAGTCCGCTGTGGACATTACAGAAAAGCTTGAATTAATAAAATCCATTTATTAATGAAAGATACAATTTTCTGCATCAAAATACTAACTGATTCAATGTAAAGTATGAGTACACAGTTTCTTACCTATCTTAAGAGGGGCATCTATTGACAAGTCAGCATAGAGAAGATTTTCTGGTTTGAGGTCTCTGTGGACAACTCCATTCTCATGTAAGTACTGCAAAATAAACAGAACAGAGGTATCACAACCAAGGTTATTATAGTTCACTAAAACTAAAATGAACAAATAAATGTTACTTGGAAAAAAAAAAATTAACTTAAAAATAACAAATATAGAAATAACTAAAATCAGTTCCCAAAGAAACATTTATACTTTTAATTTGGTTTAAATGTAATAAAAACTACTGTATATAGATGAAAAATAAACATGACAAGTGTGAAAATGTAAAATAAAAAATATAAATGAAAACAGAAAATATATAAAAAATTAAATTCTAATGCAAAATTGTTATAAAAATTACAATAATATAAAGTTACGTTTTACGGAAATTAATGCATGACATTATTTTTAAGTTACTTTTTTAATCTGGAAAGGCTTTGCTTTTTTATTATTAAGTTTTTTTTTAATTATTATTAGCTTTTCTGCCCTTTCACAACAAAAGTGAAATAAATACACCTCAGGCTGACGGAAATGTACATTCATGTCTGTACAGTCGAGGGTGCAGCTCAAACAAATGGCACTAAGAATATGACACAAGAGAAAAAAGTTCAACACTATTCAGCAATAACAAAAACTTAAAATAAATGTGTATTTTTGATTAGCACGGTTGAATTGGATCATTGAAGGTCAGTAGCAAAAGACAATGGCAAAATAGGATTAAATATAAAATTATATTTGTCTTATTTAACATATTTAATTATCACAGGTTTGTATAATATTCAGAGATGACATTTAACTGTCTGTATTCATTTAGAGGAATACTGGATTTGTTTTTGTGCAGGTGAGATGAATAAATACATGTTCATATTTAGTCTAGAACTACAGTATGCATCATATTCACACAGCACAAACTAAACCTTTGCACATAAGGTCATCGCACAGAGTCCGAAATTCTTGCCTGAATGTTTACACACTGCCTCCAAAAATTTCATCCATCGTAAAAAAATTAGGACCAGGATCGATTTTCAGCATTTTTGCATCCACGGCAAGCATTTTGATAGGAAAGAATGACGAATAAAAATAAAAAAACACATGCGAAAATTTCAGAATTGTGCAAGGACCTTTACATGGTGACGTGAGAGCTGTCAGTCAAGGCATGGAATTTTTTTTTTTTACTGGCATTACTTGAATTGAAAAATGAACACAGATATTTCCTTACAAATTAAAAAGTAATGCGTTACTTTACAAGTTACTTTAAAAAAGTAATCTGATTAGGTAACACTAGCTACTTTTAATGCTCTACCCCCATACACTGATGGGGTTTAAAACATCTGACTCCAGTGTTTTCATTATATGGACAAATGCAATCTTAACATTCTTCAAAATATCATAAGTCATGCAGGTTTAGAATGACATAAGGGAGAGTAAACAATGACAGAATTTTCAATTTTACAAAAAAGTATCCCTTTATAACAAACTTTCCTTGGCGAATTTCAGTGGAATCCGCCAGACTTCACTAAATCATGGAAGGAGCATCATGGATTAACTGGATCAACAGTGAAAACCTGCCGAATGTGACTGCAGCAACATTGAAAAAAATCTGCATTTTTCTTCATCTCACAGAGTAATCAGCATTTCTGCAAACCCCCCACCACCCCTCATTTAGCAAAGCTGCTCTAAGAGGTAATTTGCTATGTTTATTGAATTCATTAGGACTTATTATACAGCTCTAGGAACAGGTTTGTGCGTCTGATTGTGTGTGACTATAGATGACATCCACGGTTCTCTGAAGTCCTGATGGAGTGTAGGAGGGGAAGATGAAGCAGTCTGGAGCAGTTCTCTGTTAAAACAGCTGTCATGAAGGAAGAGACAGACTCTGTATTCAGCATCTCCTCACTTTACAGGAATATTTCTCTGAAAGATCAAAATTCTCTCCTCATTTACTCGCCCTCACGACATAACAAACCTGTATGATTATCTTTTCTCTGTGGAACATAAAATGAACCACTTTAAGAATATCCTTGTTGAACTTTTCTGTGCTTTTGCATGGTGACTGAGACTTTTTGGCTGAATCTCTGGGTTCCAGATGCTGCAGATTGTAGACTGTCTATGAGGATGAGAGATGCCTGAACCTTTCAAGCCTCCTGTCTTCCCTAAAGTGGTTTTTCTAGCACTCTGTTGAGATCATGGGGTTGTTCTCCATTATCGAGGCATGGATGTCTGTGATCTGCAGTCTGATGAGTGCGGGGATGACTCATATGGTGTCAGCCCGTGTTAATTCATTTTGTGTTTGAAGGCACAAGACAGATGATGTTCCTTTAACACAATTCCAAAAATATAACAGTACATCATGGTGGCGAGGAGACAATGATTTCCTGGTAAATGTGAGCCTAGCAGATCCCTACAGAAGTACAGAAAGTGTTTGGCAGATGACAGAGTGTAAATTGAAGGCGGCAGGAGTCACTCTTGTGTTTTAGCACATGACTAGTGTGAAAACCGGAGGTGAGTCAGTTTTGCTACACACTCTGTGCTCTGTTGAAATAAGTTTCTGGAGTTTTTTTTACACTGTAAGAAGGTTCGAACAGGTTTGGGATGGTGGTGTTTTTATTTAATGTTTAAATATCAGGCCAAATAATTTGGAAAATTATAAACAATGCTAGATTTCTACATTTGTGAGTCAACTCACCACCATAACACTAAGGTGTTTGCCAGGGTGCTGCTTTGTGGTTGCCAATGTGTTCCGACTGGATTTAGCAGTCTGCTGTGAAGTTGTTTCTGTGGCTGCTAGTTGGTTTTGCAAAGTCAAAATAGCATTTTCTATGGGACTAGCTTAGCTAGGGCTTGACGATAAACAATATCATATTGAGATTGCTCTAAAATATATCAATAACAATGATAAGCTTTGTACTTTTTACTCGATATGGATTAATCTATAACAGCCTCACAGCCGAAATAAAAGTGACAGTAAATGAGTGCCATGCCTCTGTGTGAATGAGTGACAGTTTCATCTACACAAACTCAAACACACGTGATGCTCACAATGTTTTCAGCGTCTGCGTCTCCTAAATACTTTATTTCCAGAGCTGCTCTGAAAGGCACTTCACCAGCTTTACACAATTTCATTTGAGAAAAGCCACCGTCAAACACACTGAAACTCAAAGATCTTCAAGGTGCAATAGTTGATAGTCTTCAGAATTAGTTTTTGTTATGCTGGTTGAAAATCTCTCCACATTCCGGTAGCAATCATTAAGTTAAGTGGTCTAAATATTTATATGTATTTATATATTCTGTAAAAGGCCTCGGACCAAATAATATTAATTCAATCAAAATGTTCGGTCCGAACATTATGATTGGCTTTCCTACCTGCCTGTCAAATATGTATTTGCATACCTCTGCGCACCCTGTTCGCACAGACAGGATACATCATCAGCGTGTTCACGTACGCTGTGTAGACAAAGCGAGAATGGCAGACAAACATCAAAAACCTGATCTTCCTTCCTGGTAATGTAGTACATTTACTAACTGTGCTATAAAGTTTTCTCACCAGTGAATGACACATGATGTATTGTAGTAATGTTGTCTCTGGTCGTCTGGTGTGTGTTTAAGCGTTCAGGGGGCGTGGCTTTGGAATGCAACTTGCAGGGAGGGTGGGACCTTCGCTCTCAGTGCTATCAGGCTAAAGTTAGCATTTTCCAAGCTCTCCTACTGCACCTTTCAGGACAAACCACCAAAATAAATGTCTGGGCTAACTTGAATAAATTAAGACAGAGATATATTACTATTATACACTAAAAATGTACTTCTGCAATAAAATTTTAATTCATACAGTTCTCCAGCATCTTAATTTCTAAAAAATAATTTTGTAAATTTATTATTGAAATTCTTTTTAATCAAATTGTATTTTTTTCATTTTATTAAATTGTCCTTTTTTGATGATTAATTTGTGTTAAAGGGGTCATGACCAGAGAAATCAAAATTCACTTGATCTTTTCACATATAAAAAGGTCACTGTACTATAAAAAACATCTTGTTTCAGACCTCACCACTTTCTCATTTGTCTAAAAACAGCTTATATTGAAGCCAGTCTGCCAAAATGACAGCTTGTGGAATGTGCCACTTTATGATGAAATAGTATGGATAAACACCTCCACTGAAGAAGATCAACTCCTGATTCTACATTTCTGCCTGTTTAGCCCCGCCCACCAATGCAGGCATTTAGTGTAAACAAGAGGCGAACTCGCAGGTCTATGCAGAAACCATACAATAAAGATGACACTGAAGATAAGAAAATGCTGTGAAGTGCGAAGATCTGAAAAAACATTCCTTCTGATCCCAACATTAGGAAAGAGTGGATGAACTTTATTTTTAATTCCAGACCAAGTCAGTAAGACCTCTGGCTAACACTTTCAAAAAGGTAACACTTGTTAACTATTAACTACGACATTTCTCTCAAGAAATTCTTAATTTGCTGCTTATTAATATTTAGTAGTTGTTAGGTTTAGGTATTGGGTAAGATTAGGGATATAGAATAATCTTAAGTAGAATAAGGCATTAGGCTAATAATCTAGTAATATGCATGCTAATAAGCAACTAATAGGTGTTACCTATTCTAAAGTGTTACCGAACTCTGTCATTTGTTCACTTAATTTTACTGCAGATGTGTTTACAAACAAGTCACAATTCCACAGGGATTTTCAGAAAGATTTAAACTAAAAGACAGTGCTGTGCTAACTATATTGAATTTGACAGCTATGTTGCAACACACAGGTGTAACTGGGTTTATTACTTGGCTACTATAGTTTTGTCTGTTAAACATAAGAAGTACATATTCAAAATATTCCCAAAATATGTCACAGAATATCTTCATTCTCAAATATGAGCAAGTAAATGCATTTTGCACCTTTATAGATTATGTTAGTTCTCAAGTAGAACTAACATAATAGTGTAATCTATTAACTTTGCATAAAAATGCGTCTTTTTATTCAAGTACCAGATGTTATTTTTTTATTATTGTAAAAAAAGGGAGCAAGGAATGTTTACATTATCAATTAACGTTTTCACTTCAGTCCAGCGAGTTCATGCACTCTCAAAAACTCCCATAATAATCTCTAAAGCTGTTTACTACTGTGAAATGAATATCTTACTTACATTTATACAGCTTCACTTTGTTGATGAGAGAATTAGCCAGAGAATTCAGTCAGCCAGCAAGACCAGTGACAAAACAGCGTGTTTCAGAAATGACTCATCTGACTGCCTCTGATTGGTCCTTGCATTCATATACTCAACATAATCGTAGGGGCTTTAAAAATGTGTTTGTCTGACATATGATATATATATATAGCTTACAGGACAAACCCATCCCTCACCAGAACCGCCCCTGCACAGAGATCATGCGTGCATTGCCTGTCCTCCTTTTTCTTCAACACGGTTCTGGTTCATTAGTCGCTTTAAGTAAATAACGAGGAGAATAACAACGTGGAGTAATTGGTAAAACGGTTTGCACTACGAACCAGTGTGCTTATTATTAAGAAAATACATTAAAAATATGACAAGACACACCAACTTTCAATATCAAGCAGCAAAACAAACTGTAGCTTATTGTTCAGCTAAAAATAGCTGTCCGGAATGGACGCAGATGAGACCAGAAGCCAGACCCATAGAATTTACAAATGGCCGCGCCCATTTGTACGACAAGAAAAAGGTAGATAGTCATTTGGATTAATTACTATTATTAGTATAAGCACACAAATACCATGGTGAAGCTAAATGACTAGTTTAGTGAAACCATGTTAATGTGTGGTGACTTTATTTATTTATTTATTATTATCATTATTTTTTTTTATAAACCCATGTTAAATTTACACAAAGGTGCATATGTAATTAAACCATTATGTAGCCTAATTGAGTTCGGAAATGAAAGTAAATAATCTTAACCAGAGTCCCTTAAAGGTATTTTAACTGACACTGATATTACAGTGCCCAGTCGTAACCTTTTAACATATGTGATCTGGCTCTTTATTTTATTATTGTTATTTGATTTAATTTTTTTGTATTAAATATATCAATAATTTTTTATATATTTGATTTATTTGCATTAAATATATCAAACGTGCACGGACTATGCTAATAATTTACATTGGCCAAAACAAGAAATGCCCTGTAAAAAAAAAAAAAAAATTCAGATGGGATTAGTTTTCTCAGAGGATCACAAAGTTTGCTGAAAAACAGTAGGTAATTTGCTCTGGAATTATTACAGAGGTTGTGTGAGAGAAACACAGACGTAGCAGATTAGTACGGGATTAATCACCAAGTAAGCCTGTGAAACACAAATTTCTCAAATTGCACAAACACCAAACGACCCCTTGTAAAACTAGTCCCGTCCGAATAAGGCTACAGACCAAGTGGATTAAGCAGATCCGATCGGCACACGCAAACATTTAACACATAAATGTGGCCTCTGCATTGTTTCTTCATTGTCGGGTTGCTGAGCTGTTATGTAACGCCAGCCCACATTCCTCCTGCTCAGAGAGATTAAAAGCTGGGGGGAAAAATTGCAAGGTTTTTTTTTCCCTGAGAAGATTATTTTTCACTAGCAGCTCTGCACACACATCCGCTTACTCTACCGTTCACTTTTGAGTGACGACAAGTGACTGACCCACATCTCCAAGCCCCTCCACTGTCAGCCCATCACTGGACATGTGTTCAGCCATGCCAACACATAGGCTACACAGTAATCCTCCGGCTGAGAATGCATTTAAATAACTGTCCTTCATAACACGTACCATCATATCATGCTGGTTAGATTATTTGAAAATGTTTGAATTTAGAATTTTTTGGTGAGAAACTACATTACCCACAATGCTGCACAGAAAATTCCACCAATCAGCAAGCAAAAGACATCAAAAGAGACACTCCACCCAATTCCATGAAGCATTGCGAATGCCAAAATTTGTATATATAAGCATATTCTGCAATTAACTTAAAGTGCCACTTTTATACCATTTTTAAGCCTTCTAATCTTGTTTCAAAAGAACAGATTTACATGCATGCAAGGTCAAAAAACACTTTCGTTTTCTCCAAATATGCAATTAATATCACCTCATTTTCCAACGATTCTCAAACAATTAGTTTGAAGCAGTTATAATTAGTTATAATAATTAACAATCTTTTTTTTTTAAAATCCCTATGGGTAAATTAATGGGAGAAATACTTCCGGAACCAGTGCCGCTGAAAAAATGGACCTGCACTAATGTACTCTTATAGAATATCACAGCATATGTGGCTTAATAATTTTAATAATTCTTTTTATTTTTTAAAGAAAAGCACTTGTCAAGCTTACATGAGACACTAACAATGGAAGTGAATGGCACCAAAACCAGGGCAGTTTCTGAAAGTAGCATTTTTTGCACTTTTGTATTGTGAATATTAGACTATGTCTACCCAGTACATCAGACTCCTTTACTTCAAAAGAGCCATTTTGTGTTCCTCTTTAAAGGCTAAACATCAACATTACCATTATTGCCTTTGAAACATGAATAGCAAATCTCTGTGTGGCGGAAAAGCACATTATTATATCCCATGATTCATTTGGTCTTACCGCCACAGCCTCCAGGATCTGTTTGATAACGTGAGCTGCATCTCTCTCGCTGTAGTAGCCCCTCTCCACAATCCTGAAACAGCACACAACAAATTCAGCATAAAAAACATCACAGCACGTATATAGACTATCGTATGTTTTCAGACATGAACAGCTGATGTTTAGGCGTCTGTGTGTGTGGATCTGGCAGGATTTAATGCTCTGTTTAGCAGTGTGTGGATGTGTGTAGGCAAACACATCCTGCTCCTGCTCTGCACCAAACCCACTTAAACCAATTATCGGGAACTTATTTTATTCAATTACGTCTCACTGCTGGGTAGAAGAACAGACAGAAAGCCCACTGAGCTTTAAGACCTTGAGCCAGAGAGGTGCTGACGATAAAGAATAAATGAGATTCCTGGGCTGAGGACCAATGCAAGATCTAAGGAGAAACATTTGGTCCTCGTCGTATCATTGCATTGTGGCAGATCATCTCTCGATAAATCACATTGCTTAATGATGCCATCATTTACTGACCCTAATGTTGTTCCAAATTTGGATTTTCTTTCTTCTGTGCAGTGCTGTTATAGTTAACTGAAACTAAAACAATTAAAAATAATTTTGGTAACACTTTACTTAAAGCCTTTCTGTATAATGCATTATAAACGGTTTTAAAGAGTATAATGCATTTTAATTATAATGTAAAATGTATTAACTGTGGTTACAATTATTCATGAGATTGTACAGTGCATTATAAGGTGCAATACAAGGCATTAAATCAAATGTTATAATGCATTATACATAAATACTTAGTGTCACCATAATTGTTTTTGCCAACTGAAATAAGGCTGAAGTAATTTTTTTATCATTTTATTTTAATAAATATTTACCTTATTTCAACTTTATTTGTAATTCCCCAAAAAATAAAGATTAGATGGAAAACAAAAAACAATGCATTAATAAATAATATGGAAATAAATATTTTGGAGTACTAAAATTGCTTAAAAAGCTAAATTAAAACGCAAACTGAAAAAAAAGAATATTAAACATTAGAAATAGGAACAAATTTATAATAAATAATAAAATATACTCGTGAATTAATAATGCTAAATCAGTGATCTTTTTTTTCTTTACAGTGAAAGTTGTTTTAGACCCCATTGACTTTCATTGTAGGGACACACAAAACATTCTTTAAAATATCTTGTTTCTGCAAAAGAATGAAAGCCATACAGTTTTGGAGTAATATGAGGGTGAGTCTATGATGACAGAATTCTCATCTTTTGGAGTGAACTATTTTAAAGTGATGATGAATGTCAGAAAACCCTGTTTCACATTTGAATTGTCTTTCATTTATGGAGCACATCATACCTGTCAAAGAGCTCTCCACCTGTCACCAGCTCTAGGATGAGAAAGATCTCTGTCTCGGTTTCAAAAATTTCCTTCAAACGAATCTGAAAGACAACAAAGTGAGAACAGACACGTCAGAACGAGCTCATCCATATTCTCACAGAATACAATGAATGTGAAATATTTCATAACAATGTGAACAATGTGATGTTGCCAGGAACATAAATATCTCACAATATTTGGATGAGAGAGACGCAGCAAGACTCCGATCTCTGTCCTCACAATTTTCTTGTCAATCTGAGTGGATGACACAATGAACATAACATTAAACAGTCATTCTGGGATATCAGGAAAAATTAAAATATCTTTATAATCGCAACTCAACTTACAGTTTTCTTCAAGACCTTCACAGCATAAGGTTTCTCCGTTTGCTTCTCTTCACAGCGAAACACAACTGATGTGGCACCCCTGGTGGTTAACACAAAGCGATCTGTATTTAGTAGTAATTAAATAAAGATCTTAAATTCAATAACTGTGCATTATAACATTTTCTATACACAAACACACTGCATAAAGTGACAGATTGGAAGATGCTAATAAAACCAAGATGTTTGAAGAAAGAAAAGTGTTGGCATTTCACGACTTTGACCTCCACCGCTCAACTAATAATGGAGGTTCTTACCTACATTCTTCCATCCCCATCACCACTATTATGTTCATGGCAACTGAGTCAAAACATTCAGTGTCATTGAGAACAGAAAATCTTCAAGGCAAGAATACAGATTTACAGGGTGTAAGAGATTTACACTGCATTTTTAATTCACCATTGACCAACTTATGGCCTAAAATCGGGGGGAAAGTCATGACAATGAATGTTGCATGCAATGCAATGCAAAAAACAAAAACATAACAAAACAAATAAAACCCTTCTTAGTGAGTTCATGGTTAAAACAAAAATTCTAATTTTGACACATTGTAAATATGGGATTTACATTTAGGGACTATATATATATATATATATATATATATATATATATATATATATATATATATATATATATATATATATATATATATATATATATTATGTATTCAATTTCTTACATTTTCTTAAATTCTTTTCTTAAAAAGGTCATATAGCTCTTACATTTACCGATAAGACCCGCAGAAGGACATTAAACTGGTAGTCCAAACTTTCAGCTATAAAGACCACAAAGGTTTTTCACCGGTGCATTATGTTATACACTATATAGTATTTGTGTGTCTTCATGTTGTCTCCCAGATCTTGTCTTTGCTTTTCATGGTCAGAGAATGACTCAATCAGATGAGCACTCAAAGAGCAGGTCAACATTTCTCCATCTGCTGCCTTGTTATTCAACACTTCAACACATCAGTGTCTGACAAACAGTCCTCAGCATAATCAGTGATAAACATCAAAGTACAGTACTTGCAGTCATACAATGCAACTAGATACATAAAAAACAATTAGGTCCATAGAAGTGCTTCTCTGTGCGGAATAATATCACACCAGGCCATACAGCCAAGATGCCATACTAAAATCAGGTGACAGCATCAACTGCTCAACATTTTGCATCTACAACCCTGGGAGGTATATATTTTTCTTAAATATATAAATGCATGTGCTTATATATATATATATATATATATATATATATATATATATATATATATATATACATAATAAATATAAACACATTCATATGTTATGTAAACAAAATCTTAAAACAAAAACAATTGTTCTTTATTCAGATTTAATTTCAAGTTATCATATTCCTGCCACAACAACAATGATAACAAGTTCTACTTAAACAAAAGAAACATAATATATCCATTATAAAGATTTTAGTAATAATACATTTTTGGCTTATAATGCTCACATATCTTACAAACGTTGTAGAAGAACTAAGTACAAAATGGTTATTTGTCATTTATATATATATATATATATATATATATATATATATATATATATATATATATATATATATATATATCGATTATAGGTCAACCTCTAACAATGATAGGCTATATTTTTGCAGGCTAAAGATTATTTGTGATTTTTTGGCACAAACCGACTATAAGACACTCAAATATTGGTTCATGTTACAGATACATATATGAACCAGTATTGCCATAAAAACAATACAGGTCATGCAATTAAAAATCAAATCATAGGTACATAGTGTGCATTTACGTATTTACACAATATCATCAAAACGAATGTAAAGTGGATGCAGTAATGCACTTACCTGCCTAATTCTGGCCCCATATTATAGAAATCCTCCACTGTCGCATCTCGGCGCGAGCCATCGACCCAGTATTCCACCGAGCACGCGCCGGACCGAGAGGTGGGCATGATGGACCCTCAGAAGACTGTTCTGCTCTTATAATGAATACAAGTGATCCCTTAGACCAGGGAAGCTAGAAAACGCGATCACTATCACATCTGGGTGTCAACTTGAGCTATGATATGGCTGCAAGTTTATGTTTATGATTCAGTTCCAGGTGATCAATGATTTAAAATGTCCAGGTTTCCATTTCCGTCTGAGTGCGCATATTACAAGTCAGTCCAGACACTGGAGCATCACTGCGGGCTGGAGTTGATGTCCAAATTATTTATATTTTCAGTATATCTATAGATATCCTACACTCACGAAAAGATATATTTTAAGTATTAAGCTCGGTTTGCTTGGAATAATCTCTATCAAAACAATTAAAAATGCTGTTTTCAAAGTGGGTCTTCAGCTTCCAAAGGGCGTCATAGATCCCATCCCAAACCTCCAACGACATACAACATCAAGAAAATATCATAATCCGGCGATTCCCGAATCCCGATGTCACAAGCGACAGGACGACGAACGATTCCTTGCTTTGGTCCTCGCCAGATTGAAAACAACAGATCTGCGTCTTATTTATCAGATGCTTCTTGAATATTATTGTATAATGTTGTGAATTAGCAGGGCGAAGGTGGAGTAAATTTCGTTTGAAATGTAAATATCACACTGCTGTTTGTGCTGGTAAGGGGTGGAGAAAGGGAGGGGGTCTGTCACACGCTAACCACACACACACACACGCGCACGCCCTCTCAGCCTCTCTTCCAATCCCTGGCTTTCACTGCGTCCTGCAATTGGGAAGCGCAATATTCAATCAAAATAACGAATGAGCTTCTGGGTTGGGAACCGATAATCGGATTTTATTCAGAAATACTGCTTGTCGAACATGGAAACTCGTATAATTCGGTTCTTTTTTGTAATTCAAAACACTCAGCTTCATAAGAGCCGATTCTTTTCAGTAAATACGAACATACAGTGCAGTCTTATGTCTTATGAGCCGATTCTTTAAAAATGAATGAAAAACACCAATCGAACCAAATTACTATTTACTAGATTAATTTAATTTACTTTGTTAAGGTTTAGTTGTAAGTGGTATTTAATAATAAAAATGTAATAACTGCATTTATTTCAAATAGTCCTCCATAAGGAATCCCCCACTAAGTAGCTAAAACTCTTGCTCTAAATGTGTCACTTTTGAATCATCTTAAATAGTACAGTTTCCCGTTATCAAATAAAAGCCAATTTGCTCGCAGTCACTTGTGCGTGGTTCACTTCAGCACCACGGACAGCTCCATTTTCAGTTTCGTCCTAGCTTGCAGTTGCTAGTGTTATAAAACAAATCAAAATTATAAACAAGTTATCAAATTTAACGCAGATGAAAATGAGGATGTGAGGTATAGACATATACTATCTCACAACTTTTACAACCGTTTTAAGGAGTTTTTGTCTTTTGAAAGTACATACATGTAACAGTCACCACAAGAACAGAAAGCTCATAAACTATCCTAAATATGTCCCAGACAGTGCTTTGCCCAAGCATACCAAATTGCGTTTTCAAGTGTAATTCCACTATAATAGGATCCTGCAATGCTGGGCAAATGGAGTTACATTAGAAAATGAGGTAACTTGCATTGATTTACTCTACAATACTCTCAATATATATGCATTTGAATTATTTTAATATCCTGGCAGTATTAACAGCTGCATTAATCATGGAATTTGAACCTGAAATAGTTTGATTCACATGTCAGCTCTTTGACCTCTATATGACCCGAGCACTGGTCATTCTGTAAGTCATGCTCACTTGTCTCCATGATAATGATGTTTTCTCTCTAATAAACTTTAAGAATCAGACAGCAGTTCCCAAAATCCATAGCAACATACAATAAACACTGTTACATAACACATAGTAGCTGAGTCCAAGTCCAAGTCCAAGTTTAAATTATTTTATTTTTTTTGTTGCCTGTTGTATATTTACAGTTGCCAAGTATTGTTCACAGGTGCAGACACCCATAGGATTAAACTGAGCTAAATCCAGAGAATGGACAGCATGCACACCACAGAAGGTGCGCCGAGAGACACTGTTGTTATTAGAGACAGAAAGCACACTTAATAGCATGTAAACATATTTAGATTTACATTTATTAATTTAGCAGATGCTTTTATCCAAATTTACTTATAAATGAGGAATACATATTCATCATTCAGAGACAGATAAACACAAAAAGTGCTTGCAATACAAAGTTTCAGAAATTGTTTAGGTTGAGATTCAACAGGGAAGATAATTTCACCAGTAAGGAGCAATGAATATAAATGTTTTGGAAAATGGTTTTGTGCTTCTCTGTGATGGTAACACAAGACATCACCCATTACCAATCTTAAGTGAGCATGTAGATTCATAAAGTGAGTGGAGGTAGGAGGGTGTTGCTGAACCTGTTACTAATTTGTAAGCAAGCATCAGCGTATTGAAGCTGACCCACTCAACCTTTAGCTAGTATAAGGTGATAAAGAGAGGTATGAGGGCCATTGAAGACCAGTAATGCTGTTGCATTCAAGCTGTCTTTGTAATGTGGTATTTGAAGGTCAGATGGTAATCAAACATTGGGATGGTGATATAGTGAACAGCTGGATGGCGATAGAGTGTATATGGAGAAGAGGAGAGCTCCAAGAACTGATCTCTGAGGAACCTCGTTGCCAGTTTTACCAGCATGAGAGACAGGCCAAGGAAAAGATGCAAATTATTAAATGAGTCTTATTTCACAGCTATAGATAAGCAAAAAGTTCATTTTACAGTAGATCCTTGTCTATCCATCCATCCATCTATCTATCTATCTATCTATCTATAAAGAAATACCGAAATACCCATGAAGCAGGCGTGTCAACATCCAGGTTATGTACATCTGGGACTTCATGGCGCATCTGTCAGCCGAGCAACTGCCTTTGAGGAAATGGAATTAGTTACATATACAGGCATTCGGGTACATTCAAACCCATCTGTTCAGTTGAAACCGGACAGAAGCAATAATTATGAGACATGAAATATAATTAAAAAACTAATTTTATTTATAGTCCCTTTGACAATATAATAGTCCATATGACTACATCATATGGATTTTCACCTTTTTAACTTGTCCTCTCTGCTCAGACCATGTCTTAAAATAGTCCAAATATTGTATATAAAATAAATTCATACTGTTTATGTAAACAGAAGTTTGAGTCAAAGGTCAAAAGAAAAGAAAATTAGGAAAGGAAAATAAATGTGTCAGCAAGCAGATTCTGAATTATGACCAACCATGTAATTCTGTACGGCTGTGGAGGTGAATTAAGCACATTTGTTGTTTCTGTTTAAAAATGAATGAATGAATGAATAAATAAATAAACAAATAGAACGACTTCAAGGGATAGTTTACCCAAAATAAAAACATACAAATCAATTTTGTCAAATTCTATTATGTAGTTTCTTTATTATGCAGTCCATGACTACTAGCAACTGTTTTGTTACCTGAAGTCTTCAAATCATATTATTTTATGTTATATAGAAGTCATATAGGTTTAGAACAACATGAGGATGAGTAAAAGATGATAAAGTTTATATTTTTGGGTCAACTATCCCTTTTTGTGTTTGTTGCCTCCATGTATCTGTAACCTCATGTGCAATTTATGCTTCAACCACTAGATGGAAGCAAACACCAAGTCATAGAAAATCTTTTAAGCTCCCCTTCAGGTCCAGCTTCTGGAGTGCTGTGTGAAATGCTTGTGTGTGCTTAAAGCCACATGCAGGGGATTTTATGTGTTTATGAGGCGCCATAAATCATAAAGCAAAAAAGCCACACTTACATCATCTCTTAAACTCACCAAACCACTGACCCTGTTACAGCTGAAACCTGAAATGTATACAGCTATGTTGGGTACAGACAGAAGCCTATAAAATCCTCCCATTAAGTGGCAGCTGCTGAGGATCTTGCCGTAAACTGTGTGACTGTTGCACACCGAGCGGGAAAGAGAGCAAGACATGGCCTTAATTATGACACAGACTCCTCCTGTACTTCCAAATATGCAAACAGGATTTTTGTTTCCTGAAGCCAGACTGGAAATACAAAGACCTTTAAATGACTGTAAGTTCTGTAAGTTGACTGGCTCTAAAGGCCTATCACCCTTGGTGATTCATCTGTTTGGGATTCGGTGAAGTAAATGACCACATTTTCAGACCACTGTTAAGTGCCTCAAATTGCATAGACTAATTTGATGCAGAAAATCCCCCCAGAGGTTTTACAAGCTTTGTAAATGAGTGTGAGGTCCATTAGAGGAGATTCATGTGTGCTTTGAGGAGAGCCGTGGCTGTTTTTTGAGCTTTTAAATTGGGACTGTTTTGATGTCAGCCTGTGGGCCATGATGGAACTGGAATGGCAGAAAAAAAGTAAGATTAAACAAAAAGCACAAAGCACAATAAGATTTTTCTTAAATTAGGGACTATATCCAAGTATACAGAATAATTTGCACATTTTAGCAGCACAGACCGTAATGGCTCAAACTCTGCCACCTGACTGCTCATGTGGACGGACTCATCGCACCTGTAAATGGGACTAGGTTTTAATGTTTGATAGGTTTTAATGTTTGTTGCTGGTGGTGATCCACAGAGCAGATTAAAGGCAACCGGGACTGTTGCCCAGAATTACTTTTCGATAGCATGTCAAAGAGAGTGACCTGGTAAACAACAGTGATTTAACTGACATCACGATGACATATTTAAGGCTGACAGTTTGATCCAAGATCAAGACCAACATACACAATAGTTCAAATTCACTGTTAATACAAAATGTATCCCCAAAACTAATTTGGACACTGCAGAATATTATAATAATGTAATAATATGATGTTAATAAATTATAATGATTATTTATGATGAATTGTTAATTATAATTTGCAAATATTTATGAAATATTAGATTTATTTACTGTAATATCATTATTGTGCATTATTGATGTTGTTGTTATTACTGTTATTACTATAACTAACTCTCTCTCTCTATATATATATATCCACTTTTTAATCATATATTATTATTATTATTCATAATTATTTATAATAATATATTATTATTAATATTGATTACAATACTGTTATATTAATTAAGGATATTGCATAATAGAAAATATTAAAATATTACAATCTTAATTTATATGAATTAATATTTTAATATTTTCTATTTATAATATTAAATAAATGTTCTATAGTATTATTATTGTCAGTAATAGTAGGAGCATAACTATTAACAATATTATATTTATTAATAATGATCAATACATATAATTTTTTTTAACAAATAAATTATTTTATATATATAAAATGGATTTTAAGTGCATGTAGTGTTTAGAAACCTTTGGGACCAATGTATAAATCCAAGTCGTTATACTCCATCTAAAAACAAAACGTGTCAAAGCACACTGTGCTCAAATGACCAGTGCCAGATTGAATGTATTTGTTTTTATTGTTATTAGTTATGTGCATCTTTCCAGACTTTTGTAGTTCCACAGAAATAATGTATATTTTAAACAGTTAACCTTGATTATGTTCTCTGAGCTCACTGTCTTACATTACACATCATTGTGCCAATGATGCCACCGAGACCAGTCTCCTCTCCTCTCCTCTCCTCTCCTCTCCTCTCCTCTCCTCTCCTCTCCTCTCCTCTCCTCTCCTCTCCTCTCGAATGCTCTGTCACTTTGTACAGGAAGGTAAGTGCAAAGAGAGCTAATTAAACTCCACAAGTGTTTCATGTTTTATTTCAGCACATTTAGACTCATTGGCTGGTGAATAATGAACAGTGCAAAGCAAGGAAATCAATTTTCCAGCTATGGGAGCAGAATAAATAGATACAGAGTGGTAAACTAAATTAAACACTGGCACCTGAGGCTGACTGCAAACAGATGCTGGGGCTGTAATAGAAATGCATTGCCATTTTCCACCACCAAAGGAGATGCATTTGAGGGGATGTATTTCAGTGTCGAGTCCATTGAAAAACAAGTACCAACAGATGCATAAAACATTAATTGAAATATTCATTCACAATGTGTTTATATTTACAGCTATATTTACATTTTATGTTATGTATAGCTCTGTTTATTTAGGAGGCTTTTCAAGCTAATGGTCAAATAAGTTACAGTCTGCCCCCAAGAGGAAGATGTGTGTAACGCCAAGCGTTTTGCCAATACTAACAGGATCTTTTTAGCTCGTTTATTTCATAAACAAGCTAAAACAAGCTTTGACAATTTTCTTGCTGTTTGGACTAATTCCTCAAAGCCCATTATAATATTGAAAATTCTTTCTCTTCTGAGAACTAAAATACCAGACTTTTCTTGTTTTGGAAAAGTAGCTGACTGCCATTTAAAAGGAGAAGGAAATTAAATAATGAAAGAATCAATTTGATTGTTCAAATTGTTCATGAGTCTCTGTGCAACAGTCAGGCAGACTGAAAGGTGATGTTCAGGGAGAGGAAACACCCATCAGGCCCTGCGCCCATTTGCATTTATATAGTTTCAGCATCAAAATCACACAACACATTTTTATTTTCAATTGGACACTAATATGGATGTGCCATCAGTGCATATCTTGAATATGAAAACATTCGCACTCAAATGGCTCCCTAGATTGTGTGTTCAGAGGTGCTCTTGTAACTTTAATGAGGAAAATAGGTTTGCAAAACTTTTCTGTACATCTAAACCATCCATCCCCATCAGACTTACAGAAAACAGTGCCGGAAATTAACAGGGGATTGAGGCAAAAACATTACCAAAATGAACAAAAATGCCCCCCAAATTCAAGGTAAGGGGACCAAAATGTTCTGCAGTATTATCCTCCATCTATTACGGCCGTTACGATTAAAGTAAAATATGAAATGAAGGAAAAAGCCGATTATAGCATTACATTAACAGTAGATTTGCACAGATTACAACAGCGTTGACCATTACAACCAATCACACATGTTTTTGTTAAACTAAGGAACGCAACGTCAGAGAAGTTTTATTCAGTGTGAGTGCTCACTGACTGACTTCTGAATCTGCATTCGTGAATTCTTTCATCATCATAAACAACAAAGTGCAGAAAAGGTGTAAGTAAGAGGTTAATTTTGTAATTTAGACTTCTTTGGTGATTATAACGGGAGGTTTTGTGAAAATAATGTTATAACTCACATGAAGACAAGGACTGCATTAGTGTTCCATGTTGTTTATAATGCTACCGAAATAACATGTTAAGTCTTGATTTTCTAATCCATAGAAAGTAATAAACACATTATTTAATGGTTTTTACTTTTTTTTCTGTAGTCAAATCACGGCCCAAAAAAACAAACAAACAAAATAAGTTTTTTAAATTAAGCGACATTGAAATCATTAACACAATATCAATAGCAGTAGCCTAATTAACATTAATAATTTGTCATGATATTGCAGCGTCACCCTCTAATTAGTTGGTAACAGTCCAGTATTGTGGTTAATTGTTTGAAGGTTACATTTTTGCATTTAATATAAAATCAACCAAAATACATTTAAAAGCTGTTGATTAGATTTTCTCTCTTTCTCTCTCTTTACATATCAATCACTAAGTTAAGTGGTCTAAATGTATTTATATATATTCATCTGTGGAAAGTGTAGGATCATGAAATGTTTGTCCAATCATATCCCTTGGCTGAAGGTAGGCTGTCTCACCTCTTACAAAGATTTATAAAAAAGCCCCTGGAAATCAGTTCCAGAGGGCCCCTTAATGGAAAAGTTCATTTCTGTCCCCAGCACAAACCATTTGAGTTTAGGAGATTATTTTATCCGTGCATTAATTTATTTAGACTATTCTTCATCTGGAACAATTAGTGTTAATCATGTGGGTCCTGCAACATCTGTTCGCCAGTGAACCACAAACCTTCAACAAGTACATTTCTAATAGCCAGGGTGCTTGGCTGTGCTTAAAAGCCTTTCATAATTACTGTATCCTAAAATTAGTAACATTGAGAAACTCCCTGGGAACCGTTTGTATGAATTCCTCCGGCGTTGCGCTCATGTGGAGATCATAGGTCTGTCGTACAGCCAGCTGTGGTACAGGTGCTGGACACATTTCCCTCTATATGAATAACGTAATGTTGTAACAGATTTTATTTGCGTGATATGTCACTATGGATAAAAGTGCCCGCTAAATGATGTGAAAGATAAAAAATAACGACGACTTATATATCGGAGCTGTTTGACTTTTTAAAAAAATCACATCTGAGAAATATTAAGATGTGTATCAAAACAAAGAGCTTTTCCCGGAGGCAAAACAAGCAGGCACATATAGATGAAACAATAAAAATGTAATCTTACTATATTGAAAAGTTGGCCATCATCATTTGGCTGGGAGAATTTTATCAGCACCCAGGTCTGGAATACTAATTCAGCGAGGACACACAAGTGCATACGCAGCTCTCTTTGAGGGCCTCTTACTATTTTTTTGACAGCTCCTGTATCTCATTGTCTTGGCCCCCAGAGGCCCACCACAGGCCAGAACTGCACTAATAGTTCTGGCAGCACAGAGTCAGGAAAAACTGTTACAGAGGCCTATTTTGATCCAACACCTCTCCGACCGCAACTATAAATAATATAAATCATATAAATATGCCAAGTTTTGTCTGAAAGAAATAGTGAATCCCTTCTTAGTACAATAAAATTAAACTGTATAGCGCCGCTTAATTTTTATGAAACAGATAGTTCAGATACAGTGTTCCAGTCATGCTAAAACACACAATATGGTTACAGCTATGATGCGAAACATATGTTCACTATATGAAGGCCAAATGTTAACTTTGCACAAGATGGCAGGGGCTTTATCTTCCAGTGAAAGATTCACACTTGAAATAGATATTAAATGATCAACTTAATGGGAATTTGTGTCCTTTTAATTGTAGTTTTCATTTTATAAAAGCAATAAAGCACTTGATGCTGCATTGTGAATGCATTAATTAAGTTAATATTTTATATTGTTTTTTTTTTATTTAGTGACAATTTGTATCTTTTTATTAGTTTATTCAAAAATGGATTAAAATGCTACACACGCACACGCACACGCACACACACACACACACACACACACACACACACACACATATATATATATATATATATATAATGATGTGATACCTCTTTCATGATTAACATTTTCTGAATTCAAATTACTATTATTATTAATATTATTTGTATTGTATTTCCAAAATATCAGGTGGTTCAAGTGATATCATAATGTAAAAAGGCCATTAAAATTTGTTTATAGTTTGGTGATGAATTAGTATTATTTTATTGCTTAAATAAAAAGTGAAGTATTTAAAAAAAATCAAGTTATATATATTGTTTTAAATATACATATGCATTACACACACACACAGACACACACACACACACACACACACACACACACACATATATATATATATATATATATCACCACATTACAGAGATTTAGAGTCATTTCATTTAAAAGTTTCTCATCATTAATTGTTATATATATATATATATATATATATATATATATATATATATATATATATATATATATATAAAATACAATACATATTATAATATATATAATATAACAATTTATATAACGCCATGTCTGGTATATATATTTTTTTGTTTTTTTTGGTTAGAGGGATACAATAGTAAAGTATAGAAATAATCTTAATTACAGTAATATTCAATATCTGAAAATAATCATCCAAACATAATTCACAGTTTTTTACACATGTCCATATATAGGAGGACATTTGATGAAGTTGCTTATTGACTTTCATTAACTCTATCTGAAGGCCGTGGAGATCTGACACTGTCAATAGCACATCAAGCTCTGTTGCAGCTAAGCCAATTGATTTGAACCCTGTGCTCCGTACAGCACACACATACTCAGGATCATGTGTTTCTGTCCGTCACTGCTCAGGCGCTACTACAAGCTCTGAGGTCCTTGTTGACCTTTTCAACAACCATATGCAGTTTTTGACAGTTTACCCGCATACTCATTTATTATCTCATCTGCTAAATTAATTAATTATGAACACTGCAGTCATGGTTCGATGTTTATTCCAGATTCTATGTAATTTGTTCTGGTTTAAATTGTCTGCAAAACTTAGATGATACTCAATTTTGACATTCTGCAACCAGGTATCATAACAAATAACAGAAGCTTGTTTGCCACCTCTGACATATTAACCACAATCAAGACTTCTTCTGCAAAACCTTTACTTACCAGAGAATCTCCTCAAAATTTGGTGCAGGCTCTGGTCTGCTCTCACTTTAACTACTGCAGTTCAGTCCCGTTGTATGCAATCAAACCTCCACGACTCATCCGGAATACTTCTCGAGCTTCCCAAGCAGAATCGATTCAGCATTTCCAAGTACTCCCACATCACACCTCTGCTACTCTTCCTTTGCTGTCCTATTGTACAGGGCAATTACTGCATCCAGTCCAAAAAACCATCTGCAGCAACTCAAGTTACTTTAAACCAACAGCCAGACGAGATTTCTAAACAATGTCTCTTCTGTCATGAAGTTTAAATAGTGCATGCAAACTTCTTTGACTTTCATCAAGGAACGATAAACTGAGGTCTTTCACATATAATTTGCGAAGTAACATGACTTTCTTGTTTTACGGACATGTTTTATAGCAAGTTGACATTTTATATGAATTGAAATCATTTGAATAATATATATATATATATATATATATATATATATATATATATATATATATATATATATATATATATATATATATAAATGCTGTTCTTTTGAATGTTCTATTCATCATAGAATCTTGAAAAATATATACTCATATATTTTCTTAAATATGAATAATTGTCATATTACAGTGATTTCTTATGAATCATGTAGAGGAGAAGACCGTAAAAGACTGGAAATTTAGATCTGCTTTAACATTTAAAATGTAATAAAGTCAGAAACAGCTGTTTTTACTTAATTACAAAATATTAACATTTTTACTGTTTTTTTAACCAAACAAATTCTGCTTTAGTGAGCATAAAAGCCTTATCATAAAGATTAAAAATTCGACCCAGATTTGTGTATATACAGAATAATTAGTACATTAATATTTACTATTAATAATATCATATACTAATAATAATAATCTAAGGTGAAAATATACGTCATGACGTTTTCAGATGACATTCAGCATATTGTTTTGCTGAACAAAAATATAATTTACAACTGCATTTCTAAATTTAGCAGACGTTAAATGAAAAATTTTTTATTGAAAAAGTGTTTGTAGAATTGTATTTTTTGGTTGTTGTTGTTGCATAAAATATACTGTAAATATACTTACACAGCTTTACATTAAGCCATTTGTTTTAAACAATTGTTATAAATTAAAAAAAATTGAAATAAAGAATATTCAAAGAAATCATGCACATCTTGCCATTGACCCAAATAAAATGTCCCCTGCCAGATTCTCACCAACCGTTGACCAAAAAACAAACAAGTAAAACCAAACAAACAAACAAACGATATTCTCAACAGAAAAGGTTGGAGGTCATTTACCTCTCCAGCTGAAGAATTTATGAGGAGCAGTGAGAAGATTGTTTTGGTACACATTAAGTCAGATGTGCCTTTGTAATGCAATCAGCAGACATATAATCATTCCTGCTCCGCATGAGCACTTTTGGGAAAACAGGGAATCAAAGGAAGAGCTCTGGACTATAGAGCAGTTAGGTCACGTCCCTCTTTTCTGTGCTCTCTGTCTCTCTTTCTCTCTCTCTCTCCATGTATAGCGCTGTATTGATTGCTGCATTTAGCTGAGTTTTAGCATGCCTTTAAAATCACTCCAACTCTCGAGATGCTCTGCTCTTCTGAACACGTTACACTTATTCCTACCACATTCGTTTGTTTTTACAGGCATACCCATTTTTAAGGAAGACTCATAATGGAAGGAGCATTCTGACTAGAACTTTTCCCACTGAATCGATTAACGGGAATTGAAGCATCTTCTGCGTGTTTGCTAAATGTGAGTGATCTAAATGATTTCCTTTTGATCAATATATTTGATTAAATTGCAGCAAAATGGATTTAGCTTGTTAAAATGTGCTCCTCTTTGTAGCCCTGAAGAGGAAGACAGGACGAGGCTGTCCTGCTGACATGTAAAGCAACTGACCACAGTTTGTTTTGTGTTATTGTTGCTCAGGGTCAGGTCATATGAAACACACATTGCATTCACAGCACACTGAACAAAATACTTTCATTTTGACAGGAAAACTGTAAAAACAGTAAAAAATGTCAGTTACTTTACCATATACAGTGAAAAACTGTAAATGGTATAGCATTGCTTTATTGTAAAATAGTGTCAAATTTTATATTATGTTATTTAGTTAATTACATTTATTTATTTTTAATGTTACATAGTTTTGTAACATTACTGGACATATTATGGACAGGCCACAATGAGCTCTGATTCATAATGTGTGTTTTATTTATTTTGTCTTATAGTATTATTGCATTTTAAGGTGATCAGATTTTTGGTAGTTCAGAAAGATAGATGTGTTGTATCACTTAATGAAATGTACAATAATACGTTTTATATTGTAAATTGTAAAATATAAATGATAAAATTTAAATATGAAAACGAATTTACCACAATCACAGGGAATTCACGGAATGACAAGTTAATGTTTTTTCACTGCAGACGGGCGGATCTAGAAAAATAGTGATGGTGTGGCGAGAAGGGGGCAGGAATTTTTGAGGGGTGGCAACATATGGCATATATACTGAATTTAGTAACAGTTATCACAGTTTGATGATAAATATATGTGCACACTACAAAAGGGCACAGGCTATCATTTACAAACTTAATCTCATGCAATCTATGTCTTGCATTTGAAACAGTTCATATAAGGAATAAGTGACCATACCCCACACTCACTAATGCATACAGTATGCATCAACATGTAATTAAGAGCATTATAAAAGGTTCAGTGTTATCAATATGTCAATTTATTATAAGAAACACAAGATTTTAACAGCCAATGACATTTCCAGCTGGGGAGACTCAACTGATTTTCTACTGTTTAGTGTTAGTCATCATCTAACTCAACCAGTCAAGAGCTACATTTAGCCTTAGATGTTATATGAATATGGTCCCTGAAGCATAGGTTTTATTAGCTGACAATAATAATAAATAAATAAGCATTATAGGCCCAAATACAAATGTACTTTTAGAAATTGTTTTTGAAAAATACGGTGTTATTGTTTTGGCAAGCTTAAATTAAAACTTCTATCAAAACTTGTGTGATATTCCTTTAAAATAATGTTTTAGTATATGTTTTTTTAAGTATATTTTACAAAGCAATTTCCTTACATAACTTCTTTGAGTTAGACCAAACTTTTATTTTGGTGGGTTGTAACCCACCGTAAATTGTTTATTTTGTATTTTGCCTACATTATGTATTTTAACAGTGTTATTATTAACCAATAATTATCACCTCATTATTTTTTATATAATGCATTTTAAGTCATTTTAAAGGCTATTGATGGCTTAGGCCTGTTTTTATAACAACAACAATAACAACAAAAAATATTACAGTATATTAATACTTTGTAAATTATTATTTAAAGTAACAAAACCATGGTTAATTTGCAGCTACCATGGCTACAAGAATGATGATTTGTGGTGTTATTGTTAAAACCATGGGTAATTTTCGTAAGGGAACCTGAAAAAAAAAACTTTCACAGGAATGTGCCTGAAAGTGATAAACGGGCCTCATTTTTATCTAAATGATTTATACTTTATTTTAATATATATTAAACATGTATAAGGTGTGCATTTTAAGCTGACACCTAAATGAACACATTACAATTGTTTTATGACTGCAAGTCTTTCTCCTCAAATGCTATTGAGCTTCAAATTTGCATTTGAGCCCATGTGAAAGAGTAGCATAATTTACATATGATTTACAGGTTATTAAATTTACAGTTGTTTGTATGACTATAAGTCATTCTCCTCAAATGCTACTGACGTTAGAAAAGTGTATACCAATATCGCATGTAACTTTAGAGACGGTCCCTAAATTTGAGACTCGTCCAACGTCCAACATCAAGCCACCTTTATGTCTGTTTTTTTTTTTTTACTTTTAGTTTTCTTTTCTCTTCGCTGGATTTCTGATTTACTCTACCCGGGCATAGATGTTAATCCATCAATCATGAACATTCAGCAGCAAACATGAGGTGCGAGCCGTCGAGAGCGCGGATGGGAGAATGGAGGAAGTTTTTTTGTGTTTTTTTTTTTTTGGAGCAACTGGGATGGTGCCCCCATTGGGAGTTGGTGCCCTAGGCAGATTGCGTTTCTGCGTGTAGGGAGCGACGGTACTGAACACCTTTGATATTGCAGAAACTAGCCCATATCGAGATTTGATTAAATGCTATACTTTTGATTTATTCATTCAAGAATGGCCGAATTCCGAGACGTTCTGCTTTATACAGCAAGTTCCATTTCCGCGATTCAATCCCTGTGGCTTTTCAAACACAAACGGGGTGAATTTATGAATGAAAGTGTGAAAGTTCTGACACAAAACGAAGCTGTTACATATACGTATCACGTAGTAGACTACACCACTGTAACGTTAGTTATCATCTCAAAGTCTGTGCTTTCATTAAAGCTTCATTTATTGATAGATAATACATTTTTACCTAACTTTTCCTCCTGAGTCTCAGGCCGGTGACACACTGTCTTCGTGTCGTGAGCGTGGCGGTTCTGCTGCGTGGTGGCTGCTTCGCGTTTTCTGTGTCTTTACACACCAGAATCGTGCCTGACTTGGCGGTGCGCTGCTGTAGGTGACAGAGGGAGGCCGCTGACAGACCAGGATCTTGTCTTCACGACAATATCTATACTTCACTTTGAGCATAAATATAAAGCCTACTGATAAAGGACACCGTCAACAGTATTGACGGCAAAATACTATGTTTGACAGGTGGAATATTTGAAAATCAAAAATTATAAATTTATTTTTTAAATTACATTTATATCTGAATATATAGTATAGTATAATATATAGTATATAGAATATATATATAGTTAAGAGGGGGTTCGCGACTCATTTGATTCAGTTCGGAAGTTCGGAGCGGGATCGTGAATCATTCGAGTCAGTTCGGGAGTTCGGAGCGGGATCGCGAATCATTTGAGTCAGTTTGGGGATCGCGAATCATTTGAGTCAGTTATGGGGATCGCGAATCATTTGAGTCAGTTTGGGAGTTCGCAGCGGGATTTCGAATCATTTGAGTCAGTTCGGGAGTTCGGAGCGGGTTCGCGAATCATTTGAGTCAGTTTGGGGATCGCAAATCATTTGAATCAGTTCGGGGGTTCGGAGTGGGATCGCGAACCATTTGAATTAGTTCGGGAGTTTGTAGCGGGTTCGCGAATCATTTGAGTCCTTTTGGGGATCGCAAATCATTTGAATCAGTTCGGGAGTTCGTAGCGGGTTTTCAAATCATTTGGATCAGTTCGGAAGTTCGGAGCGGCATCACGAATCACGAAAGATTCGCGCTAGTAAATTATCAAATTGGCCATAACCTTTAATTTGTTGCTGCCAACTGGGGCTGCAGCAGGGGTAGATCTGCACCTGCCTGCAGATGATATGATGACTTGTTCTTTCCAAAAATGATACATTTAACAGTATTTTACAGTAAATGTTTATGTTAGATCTATTACAGTTTTTCACCATATATAGTAAAGAAACCATTTTTACAGTTCATATAAAAAATATACATAAAAAATAAGTAGAAGAATGCCAATAGCATAATGAAATAAAGAGTAAACCCTCAAAAATGACCCAAAATATTTAATAACTTCAATGATAGGGAAAGTAAAACTTAACAATATAGTTAACCCGAAAAGTAAATTGAATTCTGTTATCACTTACTCACCCTCAAGTGTTTCCAAACCTACAACAACGTTAAAAAGAAACCTTTACAGCGGTGGAACCACTTGAGGGTTAGTCATTTTTGGGTGAAATCCAATTGAATTCCAATTTTGCAGAATTCTGATGCGCGTGTAAAGATTCCATGTGGGCCTGGCAAAGATGGTGAATATCTAATGATATGATCTCATCACCAATCAAGAAGGACGTTCATTGTTGTTGTTGTTTTTTTTTCTTTTTTTTCTCATAACTTTATTCACAACATCTGTTGTAAATGTGTTTTCTTGGAAAAAACTGCATTGTTGCTGATCAGTGTCTCAGCTAAATTATCTCTAATTACCTGAGCTGGAGCCAGGACATTATCATCACCTTAAAAATCAGGACAAATGGTGCTAAAAGAGGAGGAGGAGAAAGAAAAAACTATCTGGCTGGGGCTTCAGCTGATGTGGGAAAATGGCCTCTGGAATGTCTCCAAATAGGCTTGGCAGTTAAATATATTGTAAAAGCACGGCTTCCTCTTAATGCCTTTGAAGGGGTCTTATGCATTCATTAGACAGTCTGCCATCCTGGGATGATCTGAGCCAAGTGAATAAAGGAAAGTGGAACGCAGAATCTGTTATGGCGAGGGTAAGGTGACTTAGAACAAGAGCGGAGAGATGTTCCTGCATCTGCTTTCAGTCGTCGGCTGTCAATTGTGCACAGAGGGAATCTGCTGTCAGAGCGAGAGCGCAGCAGGACACTAGGACACGTACTTTGAGGATCAATGAAAGCATGGCACATGACAACCGGTTCTTGGGTTTCTTGAAAACATTCTGAAATGTCAACCAAGTGTCTTTGTGTTACAACAATATCAGTGTAAATCATTAGTCACAGCTAAATGGGCATACTGACCCAGAGGAGGATTTTATTGCTCAGAAAGTGCTCTTTCATTGTACAAGAGATGTTTAGGATCAACCTTGTCTAATATTTCCCCCTAATATAGAGACACTGAAACAAATGAGAACTTTTGACATATGCAGTAAGAGTATAGAGCTACGAAACATTTTTTTTAATATTATTATTATTTATATTGATATGACAGATTTGTAAAATGAGAGTTTTGCTTCTTTGCATAATAATTGTTAACTTTTAAATGTATCGATATTGGTTAAGCTTTAGAAACACTAATGATTTAATATACAGTGAAATGTAATCATTAGCAATTCAGACAAAATACATATAATTTTTCATACTGTACACTATAAAGTGACTTTTTTGGGTTTTACCTTTAGTTAACTGTAATAACAACTTTAAATATTGGTCATTTGTCAGTTATCATCCATAATTGTAATGGTCCCACCATGCTACACACCTTACAGCAAGTTCAATTTACTGAATTACAATGAGTTGCAACAATGTCTGCCCATTTTTTTTTTTCAGTGGCCTTGGTTCTAGAACTATTTTTCCATTCATTTTCCATACGTCTTTGTTGAAGAGTTATAAGCCATGAAACATACCAACCAGATATGAGGTAATTATATATTTTACACACACACACACACACGCACACACACACACACACACACACACATATGTCTGGTCAGCTATCCTTGTGGGGACTCTCCATAGGTGTAATGGTTTTTATACTGTACAGACCGTATTTTCTATCGCCCTTCACCAACCCTACACCTAAACCTAACCCTCACAGGAAACTTTCTGCATTTTTTGATTTTCAAGAAACTTCATTCTGTGTAATTTATTAGCTTGTTTACCCGTGGGGACCTCAATTTAGGTCCCCACCGTGACACGAGTCCCCATGAGTCTGTGTGTATTCAGGTTTAAGTCCCCACCAGAATAGAAAAACAAGTACACACATTACACACACACACACACACACACACACACACAAACACACACTAAACCTACCTGTTTTTTGTATGTTTTTTTAAACCTTTTGTTTTACAGGGACACAGGAAGTGTCCTCATAAACCATGTTTACGTTGTAGTACCCATGTCATTATACAAATTTGTGTCCTCATAAACCATATATACAAATACACGCACACACATATTAAAAGTAGTTTCAGAGTGTTTATCCTCATTGCTCAAACTACATCTACTTTTAAAGGTGTTAAAGTTGTCATTAAAAATAAATTCTCATGAAGAAAAATAATTAACTTTAACTTCCAGAATTTTACTCTTGCACACTATTCAAAGAAATTCAATACGTAAGGGCATTCTGGGAAATGAAGTGTTATTCCACTCTGGTTCACTAATCCGTTAAAAGATAGAGGAATTTACTGCAAATAAATTAACCACATTTATTATGAGTGAAGTATCAAACATGATATCTCTGCTGTCTGTATGTGGGTTATAGCGGTGAGAATGTGCATTTCTACACATGGTGAGATGAGGTGAGTGAGTTTTTTCAATGAATTCCAGTCTAAAGCCTGAGCTCACGTGAGATACATGGCAAAGGCGCTACATCAAGATGATCGTTAAACAAAGCAGAGATTTGGATTGCAAGAACATTCCATCAGCTGCTAAAGGGCAGAGTTGCAGATGTTTTGCAGGTTGTGGGTCGGCTTTCTCCTCCTGACACCTTGAGTGTTACTGTTTATCCTCATGCTGTTAACCAATGTCTGTAGCGCATGACATTGCAGGCAATCTCTGCATCGGCAAAGCTTTATGGGCTGTATGAGAAAAAATGACTTTTCTCTACACTCATAATTTCTTTGAACTTTGCTGCCAGGCAGCCGACACATTTATGAGGTTCTGCTTTTGTTTGAGTAACTTTTTCACCTCTGTTCTAGCTGCTGCCGTCCATCTGATATCCTCCTCCAGTAACAACATGCTGCGGATTAAAAAAGCTTCTCATAAAAATGTGTAAAAGTGCAGATTCTCTTTCAGTTTTTTATGTTCTCAACTTGTTTTTCAGAGCATGGGAGGATGTTAACTGTGAACTAGTACATTGGTTCTCAAGTGGTTTTTACAATATCGTAACAAAATGGACAATGAGATTTTTTAATATTGCTATGGACCATAAACCCAACAATATGCATAATTATCAACAGGTTTTGAAATGTCTCTTGAGTTTCAATTATTTTATGGTCTCATCAGCCAACAATGGGTCTCATTTGAAATGTGTCTCATTTCAAATGGTCTCATTTACCAAACAAAACACACTTAAAAATGGGCCTCTATGGCTCCATGAAGAATGTTCAACATCCATGGGAACTATCCATTGCACAATTGGCTTTTTATAGTGGAAACATGTTCTATAGATTATTGAAATGTTCTTCACACTAAGAAATAAAAAAAAAATTATCTTCTATGACATCAAAGCAAAAACACCTTTTTGGAAGCAGTGTAAATCTGCCCATGGTTTTCAAAGTTTTTAAATTTAATAAAATAGTAAATTAATAAAATATTTTTTAAACTGATATTTCATACATTTTCCGAATGTTAGTTACATTTTATGATATAACTCCTTTTTTGAAGCAATAATTAAAATGCATTAAAAAAAAAAACATAAAACAAACAAACAGTTGCTTTTCGCAGTCCATTTGCCAAACATTTTTCTTTTTACTAACTTTTCCTTTATAGTATCTTCCGCAATTTTCTTATTTAACCTGCAGACTAACTCTCACTTCTAGTCAACAGAATATCTGTTGGGGACCGTGAAAATAAAAATGGTTTACTAATACTCTAATGACTGCTAGTAGACATGTAGCTGCAAATTAGTCGAACGTTAAAAGTGAATCAAAATAATGTGTTAACAAAAACGCCCATTGGACAGTTCACTTGTGTAGAGAAAAATTATGATTTTTCATATCTCGGAGCCTTCTTAGCTTGATATCCAGAAGCTGGTATGTCACACATATGCACTGCATACCATTTGACATCAACTGAAATTGTGCTAAACATTTTTAACTCTGACCATCCTATTTATTTAGCTTATGGTTGGTTAGATTTTATTATTTGCATTGTGCTTTGTTTTTCTCTGTTTTTCACGACAGACCTGCAGTTCACCAGTTGAGAGCCTCGGACCCAGAGGTCCTGCTACACAACAGAATTAAATGATTGTTCCGCTCGCTCTAGCAAAGTCAGGAGAGCGTTGAATCTGACAAACAGGATGTCACCTGCTCAGGTATCCTGTCAGAGCTCTGAAGAATCCAGCACTTCAGTTGTTCCACAGGCGTCGGCATTCTCTTCCACCACGGTGTCCAGGGATGCTCAGAAAATGCAGGAGCTAAAATTGTATTCCATCGTAATACGTTCCATCAACCGAAACGGGACACTCGCTCGCTGGAACATATCGACCAGCAGGGCTTGTTTTTCCCCTGCAGACATCATCTTTTTTATTACATTCCGTCCCTAATGAGAGCAATGCTCTCTGCTGCCGTGTGCCATTCCTGTTCCACAATTCAGTATGGCTGTATGCTTGTTCAGGTCTTAGCGGAGAGACAAATGAAGGAACTTTTCTTCATTTTTCTTCAGCCCAAGCTTAAATAAAAAATTCCTCATTTTCATATTCCTCAGGTAACTCATGCTTCGCAAAAAAAGAAGCATCTTTTCATTTTAGAATGATGATTAATAATGTCCATTGGAGAGATTTGATTCTTTGATCATGAATTCCAATAGTTTGAATTTAAAGTTTGAATAGTTTTATTTTAAATATATATATATATATATATATATATATATATATATATATATATATATATATATATATATATATATATATATATATATATATATATATATATATATATGAAGACAGGAAATATAAATGTGAAAACTAATTCGAAATATAGAAAAAATCTAAAGTATCTCTAATATAATAATAGATCACAAATACTTTTATACTGTTATAGATCACAAATGCCTGGAATGAATGTATCAAAATATGATTACTTTAGTTACTTTTTGATTTCCTTAAGATGACATCTCAAAATATATTTGGAAATAGTGTTTCTACTTGGAAAAAAACTATTAATTCAAGAAGATATAGAAAATATTTAAAAATTAATTCAGCTACACTGAAATCATTATACCCCTATAGAAGAACCTGAAGAAGTTTTGTATTTTATGCATGATCTTTGCACATTTCCTACTCTTAACACATCTGTCACATACGTGCATCTTAGACAAGTGTCTTTTGAAGAAAAAAAAGAAAATAAAAAAATCAATACATATGACTTAACATAGCCCTGGAAGCATCTTCAATAAATGTATATCTTAAGTTTGAAGTGAAATGCCCTGTTGTAAGATATTCTATTGGATATGGAGATCGGACCCTTATGTGTTGTTATTCTGACCTTGGTCATGTCTTTATAAGGTATACATATTTGCTTTCATGATAGACAATCAAAGCACTGGCGTCTGCCGGAAGAGAGGGAGGGATGGAGGGAAGGGAGATGGTCTCGTTGTCTGTCTGGGTTGGTGTGCATTTAAATGGAGAGGGTCAAAGAAAGTTCATAGACAGTTCTGGGTTGGAATTAGTACTGTCTGAATGTGCGTCTGCTCCCTGTGCACTTAACATGAATTAGTGTTTGTATATCACTGGCCTTTCACTTTCCGCTGTTTTCTTACACAATCAGGATCAGAACCCGTGCAGTTTATGTTTTTGCAAATGATGGATAAGAGAATGTTTTAACAGAAGCATGATTCATAAAAGATGCTGGAATGCATAACTAGGGAAATCTGAGCATGAACTCGATAACTACATTTGACAAAACACTTAGAATTTAAATTTTTAGTACTTATAATTTTGTTCAATGTTTTTTTTCTTCAATGTTTATGTTCTGGTTGTCTACATAGTTTTATTTCAGTTTTTTTTAGTTATTTTTAATACAAGCTAAATTACATAAAAATGTGAAATGTTTTGAAAACTAGCTGAAATGAAAGAAGTGCAAGTTTTAAATATTCTTACAAATTAAAAAAATATTTTAGTTTAATTTAATTATTTTATTTTAAGTACTTTATATTTAAACTGTATGGGCAAAAATGAATAAAAAGAACAGAAACTCAACTATAAATAACTCAACTTTTAATTAAAGTTAAAAAGACAACTAAATATGTAAATATATAACAGATCACAAAAACAGCAAGGTTTTTACATTTTTAGATTTTATGACCGTTTTGTTGGTTGTTGCTATGTGGTTAACAGATCCCACCTGCAAATCTCAATAATATTCTGGTTTGTCTTTCAATAAGTCATTTTCCCCAACTATTTTATCATCTGCTGAGCCAAAAATCCAATCTTTTGGACTTTTTTAAAACAAAACAGGGTCTGTTGAAATCCCTAACTTTAAGTATGTGCAACATCAAGCAACAGCAATAAAAGCTTGAATGATTTACAGTTGGGATGCATGTAAAAATGTTGAGATTTGCCCAACAGACTGTATGATACAATAAAGCAGCCAAGGACAACAAACATAGCGATGTGAATAGAACAGAATTGCCTGGTAAATTATTGCTGTCTAGAGAAGCACTAAGTCATGTGTTGAAATATTCATTTGTTCAGATTTGGTTCACAAAACCCAAGCTCTCACAGAAAAAAAAAGGAACCTATAGAAATGATCTGATGGCCAGAACCGTTGCATAAATGAATGCTATGCTATATCTAATGGCAAGAGTGTGAAGCTGAACAGTGGGCATAAAACCTCTCTACAGCACAATGAGCTGTACTCACTTTAGTGCTGCAGGTCTTGTCAGGTGAGGCTTCTAAACTGGGATCTAGTGCCCATTTTGGCTGTGCTGAAAACAGCCTGCCTGCCTGCCTCCAAAGCATTGCCCCAGGTCTCCCCAGCACATGTATTTTGCATTATGCATAGTCTACATTGCATCAATAATTCAGAAAGTACATCGAGATTTCCTCAAGCCTTGGGGACCAGAGCTCCTGCTTCCATACCTGTCTGAACATCCAAAGCTGAACCTTGTTCATACCTTTGCAGTGTGTGTGAGTGTGTGTATGTGTGTGTGTGTGTGTGTGTGTGTGTGTGTGTGTTTTATGAGCTGTCTGTCAACATGTATGTGTCAGCGTGTCACAGTCTGTGACGGTTTGGCTCAAAACACATTGAGAAGGGACTTTTACAATCTCTGCGTCCGAATATGTGGACCTTCCTCCTAAACAGAACTAATAGCAGTACGTAGGACAAAAAGGGCATCCGAAAACTGTTCATGATGTACA
Organism: Carassius auratus; assembly: GCF_003368295.1. Taxonomy (NCBI): domain Eukaryota; kingdom Metazoa; phylum Chordata; class Actinopteri; order Cypriniformes; family Cyprinidae; genus Carassius; species Carassius auratus. Next base: position 9,438,353 of record NC_039253.1, read on the forward strand.
ACATAGGATGACATATTGGCTCTGATCAGATTCTGAAGTACAACCAGTGGACACTTTGCTATTTAATTCATCAATTTATCTAATTGAACTTTGAAATGCAATTCAAAATACAGCGCACCTGCATAATAAATTTTATATATCACAAACAGTTGAAAAGTACTTTTCACATTTAATACATTTTATAAGTACAGGAATCGGAAATTGTTGTTATTGTATTAAACTATTTTTATTTTTTTTATTTTATTAACTTATTACAAGTAGCTACTTAAAATAAAGCTGAAAACTTTAAACATAGAAGTGTCACCTTGAAAAGTAAATTAATTCATTTAAAAGTTTACATTAAAAAGAAAATATAAAAATGCATCAATATTAATAATTCTCTTTACATATCAGGCTATTTGGTCCATTTATTACAATGCAAAGTTAGTTTAGCAAGCAACACATCAAATGGTGTGGTTCCTGAAAAACGTGATGTTATTTATGAATTAATAATTTATGATATTTGTGGAAAATACAACACTAAATAATGTATTTCGGAAACAGTTTCATGAAGTTATTTAAATTCAGTACATTCTATAAGAAATTACAGAATCAGAAATTAAAACTGCTTTCTAAATCAATTACAAATCATTAACTGAAAAAGCTGAAAAGTACTACAATTACTGACACTAATAAAAAAAAAAAATGACAACCAACTTACAAAAATTTTGCAACTTAAATTAAATGTAAGATAAAAATAAAAGTTAATCCAAACATTAATAAATACTGTAATAGTAAACACTGCAATCAGACACAGCCAATTAACCACAGAACCTATCAGCCAAAGCTTACGAAATGGATGAGGAATCAAGTGAATGTCATCTTGCGGTTTATCATTCTAAGGTGTCGCGCTTGGCTTTGCCTTTCCGTGAGCCATGCATTTTAATAATCAGCAATGCCACAATCCAAGCTCCTATCTGGATACAGGCCTACATAAATCAGATCTTCTCCCAATTAGCGGAACAATGGAAACAGAAGAAAACAGCTCGGTGTGATGAGATAAAATGCGAGTCCATTATAACGGAGAAGACAAACAAGAACCTCGCCATCCGCAAGAGTGCACAGACTCCAGAACGCTAATGTACTTCTGCAAACAGATAAACCAATTAAACAGAGCAGCAGACATAACGGGCTACAAAACCGACACTTTTCTGACACCGAGGCAGGTGTAGCAGCGGAGCCATGCGGGTGGGATTAGCCATGCAGGCCCAGATGCTCTGTTCTGTTTGACCGCTGCTCAGGGGACGAGACCTGATTATCAATGAGCATAGCGCTACTCTTCCCCTGCCCTGCAGGCCTGCTCCTGTGCTCAGCGCCGCGTGTCAGAGCTTGTTAGGGCAGCCGGAGCCCAGAGAGCAGATTGGGATGGGTCCGAAGAGCAGGGGGGGGGCGAGTGGGTTTCAATCACAGTCAGTTTCTTTGAGTCCCCCCACCTCTCCCACATGTGCGTTTACCAGCGCTGTTTTTTGGGCTGCCCTGGAGCTGAGCTCTAATTGACAGGTTAATGGAGGGAGGAAACGCTCTGGCGGGAAAAAAAGAGAATCATTAGTAGGTTTGTGCAGTAACTGTGCAATGCGGCAGGCCTTGGCAGTTGGCACCTGGGTTAGTGCAGAGTTAGTCTTAAAAAATGCCATGTGGAGGGGGGCCGGGAGGGGGTTGCTGCCTCCGCTGACAGGGTTTATGGGGTATCAGACAACAGTGCCGGCAGGAAAATTCAGGCAGGTTTGGCACATGAGCACTCGGATACACTTAGGGATACACACCGGAGCACGAACACACTTGCGTTAAAACTTTTTGAAAAGTTTTATTTTTTGCTGTATGGGTGGGAATTGCTAACACTGACAGAAAATAGCAGAGCTTTATAAATGCAGTGAAATAATTCCATAGGCTTCTTTGGAGTTCCCTATAAATACTCCAGTGAATAGTATATAAGTATTCAGTACTATAGTATTAACCAGCTGTCAGGGAACATTCTCAGACTTTTGGCCAATGTTTTGACAAGATTCTCACCCAGTTTATGAAAAAGCATTCTTGCGGTAATATTAAAGGGATAGTTCTCCCAAAAATAAAAATACTGTCATCATTTACTCACTCTACACTTGTTCCAAACCTCTACGAGTTGTATTCTTTTGCTAAATAGAAAAGAAGATCTTTTGAAGAATGTTGGAAACCAAATAGTAGACGGTAGACTTTGGCTTCCATAATATTTTTCCTATACTATGGACATCAGTGGCTGCTGTCTGCTGTTTGTGTGTGTGTCCGTAAGCTTAAAAAATTAATACAGGTTTAGAATTAGAAGAAGAAGTGGAAGGTGAGTGAATGATAACACAATCTTATTTTATTTCAATTATTCACAGTTTCATCGAGTTTTAAATTGATGTAGTAAAATAATGAAAACTAAAAGTAAATAAAAAAACTATATTAACAAAAATAGAAATCACAACCCCGCCCCCCTCCACCCCCACAAAACAACAAAAAACTTTAATTAAAATTAAACACGTGCACACAAAATTATAAATGCATAAAAATAGTTTAGTTTAGTTTATAAATCTACAATTATTCTATTAGCTGGTTTAAAATGCAAAATAAAATTTTCCAGATAACAAATTTAGCCTTTGTTTTTGTTTTTTTACCCCCCCCCCCACCAAACTATCCTATTTTTTTTTCAGTTAACATTTTTTCAGTTTTTGTTTTGTCTAATAACCTTGATTTGAATACAGCTATTTTGAATATGAGCAGCTGCTCAAAAATGAAGTAAAAACTAACAACATTTAAAAGAACAGCTATTTTATTTCCAGTAATATCATTTTGACTCGTCATCATGGAGAATCCAAGAAAATGGGTGGCAAGACCTTTCACTTTAGTCAGCTCAGAGTTTAAGATGCTGAACACTTGCACAACAGATAGAAAATCTTTCAAGACATCCTTCAAGACACCGCCTCAAGCTGTTCAAACTAAACAACAACCGGAGGGAGAAAAAGGCAGCAGAGATGGATAACTAGCAAGGTAAGCATGAGCGTGGCAGGTGGACTTTAGAAACTTCCTCAAGTTTAGTTCTAGCGGCACATTGGTTTCTTTTTGAGAGACTAATGCTGCAGAGAGAATGGTCGATGGCGTGCTCGGCGAGTGTGAAGACATGAAAAGCAGGAGGAGGAATACTGCATTCCAATAATGACACACACGGCTGCCTCCACCTCACGCGATCAATGGCTGCTGAGCGCTCCGCTGCTCCCCAGAGCCATCCGAGGGCTTTCATTGTGGAGGAGAGGGTGGAGAGGTGACGGAGGCCACGAGGAGCGCTGGGATCAGGCCTCACACCTGCCCCACAGATGCTGGGCCGGCCTTTATCGCCTCAGAATCTGCTTTATTTAAACAAAATCTGGACTCTTTGTTAATGCATCCTAATGAGAGGTGAGAGTGGGTGTAATTGAAAGCCTCTGGAGTGTCCCGCTGAGGTAAAGTTATCCATGTGTGTGTGTGGTAACAAATTCGGAGAGATTTTCTTACACAATCCAAATGAGTTTCTGCATTAAAAGGGAACAGGGATTGACATGCTCTTGAAGGGAGCAACATTAGCATTACGTACATCCTGTTTTAGCCGAATGAGTCGTATACTGAATATGCTGCATTAGTAACTGTTCTTAATTACCGTGGTATTTTATATATATATATATATATATATATATATATATATATATATATATATATATATATATATATATATATATATATATTTAAGCTGGACATTTTTATAACTTAATGTAAATGTTAGCATAATAACTTGGACACAGTTGATATTAAAGCCATAGCTCACCCAAAAATTCTGTAATTAATTACTCAACTTCATGTCTTTCCAAAGCTGGAAAGTCATGTGACAGCAATGGTTCAACCATAATTATATGAAGCTAAGAGAATACTTTTTGTGCTTAAAGAAAAAAAAAATCACATCTTAAGATAATTAATGACAGAATTTTCATTTTTGGTGAACTAGCCCTTTAATAGAGCATGATATTAGAATGTTGCTAGCTTATAACATATAACATTCTTACAAGCACAAAATTGCATATTAAACATAAATATTGGTAAAAATTATATATTTTGAATACATAAGTGATATCTGAAGCATGCTGTATACCTGATCAAGGAACAAGATGGTGACTTACCTCTTCTAGAAAAAATTCTGCAAGATTTTTAAACTCTATTTCTATAAAATAATGAATAAAGAATGGCCATCAATGATTTTTTTGCTTTTTCATGTTTATATTAAATTTATGAAGTAAACTGAATCATCATATGTTATCATAATTGTACAATACTATTAAGAAAAAAAAACATCTAATCTATACTATGAAGAAAATCGTAGTAAACAACACTAATACTACATAGTATCTAAACAATACTATTGTTAGGCTACTTAAACAGTAGATGGCAGTTCTCCTGATATATTCAAATCAGGTGTTTTATATCGACACATGTGGGCTGAGGCAGTGCATTTTATGGAGAAACAGCATTGTGGGTCCATGTTAAGTGTGTGGGCAGGTCACATGTAACATAGCCTCATAGAAATGTCTTTGGTCTGAAGGATGCTGGCACACTGCTGGCTCTTCATGCATCAGGAAATGCTTCCCTGTCAATCATTTGGAGATTTCTACACTTCCTGTGTGTGCCTACTTTTGCTGTCCCTAGGCAACAAACTTTGCATCGGCTCACAAAATCTGAGCTCAAGTCAAACCAAAACTACTTTTTAATAATTCTCAAAGTTTTAAAGAATTCTAAAGTTTTGCATTTACCTCCCTCCTTCTCTCTCAGGAAAAGTATTCAATTTATTAAAAAAAAAATGCAGTGCAGTGGCTTTTGAAAATATAATTTATGAAATGATTTTATGGGGTAGCTGTTGTTAATCTCGGTGGTCATGAAAGCTGTTGTTATGATGTTAATGTTTGTGGTTATGAAAGACTTTTAAAAGCCTTTGAAAAAGATATTATCAATTGCATTCATTTTTATGTGAATAAATATGTGTATTTGCCATCGGACAGTCTTTCTGCTTTCAGAGAGGACACAAAAATATTGGCACATCCAAATTCTTTGCTGGCTATACTGTGCTGAAAATAAGAAGCCAATACACTGTCTTTGTTTTAACATTAGCATTAACATTAGCACTACACACAAATCCTTAGAGACAGGAAGCGACCTGTGGGGCAAAACAGACAGCTGATTGACAGCTCGAAGCATCTGAGAGCGAAGGGGCCCTACCAGCTGTCAGTCAAATTTGGGGGAGACAGCAGTGGAGAACTGGCACATTCCACGGCCTGTTTTAATAGGATCACTTCCCAGTGCCTGAGGAACTAATATTTAGCCGGTAGAAGCCAAGCCACTGTACACCTGAACAAGCAGCAACAGTACTGTTTGAAAGACAGAAGCTGAGAGAGAATTCACCAGCAGTTAGCAGACTTGTATTTAAAAAGAAAATCACTGTACTACACATTTACGCGCTCTCCTGTGAGCACTTGTGTTTTTACAAAAACAAACTCCATGTTTAACAAAAGAATCACGTGGATCCGTTTGCAATGTTTGGAACAGCATAGCACCAACAACTCCCACTATGCATTATATATATTGTGCCCAATATGCAAATGTTCTGTATGCATATAATACCCAGATGACCCCAAACTTCCCCAAACTAGCACATACACCTGGAAATATGCAACCTGCATGCAAATGTTTACCTCAGGTGTACTCAGTTTATAATACGAGGGGAAAAAAATTGAATTCTCATTCCTGTCAATATTGGCAAAATGCTAAATAAAAAATATAATAAAAAATAATACAATAAAACAAATGAATAATACAAATTAAATTAAATTAAATTAAATTTATGCATTTAGCAGACGCTTTTATCCAAAGCAACTTACAGTGCATTCAGGCTATCAATTTTTACATATCATGTGTTCCCGGGGAATCGAACCCCCAACCTTGCGCTTGCTTGCTTGCTAGCGCAGTGCTCTACCAGTTGAGCTACAGGAACACAAATAAAAAAATAAAATGAAAAAAAATTAATACACATTTACCTACTAAACAGAAATCATTAGACACTCGTTCATGGCCCAAGCCTAGAGTGGCAAATAATCAAATTCTGAAAGTTTTGCACCACTGAGCCACTGATTCAAAACTATGAACAGATTCATAAATGTTTTGAAGCTTCCTGAAGCAGTGTGTAAGGTATAGGATAATTTGTTTGAGGTATAGGATAAAAAAAAAAAAAAAAAGGTTAATCAGCTAGTGTGCTCAACTGAGGTTTCCTTGCAAAATATAAGCTAATAATAAAAAAAATATATTTCACAATAATATCATTTATACTACCATATGTAACATATGATTTGAAAAACATTAGGTTTTAATAACAATTCGGACAATGCAATTATAAAGGATTTCTAATCAGGCACTGGACAGACTACCTATTAAAAGTTACTATGAAAAATGACTTCATAAGTTTGTAATTAGTCTTCTTTTTTACTCATTGCCCCAGTTACAAAAGAAACAAATACATTTAGCTACTTCAAAAGCAGCACTAAGATATCTTTTTTTTTTTTTTTTTTTTTTTTTTTACAGAATACATCTGCCAGTACAATAAGACAAAATGCACTCATATTTCAGAGACAGTCTATGATCTATGAACCTATTATGGTGTTAATATGTAGTGCAATTTTGATTCTCAAGTAAAACTAGTTTGTTGTCTGGTTTTTTTTTTTTTTTTTACATATTTGAATTGGAAAACCAAAATACTTGATTAGTGTATGATATGATATAATATGTATATATATATTGCAGTGCACTTGACATCCTATTCACACACACACACACACACACACAATCCCATGTTTTACTGTATGAAGGACATTACTGAATATTAAATATTAAACTAGATAAAAAAGTTCGTCAAGACAAACTTTAAGTTGGCTTGAGAAAGCCTGACCAGAAAGTCTGAAAAAGTTTGAAAAGTTTGAAAAGTTTGAAAAGTTTGAAAAGATTGAAAAGTTTAAGTTTAAAAAGTTTTAAGTTTGATGGTTTTCAATCTGAGATAGATAGATAGATAGATAGATAGATAGATAGATAGATAGATAGATAGATAGACAGATAGACAGATAGATAGATAGATAGACACAGTCAGAAGATAGATAGCTAGATAGATAGATAGATAGATAGATAGATAGATAGACAGATAGAGAGATAGATAGATAGATAGATAGATAGATAGATAGATAGATATATAGATAGATAGATAGTTTGAAAATGTGAAAAGTTTAAAAAGTTTAAAAAGATTTAAGTTTAAGAAGTATAAAAATGACAGTGATTAACATATTGTTAGCATTACAAGCAAGTGACTATCATGTGACAAGCATGTACTTAGCATGATTAGCAAGGTATCTAGCATGTCGCTAGCATAATTAGCAAGTGACTAGCCATGTCGTTAGCATGATTAGCAAGTTACTAGCATGTCGCTAGCATGATTAGCAAGTTACTAGCATGTCGCTAGCATGATTAGCAAGTTACTAGCATGTCGCTAGCATGATGTTAACATGATTAGCATGTTTCTAGCATGCGACTAGCATGTTGCTAACATGATTTTAACATGATTAGCATGCGACTAGCATGTTGCTAGCATGATTTTAGCATGATTAGCAAGTTGCTAGCATGATTTTAGCATGATTAGCATGCGACTAGCATGATGCTAGCATGATTTTAGCATGATTAGCATGTTGCTAGCATGATTTTAGCATGATTAGCAGGCGACTAGCATGTTGCTAGCATGATTTTAGCATGATTAGCATGTTGCTAGCATGATTTTAGCATGATTAGCATGCGACTAGCATGTTGTTAACATGATTTTTAGCATGATTAGCATGTTGCTAGCATGTCTCTAGCATGATTAGCATGTGACTAGCAAATTGCTAGCATGATTTTAGCATGATTAGCATGTTGCTAGCATGATTTTAGCATGATTAGCATGCGACTAGCATGTTGCTAGCATGATTTTAGCATGATTAGCATGTTGCTAGCATGATTTTAGCATGATTAGCATGTTGCTAGCATGATTTTAGCATGATTAGCAGGCGACTAGCATGTTGCTAGCATGATTTTAGCACGATTAGCATGTTGCTAGCATGATTTTAGCATGATTAGCATGTTGCTAGCATGTTGCTAGCATGATTTTAGCATGATTAGCATGTTGCTAGCATGATTTTAGCATGATTAGCAGGCGACTAGCATGTTGCTAGCATGATTTTAGCATGATTAGCATGTTGCTAGCATGATTTTAGCATGATTAACATGCGACTAGCATGTTGTTAACATGATTTTTAGCATGATTAGCATGTTGCTAGCATGTCTCTAGCATGATTAGCATGCGACTAGCAAGTTGCTAGCATGATTTTAGCATGATTAGCATGTTGCTAGCCTGATTTTAGCATGATTAGCATGTTGCTAGCATGTCGCTAGCATGATTTTAGCATGATTAGCAAGTTGCTAGCATGATTTTAGCATGATTAGCATGCGACTAGCATGATGCTAGCATGATTTTAGCATGATTAGCATGTTGCTAGCATGATTTTAGCATGATTAGCAGGCGACTAGCATGTTGCTAGCATGATTTTAGCATGATTAGCATGTTGCTAGCATGATTTTAGCATGATTAGCATGCGACTAGCATGTTGTTAACATGATTTTTAGCATGATTAGCATGTTGCTAGCATGTCTCTAGCATGATTAGCATGCGACTAGCAAATTGCTAGCATGATTTTAGCATGATTAGCATGTTGCTAGCATGATTTTAGCATGATTAGCATGCGACTAGCATGTTGCTAGCATGATTTTAGCATGATTAGCATGTTGCTAGCATGATTTTAGCATGATTAGCATGTTGCTAGCATGATTTTAGCATGATTAGCAGGCGACTAGCATGTTGCCAGCATGATTTTAGCATGATTAGCATGTTGCTAGCATGATTTTAGCATGATTAGCATGTTGCTAGCATGTTGCTAGCATGATTTTAGCATGATTAGCATGTTGCTAGCATGATTTTAGCATGATTAGCATGCGACTAGCATGTTGCTAGCATGATTTTAGCATGATTAGCATGTTGCTAGCATGATTTTAGCATGATTAGCATGCGACTAGCATGTTGTTAACATGATTTTTAGCATGATTAGCATGTTGCTAGCATGTCTCTAGCATGATTAGCATGCGACTAGCAAGTTGCTAGCATGATTTTGGCATGATTAGCATGTTGCTAGCATGATTTTAGCATGATTAGCAAGTTGCTAGCATGATTTTAGCATGATTAGCATGCAACTAGCATGATGCTAGCATGATTTTAGCATGATTAGCATGTTGCTAGCATGATTTTAGCATGATTAGCAGGCGACTAGCATGTTGCTAGCATGATTTTAGCATGATTAGCATGTTGCTAGCATGATTTTAGCATGATTAGCATGTTGCTAGCATGTTGCTAGCATGATTTTAGCATGATTAGCATGTTGCTAGCATGATTTTAGCATGATTAACATGTTGCTAGCATGATTTTAGCATGATTAGCATGCGACTAGCATGTTGCTAGCATGATTTTTAGCATGACTAGCATGTTGTTAGGATAGATAGATAAGTTTGAATAGATAGATAGATAGATAGATAGATAGATAGATAGATAGATAGATAGATAGATAGATAGATAGATAGATGAGTTTGAATATAGATAGATAGATAGATGAGTTTGAATATAGATAGATAGATGAGTTTGAATATAGATAGATAGATAGATAGATAGATAGATAGATAGATAGATGAGTTTGATAGATAGATAGATAGATAGATAGATAGATAGATAGATAGATAGATAGATAGATAGATAGATAGATAGAGTCAGAAGAAAGATAGAGTTAGATGATGATAGATAGATAGATAGATAGATAGATAGATAGATAGATAGATAGATAGATAGATAGATAGATAGATAAATAGATAGATTAGTTTTAATATAGATAGATGAGTTTGATGATAGATAGATAGATAGATAGATAGATTAGTTTTAATATAGATAGATAAGTTTGATAGATAGATAGATAGATAGATAGATAGATAGATAGATAGATAGATAGATAGATAGATAGATAGATAGATAGATAGATTAGTTTTAATATAGATAGATAGATGAGTTTGAATATAGATAGATAGATAGATGAGTTTGATTATAGATAGATGAGTTTGATTATAGATAGATAGATAGATAGATTAGTTTTAATATAGATAGATGAGTTTGATAGATAGATAGATATATAGATAGATAGATAGATAGAGTTTGAATATAGATAGATAGATGAGTTTGAATGAGTTTGAATGGGTTAGTAATAGTACATAGGTTAGTCTGATTGAGTCTAATGGGCTTCAGTGTGTTTAGATTTGAATTTTTGACAGTTGGAGTTCACGGAATGTTCAGATGAGCAGAGGCTTTTCAATGCAAGTCTATGGGATTTTTATGATTTTTAATCTTCAGTTTTATGAAAAGTATAAGTCCGATCAGTCTAAAAAGATATAGCAACTAACTTCAGATCAGTCTGAAGAGCTGGGCTGAGTTTGGAGTTTGTAGAGTTAAAGCTCTAGGAGGAGTAGCAGTCAACAGTTTAGTCTCAGAAGAATAATAATAATAAGAAGTTTAAATACAATATCAGTAAGTTGGCTCTCTCAAGCCAACTTAATTACATACATTACAAAATATACATAAAGATATGGTCACAATATATGAAAAGTGGTAATTCTTTATACATTATGAATATAGTAACAGAATATATTATTCAGTATATTTTCAATACACAATAATTAAATATTAATTGTTAATTTATAAGAAAATACATTTACTTTGCATAGAGTTTTACCTGCTGAATTTGCCAAAAACATTAGCAGTATACTAACAGTATGCACAACACTTCATTCTTAATGACCAAGTTAAGTTTAAGTTTCTAAGATGATAACTGGACACCACTCTATGAATTAACAATGTGCTCAGGTCATGCAAAACATTTATTGTTTCATGTGTTCTATTTCACATACTGTTGAAAAAAAAATCCATTATTCATTAAATGAAGTTCCAAACATAGTGATTTTATGCAAGCTTTGCATTTTTAAGCACAACATGACAAAATATCGGATTATTTCTACATTAAGTTCCATATTACGACCCCAGTACACCATATTAACTTCAGTAACCTAAGAAAAATAGTCCACTGAGAAAGAACATTGCTCGCTTCATCTTAAAAGAAAACCTTTGCTCGACAAAGTAATCAAACTACTGTTTCAACCACCGGTACTGCTGCTTCATCAAGCCTAACCCAAAGAAAAACCAACCGCGCTCCTCTGGATCACTTGATCACTCCCCTTTATCTTCATGGTTTTCACCTTCTGTCTTTAATTTTTTCTCTAAACATTAAATATCCTTTTTTCCCACTGTAACACTGAGTTATTACAACACCTCTGGGAGAGCTCTCTGCACGCTTTAATATAAACACTTTCACAGCTGGAAAGAAGAGAAAGAGGTCAAAGGAAAAAAACTTGGATGAAAAGATAGCATCCACAGGAGAACGCTGATCCACCCCCTTCCTGAAGCAGAAGGAGAGTCAGGGTGAAACGGTTGAAGCCGGGTCCGGTGGGAGACCCGTGGTGAGAACGGCAGTAAATGCAACATGAGGTTCCCGTGGTGGAGGCCCAGCAGAGCTAATGGACCAAACAGGCTGGCAAGAATCGCAGCGGTGGTCCCGACAAGACTCGTCCCTTTTGAGGGAACCCAACACGGGCGTTCTTCCCGAGCTTAGCTTTCACTTTCCCTGTAGACCCCTCAATAATTTCCAACAAAAGACCTCTCTTGAGGTATTATAAAAGCAAGAAAGCTCATTCCCAGATTACAAATGCGGTTAAGGATGACTGAATATGACGTGTTCCAGTGAGATTGAATTATTTCTTTCCTACTGCTGCTTTCCCTGTGAAACTAATCGTTAAAGGGGTAAGTGAATCTCTGACTGCTTACCAGGTTGCTTGTTTGAAGAGCTGGGTCAAACGGCGAAACGTTCTAAAGCATAAACTTTGTATTACAAAGAACGCGACTGACCTTGCTTTCAAAGCCGAGGACAGATGTGTGAAGAAAATTTGGCTTAAAAGCGAGACCGGATGAATTGAGAGACCTTGACTATGATCTTTGGAAATGTGGAGACCTCCAACTCAGAACGTCATATGAGAATGAAGTCATGGCGCCCTGTCAGGAGAATTAAGCCACTTAGACGACCACAAGAGTTGGTTTGATTTACTGGTACTGATCCTGCTACACTGATTTAAGCGACATCTTTAAGATGAGTCTTTGTATTGAAGACAGAACTACTTTAGATGGTTTTAAAATCAATCGCAGTGGATGCTGTTGAATGCAGTTCAAATAATAACTTTTTATGAACACTTTTCTGAATCCCACACAAATAGATCATTTCTAATGGGAGCCGCATATGGATCAACCAAGACAAGATGTCTTCTCCAGCCCAGCACTGTAATTCAACCATTAATTATTCTCAACAATCCGGCTTGGGGCATTTGGACACTCCACATGGAGTCGGGCTTGGATGTCCAGTCTCAACAAAAACGGGGCTGTGTGGTGTAAGAAATTAGGCCCAAAGGAAATGGCTTCACTCAGCACCTGGCCACCACAGGCGCACGACCCACGCAGTGCTGGCCGATCAAAGCACAGCCGTCACTGGAGACCTAATGAAAATAAATCAATGACGCCCTCAATGAATGGGTGAGGGGGAAGTGTGGAGGTGTTTGGTTAGAGCTGAATTTAGCGGGGCTGGGTGGAGTTGGTGAAGGGCGAAATCACAAGAGAATCTTTTTCCCTGCAGTTTGGTGCTTCTGTGACGTGTTGTGGAAGGCGATAGCATGCAGGAATGTGCCACAGAGCCTTGCGGTCAGGGCTCAAGGGTGCGGGAGTGTGGCCCTAGGGACGCGAATACTCAGACAGCCAGACGAAGAGTCAAGGTTGGGTTTCTGACCCAGACATGATGGGGGACACGATGGAGATGTCCAGAGAAACAGAATTTTACTTACATCATTTTCTTATAATTTTGTAAATTCAATAATACAATAATGCCTTTGACCATGAAGTTGCAAAATAATTAATAAAATTACATATACACACACATATATATATATATATATATATATATACATATATACATACATATATATATATATATATATATATATATATATATACTGTATATATATATATATATATATATATATATATATATATATATATATATATATATATATATAATTTCTAAATATTATGCTTAATGTTATTATGTTAATGTTTCAACATGTTAAAATTAAAAGAATATACATATATATATATATATATATATATATATATATATATATATATATATATACATATATACATTAGTGTTTCAACAGATTATATATATATGCAAAGTTACAAACTTTACACCATTTTAAAGCTTACAATAATAATAAAACCTTTCTGCTTTTAAACCCTGTAGAATGTCTTGCCCCATAGAGTTTCTGTAAATGTGATTTTTGTTTGTCGTTGCAAACTCAGGGATGAATGGAAATGTTTTTCTGTAACAGATGCTGTCCATAGAGCTTAACTTGTTATGAACATAGAGCATTCATTTCTTATAATTTATTAAACAATAGTTTTGGGGGGAAATATGATGATATTTTAGTTAAAGAAACTGTTGAAAAGTTTATAAAAAAAATCATTAAAGGATTTCATTATGTTAGATGTGTTCATTTAAGTGTCAAAACATCGGAGAAAGATGTGAAACAAAAATGTTTGATGATGCAATTATTTTAATTACTTTCAGAGCAGCAATTTACAGCCAAGTAAGTGTCTAGCATATTTTTTCCTGCCAACAACACTGTTTACAAAGTACATAACAGCCATATTCAAATGAAGTGAAGTCTCAAAGACAGTCTGTGATTAGTGGGCCATGTTCAGTTCACATCAGATTTATGATTGTATACGCTCTGTATTGTGAGATAAAGACATTAAGAATTAATCATTCACAGATGTGTGCCTCATAATTTGCAGAGAAACACTGAAATATTATTCATCAGATGCAGAGGTATGATTTGCTCTGTATTAAAATCTCATTTTCTGTCTTCTGACTCTTCTATTCCAATGCAGTCAGCCACCAAATCAGGAATTCTCATTATAACACTATTTAATGAATGTTTCAATTAAAAATAATTCAAATAGCATTAGTATTGGTAAACTAGTACTGATAGTATTAGTAAAAAAATACATATATTTTTAAGCATATTTTAAAAATGTAATTTATTCCTTTATGAACCTTCAGAAATCTTTCTAATGTGCTGATTTGCTGATTAAGAAACATTTATCAATGCTGAAAACAGTTGAATAAACTGCTGAATATTTCTGTGAAAACAGTGATACGGGTTTTCAAGATTCCTTGACGAACAGAAAATTAAAAACAAAAGTGTTCAATTGAAACTGAAATTTTCTAAAATGATAAAATCATCATTGATCAATTTACCATCACAAGATCAATGTCACAAATTTGATTTAAGACCTAAGTGCAGTAGCACAGATAAATACTTCATGACACATCATAGTGTTTCTTTGCTTCACATTATTGAATTTCCTACACAGTATGATCTTAAAAATAAGTTGTTGTTCTTTCACAGTGATGCCATAGATCCGTTTTTAGTTCCCTAAAATACCTTTCAGTTCTTAATGTAAAGAACATATATAAAAATCAAAATATTAAGAGGTTCCATAAACTCTTAAACATAAAGGTTTCAAAATAGTGATTTTTTTTTTCAGTGATGTAAAACCATTTATGGTTCCTCAAAAAACCTTTCAGTTGACGACTTTAAAAGAACCATTGTTTTTAGTATATGATAAGGTTTTTCATGGATAGTATTTCTGTACTGTGGTGTTGTAATCACTGTATTTCATTTATATTCATATATATTTAAATTCAGTTACATAAGCCAGAAAACAGCAGCAATCAAAAACAAAATGTGTTTAATATGATATAAACCTCCAACCTTACACACACACACACACACACACACACAGCAGCAGCTTAAAAAAAAAAAAAAAAAAAAATTATATATATATATATATATATATATATATATATATATATATATATATATATATATATATATATATATACATATATACATATATATATATATATACACACACAAAACCAGACCTTCCTAGCAACCACTGCAAAGCCAAAATGAAAACCCCCCAAAACAAATATGCCCATATAAATATTAATCCCCTGTTAAATATTAATTTTGTAGTGAAATTAGCATTTTTCTTTGATCATATTTGTTTGGCTTTTCTTTCTGGTATCTGAGCCTCTTGCCTTGTGCTGCTAAAGGTAATGAAAAATGTATATGGCGTGTCTCCTTGCAGCAGCCTGGCCCACTGCCCTTCTTTCCTGGAGGATGACAGGGCTACGGCACAGACCTGGACCTCGCCGCTGCTTCACCAGCACCGCTGACACAATGCTAGGGTGGCAGACTCAGCGATTTCTCCTTAAGCCCTGCGTGTGTCTGTGGTGGGTTGGCGAATGCACTTATATGTGCAGTGAGTGGTGCGGTATAGAGCTGTCTCTGCAAGCTTTCCTGTCCTGTCAGGATTAACTGGAGATCTGCTCAGCGCTGAGCTGTTACGATTGAGACCCAGAAAACTGGAGTAATTTCTCCCTCTGGACTCACGTTCTGTGCCACAAACCTGTCAAACCAGCAAAACCTATTCTCCAGTCATCTGACCATAAAAATGAACAAACCAGCGACTAGGGAATGCTTATTTTGTTCTGGATAATGTGCATGTCTGTCAGTCAGTGGAAATTTTTCCTCTCTCTTTGTTTTTCCTGTGTCAACTCAGATGGCCAATCGAAACGAAGACTTTACTGATTATTTAAACCAGTTTAACTGCCACATTGCTACTCTTTTGAAAAATCAGTCAGCCATTATAAAACCTAAAGTAATTTCAATAGCTCAGTGATGAACAGAAAAGAGCAGAAACAATGATGGAAGTTCAGCTACGGAGACAGTTACAATTCTGCTGTAAAACACCTCTAAATGACAAGAACTGTCATGTTTAATTTAATTCAGTTCAGTGTTGGTTCAATTCAGATAGGGCTGCACGACAAATCATATTTTAATAGTGATCACGATTTCTGATTCTCTTAATTTATTAAGGACAATCATCTGCGGTATCTGCCTGGTGGTTATTTATGCTAAAAAATAGTTTTAATTAGCCAGTTTTATTATCTTGTATGTATACAAGCCCCCTCAAGCTTTTATGGTTGTGGTTGCCAGATGTCAAGATTTTAAATCTTTTTAAGAGCTTTTTCTTTTTTCAACCTAGCAGACATGGTGCATATGCACTCTCTACATTACAGAAAAAGAACAGATAGGCTGAAAACACTGACACGAAGTCCAGCTATATTGATATTCTGGTCAAATTATTTTAAATGTAATACAGCCTGTTTTATTTTACAAGGCTTCTGCTCTGTACACACACAAAATGATTCACTCCTGTATTTAAAAGTTGTTTGCACTCCGGAAACTTTACAGCATGTACGTGACCAATGTTGTCGCTGATAAGTGTATTATAAGACTGAGATAGTTTGCATATGCTGCACTAACCAGGCCCAGCAATTTGTGACAACTTGTTGCATACACCAACTTCATTACATTCTTCCTCACATTCGCTACGCGGCCCTCCTCCTTCTGGACAACATTAAGACTGTGAGTGACAGGCCCGCTTCTCTGTGCTGTAAACCTCAATCACTCTAAGAGTGTTCAAAGACAAAAGCTCTCGCTCAGAGAGAGAGCGAGGTGTTTGAATTTGATTTCCTTTGCCACCCCTGAACCCACACTAAAGCTGCACTAGCATTCATCTCTCAGTCAGAGAGGATTACGATGCCCCGCTGCTGTGCTCTCCTCCCAACATAAATTGGATATTTAGCGTTTAACGTCAAGGTTAAACGACCTCGTCTTCCGAGACGTGCTGTCTCAGAAGTGGGATACCTCATTGATTTGAGCCCTTTTACTGCATTTCTAAGAACACTTTATCTGTGCACGTTTAGCATCAGATATGATCCATGAGCTCCATTTTAAAGATGTGGAAATCTGTAAAGTCTGCGCTGCTGAAACGATTGACTGCTGATAAGGAGATCACATTTAAAACTGCTCGAGGAAAGAAGCATGCCTGATACATCGACAAGCAAGAATTATCAGGAAGAAATAAAAAGAAAAACACTTTCTTTTTGTAATCTAATCCTGTAATTTGGTATGGTGACCAATTAGTCTGTTCATGTTTAAATCACTTCTGTACTTGTGATCTTCAATTCAGTCAAGTTTCAGTGGCCAAGTCTTTCTTAGAATAATTTTCTTATTAATACATTTATATTACATAAAAAAATTTTCCCTCATGTACTGACTGAATTCATATAATATGTGGGCCGTTCTCATAAATTGTCACACAGTTGATTTAAAAAAATAATAATTGTACATTTTTAATACTATTTTATCAAACAAAATATTGTAGCATTGAGCGTGACTGCATTTATAGGCAAATATTATTTCCTACAACACACTATTTATGAGATGACAACAACTAAACTATTCCATAATTTCCCCTTAAAATCATTTTGATTTTTCGCCATAACATAAAAAATAACAATGAGATACCTATAAAAAATGTAAGAGAACTGTTATAATAAAATATTAGCTTTTTACTCAATATATATTAATTTAAAATGTAGCAATGATAAATGGGGAAATGTTCATTAGCTAATAAATTGTATTTTTTACATTTAAATATTTAGATTTTTAAATACCGATATTGATACCGATACCGATAATCATTTCACGTTACACAACCATAACTCATAAAAAAATATATTTTTACAAATATATACTACATTATTATGAATATATTAATAAATAAATAAATAAAGAAAGAAAGAAATATCACCACAAAACTATTATCACAAAGCACTCTTCGTGATCGAATTCTCTTGAAATTACTGATAACCTAAATCTTAAAACAAGTGGAAACAATTCAATATCCAATTTATCAAATAATGTGATGGAGTTGAGTATCAGTAGTAAATCAGAGGACACATGCTTTCTGAGTATGGCCCATATTTTCCATCTTGAATGACTCTCTCTGCAGTTAAAGAACAAATACCTATTTTTTTCTTCGGACTTAGGCTTCATCAGATATTATCTAGGGTGGCAATATGTGCCATTTATCTGGGACACGTCCTGGCCATGATTTTTATATATCCTAAAACATCCAAGGTTGCATGACCAATAACATGCAGGTATTGTACATAATCGACCAATCATGGTGCATCGATCGTGAAAAGGTGAGAATGATCAAAGAGATGCAAATACGAGCACATGTTTGTTCATTCGTTCAACTTGAAGCTTTGCACCGATCGTTGTATGACACCAAAGTACCTGCTCTCTAGCTCTCGTGAAATAATGCAATACAACGATCAATCTGCGCAGTGCAAACAGCCAAAACCTGGATATTTTAGCCAATGTAGAAATCCTGGCAAGGGTGCGTCCTGTAAAAATGGCCCATATGGTAACCCTATCTGTTAGATATGCAAGAAAATGATTTATGTGCACATAACAAAAAAATGATTTAATTGGTCATAATGTTGATGCATGCAGGGACAAGGACAGTTTTACAGAAATTGACCTAATGTCCAGCTATTAAAACAGATGTAGAGTGTGTGAAGGTGTGTTCATGGACTGTGTGTGTGTAGAGGAAACCAGACCCGCTCTTTAAAGAACACTATAAACGCTGGTTGTTGTTCCTCTGGCACACACTGATATTTCATTCTGACATTCAAACTCTAAAAGTATTTTTTTCTGTGCATAAAAAATGGAATAATTTCGAATGCTGAATAAAAGCACAAAGAATGCATCTCAAAACTCCCTAGATGGTGTTTAATCACGACTTCAAAGTGTAATTGACCTTTTCATCTCCCCCTGTAGAGCAGGAATAATAACGAGGGAAGACAGGTCTGAAGACTAATTGGTTTTCTTTAAAGTCCGGGTTTGTCCTTGCTTAGAGCAGCTCTGTACAGCTGTGGATCATTATTGCAGTGCAGGGTTCGACTCTAGTATTTAAAACACAGCGTTGCTCTACAGGCAGGATGGCTACCCTTCTTCGTCCACCGTCAAAATGTGTAAAGCAGGCATTATTACTTTTTTTTTTTTCAAGCTAATGACGTAGATCTTGACATAACGAAAGTTTTTTTTTCAAGATCGCACTAATGATCTCTAGAGCTTGACATTTAAGGTTTTCACAAGACGTTGAAGTAACAAAAGCACAATGTGTTGTTTCAAACTGTAATAAAATTATATTACATTTTTATTACATTATTATATTTTTAAAGGGTACGTAACATATAGTTTCACCTAATCTTGTGTTAATCTTGAGTACCTATAGAGTAGTACTGCATCCTTCATTTCCAAAAAGTCTTTAATCTTATCATATTTATGAAAGAAAAATACAGCTTTCCGATTCTCTCCGGAAAAAGCAGAGCTCCTGGATGCGTGCCTTGGGCGGAGCTATAATGCTGATGTTTCGTGTTGTTTACATTAACATATGTTCACTTATGTGCTGATTTCCAACAAAAGACAGAAATCTGATGCAGTTATACTTACATGAATGGGGTCTTTTATCACTGGGATCGCTCAATGCTTTAAAAGCATACGATGTGCAAATCCCTCATCGACATAGGCCTTGTTTATAAAACATTCGTCACTCAAATGAAGAGAACACACACACGCACTTTCCACACTCCGTTGCTCCCCCGAAAAAAAAAAAAAAAAACTGCATCCACTGTTCATGTAATGTTGGGTTCTTTGGGAAGCTGAACATGGTAAACTTTTCCATACATCCAAAAACACACGAAAATTATTTGGAGACATTCTCTAACAAATCCTATGCAGTGCAGACGACGATTTCCCGATGAAGTGCGTTGATGTGAGCTCACTGAGCTGTCTCACTCATAGACAGTAAAAGAAATGGACACAGCGACCCCATTGGAACTCAATTGAGACAAATGAAGCCCAGTTTTAGTGTTTTTTAGCACTTCCGTTTCTGACGCGCAGACTCAAACGAAGCTTGATGACGTCAGCAACCTGTCTGACAGATGTAAATCTTCTAGTAGCTGTGTGTGCAAACTGCCATCGTTAATCTTGCAGAGACGGCGAGCTTGAGCGGGGAGTTCTTTGTCGTGAGTGAGCAGGAGTAAGTATTCTGATTAATTATTTTGTATAGTATTTTAAAATGTAACGCCAGTACGCCATATTAAGTTAATTGCCTGCGAGCTTCTCCTCCTGTCTGTACGGTAATGCGACAGAGAGCCGAGTGGTTATGACGCAATCGTTAGCCTATTTTTTACAAAAACTGTTTATACGGGGCCATAATGTAACATAGAAGGTAATGGAGCCCTTTATACATTGTCGCGTATCTTTAGAAATAAATAATGGACAAACGGAGTCTTTAAACGCCTCAGATGTAAAGTTATTCGCTGTCAAAGTGACACCAAAATGAATGGGAGTCAATGGGAATGCTAACGCAAGTGAAGTTCTGCTAAAAGATGGCAGCCCCCACCCGACTTCAACTTCCGGTCGAGTTCCTTGCCCCTTGGTCTCACTCTCCTCCGGTTGACGTGTGCACATGCAGGCGCGCTTTTCCGAGAGAAATGCACATATAAGTAGTTCCACCATCGTCTACGTCATTAGATCCACGATCGAAAAAACCCAGCCGAAACTTGTACCAACCCGGAAATTAGATGAAACACCGTTGTAACCCCCCCCCCCCCAATAAAATGAATTCAGCCTATGTGAGCATAAGATAAATCTTTCCAGCACAAACTTTTGAACATTAATATTAACATATTCCCATGTAATTTTAATTGTAGTCATTTTTTTTTACCTCACATATAAAATAAAATGTATTTATATTTGTTATTTTTACATTTTGTTAAAAAGTGGCTAGAAATAACTGTATGACGGAGTTGGGCCATTTTCATAATATGGTGACGGCGTCCATATCTCTAACCTGAAATATAACATAGACCCAAACATAATGCTTGTTTACAAAATTGTTTAGGAGACAGAAAGGACATACTTCACTTTTAAGCACTATTACTCATACATAAAAGCCTGAACCAATTCCAGTCAAATCAAAGTGTATGATGAACTCTTTAGAAGTAACTGTGCTATGATTGGTTCAGATAAGACTCAAGCTCATGTGCTTCTGGACTGAGTTTTGCTGCTAATCCGGAGTCATTTCTGCGCCGGGTCCTTTTTTATTCCATAATCCTCCAACATTACATCAGTTTAAACCTTCTCTCAGTGACGCACACTACACACACCCACACAAACAGAAATAGAAAACCTTTGGAGGAAAATGTAGCAGCTGAACCAGTTTCTATATCAGCAAGATTGTCCTTCACAGAGGTTCCCCATCACCTCCGCTCTTTAATGTCTCTTTACATTCAGTTCATCTCTACATCACCCCGAGGCAGCCACGAGCAGGAGGGAGTGTTTATCTCCAGAGCTTTGCGTCCGTCTGTGAAACATGATGGACGTAAATGACTTCCACTGATGACCACCCGCCCCCTTTTGTTTGTGGGACGGGCTTCTGGGGATTTCAGTTCCGCTCACCTGAACACCTGCACAGACGGCGTGTGTGAGGGCATCGTCCCTTCACACCCTTCCAGAATTCACAATCAGAACTGTGAGTTCTTCTTTGTCCTCTTGAAGTGATAGAAGACCCAGTAAGTTTTTTGAGGAGAAGACAGATAGTTTTTCTTTCTGGCCTGGGCCTCTGTCTTCACTCATCCTTCTCTCTTCAATCTTCCCTCCATTGTGGTGTGCATGACACCAATACAAACATTCTTGTCAAATGGTGCTTCAGCTCAGCGGTTCACTATTGGTTTTGCTTACGAAACCAATCTTACAATGGACATAAAGTGACCCAACATTATTGAAATTGTTTGTTGTAGAAGAGTAAACAAAAATGTTAAAGAGATCACTCCAAAATGAAAATGATTCTAAATCTGCATGAGGTTCTTTTTTGGAACACAAAAGGAGATGCTCTGAAACATGTTCATGCTGCTCAGTTCCATCAAATAAAAGTGGATGGGGAACTGGTGTTATTGTTAATTAAATGTACTTTTTTATAATTTAAATAATGCTGAAACCAAATATTCGATGAAAAAGTTAATGTATAAGAAAATTACAAATATTGCCTTGACAAATACTGAAATAAGTTTCTGTAAAGGTACTAAAATTACTACAACTTAAATGCAAATGGTAACACTTTATTTCAAGGACCACTTGTCACTGTTAATTAGTTGCTTATTAGCATGCATATTACTAGAATACTGGCTATTTATTATTACTTTTTAGGCACATATTAATGCATTCAATGTTAATATTGAATGTGTTCCCTAATCTAAAGTATTACCATAAAAATATATCAAAGCTAAATAGAAATAATAATAATAATAATAATAATAATAATAATAGTTATATTACAATTAATACTAAAATTGACAAACGCATATATATGTGTGTGTGTGTGTATATATATATATATATATATATATATATATATAGTATTTATTAATATTTTAAATGCAAAGTTGGTCATTTAATGGTTACTGGCCATAACTTTAATCGCGACAGCAATAAAATAACATCTTTTGATGACATATTTATAGATTTAAACTGAAATTTAAATCTTTATCCTCTAAAAATTTATTTGATTGAAAGAAGTAGCCTGGACATTTTAATGTTAATATTTCCTTTTGTTTTTCATAGAAGGAAGTAAGTCATATG
The DNA here is from genome assembly GCF_003368295.1 of Carassius auratus. NCBI lineage: Eukaryota > Metazoa > Chordata > Actinopteri > Cypriniformes > Cyprinidae > Carassius > Carassius auratus. The sequence continues at coordinate 9,461,378 of NC_039253.1, forward strand.
TGTTTCAAAAAACAAAAGGATGCATTCAGCATAGTTTTTCCAAATCAAAACAGACCTGCGACCCATTTTCAGGTTGCAACTCACCAGTAGAGCAGCTCTGCTTTAGATCACAGGAGACGAACGTCAAAACACTTGATATAAAAAGCGACTCTCTTGAGCCTGTAATGCATTATTAACTCAACTTCCTGCTCACGGGGGAGTTTGTTGCATTGGGGAAAAGAGAAAAGATGAGGGTAAAGGTCACTGTGTATCGCTTTGCGTGTTTTGGCGAAAGACTTACCCCATCAAATTTGACCTCTTGACCCTGTTTGTTATAATAAACACTTAAGTCTTGCTCTGTGACTCTACTACGCAAACTACGCGGAACAATTACAGGAAGAAAAAAATAAAAACACAGAGCGAGTGCAATTACATCCACAAATTGGATTCTAAAGGGGGGAAATATGGGGCTGGCTAATGGACCATTTCTAGCAGCTGGAGAAAATGCACAGAGAGAGAATATAAGAGAGAGAGAGAAAGAAAGACAGAGAGAGAGAGAGCCATCAGAGTTCTGCTGAACAAGAGAAAGAATTCAGACATGAGGCAGAACAAAAGCTCATGCATGTTTCATCATTTCACATTAGCAATTAGTGAGATTACAGCGCTGCAGCTCGGGCCGCCGGCCCATTAGTAGACCCGGTCTGTGGTGGACAAGGCCACAGAGTCGCACAGAAAAACATCGCTTTAAAAAGAGAGAGCAAATGCAGCTGCGACCACAAGGATTACGTTTTAGCCTGGTTCCAGGTGTCAATGAGCCGCTAAATGACTGAAGCATTTACAGATATAGAAATCATGCATGACATATATATTTTATAAATCTAGTTTATGAGCCTGTCAACTATTTATTAGGACTAGAGGGGTAATTTGGTTTCTTCTTTCATTCTTTCTTTCTTTGATGTTTTTTTCATCTGATTTAAAAATAATAATAATATATTGAGAAAATACAATACATAAGTAAAAATAAAAAGTATATATTTGTATAATAAATATTAAATAATATAACAATGTTGTGTTTACTATACATAAAATATGTATTAAATATTGAAATCATTTTATTTGGGGTAGGACACAAATTTATTATAAATTATCAAAATATATCTTCATTATTCATCATAACCTATATGCCAGCTGAGCTGAATAATTCAATCTGAATTCACTGTTAACTGCTACATTACACAATTAGAAATATGAAAACATATACCTGTCTATAATTCATATGTAATTCAGATCTATTTCTTTGACTGGGAATATGTTATTTAATTTAGTTTTAATTTAGTACATAATTAAACACAGTAATATAAATTGGGTCATTATTAGATTGTTGTCTTATTGGATCTCATTCTGTCTATTGCTGTAAAGCACCATTGTATGTAGATTTAATGCAGATTTACATTATACATAATACATTAGATTATAGATTATACATTTAATAAGCAAAAAACACAAACCAAATTAGAGCATCTCCATTACCGTCCACCATCCCACAGTGTTTCCTCCAGTGTTTGTGTACTGAGGACGTCGCTACAAAAGAACCAAAATGTCACTATGCAGATTACTTGCTTTACTCACACGAGTAGACCAGCAGTTTTGGTAAAGAAAACCTAATTATCACAAAATTGGTTTTAGTCCTTTATGTTACAGAGACTGATAAACTTCCATCAGTGTGTGGTTCTCAGAGGTGACTTTGGTTAATTAAAGCTCTTAAGATGTGTGGACAGGCCTGCGGTTTGGCTTTAAGGGACACAAAATCTTCCCCCTGTCCTGTCCGAGCCACCCGCAGCCTACAATGGTGACCCAGTGGTATGATATAATTACGTGTCCTGTGACTTTGATAGCATGGCCAGCTTGCCCTTTTCAAAAAACATAACATAATACTCTCCAAATATAATCAGATGGAAAAGGTAATTGGATTATTGCAAAAGAGGAACAGGCAATTACGGCATCTCTGGAGGACATTTCAAGTTTTTCGCCCCAGCCTGTGCTTTGTGATTGAGGGTCGTGATCTTCAGCGTGTCGTGTTTACGGAGCGTTCACCGCCTCCCATGGGCACACAAAGGACACTTTATATGCATGTTTTTTTTTTGCACGTGTGCTTTTCAGTTGTCCTTTCCTGAGATATTTTTGTATTACACAGAACCATTAACGTGTCACGTAAAAAGAGCTATTCTTCTTAACAAACCGCGAAACCGATATCGGGTTTTGGGGTATTTCCCTGTGGATGCTCATAAATGCTCTTCGTGCATCTCTAAACTGAGCTCATTAACCAGTAAGCCGACGAGAAACCTCCGTGCCTGGAGTTGTGCTCCCTCCGAGAGCGTCCATTAGAATGGAAATCAGCTTATTTCCCGGCCCACTTATATCTGCAGTTTTTTGTGTATTACTGTGGTGACAGTTAGTAGGACTTTGACTTGGGCCTGATTGTTATGCAGATTTATTTTTTTATGCCACATTTGTGGAAATATCTAATCTAAACTTGTTTTTACAACGGCCCACCGCCATTATGCATTCATCTGCTGCTCAGCATATATGTCCCGCTTAAAACAATCAAAGAATAATCGGAAATTTCAAGCAGAAAGCCATGATTTCTTTAAGCGACTGTGAAACAGCGCACATATTGTAATGCTTTTATAGAAGATTTTATTTGGTGCACTTGGTGTACAATAAAATGGACCTGTGAAAGCGTAAAAAGGTTTATATGAGGCCGGTCATTAGACTGAATATGCTTCCAGGGTGGAAATGATTATTCAGACTGTTGGATGTGCTGTTTGTACTGAAAACTCAGTACAGGTTTTCTGCATATCTCTATTTAAAAGTCAGGCATTAGCAAACAGATGTCTTCTTATTAACTATATGAACTGCTATGGATCTATTTGGGTCAAACCTGCAGTTGGATGTCTAATTAAGAGCTTGCCTCGGGATCATTAACAATGATTAATTCCTCTACCTGCTGTACATTGATTGTATTGGTGAATGACAAATTAATTTACGTTACATCAGCTAACTATTTCCAATTGAAAACCTCAGAGAGAAAGGTGCAGAGCGGCACTAATAAATAAGCAAATTAAAGAAGAAAAGAGAATTGGGTAACACTATATAATATCTCTCATTAATAAGCCATTAACATAATGCTTGAGAGATTAGAAGTTCATTTACATTCAAATATGAATGCATTAAAAATGCAATTCAAGTTTCATAACATTTACATTTATGCATTTGCAGACGCTTTTATCCAGAGCAACTTACAGTGGATTTCTAACCATCTGAATTAGAGCTGTCAAATTGATTAATCATATCCAAACACACAAGAAATATGTAACAAATATTTATAGATATTTTACATTATTAAACATATTTCTTAAATATATACATGTATATGTGTATTTTATACACATAAATAGCACACATTTATTCATTATGTAAACACAGACTTTTATTTTGGATGTGATTAATCGTGATTAATCGATTTGATAGCACTAATCTGAATGAATTGAATGGTCTGTTGAGCATTATAATAAAAAACAGTTGGGTCCAAAAGTCTTAATTATGTATAAAAAAACTATGTGAAAAGTAAAATTAGAAAATGTAAATGAATTGTAAATTGCATCAATTTGTCTAAAACTGATGATCAAGTTTCATTAGTGACCTTAAAATGCAGGTCACTTCATAAGTGACCTTGAAATGCAGAAATTATATATTCTTAAATGTATAAAAATTTCATGAGTGACCTCGGAATGCAGAAATTATATATTCTTAATTTCTTTTTATGTTTTTACAATTCTAAAACCTAAGAAATAGTCCATACAGTATATGTATGTGTATTCATTTGTTTATAATATTCACATCGTCAATGCAGTGTCAGACTGTTGTTAATTAAACCATCTGTTTGATCCAAAGTTAAAGTTTGCATTCAAGCCTTTAAATAAAAACAAGCTAACAAAAAGCCGTCACACCTGCTTAGCAGTTTCTTTTTCAGTTTCTCAGTTTATGAATACTGGTACTTACTGAAAAGGATGCAGAGTGTGGCAAAAAAAAAAAAAGTTAAAAAAAAATAATAATCTTTGTCTTATAATATATGTGAACAGTTGTTGAAGTGTTAAAGTGTTTGCTTCCCCAATGAAAATGAAAGTTTTGTCATTAACTACTCAGGTGCTACTTATGATTTAAAACCCATATGCTGTAATTTTATACAGTGGAACACAAAGTAGAACAACATACTACAACATAATATTTATAGCTTATATGTATATGTATATATATATATATATATATATAAATAAATTGATAGCCTGAATGCACTGTAAGTCGCTATGGATAAAAGCGTCTGCCAAATGCATAAATTTAATTTTATATATATATATATATATATATATATATATATATATATATATAATGAAGGCTTTGTCTGAGGAAAAGACCAACATTTAAAATCAAAACTACTATAAACCATTACTATTAAGATTGTCTTCAGTAAAAATCTTCAAATTTTGAGTGAAAAATGTGAGTGAGTAAACAATTGGATGAACTATTGATTTATCATAATGAGTTTAAAGGAAGACATTAATAGAAGAAAAACTGTTCTCCTTGTCTTCCTACAGTTTTTAGACTCACCCAGGATCTTTATCAGATTTAGTTCCGACCCCAAACTCCTGTGTTGAGCTCTCTCAGCTCCTTCTCAACACTCTGTCCTTTCCTCTTCTCTCCCTCTCCGTTTCGTTTTTTCCCTCTCTCTTTCTCTCCTTCACTGTGCCTCTGCACAGATGGTCCTCATTAATAAAGCAAGCCAGACTTTCACCCTCTTTTGAATGTGTGTTTCTGAGAGGAAGAGAGAAAGAGAAGGAATCAATGAGCAGCAGATTGGCTCACTCCTGTTAATTATGCTAAAATATTGTTAAGCGCAGGAACTTAATGTGGCAAACAGGATGCGATGTAACTGCTTACTGCTGGGGCTTAAGCCCTGATGGAGAGGAGATGGAAACAGGACGGTGGAAATGTTTTGGAGTTTATGTTCTTTCAAGCATATCTTGTAAAGCATGAAAAAACAAGAACAATAAAAACTATGTTTATTTTCCAATTGCAAGAATCCACAGTGCAGTGCAACAAGAACTGGGATGGTTTGCTGCTGTAATGGAGGAGGGAATACAAATCAACTTCCAATTTATATTGAAGAGGAGATCTTATTTCATCTCTTCACCTTTCTAAATTAAAGTGTTGAGGTAATGTGTTACAAGTTATGCGTGTTACATAATCAAATAAGGATTTTTAAATAATAGTTTTACTTGTTTAATTTACTTCATAATATCCACGTCCACTCTGGAGGAAAAGATCTCTGTGAGAAAACTAAAAGTTATTTACCTTTTTATAGAAAGTTACAAAGCAAAATGAAAGTTAAGTAAGTTAAGTTTCCAAAAATATGAATCATTTAATACAAAAGTAATTTAACCTTCATTAAAATGTAACAATGTAACAAAATATTTTTCAATTAAAATTTCAATAATGTAACAACATAATTTACAGGGATAGTGCTCCCAAAAACGAATATTTGGTGTTTATCTGCTTACCCCCAGGGCATCCAAGATATAGGTGACTTTGTTTCTTCAGTAGAACAAAAACCAAGATGTTTAACTCAAACCATTGCAGCCTGTCAGTCATATAATAAAAGTGAATGAGAATCACGGCTTTGAGAGTAAAAAACAAAACAAAACAAAAAACATAGAAAACAAAACCAAATTAAACCCTGCGGCTCTTAACGAAACATTGATATGTTAAGACACAAAACGATCGGTCTGTGCAAGAACCGAACAGTATTTATATGGTTTTTTAACTCTGATTTGCACTGCAATGTCTGAACTTTCCTGAGTGCGTTCATGTTTTATTCAGCCTGCACATGACGTGTCTTCTTCTTTTTGCTTTATGTCAGATTACAAACGTACAAGTGCATTACCGCCACCTGTCTCTTAAATGGACCATTGACACCATCTACAATCTCAACTGGAAGTGTTGGTGGTCCATTTAAAAGATAGGTGGCAGTAATGCACTTATAAGTCGATCTGCCGTAAAGCAAGCAAGCAAGAAGAAAATTCCTCACTCGCAGAATGGATGCCTTGGGGGTAAGCAGATAAACATAAAATGTTCATTTTTGAGTGAACTATTCCTTTAAAGCTGTAGCCACTTAATCGCCATCTCTGTTTGAAACCTGCAATTACAATTGTTTACGGAATTATCTTTTTTACATCATCACGGCTCCTTTGCAGGGATGGATCTACTTATTTTACAAATTTACAGATACTGCGTCTTGGAAATATGTCCAAAATAAGATGCTAGGTAGGTAAAATGTCTGTCAGTTTTGTTCTGACCAACTGAAAAAAGTTTTACAATAAATCGGTTGTATTTAGTGTATTATCATTATCTGTAGATGTCAGTTTCTGTACAGTCTAATCTCTAATTATCATACCATTCAAATATCATCAAAATAAATGGTTCTTTTAACCATTTAGGACTGTTCCGAATACCATTTTTTGAGCTACAAAGCTTTGGTAGTAATCAACACCGAAGCTTCGGAGGGAGGGGGCTGAACATATTCTTCTATCTAACACTGTCTCTACACCGTAGGCGAGCGAGGCAGGGTACAACAAAATACAACAGAACCTATTATGCTGTCTATACTGGATGTGGCACACGAGGCTGACAAATTCCAGACAGTAAACCGCTGCTGCGTTCTATTTATGACGAACTGACACAAATTTCAAATGATTTTCAATGGCAGCTTTGTAACGTCCAGTGTAGACAGACTTTAGCTGTTGCAGCGCGTGGCGTCCATTGTAGACACAATGTAATAAAGGCAGGAATCTCTATGTGTCTGTCTGTTTGCATTTTTATTATGTCGAGAACTGATGAATATTCTATTCTACTGACTTCACACTTTTTTTTTTTTACACCAACAATATACTTTAGGCGTAGTACTAACCGAACTCTAACAGATTTTTTAAACTTGATGTGTTGTGTAGTAGGTCATTTTCAAATCACATCTTTGGCACATTGCCTTTGTCTTGTCCTCGCTCAATTTAAAGTGCTCACACACAGCTGAGGTCTTGGCATGTTTGTCTTCTCTTCCAGATGAACTGAATCATGACATTTACCAAAGTCCTTTTAGGCAAGTCGTGCCACTCGGCCGCCATCTTGGCAACTCCTCCGGGCAGCTATTTCAGACTAACAAGACCAGCTCCTATCTAAATAAATGGGCATAGAGTCAGAACTGCGCTTTCACTGGTCACCGGGACATAAAAACAGCATGTATAGAAACAGAAGTGGTTTTCCTTATATAGTTGTATTGAGCATCGAGGAAGTGGCATGTCTCTTATAAATTGTCTTTGCGTTTACTCAAGGGCGATTCATATTCAAGGGTGAATGAAAACCGTTGCCAGATGTTCGAAAAAAATACATTAAAAGTTTGAATCTCAAAATTTTATATCGAATGCCAACCCAACAAATGGATATTCAAATAATCAAATAATCGGCTCCAGCCCTACTTTTAACCACAAAAAGCAATTTTATATTACTTAGAATTTGTCCTAAAAAGACAAGTTTAATTATTCCAGCTGCTGTGAGAAGAGACTACAAAATAGCCTACTAGCCTGGAATACTTATTTATGAATACAGATGTTATGTAGTGACGCAATGATGAACTGCAGCAAACTCAGAAACCGAGCCAAACCACTTAAATTAGAAAACATTATTACAAGCTTACTTTTGTGAATCAGGCTAAGGTAAGGAGATACAGTAGTTTTGAACACTGAGTGGTTGAGCACTTGCTCAATAATTATTTACGGATCATTTTAACCAAAAATAAAAAGTTACAAAAGGCAGTTTTAACTTTCCATAAATAGTAACAATGTAACATAAACGCAGAGCCAGTTCTTCAGACATCTGGAGCCCCTGGGCAAAATTAATGTTGGAGGCCCATTAATAAAATACACATGAAACTAAATGTTTCCTAACCTTTTTATTTGTACAACAATTTAACATTTGCATATTTTACTTGTATGTCCATATATTTATTAAACTTTAGCTGTGGTAAACACTAAACTCTTGATTAACTTGATTTGATCATTTTCTGACAATTTATTTCAATATAATTACAAATTACTCATAAAGCCAAACTGACTAAAATGTTTTTTTTTTCTTTTGGCAGTAATTTGTTCAGCAATTTATTAACAGTAACACATCCACCCACTATTTGAGATCAGCATTACCTACTCTGTGAATTGAAACAAATAAAAATACAATATTACATTGGCAACAAATAATTACAGATTAACCTTTCCTGGACATCACTTCCATAAATGAATGAATGATAAAATGCTTTTATAATGTTTTCCTACTGTAGATGGGTATGGACATGATTTCCCCCTTCTCTAACCAATATATAGCCCACTATAGATATAGTTATGCATTGCAGTGAAATAGGCTACCTTAAAGTGCCCCTATTATGCCTTTTCGACAATTACCTTTCATGCAGTGTGTCATGTAGCTGAATGTGAACATAAACTATCTGCAAAGTTGTGACTGCCGATAGTGCGTGATAGGTAAAGTTAATTTCTGTAAAAAAAAAAAAAATAGTTTAAATAGTCGTCAGGAATTTAAATCTTATTCTGTTATGGGTCTACATCACGAAGTAAAACGTGCATAATGTCCGCCCACTTTTTATGTCGCCAACTTGCTTGCCCTCAAACCCAGTAAAATTTCACAAACTTCCCAGCTAACACAAGGTGTGTTCGACATCGGCTGCGGCTGGATGCAACCGATCGGCGAGAGTAGCCGCGTGCAGGTGGGGAGGAGCTGAAAACGGAGATATGAAGCCGGACACGTTGTGGCTCCCGTAGTTTGCTGCAATTACGTCAGTCATGGCAGATCACGTGGCGATTGCTTACTTGATCGCGTTTAAATGTGTGTATAAGTGGTGTTTTGGAAGGGTCTTGAATGTTGTTAAGTTGAAGTTAGAGCAAATTGTTAGTAGTTTGCTAACCACATGCAGGTGAAGTATAAACACAGCAAAATAAACTAAAGAATATGAAGAAACCAAACAAATGGAGGAACATAATGTATCATTTGTATATGGAGCATACATTTATGACCACATTAGATTGTATGTTTTTAAGATTAATATTTTAGTTATTAAAAATGCTCATTTGAATAGGTTATGCTGCTGTATACTGTAAAGGGTCTGTATAAAAAAGAAAGTCATGCAAAATAAACATACACAAACTTTATATTAACAAAAAAGTAAATACAGTAAAACAATATTTAATAAATATGATTTATAAGATGAAGATGACATAAAAACTTATTGAACTGTTTTAAAAGTCCATATGAGAATTTCTGAATCTGAAGTCGACTCGCAATAAACTTGATACGCACGTCATCGGTGTCATCAGTGAATCCAGCCAATCGTGGATCAGTTGTGTCGTCATCAGAACCTGTGCAGCCGCTCTTCAGAAGCTGCGCTGGCTGAGTTCTCCGGCTACTCTCGAATCGCTCTCGTGGTACTTTGACGGCACACGTCACAGTCACGTGGCGTCAGCGCTGTATCAAGTCGGACAAAATTTCTAACCGGCATGCACTGCTTCAAGTCAGCCGACGATCGGTTTGCGCAAAACTGCATGAAGTCGAACAAGCCTACAGTTACGTTGTGACGACGTAACTGGACCAGACCATATTCGTTGCAGCGACGTCCCAAATAACGTTCCAGCGACGTAACTTTGTGATTCCCATATCCGTCGTGGCGACGTTATAGTGGAACGTCGCTGGAACGTGAGGAGTACGTCCCAGCGACCAAACTGGCACGTTATGAGAACGTTACTATAAAGTACCATATTGGTCGCAGCGACGTACCATATAACGTTCCAGTGACGTAACTTTGTGATTCCCATATCCGTCGTGGCGACGTTTTAGTGGAACGTCGCTGGAACGTGATGAGTATGTCCTGACGACCAAACTGTCACGTTATGAGGACATGACATTACAGGATCATATTGGTAATTCATATTTTCACCTCACCATTACCTTGAAATACATAAAGAAATAATAAACTCAATCCATCTCTGGTGCAAAAAATAAACCTTATGAAATCTAATTGTAATCTAATTATAGGGGATTCATAGTTAATACATTAATTACATACATGCAATGCAAACAAATACAAAAACATTACATTCTAATATAAAATAGACCAAAACACGCTGCATTCATTCACAAATCAATATTTATTCAGCACTACTTTGTACAAATACGAAGCCGAAACATTTTGAACATCGCACCTGTTCTTTAAACATGCAAAATGTTACTAAGTTATGAGCACAGAAAACTAAACACATCAATTCATAGATTACACAATATAAACAATAGAAAATTTTTGTCTTAAAGATGGGGAGATGGTTAATGACGTTATTATTGAAAATTAAAAATAATTATCAGTAAACTTATTGATACAACATAATTTAGTGCAACAAAAAATACATGATAAATAGATATGAAACAATTCAGCAGATACTGCACAGAGATACTGCACAAAGTAAAACTGTGAGCGTCATATATGAGGCTCCTGGTATAAATGTCTGATGGTGATGTGCTTTAATTACATGGCATGCAGGAAAAAATTTAGGCTAATTCATGCGCACGATTTTCTATTTCATTCCCTCGATTTGCTAAAACGTGTACACTATTTATACTTCAAGAGAACAAATTAGTAAATTGTGCATACGATTTAGCAAATCAATGAAATGTAAAAGTAATCGTGCATGTTTTAGTACATAGAGGGAACGAATTAGTAAATCATGGACATGATTTCTTTCTTTTTCTTGCATGTCATGATCAGGGCTCTGTGCTCACTATCAGAGGATAAACCTAAACAATATAACAATTACCAAAGAACCATAATTCTTGAGCTTCTCAGAAGAAAAACATTCATAAAGCGTAAAGATATGAAAAATGAACAATATAGAGATTTCTATCATCTCTCCTGTATTATTTGTTTTTAAGAAAATGAGCGTACTGACTTTCTCAGAAGAATCTGTGATCTGTGATTACTGACTGTGGAGAAGACTCTTTCAGACAGTGCTGAGGAGGCAGAGTTAGGTGCAGGACAGCTGATAGAGAAGAGGAAGAGTGTGTTTCTTACCCCAGCAGCAGAAGACAGGCTCTTCTGAGGGAAGGACAGGAGGCTTGATGCAGTGTTTTGCTGTAGAACAATGCTTCTTCTCAGCACCTGATCTTCTTCAGAAAATAGTTCCTCTAGTGTAGAGGCAGACACTCAGACTTCTTGCAAACTGGAATCTTTTAATAACATTTAGCATATTACTGTAGTCATGTTCATTGTTTTTATTATAACACATGGAAAGTTTATGAGAAAATTGTTAAATGTGTTCTTCCTCCTCTTCTTCATCCTGGGCCTGCACTGTCAACATCCTCTGAGCTGAAATGGAGGATCATCTTGTTAATGTTGCTCATGTATGTTCACAACCAGTCAAAAATCTGGAATCTTTTCTTTATGGTTTTCAAGAGAAGTCTCTTCTACTCACCAAGGCTAAATTAATTTGATAAAAAAAATTTGTTAAAGTAATTGTAAAAAAAAAAAAAAAAAAAAGAAAACAGAAAGAAAGAAATAACAGTTTTCATACTCTTTTTTTGGATATACTTAAACATATTTATTGAAATAATTATGAGGCAAAGCTGAATTTTTCAGTAACTTTACTCCAGTCTGCAGTGTCACATGATCTTTTTCATATACTGATATGCTGATCGGGAAACATTGCTGATTATCACAAATCAGTGCTTTTACATGCACCTAATCACATTATTGCCGCTAAGATCAAAGTGTACATCTGCTCATGACGTACATGATGTAAATCACATCTGCAGTTAGCTTACTACGGTCCTTAGTTCCACTGAACTCTATTGGTAACGAAGGAACTTTTTGAACAAAGTTGGTTTTAGGGAAGCGCACCCCATATTAGAAATGATTTCCAGCATTTCTGGAAAGTTGAATTTTTTCTTCATTATTATTTTATAAAACACAAAGTTCAAAACATTGAAAAAAAGGTAATCTTTTGTAAAATTACAAAAGTCTTCTCTACCACTGGTTTTCAATTTTATGCATTCTTGCTATTAGCCAACCACCCCCAAATAAAATAAATAAATAAAATAATAAATAAATGTAACCGTAGTGTAGACAAAAGTTTGGGCAGCACAACTGTTTTCAACACTGATAATAATCAGAAAAATTTATTGAGCAGTAAATCATCATATTAGAATGATTTCTGAAGATCATGTGACACTGAAGACTGGAGTAATTAATGCTGAAAATATAGCTGTGCATTATAGAAATAAATTAAACTTTTAAAATATATTTAAAACTTTTGACCAGTTGTGTACATTGCCACATTTAAATGAAAACTCAACTTGTAATAATGCACACATTCTCAAAGAACTTACATTCTGGTGATTACTTCCTTCCCTCACTGCTGTCTTCTTCAGTCGTTCCCAGACCTCCTTATTTTTAATCTTTCCCTCAAATCTACAGAAACAAACATCATTTTACAGACAATTTGGATAAGTCACGAATTGCAATAGTTATATAACTATAATCACAATGCTAAATTATATATATATATAATTATAAATATATATTGAATCGGCACACAAGTATCGGGATAGTATTGAATTGGCAGATTAGCATATCATCCCAGCCCTAGTTACTACAGTCAAAACAATGAAACTCTCTTCAAGAGCGCACAATAACTGCGATTTAAAACTGTTAAAAGAAAAGGCTCAAAATATTGCACACATATAATACACAACAATATCTCTTCCTTTGGTGTTTTGAACATTTCTGTGAGTAATGCTACACGCTGTGACTCTGTGTTGCTTCAAGTGCATCATTCTGCACTGGTTGTGTTTACGTGCTGCACGCTGTAAAGGAGCCATACCCTTTCGTATTATAATACATTAGCACAATGATAGATTCTTGTTCTGTCCCATCTACCACATGTTGCTGCCTTCATTACTGTGCTATAAATTTAAAAGAAATGTATTTTACACACACATACATTATACACACACACACATATATATAGACGGTTTCAACGGCAACAACATAAACAAACGTTACTGCGCATGCGCGCTTTTGTGGACCTAACCTAACCGGTAGACTTCCAAATAGAATCAATAACAACAGCCAAGTCCCTCTAGAGTAGATATTTTTTGATAACAAACAAAATATGTTTGCTGCGTGGATCAGGCGGACTTAATGAAAATGCAAATTCATCCTTTGCCAGCAGGAGATGTTTTAAAGCATAGACATAAAGTGCGAGAAATAGAGGTTTCCCCAGTAACAGCTGTAAACAAAGCAGAGCTACGCTCACACTCTGCTTTATCAGGCATATAACATGCAAGTCTTTCTTCAGAAATACAGCGATATAAAAACACCTGTGCCTCGTTTTGATATTTAAACATATAAATGTTAGGAATTATTAAACGTTAAGGCTGAACGATTTGGGAAAATAATCTAATTGCGATTTTTTTCCCCAATATTGCGATTTGCGATTAAATATGCGATTTGTTTTGTAAAGATTTTTTTTATCCTCTTTTTTCCCCAACAAAACGTAATGAATTATTTAAATATGACCAACACAATATTAGATGCATTTTGTGTGAAATGTTCTTTCCCATAGGCTGGGCCTATTTGTTATAATTAAATTAAAACATGTATGACTTGAAATAAATGACATTTTTATTGAACTGCTCGTTACAGGAACATCTATGGCTTTGCCACTGTGCATTTCAATAATTTAAACAAAGGTATGCGCACTTTGTAAACACTGTGTGCAAAATTTACAGTCTGAAGAAAAAAATAATTAAAAATAATAATTATCTTACTGCTCCAAAGTCAGTAACATTTCACACAACTGCAACAGCATTTGCTTTGAAAATATTTAGTAAAATCAAAATAAATAAAGTTATAAATAAAAAAATGGAGAAATGCACTTTTAAATTAGACAAAAACTATTTGAATATTATAATTTGGAATAGATCAACCTCACTTATCAAGTACACAACAATAACACACCACACAGACTAAAGTTCAGTACGAGTATGGCACTGCCAGCTATAATGATCCAACAGTTTTGTTCTCAGTGGCTCACAGGTTTTTTGCTAAGAAAACCAGAATATTGACTTTTGCTGGCTTCAAGGATGAGCGAGTGCAAGTCACAATATTCCCTCCTGTGCTAAAAAGACGCTCTGAGGGAGCGCTTGTGGCAGGTACAGGTACTCTGGTAAGGCTCAGCTGTGCGGCTTGACCACATATCTGTAGTGCTAGCAAAAAACTCCACCGTTTTAACCTCCGCGGCGACTTTCTCTTTACACTTTTTGTACAGCTCCGGTATGGCAGTCTGACTGAAGTATGTACGGGAGGGTATATTGTTCCGTTTATCAAGCGTATATGTCAATGCCACGAATCCAGGCTTGGTCACCGTGCTGAGAATAGGGCGTTTCGCGCGAAACGCGCGTTAAGCGCAAAGGTGCTTTTTGTGCATTTAGCGTTTGACGCGAATTCGCGTCTGCCGCCCGAGTTGAAAAATTTCAACTTTGGCGTCAATTCGCGCCGCGTTAACCAATCAGGAGCCTGCTAGGAGTCACTCATTCAACAGAATGTTCCTGCAGCCTCCGGTTGTGCAGGAATACCCTTCTCCACTCATTCAACAAGGAGGAACGACTGATGTTGTCAGTGAGCAGTCAACCGGAGCTATATGACAAAAGTTCATATTTCTATAGAGACAGGAATAAAAAGGACATATATGTATATAAAAAAACATATTAATAGATAAATTGAATAAAGGCCAATTGATAAGAAACGTTTCATTTTACCCCAAATGAATTATATTTTATCTTGAACCACTAAAGAGACATCAGAGTCAGCGGCAAATGTCAGAAGGTCTAGCCGAGCCGAGGCTGCTCTCGGCGGATACATGATGACGGAGCTCCTGCTGATCATGTGGAGCTCATCTCCGAGATCGGCGAAACACATTTTTTTAAACAGACGCTGTCATTATAAATAAACCGCATATCTGAGTTTAAAACAACTACATTCTCGCCTGAAATACTTTTAAAACTATATTTCATGACACAGTAACAGTAATATTTTGAAAATTATCCGAATAAAAATGGCGGTTGAAAATGCTGCGTGAACTCAGCTGGCAGAAGCCCCCCCATGACGCGAATTCGCGTCTGCTGTGAAGTTAATTCCACGCGCGAATGAAGCGAATTACTCGCGCGAATGAAGCGAATGATCTCAAAATGGTCAAGCGGCAAACTAGACGCGGTAGACGCGAATTTGACGCTCTATTCGCGTTTGGTGTGAACACAGCATTACCCGTGAAGTCGCAACGGGAGCACGGCATGCTCTGCATAACACCTGAAGCTGTGCAGCATCTTCTTTTTTGAAACCAAAATAGTTCCACACCACCGACGTGCTGTTCCTCTTTGAGATTAAAGTCGCAGCTGTGTCAGTTACTGACTGTTCCGTCGACGCAGAGGCCATTGCGCTACAGGTTAAAGATGAACTGACAGGATGAAAAGTTGTTGCAGCCGAGTTCTCCGCTCTTTCGCTCACGTCACGTGCCCACCTCAAATCGCGCACGTTGCGATTAGAAAATCGCATTTTCTCATATCGCGATATTATCGCAAATGCAATTAATCGTTCAGCCTTATTAAACGTGCAGTACGTAACGTTACTCATGTTTATTCAACGAAGCCTTTTTGAAAATCGATCAGTTTTAAAATTGTGGCGAGTCTCCAAAAATAAATAAATGTATGGGAACACATCCCACAGCACAACCACCTGAGCCCAACTTCAGTTTACTCATCACATTGACTTCTTTAACTGCGTTTGTAGAAGGCACCGCAGCCAGACCAATATACACAACACAGACCGGAAGTTAACTTAGGTCCAGGCTCGTGCATCCGATGAAACTGTCTAATATATATATATATATATATATATATATATATATATATATATATATATATATCAGTTTGAGACCAAAGGTTTGGACACACCTTCTCATTCAAAGAGTTTTCTTTATTTTCATGACTATGAAAATTGTAGATTCACACTGAAGGCATCAAAACTATGAATTAACACATGTGGATTTATATATGGAATTATATACATAACAAAAAAGTGTGAAACAACTGAAAATATGTCATATTCTTGGTTCTTCAAAGTATCCACCTTTAGCTTTGATTACTGCTTTGCACACTCTTGGCGTTCTCTTGATGAGCTTCAAGAGGTAGTCACCTGAAATGGTCTTCAACAGACTTGAAGGAGTTCCCCGAGAGATACTTAGCACTTGTTGGCCCTTTTGCCTTCTGTGTACGGTCCAGCTCACCCCTAAACCATCTGGATTGGGTTCAGGTCCGGTGACTGTGGAGGCCAGGTCATCTGGAGCAGCACCCCATCACTCTCCTTCTTGCTCAAACAGCCCTAGATGCCTTCAGTGTGACTCTACAATTTTCATAGTCATGAAAATAAAGAAAACTCTTTGAATGAGAAGGTGTGTCCAAACTTTTGGTCTTCACTGTAAAATATATATTTTACAGTTTTATATATATATATATATATATATATATATATATATATATATATATATATATATATATATATATACACACACACACACACACACACACACACTTTTGCACATCCTGTCATACCAGTGACTGGGTGTTACTGCAATAGACTTTGCAGCATTAAGGTTAACGATTAATCGATTATTTGTTCATTAATTTAAACGACGATCGATCATGGAAATGATTGAAAATTGACATCCTTACACAGAAGTATAGAAAATTCTACATTGATTTAATTTTTTTTTTGCAAAAAACAACACTGATATCGGATCAGAATTACTGTCTCTTCTCATAGTGACAGCCAATCACATTAGTTTTCTGGTATTGCATGCACTTGATTGGCTTGCGTCTGCGCTTGGGTATTTGCATAAGATGTTCTGACTGGAGGACGGCTGCATTGGCGCTTGAGAAGTCTTCAACTTCTATTTAGAATTAATTTCTAGAATTAATTTCACCATCCTTGACGTCACTTCATTTAAAAGTAAATGAGAGGCGTTGACGCCCCGTGTGATGGGGCGTTATATGTCTGGATACCGCTGCACAAATCTTTCAACCACGAGAAATGTAGTTCCAGCACGGCCTTACATCCAGGACAGCAGAATGGTCAGGATGACCTGAAACACATAACCAACTGAAATCAATTTAAAAGTATTAAGTCTTGCCTGAGTGATGCTGAAACAACCAGGTTTAGTTTTTCACCCAGGAGAAACGGCTTCCTGTGGAACAGTCTCCATGAAGAATGATCTCTTGATCCTGGATCCTTGCTGCCATCCACGCAGAGATGATTTGAAGGAAATGTGGTTGTGTCTAAAGGGTAATGAATCAATGTTACAAGAATACTGATAGCAGCACTATTGATCCTGTACCTTATGTAAATGTTTTCAGTACTGAACAAGTCAGGAACCAAATTAGTACCAGTTCTTGAAACCCATCTCTACTTGTAATAGTTGTCTTGTTGCTGCTGACCAGACTGTCTCTTCCCCTGATGATAAATATATGTGTTCATTTTAAAACAATAAATAATACATTTAAATTACTAGGTGGTAACAAATATATTTCCTTATAAGGAACTCACTGAATCATGGACTCAACTGGTGGTTGTCAGGCCCTAAGAAAGTGAACAATTTGTTTACTTTTTGTGAAACGAAAGTATCAGATCAATTTGAGAATTAAACTAGCATTAAAAAGCATGCATGTGAAAAACACCATCAACACCAATAATGAACAGATGACAGAATTTACAAGCCTGCCACTTGAGGGAGAAAAGGGGAAATTATTAACCCCACATAACGTTACACTGAACATGATTTCGGCAGCCTCGGTCTAATTAACGTTAAACTTTATATTTAACGTTATATCGGTTTATATTCAAGTTCACAGCATGGATAGCATGAGCATCATCAAGCTCGAGCAGCAGGTAACGTTACGTTATTCAAACAAACTAATTAACGTTACTACGGTTAAAAATTGAATAATTAGAAAGTTAATACTGTATAGTTTATAGTGATAAATTTCAAATAATTTAAAACAGGTAAGGTTATATTCGATTTTAAGTTAACGTTACCGTTACCTTAGACCACCTCTGAGACTGCTTTTGAGCTAATTAACCAAACAGAGCATTTATTTATTAAATTGAAAGAGAAAACCTACAAAAATACAAAACACTACTTCTCTTTGATGGCATTTAACGTTATATCAGTTAAAATCTATGAATAAAAGTAGATTTATAGGACTTACCTTTCCTCCGTGTCCGTCTGCTGGAAGTTGACCGTTACAAAATGACGGGCACGCGCACGTCGCGCACTTCACTCAGAAAGTGACGTGCGCTGCTAGTTTAAGGTTTAAATGTTAATTAGTCCCGTACTCTCTTTCATTAACAAACATTATCACCATTTGCTAAGTAAATTGTTTATTTTATTGTTCTTAAACTGATGGCATATATATATATATATATATATATATATATATATATATATATATATAATTTTTACATGCTTGATTAATTTTTTTGTATATTTCCCAAAGAATATGCTGTTCAAATGGTATCTTAATAATAATAATACATCTAGTGCAATAATATTAAAAGTTATCTGAAGACCAGCTGACCACGTCGCTACAACGTCCACAATGGGACTAACTAGCGACGTCTTTTGAGTACGTGCCCACGACGTTTCTGGGAAGTTAGCCAAGATTTAAAAAAATGGAACTTTACCACGACGTCCTCACAACGTTGCCATAAAGTAATGTCGCGCTGACCAAATGACGACTAACTGGCAACGTCCTCACAACGTTCTGTGTTTGCTGGGTTGTCAACACTTCACACTTACCACTGAAACATCCTGCTCCAGTCGTGCTTGCGAATCAGACTGATCAGCCAGGTCAACTGTTTCATCATCAGAATCATAAGCTACAATCCATACAATCTTTTCTATGTATTGACAAGTCTCCAGGACTGTAATTCTGTCATCAATAGGCGTTTTCCGACACGCGCTGGGCGCGGTAGACCAATCCATAGACATATAAATACCTAGACGCCTCATTGGCCGCTCGACCGCACGTCAACGTCGCCGCCATATTGGAGCGGGCAACTCTCATAACTCTCACATCAGGACAGAAGAAGACATGCCTGACTCATCGACAGATTGGACACCTACAAACCGTCACACGATAATAAAAACAGACTCCGAAGTGCCGATCTGAATCAACAGAGTCGCGAACAGGCTCCGAAGTGCCGATCTGAATCAACCGAGTCGCGAACAGGCTCCGAAGTGCCGATCTGAATCAACAGAGTCGCGAACAGGCTCCGAAGTGCCGATCTGAATCAACAGAGTCGCGAACAGGCTCCGAAGTGCCGATCTGAATCAACCGAGTAGCGAACAGACTCCGAAGTAACGATCTGAATCAACCGAGTCGCGAACAGGCTCCGAAGTGCCGATCTGAATCAACCGAGTCGCGAACAGGCTCCGAAGTGCCGATCTGAATCAACAGAGTCGCGAACAGGCTCCGAAGTGCCGATCTGAATCAACCGAGTCGCGAACAGGCTCCGAAGTGCCGATCTGAATCAACCGAGTCGCGAACAGACTCCGAAGTCCCGATCTGAATCAACCGAGTCGCGAACAGGCTCCGAAGTGCCGATCTGAATCAACAGAGTCGCGAACAGGCTCCGAAGTGCCGATCTGAATCAACCGAGTCGCGAACAGGCTCCGAAGTGCCGATCTGAATCAACCGAGTCGCGAACAGGCTCCGAAGTGCCGATCTGAATCAACAGAGTCGCGAACAGGCTCCGAAGTGCCGATCTGAATCAACAGAGTCGCGAACAGGCTCCGAAGTGCCGATCTGAATCAACCGAGTCGCGAACAGGCTCCGAAGTGCCGATCTGAATCAACCGAGTCGCGAACAGGCTCCGAAGTGCCGATCTGAATCAACCGAGTCGCGAACAGGCTCCGAAGTGCCGATCTGAATCAACCGAGTCGCGAACAGACTCCGAAGTCCCGATCTGAATCAACCGAGTCGCGAACAGGCTCCGAGGCTCCGAAATAAACCACTCTATTCCCAGAGAAAGACAGAACTGAAAACTTAAATAAAATGTGTTTCTTGAGCTGAGATTGTTTCAGAGGATTTTCTATTATATATGTGTGTGTGTGTGTGTGCGTGCGTGCGTGCGTGCGTGCGTGTGTGTGTGAGTACATGTATATATTATACTTAAGGAGCTCATTAATTAAACACAATTTGGAACTCATGTCCACAATATTTTTGTGTTGTGTCATTAGTTTTGTCTTAATTTGATTAATAATTAGTATTTTAAAATTACATTTCAATTTTTTTATTTGACTCTTTATTTTACTATTAATTTATTCTTCATTTTTATCTATTCTGTATTATTCCACCCTTTATATTACATATTCTTCTTGCTATTATTAACCTATTGTTGTTTACTTATTTATTATGGTATTATTCATATTATACATAGAATTTAATAAATCTATTATATCTCATATGTTATTGTACCGTTGTACTCGCTTTTCATATTATTCACTTTACTTTAAGTTTTACTACATATACTTTTTAATATAACATATCACTTTTACTATACTTCTCCTGTGCACTGTATCAGTGCATATTTTTATTTTCACTGGATCCATAGCCTCATCAGTTACATGTTATCATTTGTTGTATTCTTCTGTAGGCTATAGTGCTATCAAAATGAAAAGCAGGCTTCAAATGTGTGATTTGTATTTACTTGTTTTATTAAATTTTCTCAACGATAGTAAATTATTAGTGTTTAAAGATGTATTATTCAGGTTTTATCCCAGTACTTCAAAGGGAATGGGCTGTGTTCTGACCTGAGACACAAGAAAGAGAGAAAAAAAAGAAAGAAAAATGTTGCGATTGAACACAGAGAAAGAAATAAAACATCTACATATCATGTAATGTACATTCAAATTACATTACATGAATATGTCACAGTTATACTAAATTAACAGATTTGTAAACCGAAAAAATCAACAAAATCATCAAGTGAGATAATGTGAGCTTTCAATTAATAATTTTCCAAACCTTACTAAACAACTGGAGGCAAAGTTTTTTTTAAACTGTTTTTTAACCTCTGAAATTGGTTGGTAAGTGAGAACATTATGGTGTTTTTATTCAGTAAAAACGCAGCTCCCCCATTTACTTTCATTTGTTTTAAGGCAGTCTTGCCCTCACTAACATGGCGGCAACGGCTCAAAGCGGCCAATGAGACGTCTAGGTATTTATATGTCTATGGACCAGTCCAGAGCCATAAAGATCTCTCTATGGCTTTGGACCAATCACAAGGGACTGTGCCATCTGACCAATCACAGCTGTGAGGGCTGACGGAAAGGAGGGATTTAGAGAGACTGCTTCTTTGAACTGCTTATAAAATTGTTCAACAAATATAACAACAGTATTTATCATTTGAAAACTAAAATGAAGCATTAAAATGACGATATAAGAATGAATATCTCTAAGCCAGAGATAGTGCTTGCCCTGCATTAACGTAATTTAACGTTCCGTAATAAAAAAAAGAAAGAAAAAAAAGTAAATTGACTTTCAATGAAGAATAAAAGTAATGTAACAAAAGTAAATTACCTTTCATAAAAAGTAACAATGCAAACTTAAGTTTAAAATATGAATCATGTAATGCAAAAGTATTTTATCTTTCAGTAAAAAGTAACCATGTAGGCCTAACACAAAATAACTTTCAATTAAAAATGCAATGATGTAACAGAAACCCAATTTAAAGCTGCAGTCCATAAGTTTTGCCTCTTTGTATTTGAATAAAAGTAATGTAAAAAAAAATATTACAACACAAAAGAAACAATGTAACACAACGTAACCAAATTTCCTATTTTAAAAAAGTTTCATAAATAAAATTTTGGTAAAATACCGTTTAGAGTGTGAACAGGACCTTTTCAAAAATACTTGTAAATAAGTTCTGTCAATTCTTCTGGTTTCTAAAGTTGTAACATTACCAGTAAATTATAAAACTGTGTTAATGGGACTAAGTTAACACACTTGTTGACCTGAAAAACAATGTAACAGTCAGTTATTCTCCTTTGAAAAATGTGCGTACCGAGCCGGAATGTCGGCCTCTGTTTTGGTTTGACATTTTTCACATAGGGAATATATTTCTGAATCTTGACGAAATGTTATTTTGACATCATGCAGGACGCCTTGAAGTCTCTTCTGGAGTTGTTTTATGGTCATACAGATCCCGCCGAAGGGACTTTAACTAGTTTTGTTTCTCGTCTTATTTGTGTGTTAGGTCCACGCTGGGTGACATGCAGCAGGATACCTGTCGGCCATGAGATCGCTGAGCTTGATTTGTTAAGAGTAAGACATCTTAGCTGCCCCTTCTTTATCTTGTTAGGGGGTACCTAGGGTGCAATCTACTAGCTCTATCCTGAACCAGGCATGGGCATCTCACACTGAGAGTTTGATAGGACATCGACTGTTGGGCTTTTGATTGCTTAAAGGTCAAGCTGAGCTTTGTTATCGCACAAGAGGACAGTGGAGTGGCGGCACACTGGAACGCGACAGGAACACAGTCACCGTTCACAGCAAATTTACCGGAGATGAGAGACGCTGGCGGACTCCAGAATACCAATCAGCTGAAGAGATACAGCACTCAATATGCTAATTAGCAAAGAGTGCTTTCGTTTATTGTTTTCTGGAGGCTGCTCACTTTTCTTTCTGTCACACATGAGTTAGCGGGAGGTTTGGAAAATGATAGCAAAGTGCTGCTGTTTGTAATGCTGATTTCTTGTCTGTCGCTGTGTGCACTTGGAGACTTTGACTAGTTTTTATATTATGTGAAATGGAAAAAATAGTGACATAAATAGTGACAATGTAACATAAACGTAACTAAACGGTGCATAAAAAGTAACAATATCATTTTAAAGTAACTTGACTTTCCAAAAAAAAAAGCAACAATGTAACACAAAAGTAACAATGTAATTTAACATTCCCTAAAAAGTAACAGTGTAACAAAAAAACAACCCAACTTTCTATCTATCTCAAAATATCTATATCCCCTTGAAAATCATACATGAATCCTTACTGATATTATTTGAGAACAGGACCTTTTCCAAAATACAGATAAATCAGTTCTGTCGGTTTTCCGGTAAGTTCTTATAGGTACGAAACTAAAGTGCCTCTCCTCATCCATGCATTTTGTTTTACATTTGGATTGATACCAACAATATCAGCGTACTGAAAGCTTCAGAAACCTAACGTGTCACGGATGACTGAGTTCTGTACTCACACACAATCCCATAGCGATGTCTTGCTTATCATTTAATGATAGAGGAACCCCCCCCCACCAAAAAAAAGAGTTACTGGCAAATGTATTCATTAAATCATTTGCACAGTTTGTATGGATGAATTAATTTATTAAAGAAAGATTTTGCCTACTTGTGGAGGAACGTTGTTTTGGTAATTATATGATTTGACCTTTAGCTCTTCAGCTTGGATAAATATGATGGTTTGATGGCACTTGTCTTCCCATGGTTACAGCTGATCATTTTATCACAGCGTATATCAATACCTAAATTATATCAAATATCAAATATCATGCCCTCCATAAACAACAGACTTAATGAAAATAGGAATATATGTATTTTGAGCAGGTCTTTTGACTCATTTAAAATAATAAAAAAATTGGGTTACAGTAGTTATGCATGGTTTCGGACGATTACTAAGATGGATGCCTTATTCAACGACCCATTGTTAATAATGTTGTAATAATCCTAAAGTTATCGCTACAGGATTTCAGAACTATTAATGCATCTCCCACCACAGCACACATGCGCTGCAATAGCCAAACCTTGAGGATGTGATGTAACCATGCAAAGATGAATGATGTCAAACTGACATTTCCCACAAAATTTGACCAGACAGCTTGTATTATAATATGTATTTATTGTGCATTGGGCCAAGTAGTTTGGAAAGGTTTTTTTTTTTTATGTACTTGTGCAATAAACTATCTTTGCTCATTTTTAAGACAAAAAAAAAAAAAAAAGCTTTAAAGCATGTTTGAAATATAAATGAAATCACTGATTTTACAGTGTAATTTAGAAATCAGAAATCACACAACACATACTGGAACTGCTGCAATATCAAAATACATATAGAACAAGTTAAAATGTAAAATAAATCGTACAGTGAAAATTAAATAAATTTCACAAACAATTATAAAGATACAGAAAGAATACACTGAGTTAAAGCTGACATTTTGGAGTAGAAAAGTGTTTTCTAGTAAAACATACTCTAGTGATCTTGTTTTGTTTACAACTTAATTTTTTTTTTTTTTTTACAGTGTATACATGGTAAACTGTGCTAAATAAATGTGACGCTACTTAACATTTATCTTCCTAAAATACACTAAAATAGATTATGATGAATTGAAGGATTTTAAACATCACTGAAGTTATTCATATGTACAAAATATAACATAAGATTGCACATTTGTGTATCTGTCCAGACATGAAAAGATTTATGTGCAAGAGCAATGCTTTATGTATGAAATCCTATGAATACTAATGAGCTCATGTAGGCGTTTTTAATTCTGAGCGCTGTCCAGTTGCTGATCCTGTAAATAACAAACACTCATTTTTTTTTTGGACTCTGACAAAACAAAAAGCTAAACCTGTCATAAAACTAAGGTCATGTGGAGTGCATTGCAACGTGGGATATAACATTCCACAGAGTGCTCTCTAGTTGTTTACTGCTCTTTTTTTGTACAAATGTGAACTCATCCAGATATTCCATGCATAGAGAACATTCATATACTGTGCATAATGTAAACATGCAATGCTGGGAAGTATGCTGTTTCAAACCAATCTCAAGTTGTCTCACACAAGTTTAACCTTTGACCCCTTGCAAATTAAGCAGATAGGCTAAGTGAATTAAATAAATCATTAAAAAAAAGAAATTCAGTGACTGTGGTGCGAAATGAACATTTCCTTATATTTTAAAACGTTTGTTTGAAAGACTGTTTTCACATAAACAAAATAAATGAAACACGTCCCACAAGTTTTTCTGTTTACATAATATGAATGTAACTGTCAAATGGTTTTATGTAATGTTATTGTCATTTAACCGACACAAAATGTTTTCCATATGGTGAAATATAAGCCCTTCATATACCATATTTATTAATGTATAAATACTTCATATTTCATAATGCGATGCATTAAAGGCAATATTCAAGATGTGTAATTTCCAGCAGGCCCTGGTGTCATAGAAAGGGGTATTTTCTAGAATCTTCCATCATTTCCTGTTTCAGCCGTCTGGTAGGAAACAGATAATACCAAATTGGGGGAAAATTGTCCAAATCTGTCCACAATTACCCCCATCTCTCCTCGGTAAGACTCCCCTGCCACGGTGCTTTCCATCGCTGCATGTGACCAAGCACAGCACTCAGTCCTATCAGCCTCCATTTTCTGACCCTCTCACAAACATTACTGCAAACTACAGCCGTTCAGATGCATTTACTGCCATCCCTTCCCAAATCGTAGAGCCTTTGGACGCAAGGTGTCCATTCGTGTCAGTGAGAGACAAATAGAGGAAGAGAATGAGACGTTTAGAAATAGGAAATGTGTTTTCAGTGTGAAAGGAAGTTTTCAGAGTCCTGGAGGGTCACAAGGCCAGCAGGGATTAAGTTATTGAATGACACGGCTAAATTGGTGGATAATCTTTCTTTTTAATTTTTTTTTTATAAGTAAGAAACATAAAAACCAAAGGAAGAGCTTTCATGTTGTCTGGTCTCTGTGTGATTGATACATTACCTTATCTTTGAAGGAGTCTCTGGAGCTCATTTGGTCTGGTCTGAGTTCCTTTGCTTTCATCAAAATACGAGTAACCTTGATGAAAAATGGCTATCGTTTTAAAATATTAAAAAAATAAATAAAATAAAATAATGTTGATCAGAAGCTAAGACAGATTGGTCTTGGATTTTCTGGTATCCCTTAAAGTTTTCCAAACCTAGTGAGCTGCCTGCAGAGGGAGCAACTTGAGGCATCATAGATGCACTCCACATGAAAACATCCAAAAGCTTGATAACTGCCTTGATTTAGCCATATTCTAAGTCAGTATTGTATATATTATTTTAGGAATGCACTGCAACAACATCAGAAAAAGGCACTTAACTTAAACTTATATATTGTTCAGTTATGAAAAAAAAAATTAAGTGTATCATAGTTTGGAACATGGTCAGTTTGTTGCATATGCAATTTTTTTTTTATTTAGCTTTTAATTTCTATTTAATACCATTCACAAGACTTGGGGTTTTTTTTTTCACTGGGAAGTGCGAAGTTTCTTGTTCGCCAGGGCTGCATTTATTTGATCAAAAATACAGTAAAAACATAAATTTTGTGAAATATTACAAATTTAAACAATCCATTTTTCTGTCACTTCAGAAACCATTCTGATATGCTGATTTGCTGCTTAATAAACATTTCTTATTAGTTATGAATGACAACAAACTCTTAGAAGAAAGGGATAATTGGGGTTCTATATAGAACCATAGGGTTCTTTACTCAACTCCAAAGAACCTTTTATGCTAAAAAGCTTCTATAATGACAAGAAAGAACCCTTTTGGCACAAAGGGTTCATATCTTGAATTTTGTGATCATTCACATGCATTCATAAATGCATTTGAATACACCGAATAATGCAGTGAAAGAACACACTCAAAATGCACACGTGCACTAGTATGACTTCATCATGTAACTTTACATTAGCCTAGATGCCTGCACTTTTTAGGCACGATTTGTTTAGTTTTTTAATATACTTGATACTGTTAAAAGGCACATCATTAAACCAAAAAATACAAGTTCACATTTCACACCTAAACAAGTGTGGAAAACGTAATTAGCCTATAACTAGCTACTAAATTAGTTAAAAATGCCTATCCATATACAGCTATGATTTGCGAACCCCAAACTGACTCAAATGATTCGCGAAACCGCTACGAACTCCCGAACTGGTTCAAATGATTCGCGAACCCGCTTTGAACTCCCGAACTGACTCAAATGATTCACGAACCCGCTACGAACTCCCGAATTGATTCAAATGATTCGCGATCCCCAAACTGACTCAAATGATTCGCGATCCCGCTACGAACTCCCGAACTGACTCAAATGATTCGCGATCCGGCTACGAACTCCCGAACTTATTCAAATGATTCGCGATCCCCAAATTCACTGAAATGATTCGCGATCCCGCCACGAACTCCCGAACTGATTCAAATGATTCGCGATGCCGCTCCGAACTCCCGAACTGACTCAAATGATTGGCGAACCCGCTACGAACTCCCGAACTGACTCAAATGATTCGCGAACCCGCTACGAACTCCCGAACTGACTCAAATGATTCGCGAACCCGCTACGAACTCCCAAACTGACTCAAATGCTTAGCGATCCCAATACACATAATGCTATAAAAGTGTGCACATGGAGAGAAATAAACAGCAGATGTTCATGTTAACAACTTCTTTAACTTGAGCAAACGCTGCTAATACACATACATTTGTTAATAAAGTAAATAAAACGAAAACATGAATGTTTTAATGCTACTGAATAAAAATAAACCATCCACTCGAAAGTCTCTGCTCATCATGACAAAACCTGGATCAGTGAGCTGCGTCTCGGGCCGATGACGTCACTTCCAGGGAGGCATGTTGTACACGCCCCCGTCCCTTGACTCCACCCCCACGTCAAAACAGTGCCACTAAGAGAGACGTGCAGAAAAGTAAAGCGCAAAGGGAAAATGGTATCCAAAGCTCAAACTAGACTGACACACAAAAAAAAGCAGCATTGCAAATAAATTAATAGATATGACCATGGAAAATATTTATTGGAAAATCATTGTTTCATGTGTTTTGCAATTCTTAATTTTTGTTTGCAAAAAGCAAATGTATTTTCCTCAATACTTTAAATAAAATGTTTTAAATTTGTTTTTGTTTTTATTGTTTTTGTATATTTTAAACAAGGTAAATCTTTCTGATTTAATAAAATAAAAAGTCACATCCATGGATTTTTCTGGGCTAAGCTCCGGATCTCCACTCACCCTAGAACCACCCCTGGTTATGATGATGGTTATTATTATTATTATTATTTTTTTTTTTTGGAAAATATGATTTTTTTTTTTAAGATTCTTTGATGAATAAAATGTTTCGCAGAACAGCCTTCATTTTGAAATGGAACATTTTCTTTACTGTCACTTTTGATCCTTTTAATGCATCATCGCTCAATAAAAATAAAATTGAAAATAAAGAATTTCATTCCACACAGAGTTAAAGCCTTCAAACTCACATTTCATGATTGTTAAAAAAGACTATGATTTAAACAAAAAGCTTTATTTCATTTTTTCCTTTTTTCTTGTAGTTGTCCTTTGCCAGAGCATTTGAACATTTTATATGAACTCAAAATATGTTTATCCACATGATTAACAAATAAAAATAATCTCATAGTAACACTTGGAGAAAAAAAAAACATTTTCAGGACTACATGTACCAGAATGCATCGTGATACAAGCAGGAAACAACAACAACAACAACAGCAACATCTGACTCGTCTAGACTCATGTAACTGCAGAACTGGTACCAACGTTGCTCTAATAATTCAAGGGTCTACATTATATTTTCATATCACATATGAATAATTTCTGCTGCTCTTTTGAAAAGTTAAAAATAACACAGGAAAAAAAAAGTAAAATATAAAAGTTCCAACAAACATTTAAAAAACGTTGCTCGTTCTTTTAGACGATCCATGCCGACTTGCCTTGAAATCTTCATGACATATATTTTTACAGTCACAAAACAATTCCAACGCACAAATATTCCCACATCTTTATAGTTTCTCCTTTCTGTTCTTTTTTTTCTTCATGAAATTGTCTCAAAAGCAGAAGTGCTATGTGGATTTCGAATCCCTCATATGGAGTCTCATGTAGCGCTTCTAGTTGCAGTGCAAGGCCTCGGTCCGTCAGTCTTTACGCCAAGGCCTGTGATGTCACAGCGATGTCACGGGGACCGGGCGCTCAGGGTCCTGAGGCCTCTGGTTCAGCGGTCCTCCTCAGCACGGATAAAGGGAGCAAGTGCAAGTGTGGGAGATCTATGCATGACGGGGCGGCACATAGAACTGACCACATTCCAAAATGACAGCGAGAGAGAAACAGAGAGAGAGAGAGAGGCAGATACAGAGAGCGACACAGGCTGGGACCAAAGTTAGAAAGCTGACCTGACAACAAACACTTTCTGGACACAGACATCCCCTCTTCCACTTGGCACTGTATACACTGCAGAAATACATTCTCTTAATCTGTATTTTCGTCTTGTGTATATTTGGGTAAGATATTAAGACCATAATTTTCCAAAAGAGAAAATATAATGTCTCTCAGTGTAAGATTATTATTTGAAATAATAAATCTCACACTTTTCTCCCCCCAATTTATATCTCTAGAATTATTATTATTATTATGGAAAAATAAAAAGAAGAATTCTTAAACGTAAACCTCACAAAATTTTGTTAGATTTATGCTTAAGCAAGGAAATAAAAAAGATTATTATTTGCTATGGAGCCCCTAAAGTGCCACAAAAAGCATGTACATTGTACAAAATTGTACAGAAGTTGTAAAAAAACAAAAAACAAAACAAAAACAAAATATTTTATTCTTTTATACTTCAGAATCTGCTCGTCGTTTCTTTGTAACTTTACAATTTATGTGTGAAATTTGTTTAAAAGTAAATCCTGCATTATTTTTTTTCAGTGGTACATGCATAAAAAAACAACAACAGCAACCAAAAAAAAAAAAAAAAACATTTATACACACAATGAATTCACAATGGACCAGAATTTATTATTTTTTTGTTTGCAATGTGCACAAGAAACTTTTGCATGGGCAACATCTATATGCAAATTAAAGTGTTTTAAGAAAGTTTTTGTATGTACAAAAAATCTTGTAAACACTTTTGAATGTGGAAAACCTCTGAACAAAAACATAACCATTTTCTGTTCACTTGACGTGAATGAGAAAAACGGTTGCTCTATTGTGAAAAAAAACAAGAAAATGTTTTATTCATTTTCATCTGGTATTTCTTTTTTTTTTTTTATATTTTTTCTTTTTTTACTTTATTTTTTAAACAAAGGTCACTTCAGGAGCTCCATAATTTTCCAATAGGATAAATAAAATGTCACTCAATGTAAGACTTTTATTTGAAATAATATATCCTACACAATTTTATTTCACAATTAAATGCATCTTGTTTTGCAAAGGTTTTAATATCTTTTCTTGAAAACAAGTAAAAAATAATAACTAAGAAAATGATCTTTTTGCAGTTCAAGACAGACAAGTTCATTTCAGATTAAGCACCAGTGAAAAAAGGCAATTTTTAGCTAGTTTTTTTTTTAAATCTATGCAACATTCTTGTTTTTTGTTTCTTTTTGTATGACAAAAAAAAAGAAAGATAATAATAGAAAATTCTACACTGTTGTCTGTCACTCCCCTCCCATGACTCTAAAAGCCTGAAATGTTCCATGGTTGCATGTAATCTCCTACCAAAGCCAGTATTTTTCCCACTCCCCTTATTAAAAAAGTTTATTGTAGTAGTAGTGTCTTTGGCAGATTCACAGATACAATTGTCTTCTTCTCTCAATGAGTAATGGAACAAGTTTTTTTTTTAGTAATTGTGTAAGGGAATGTGACTGCTCTGTACATTTGTTCATATGCAAACATCGGCATACACGCACCAATGAGCACAAACACACGAGCATCAACACTCACACATGCTCTCACAAACGTGGAAATTGAGCTCAGATGACAGTGAAGGCTCAGGTAGGTGGTTAACGCAGACAAACAGAGCGATTCAGATGGCAGTCGGTTGAATCTGTCTCCTGACACGCGGATGATGGTGGGATGTTGGCAGAAAAGTAGAGCGCTCTCAAAAAAGCTGGCCAATTCGCATGTCTTTTGTCAGTCGAGCAAGAGCAGGAATGCCTGAATTTGGGCATTTGGGTAGGGCATAATTGTCACTGCAAATGAGGGCTGGTTAGCGGCTTTCCTGCAGGGTTGCAGGTATGGTAAAAATCCATGTCAACGTCTGTTGGCTGGACTCCAGAGCTGAAGGGGCGTGGCGTGTCATTGTGATGCATGAAGGGGCGGGGTGAGGCAGGTTGGGTGGGCGTGGTCATGCTTAGAGGATAATAATGCTATGAGGGACACAGGAGCAAAAACAAGGGAAGCATGAGCCACAGACTGGGCGTTAATGCCCAACCACCGCTGGAGTCATCCGTCAGGAACGGCTCTGGAGACTCGTACAGAGAGTCATCTAACAAAGAAAGAAAAAGAAAAAAGGAACAAAAGTACATTAATAATTAGAATCCATCATTTTCGTTACTGTTGCACTTTTGCCTCTTCCTGTCTGCTCTACGTTAATTAAAAAAAAAAAAAAAATCACCTAGAAAATCTAGAAAACAAGCACAAAGGATTATATATATATATATATATATACATATTTGTTTTTTCAAATTGTAATTTGGTTATGATTTATGATCAGTAGAAATACGGAGTACTTTTGAAAAGTATTGTATGCATTTAAAAAAAGTGTGTGTACATATATGCATATAGGCAACATAGTTTTATAGTCTAGATTTAAAATCTATTTAATATTTTTTAACATCATATAGCTTCTATGTTGCATCTTTCTATTTTAACACACTTTATAAGTATGCTTCTTTACAAACAACATTTTTTTATATATTTTATTATCAGTAAGAAATCCGTCACAAGAACCTCTGCTTCATCACACCTTTAAGATTCTATTTTCACTCAGATTTGGACATCTTCATCTTGTCTATATGAAAAATGAGAAAGAGCTTCATTGTAAAGGCTCTGTTTTCTTTCCTCCCTCATTGCCGCCTCCTCTAGCCCTTGGCCTATCCTTGCACTTTTTTCCCAGCCTGCCTTTCATTGGGCTTTTGTCTCAGGTCCAACAATTCCCTTCCTTGATCCCTACAAACATTAAAATGGGGTCTGGGGTTTAGATTAACCCTTGTGTCCACAACAAGACTAGGATTCCACCCCGTCAGAGAGCGGGGAAAATAAACAAAGGGGTCACGGCGGATGATAAAGCTTTTCTCTGACAGGCATCTGTTGTTCTTTTCGCTACTCTCCATCCTGGATATGCACATATAAATATTTCATGAAAACACCCCAAAGCCCACTCCCCAATGAAACAATATTCGGCCTTTGCAACAACTTTCTACACCTCTGAAGCCCGACGGCGGACAAACGTTGAGACCATGAATAGGAATTTGAACAATCAACTAAACTTCAGTCAGTTTGTGACTCTCACACTCTCATGAGAACTAATCGCAGTGAAAGACAGTGTACATTATCTCTGAGAAGCTGGATGGAGTCACGAGTGCTCTTGTAAACAGATAAATGATAGAGTGAGAGGTGAATCGTTATTTCAATTTGCATGTGATTGTCTGAACTGCTCTCTGGAACACTTCTGTTTGCTAATAATTACATCACGCTAATGGGCTGTCATATGAGCTCAGGCTTCTCCTCCAAACTTGCACGACCCCTAAATGATGACTCTGGAAAATAGTGGTGGGAATCAGATTCAGTTTCCTTAATGATTTCATAAACATGATGGAAGCTCAAACTGCCAGCATTCTTTAACCTAGCAAACTTCTTTTGTTTAACATAAGAAAGAAATTCAGACAGGTTTGGAATGACATGAGGATGAGTAAATGATGACATTTTTGGGTGAGTTATCCCTTTAAGTGAGATTAAGTGAGCCCAGTTTAAACATTCTGCTGACTATAAGTAACTTTCTAACTACAAGACATCTACCAGTCATTAGAGCAGTAGTCTGTCTGCTTAATATCTGCTAACACATTATTTCGACGGTCCCCAACAGACATTCTACTGACTAGAAGTAACTTTGCGAGAACATGTATGTAAATTCATTCTACTAACCTTAATCCTAATTTAACAGTCATACTCCTGCAAGAGTTGGATGACATATAGTTACAGCAAAGTTACTTATAGTCAGTAGAATGTCAGTCAAAATAAAGTGTAGCCATTTTTTCTTTCTGATATCAGGACATGTCAAGCTATGAACTCAAAAATATGCGCTATCTATTGCATAAAAACTGGTTCTGAATTCTCAACTATACGGGGGAAACCTTTTTTTTTTTTTTTAAATATCGATTTCCACTCAAAAGCTTTTTTTAAACAGGTGTTGTGTCACTCTACACTTTTCATGTCCACGTCTTGCAGCATACCCGTGTTTTACTTCTAACCGTTTTCCTTCTTGATGCTGAGCAGGTCTAGACGAGATACATGCAAAGGCTGTATATGAAAGCCCGGCTTAGTGAACATATTTTCTGGACATGTCTGACACATCACAGTCACGAGGGAGAAAGATTTAAGCGGTGTTACACATAGCTGGCACGTCTACCTGTACTGAGGCCTCTGTTTAACTGCTGGCTATCCTGGTGTCGGTGGCTCGTGTGTGGGAACCCCTGCAGGTCTCTTAGCGTCCGGACCTGCTTAACTTGATTAGTTGCAGGTCAACGTTTTTGATTGTTATCTGGCCTATGGGAGATGAATAGCTTCCTACAGCATGTGCCCCTGAGGGGCAACACTATCGCTCCACCGTTTCTGGTATCATGAATGATCGGCCCCATAAAACCTTCGGCCCCATAAAACAAGCTGTCTTAGTCATCAGTGGAGGTCTAGAGCAATGGGAACGAAATTCCTAAAGATAAATTAGGCTAGACAAAGCTAACCATTTCACCCATCACTGGAGTTAATACAGGTGTCCCTAGAACTTCCAGGGTTGACCTGCTGGCTTCAATCAAGTGGGACACGAGGACTGGGATGTGAGGTTCCTGGTACTGATTTGCAAGTATGACCATATATAACACAAATGGACAGAGAGCAGACACTGGGATATACTTACTGGTAGGCTTGACGTACACCTTCAGCTTCAAACACGGCTTCCCACCGAGGTTGGGGTGTGGTGAGGCTGTGGAGACAGAGAAAATGACAATTAATATTCCTCATGGCTTTAAAGTATAATATCCGAATGGCTGACCTAAATCACAGAACGACAAACTAAGCCAGCCGCAAAAAAAAAAAAAAAAAAAAAAAAAAAAAACCTCAGTAAGGAGCTCAGAGCACAGTGTTATAAACACTATATAAATAAATAACAAATGTGTCTACTTAAATTATTGAAAGAATTATCTATTCTACAGTACTCATCAAACACTAAATGATGTAATTAAATCAAAGAAAGTGCAACTAATTACAGTCCATAATAATTAAGTATTAATATATTTATATATTTTACATTTATTCTGAAATAATTGTGCATCCAAAAGTTTAGTATGAGATTTTTTTTTAATTAATACTTTTTTTTGTAGCAAGCCAAAGATGCATTCAATTAATAAAAAAATACTTACATATATATATATATATATATATATATATATATATATATATATATATAGATTTTATATTATGTTACAAAATGTTAATGCTCTTTTAAAATAATGTACCATGGTTTCCGTAAAAATAATAACTTTTTTGTACATTGATAAAAGTAAGGAATATTTCTTCCAAGACACACATATTCAAATAGAAAACAGTTATATTAAACTGTAACAATATTTAACAGTGTTGCTGTTTTTATTTTTCATCAAATAAATGCAGCCTTGGTAAGGATAAAAAAACTTCTTTAAAAAATAAAATAAAATAAATTGATAATCTCACAAGTGTATATATAGTTTATTCAGGTTAGCATGACCCAGTTCGTCCCTCCTGTTAGATTTTTACTTTTTACTTCAGAAACTGTACTGTTGTGCTTTATAGCACTGCAAAACAGAAAAAGTCAAGACGAAGGCCATGTGTTGCAGTGATGGTAAACACACGTGAGATTCAGTCTCGTTGGTAAAGCCATATCTGCTGACACCATGGCAACCAGGAGCTGTTGTACTCTCTGAACCAGACACAACATCTGCCTGGAGAGCAATGAACAATTTTCCATTACTCTGCCATGTGAGTCACTCACTCATTCTCTCTCTCATCCCCACACACACACACACACACATGCTACACATGGCTGAGAGAAAGCACTTCGAGTCAGTTATCCATTGAAAGTGTAACTTCATTCTGGTGCTCGTTTCCCCTCATCTCCTTCAAAAGCACACAAATGGATTTTTGGCTAATTTTTCAAGATCGCAAATGGAAAACAAATCATGATTTTTGCCATGAAACAGTTTTCTGTCCGCTCTTTAGATACATAAAAATTCCTTTAGCAATTACCACAAATCACTCAGCGGCTCAGCTAATGGAGAGCTGATGTGTTCTGCACAAAAGCTTCTTTTGGGTGAATTCTGCTCTAACAGGTGTTCTTAAGTGTGTGGACGAAAAATCGGCACATAGTGTTCTCATGCTTTTATAAAAAATAACTCAAAATCTAAGCTTACATTTTAGTTTAGTGGACAAAGTAATCACTTTGTTATTCAGACAATTCCTTTCTACTGCATTTTATAAAACAACAACAAAAAAAGACTAAACAAAAAAAGTAACAAAAAGTAGCATTGTAATAATAATAATAATAAAAAAACAGTAGTACTATGCTTTTCTTTTAAGTAAGTATTAAGACTACTAGTGTCATCAGCTCGAATGGAAAAATTACTATTTTCAAACAGGTTTCTCAAAGACTCTTACCCCATCTTTTATTGGCCAGAGAAAAATACGAGATCTACCCCAAACACATGAAATTAGTTGAGCCAAAATGCATTAAATTGATAAAAAATGTGAGTAAAGCCATTTATGCTCTTACAAAATGTTTCTTTTTGACTGCTGTTCTTCTGAAATTTCTACTGGTAATAAAATCCCGAAAAATATAATCATTGTGTCTTGAGCAACAAATCAGCATATTATGATTTGATTTCAATTTGTAATAATATTTCACAATACTGCTGTTTTAATTTGTAATTTTTATCAAATTCTGTTGATCGTTCATCACTCTTGCTATGTCGGGCTGGTTGGAATTCTCAATCAAACAGAGAAATGTTTTGAAAGCGCCTCACAGACACAGTGTTTACACACTTTTCAGAGGAACCCACCAACAAATTGTTTACTT
This sequence comes from Carassius auratus, assembly GCF_003368295.1. Taxonomy (NCBI): domain Eukaryota; kingdom Metazoa; phylum Chordata; class Actinopteri; order Cypriniformes; family Cyprinidae; genus Carassius; species Carassius auratus. The sequence goes on from NC_039253.1 coordinate 9,497,784, forward strand.
TGGCTCGCTCTGTGGGATAAAAGAAAATTTCAACATTTAAAAAATTGGACATTTAACCACTTTAGTTAAGAAATTATCAAACAGAAAAAAAAACACTCACTCGAAAATAAACTTATGCTATGATTAATGATGTACAGTATGAAGAAAAGTGACAACAAAAGAGATTTTAGATTTTTTTGAAGTTTTTTTTTTCTGTGTGTATAAACAGAGGCCTATCAGAAATCTGGTGTGTGTGTGTGTGTTGGGAGTGTCTGAAATTCCCATTTGCTGTATTCAAGCAGACAGGCCTGTGAGAATGTCACAGTTGCCATTCACTCAGTCACCCTCTCCGGTGGGTCGAGGCGGGGTCGACCCAAAGGTGATGGACATCCTCTATTGTTGTGGGATAACCAAACTAAGCCTCGGTCACCCCCCCGTAACCCCGTGGCAGAGCCCTTTGCCTCATAACCCCAGGGGCCATGACAGCAACAATATTGATAGTAGCCAAACACTTCTCTGGAGGAGGAGCTGGCCTCGTCTGATGAATAGCCAGACTAAGTACTTCTCAGCCCAGGCCGCTGTCTGGAACAAAAGGTGCACAATAGCGGGTCTCGCACCAAGCGACAGGCCGGACTGCATTAAAAACAGCTCAGGACAGGCATAAGAAACACCCGGCCTCGAGTGCAAACTTTGAACCCTGGGTTCTTTCTTTCCTTTCTTTTTTCTTTGATTGACCCTCTTCTGTGTCTCCGTTTTCCCCTCGCAAAGGGGTGACAACGTCCCATGGATGGAAGGAAGGTCTGGGACGCCCCGCTGGTTTGGCGACATTTCTGTGACGCCTACCACATTTCCTGGACAGCCATGATATTTGAAGCAATACCCACTCGGGACACCCTGCGCCTGCTTTGAGTCAAACGAGCAGCACATTTTCAAATCACATTAAAGTGAAAGGAATAGAATGAAAATCTGTCCCTGTTTACTCGCACAAACTCTTTTCATCTTCTTCAGTGAGTTGCTATTTTCCGAAAGTGCAAGTGTAACTGAAGCTACACTAAAAGCTTTAAAAAATAACCAAAAGTACAATAAAAGAAGGAAATAGGACTTGTGCGCTATATTCAAAGTGTCCTAAAGCCACACACAATAGCTTTGCGTAAAGAAAAAGACAAACATTTCTGTCTGCCACAGCTATCAAATCTCACTTTCACTTTCAGTACATTCAAACTTGACTGAAATTTTGATGTGTTCGGTTGCAAGACATTTTAGACCATGAGATGTTGATAAGTTAACATCTTTTTTAGAGTAGATGTAAAAGGTAATACTACTCCTTTAAGCACAGAAAGCCCTCAGATTTTCATCCTTAACCTTAAAGCCTGCTCTGTATTTCTGGCCTCTAAATCTTTGGCTGTTAGATACAACAGATGGCCACGAACCATTAGAAATGAGTCTTCAGTGATTATTAGGACAAATGTGCTTTTAGCTTTCAAAAGAGCAATTTGTGTGACTATGCTTTCAGCATCAGGTGTCCCGACACACAATGGGAGGTTTATAGTCATGAGCGGAGCTGCAGGTTGGGTCCCTCTGAGCCCCAAACCTCTGAACTGCTGAGCTCTGAGGGCACAGGGCCAGTTCTAAGGCAACCCGGGACACGGCAAGCATGGCGAGCGCTAGAAATCATGCTGTTCTACATAATGAGCTGCATTCGTTTAAAATAAAAAAAGCTGCACTCTTTTATCACATGAAAACTTTGCTTTCAAAGTCCCTTCTCTCTCTGAAAGTTGGAATAAACACACACACACACACACATACAGAAAAAAGCATAAGTGAGAAGAAAAAAGAAGGGGGAAAAAAACAAAAAAGAGGAGAAATTGCCTCATTAATGCATCCTGCGTGCTGCCCTGAGCCTTTTCCTTTTGCCTGTGCCCAGCGGGAGCCCTTTTTATCAGGCCAAAGGACACCTTTCACAAGACCATTAGTGAAACAGGGACAGATGCACCCCGGCAAATCCCCTCCTGTCATGCAAGTGAGAGCAAAAGAACAGGATAAAGCAGAACCCCACTCGATTCGTCCGGCCGGGAGAAGGTCTGACCTTGAGGCAGTGGGCGGGCCGCCTCAGGAGAACGAGGTGTCAGGCCTGTCGTCCGGGCACCATCCCGAGCCAAAAACTCCTCCTCCAGGTTAATGGCTTTTAGCTGTTATCTGAAAAATGGTAATAGCTGGCACCCCAGAAGCTGTGGATGCAATTACCCCCATCAGGATCCTCCTGTTAAATATGATTTGACCAATCAGCATAATTTGGACAGTTACGCATGATGGCCTTGGTAACTGGTTTTGCACCGATCTCACTCAGAGCGGCAAAGTGCATGGCTAATAGTGCACATGCCATTCAACAAATTGACATTTTCATCAGGAGGAGACACCAGGACACTGCCAAACTCTGCTCCCAAGTGACTTTACTAGAACCGGACTTTCTGCTTCGACTCCTCTGATTAAAGTCCTAGACATTCAAATCACTATAATAAATATCTCCAAATGCACCAAACATGACTTCAATGAATGCAATAGAGCGTGGCAGACATTTAAATGACAGTATAATTTATTTTTATGTTTAAAGTGGCCAGCGCTGGAAAAGAGTGGTCCACCTGGCACACCGCACCAAAATGCAACATAACAGTTTTATAGAGAAAAAGCTTCCTACTGTACAGAAATGTGTTAACTTGGACACATGAACAGTAGTTTGAGTCAAAAAAAGACTGACTAGTTCTTGGTAATGCACAGTGGATTTGATATTTACTGTGAAAATATAACACAACTGTATACTGGTCCAAGTAGTAGGTAGAAAGATAACAATGTCTTGCATGCCGAACATCAAAACCTTTCAATCAAAGTGGTAGTTTACCCCAAAATTATTATCATTATTATCATTCCGAATCTGTATGGCACATTATAACGGAAAATTATGGTGCTAATAATCAGTCATTTTCTTAAAAGCCCTTTGTGCCCATTCACTTTCATTGTATACAACATGAACATTCTGCTAAATTTCTCTTTTATTTTAAACTGAAGAAACTTCAGCTTCATAAAGGTTTGGAATCACAAGATGGATGATGATGAGTTAATTTTTTTGGGTGAACTCTTTAAACCCTAATGAAAAAAAAAAAATATTTATTCAAAATACATTTATTTCAGCCAAGGTATACTATAAATACATTTACATATTTATCTGATTAATAAAAATACGATGCAATTGTACTTTCAGTATACTAAACTGCCATACTTAAAGTCTGCTAAATTGGAAAAACTGGAAAAATTTTGTACTAAATGTACTTTAATTGTGCAGAAGTACTGAAGTCCAACTAAAGGTATACTGAAGTATATATGGGACCATGGAGCACAAAACCAGTCTTAAGTATGGATCAAAATGATCGTTTTTTTTTTTTTATGCCAAAAGTCATTAGGATATTAAGTAAAGATCATGTTCCATAAAGATATTTTGTAAATTTCCTACCGTAAATATATAAAAAACATTATTATTTTTTTAAACATGCATTGCTAAGGACTTCATTTGGACAACTTCAAAGGTGATCTTCTCAGTATTATTATTATTATTATTTTTGCACCCTCACATTCCAGATTTTCAAATAGTTGTATCTCAGCCAAATATCGTCCTATCCTAACAAACCATACATCAATGGAAAGCTTAAAAATTGACCCTTATGACCAGGTCAAGTGTCATATATTTGATTGTGCTAAAGTGGAACTATTGCAAGTATACTTTAGATACACTTTAAATATCTTGCATTTAAAGGCAGGTATATTCAAAGATCACACAATACTCATCAACAATTAAGTTAAAACACATTTTAGGCTTAAGATTAAGAAATGTGCATTATGCACAAGTAGTCCTCCAAATAAAGTTTCATTATAACTATAAAATAATGTATTTTAAATAAACTACTTTTTTATTGGGTGGTGACCCATTCCTTCAATCTTCAGCAAATCAAGAAAATCGTCCCTCAGAAACAAACCCCATGGAAATAACACAAAAATCGAAAGGGAATTAACAATTGAGTGTTATCCTTGCGATGTCAAATCAGGGAAACTTATGTTACTGTTTGTTTACTCTGGTAAACCACGTCTACTGTAGATGGGCCAGCCATTTACAAACAATATCCTGCTCTATATACAATATTGTGCATAACAGATTTATTTAATGTAAATTCAAGATGTGTAACCTGTAATTTTAAGTTTCAGTTACATTTTGTGTTGGGTTCTCTAAAACATATCGTTATAGCATTAACCAAAGATGGACTGGCGTATATTTTATTGCATTCAGCCATAGGTCTCTAGAGACCAAATAACAGGTTTCAGCAGACTGAACAGTGTGGCATATGTTATTGATCAGATGTTGTTGTGAAGTCTGCCCGTCCTTATCGAGTCTTCCTTTACCCTCTATAGTTCCTGTAACCCAAGAACCATTCATTCAATGAATGATTGCACCTTGGGGCCATACTGACACCTGGTCACAGGAAAATGCAGACGAGGGGGTTCGAAGTTAAAGAATTAGAGTAAGAAGGGAGGAGGTTACTCACAGATGTAGTAGTATTCGTGACCTGGGCGGAACTCAAAGCCCAGAGAGAAGGGTGTGAACAGCTGGAACTTCTCTGAGAACTTGAGGGGCCCATTCGGACTCATTGGGCGGTTGCATTCCCAGCGCTTGAAGCCTTTCATGTGGTGGTTGCAGGTGGTGTAGCCGTCATAGTTGACCATGAAAAGGATGTAGCGCTCCATGCGCTCCTGAGGAAGATGGTCCTCGTAGTGTGGACAGTAGATGTCCAGGTAGTCGTTGATGGCCACTTCCACTGTGTATTCACCATGCAAGAATCTGAGGAAATAAAGACAAACAACTTAGTTGAGATCGACAAAACTGCAAAAGTTCTCACAATGACAGGCCGTAGATTGGGAACGTGCCATCTTTTAACCCAAAACTCGAAAGTGAAATTGCTAGTAGCTCCTGTCACTCATAGTGCAGATATTTTCCATGTTCTATGTGACAGGATGGGATTGGTCGAGGGGGACTTGGCGCTAAGGGCCAAAATGACTGGAATGACCAAGTGGAATTGGATGAGCAGAGATTGACAGGGGTTCAGAGAGAGAAAGCCACTTCATTAAGGGTTTTCACATGGTCTGGCTTCAGCCCAGCTCTTCTGAAATGAGTTTGCTGGCTGGGGCAATTTAGACACAAATTGAGCACCTGCAGGAAGGTGGGACTCGAGACGCAGAAACTGCAGCTACTTCAGTGGAACTGTGACTTCATGTGCAGTCAAATGCACAGCTACTAAAAAGCATTCGGACACTTAAAGGGATAGTTCACCTTAAAATTAAAATCCTGTCATCGTTAACTCGCTCTCAAGTCACATGACCATGTTTTTTTTCTGACATTGAATATGAAGCCTTTTTATTTACCGATAATGATATGAAGCCTTGCAGTTCACAAGAAAACAGAATGTATTGTCGACACAGACACAGCAAAACACACACATGAACATGTGTGAACTTGAGTTCTTCAGATCCTCTTTTTCTGTCCACAGTGTGAAGATTACATGAATAAGATCTAACGGCTCCAGCCGAGAGACTCTAATGGTCTGTCACCAGTGCGGTTGACACACCTGCTCCATCCTCCATCTTCCAAACCATCAAAGCAGCCCCCTTCACTACAGACACTACAGAACATAAGACAGCAAACTCAAATCAAGTGTTCACACTATGAGATGCTATACCAGGGTGCTTCATCCAATTTAAGGGAATATCAAAGGGAAACAAAGACGAGATGAAATCAAAAGAAACACACAGGGTCAACAAAAGCCTATACACAAAAGGTCTGTGCTAAAACCTGCTGGAATGGAATCTCATAAACAACTAATTTCCTACATAGGCAGAAACCCATACAGTGCAGTTTAACATACCTGACTGAACGTTTCGCACGGTTTCAAAGGGAAATATCCACTGAGTAACACTAAAACACGGGTTCATTACGTGAACCCTGGCATGTTTTTATCACGTTTATCTAGGTACAGTATTGTTCAAAATAATAGCAGTACAATGTGACTAACCAGAATAATCAAGGTTTTTAGTATATTTTTTATTGCTACGTGGCAAACAAGTTACCAGTAGGTTCAGTAGATTGTCAGAAAACAAACAAGACCCAGCATTCATGATATGCACGCTCTTAAGGCTGTGCAATTGGGCAATTAGTTGAAAGGGGTGTGTTCAAAAAAATAGCAGTGTCTACCTTTGACTGTACAAACTCAAAACTATTTTGTACAAACATTTTTTTTTCTGGGATTTAGCAATCCTGTGAATCACTAAACTAATATTTAGTTGTATGACCACAGTTTTTTAAAACTGCTTGACATCTGTGTGGCATGGAGTCAACCAACTTGTGGCACCTCTCAGCTGTTATTCCACTCCATGATTCTTTAACAACATTCCACAATTCATTCACATTTCTTGGTTTTGCTTCAGAAACAGCATTTTTGATATCACCCCACAAGTTCTCAATTGGATTAAGGTCTGGAGATTGGGCTGGCCACTCCATAACTTTAATTTTGTTGGTTTGGAACCAAGACTTTGCCCGTTTACTAGTGTGTTTTGGGTCATTGTCTTGTTGAAACAACCATTTCAAGGGCATGTCCTCTTCAGCATAGGGCAACATGACCTCTTCAAGTATTTTAACATATGCAAACTGATCCATGATCCCTGGTATGCGATAAATAGGCCCAACACCATAGTAGGAGAAACATGCCCATATCATGATGCTTGCACCTCCATGCTTCACTGTCTTCACTGTGTACTGTGGCTTGAATTCAGAGTTTGAGGGTCGTCTCACAAACTGCCTGTGGCCCTTGGACCCAAAAAGAACAATTTTACTCTCATCAGTCCACAAAATGTTCCTCCATTTCTCTTTAGGCCAGTTGATGTGTTCTTTGGCAAATTGTAACCTCTTCTGCACATGCCTTTTTTTTAACAGAGGGACTTTGCGGGGGATTCTTGAAAATAGATTAGCTTCACACAGATGTCTTCTAACTGTCACATTACTTACAGGTAACTCCAGACTGTCTTTGATCATCCTGGAGGTGATCATTGGCTGAGCCTTTGCCATTCTGGTTATTCTTCTATCCATTTTGATGGTTGTCTTCCGTTTTCTTCCACGTCTCTCTGGTTTTAAGGCATTGGAGATCATTTTAGCTGAACAGCCTATCATTTTTTGCACCTCTTTATAGGTTTTCCCCTCTCTAATCAACTTTTTAATCAAAGTACGCTGTTCTTCTGAACAATATCTTGAACGACCCATTTTCCTCAGCTTTCAAATGCATGTTCAACAAGTGTTGGCTTCATCCTTAAATAGGGGCCACCTGATTCACACCTGTTTCTTCACAAAATTGATGACCTCAGTGATTGAATGCCACACTGCTATTTTTTTGAACACACCCCTTTCAACTAATTCAACTAATTGCCCAATTGCACAGCCTTAAGAGCGTGCATATCATGAATGCTGGGTCTCATTTGTTTTCTGAGAATCTACTGAACCTACTGGTAACTTGTTTGCCACGTAGCAATAAAAAAACATACGAAAAACCTTGATTATTCTGGTTAGTCACATTGTACTGCTATTATTTTGAACAATACTGTACATATTTCTGGGTTTTTATCACGTTGCTACACCAAACCCAACCCTAAACCTACCCGATAGAGTTAACAAATGCACAACTGATATAAAAACGCATTTGTTGATGTGACTGTGCCATTTCAACTTTGTTGCATGCAGATTTGAAATGCTTTGTCGAACTGTGGTTACACGTGATTTAAACCAAAACTCCTCGCCTCTGAAGTCCGTCTCCGTACTCCGTGAGCTACCGAACAAACCTAACGCCTCTGAAAACCCATCGATATGAACCTGGATATGAGCGATGCTAATGCATCAGTTTTCAAATCTCCCAGCATATTAATTTTTTAAGTCATAACATTACATTCTTTAAGTAATTGTGCGCAAATTACCCTTTATTAATCGAAACTCTGTACATTTTTCTGAAAAGGAATAAAAGGTTTCGGAGTTTTACTGCCTCTAGTGGTCATTTCTTTTGGAAACTGCAGTGATATGTCCTTATTTGTATGTATTTCGCATCTCGTGAAAAAGTGCCCCCAGGTATGTATTTGCCATGAGACCAGGTTGGATCTGGAGGCAGGTTTTTGGAATGAAACCAAAGACTTTGACAAACTATAAAACATCCTTCCCCCAAAAATGAAATCACATGATATACAAAGAAAACTCAAAAGCTGCTTCACTTTGCCGACTGTTGTCTACATGAATCAGAACATCACACGACTCTTTTTCTGGAGGTCCTTGAGGGGAGAGAGGGCAGAGCCGGGGCTAGGGGTGAGGGGGCAGTAGGCGGGGGAGGGGGTGGTGTTTGGAGTGAGATTTGGCATCAGATGACAGCTAATCTAGGTCTGGAATTACTGTCAAAGGGCCAAGACAGGCCAAACACCAGCTGTAGCAGCACAAGCTAAAGATGAAGCTCCTTCAGCTTTACATCTCCTCGCCTTATCACCGAGGCCCAGAGAACAACCCCCGTCACACTGCATGACTTCATCCCTCTCTCAAATTTTTTGTGTCACTTTCTTCTTTGGCCATCAGCAATAATTTAAACCCCCATGTTTATAGGATCGATGACCTGGGCTGCGTTTCCCAAAAGATGGTCATAGGTCTATGATGTACTTAAAGGGATAGTTCACCCCAAAAAAAAATTCTGTCATTAATTACTCACCCTTATGTCGTTCTAAACCCGTAAGAGTTCATCTCCGTTCATCTTCAGAACACAAATTAAGATATTTTTGATGAATTCTGAGAGCTCTCTAACCCCCCCACAGACAGCAATGTAATTACCACGATCAAGGTCCAGAAACGTAGCAAGGTTATCAGTGAAATAATCCGTATGACATCAGGGGTTCAACCGTAATTTTACGAAACTACAAGATTACAATTTGTGCGCAAAGAAAAATAAAATAAAAAAATATCTTTTTTTCCCAAAGATAAATGGAAGTTTTACAGGTTTGGAATGACATGAGGGTGAGTAATTAATGACAGAATTTTCATTCTTGGGTGAACTATCCCTTTAAGCTTACAATGCTTTTGGGCAAATGCAGTCCTGGACTACATCACTGATGCTGTCTTAGTTCGCCTTGTATCCAATGAACTCAATAAAACATCTTGAAAAAACAACCCATGTTCATCTCATACCGCCTCAGCAAAGAGCACTTCGATATTTCTCTCCCTGGCAGGGGAAAATGCTTCGTTCTCTCCGGAGATGTCTGTACTCTGTCTTATTTTCTTGTTATGCGTTTTTGTGTCATCTTGCCTCTAATCACGGCTTTCCAGTAAACGATATCGAGAGCCGAGCAAAGAGTAATGGGAGCAGAACTCTGCCATAGGACCCTCCTGATGTTTACGGAGCTCTTAATTTAATCACCCTGCCATAAAAACATGTGTTAGCGGTCCTTTAATGCAAAGTGCGTTATCATTACTACACATTCCGCGGGTCAGGCATATCTCTTTCAGATTCATACGGTGCATTACGCCTTAACAAATCAATATCAATGCCCCGTCCCCCCTTTCACTCCCAGATGTCATTAAATCTGGAGGAGTCGGCCAAATGATCCGACACACTGAGGCAACACGTCATTCCCTTTGATTCAAAAGTATCTCGGTATAAAAAATGACCTTACAGCCAGTGGCTGGTGGGTACGGGGTAGTGGAGGGGGGAGATGACAGATGGAAATATCAATAAGTGAGCCCAGAATGTTTAGAGAGAGCTAATGCATGCAGTTAGGTGAGCTCGCTTCATCAATCACACTGTAGTCACTGGTCTACTTCCTTTTCGAGTCCTCAGAGCACAGGCCCGATCAGACCTCCCTGAACTCTTCTTCCGCCGCTACATCAACAACTGATCTCATATCAGCTCTAAATGAGCTGTATAACCTCCCTTTCACAGTGAGATATTTTCATCATGTCTACAATCCAGTTAGAACCCAAAAAGCTTTTACAGTCTGAAGCCAAAAATAACCTATTTAGGTTTACAAATAACTTTTTCTTTTATCCTTTTCTCCTAAGCAAGAAAAATCACACAGTAGATATCGTCATTTCAGGACAACAGTGAAGTTGAATGGAGAACAAAATGGGACTTCTGCTAAAGTATTCTGCTCCTCAGAACTCTACCCAAAGAATAAGATCCTCAATATCACAATTTTCATAAAAGATTTAAAAATGGTTTCAAATTGGGAACACATTTGTCATGTAATACTATGCAATGTTATGTCTACAATTGTCCCAGTATATATATAATTTTTTTTTTTACATTATATTTTTAACTTCTAAAGAACCAAGTAGGCAACTCAAAAAACACTATAAAGCAGCTGATGTAGTAGGAAAATTGTGGAATTATGGTGAAGCAAAGAGCCACTGAAGCATGCGGTACATCCATGTTATAAACTTCTCTTGATGCACTTTGATTCATTAAATACGTCCTTGAAAGCTTTGTTTAATTTGTTTCATTAAATATGTCCTTGATTGCTTCTAAAATTCCTAATTAAATTTAATGGTGATGTATGCCTTTGGTGCAAAACCTGTACTAAGTTTCTTTCTCTTCCCATCTGGAGGAATGTATGTGTGCAGAAATCTATCTCTGGATTTTGGGGGTCTTTGGGTCTTTGGTTCAGTCTTCAGCTGCTATCATCCCCATGGGACTTCAATTAATCAAACCAAACCACTCTCGTTTGGCGTGTTTAGGAGTAGGGTGACTCTCGGGGTGAACTTTCCTGGCGGTGCGGTCAAAGAAGGGGTTTGAAGTGCCGTGATTTACAGCAGCGTCTGGCCGACAGAGAGCCTCAGATCCAGATTTCAGAACTTCCTTTAGCAAATGTTTGCATGTAGAAGAGTCTGCTTTCCAGGCCTATGACAGGAAGCATCTTCATTGGAAGAAGTTAAAGCCAAGCAAGCAGTCCAGGTAAGAAAGAATCCATGATTTATCATGGTATTTAGAGACTTCTGACTGGTACAAAGAAAGTCAGTTTGACCATTAGAATATTTAATGTGTCTCTCTCATGCAATCTTGTGAATTTCAGGACTGGACTATTGAAGTGGAAAAGTGGTTTTATAAATGAAACATCTTATGTATTGTGTTACACCAACCACCGAAAGTTAGGGTAGGGTGGAGGTTTACCTCAGTGCAATTGGACAGTCTAGCTGTCTGGAAGGAGAGAGAAATGAGACAATCTTATTCCTCTTTAGAAAGCCCCTCCCTCTAAGCCAAGTGATTCATAAAATTTTGTGCCACAGTTTGCCATAGAGCAGATGCTAAAATTTGCCAAGCTCTGACAGGTCAAACAGAAATTATGAGTCTTGTTGAGTTTGGCCCTCATTTAGAAGTTCTTGTTGTTGTTTTTCTGTCCCGAACTTTTAGTTGAGTTGCAGCCAAAGCAAATATGTGCGTTTATTCTGCAATTAACCAATGACCTGGCCATAATAGTTTAGGTCAAACACAGCCAGCTAATAACCTGGCACAAGACTCAAACACTTCAGGGGTAATTCTGCCTCAAATGCATCATCACCTCGGGCATGCTGCAGGGCTATGTACTGGGCCCGCATGAGTTTTGAGATTATGATGGCAGGTTAGTTCTGGTGTCAGGGGTTTAGTGACACATTTCATGCTGGTGTTTATACCAAACAGAGGGAGAGGGCATGCGTTTAGCATGTGTGTGTTTGTGTGCATGTGTGTGAGAATTGTCCTTTGTGCCGAAAGCTCTGGGTCTGGAACCCATTTCCACATGCTCAGTTTGGGCTTGGTCTGTGGACCACTTCTCCCCATGTGGAACATGTTTATTGTTCTTTGTGTCAGGCAGACGCTGAGACCTCCATGCCCCCCCCCCCTCCACATCTCCCTGCAATCTCTCCTGTTATTCCAACTCTGCTTGAGCAATTTTTCTATCACAGCATTTATGCAAACGTTATCCCAGCTGACGTTCAGCCAGGGCTAAAAAACTCTGTCAAGGGGGGGTTGGACGGGAAAAATAAAACAAACAAAAAAGAAGAATAGGACAGAAGACCCAGAGGTCAAAACACATGTGCCCTGTGTGAGAGGAAAAGTAATAGTTGTTTTGTGCCCCTTCTTTAACCCTTCTTTAACACAAAAGTCTACTTATACGTTCAGGTGAGCAGGTGTGTGTGTCTGTAATTTTCCAGGTGCTGTATGTTCTTTATAAAGGTTCATGTTCACATCCACCTTCTCTTCACATGGCGTTTACTCTGGACCGCTGTTAGATAAAAGTACCCCGTCCTCACTTTGACACTACGCCCCCATGTTTAATAACATTTTTATGCCTCTGCCTGCTTTGTAAGACCTTTCAGTCACTGAAAGTTGGTGGGAGAAAATAGAAGTGACTGGTGCAGTCCAGCAAATGAAAGGACAGCAAGCAAATCGGTGTTCTATCATCAAAAGTGTGCTCAGAGAGCAGCGGCGCTGGGATGCTGTCTGTCATTGTACTGCAGCTCTAATGGGCTGCTAATGGAGGATGTTTAAACACATGGCGGCTTCACTTCAGCTACTCTGTATGTTTACATCCTTGTATGTATGCATATTAATATTTTTAACACAAATTTTCATATTGGGTTTTTTGCCTGTAATCAACCAGAACAGGACAGAATCAATGGAAAATGCTATAAGTTGGGGTTGGGAAGTGACCTGAAATGGATTTAGACCGCGGTCACCTGTGAACAAGTTTGAGGGTGAACAATAAGCCATGACTCTGCCATCAACTCCTGAATAAGGACACAATATTATACTGAAATAGATTCAGTGTTTTATCATCAGAGACATGCTGTTTTATGATTCATATTTCTATACAGTAGGGTTTAAAAAAACGGAGACCACTATAATCATAACGTTTGATACAGATTAGTTTTACTATTTTTACAATGGTTAAGTATTTTGAATTATTCGATGGTAAACAACTAATAAATGTTATTACAGACCTATACTTTTATAATTCACAAAAACAATGTACAGTATAAAAGCAGATCTCTATTTAGAAATTTGAGGGAAAAAAAGTTAGTTGTTATTAAATTATCAGTGTTTTTAGAAATTATGTGAATGTTAAATCAAAATAGTGAAAATTAGTAAGCACAATAACATCTCAATAACAAAAATGTTGGATGATACCAACACATAATAACCATAAAAATCAAATCTTGGTCAGTAATGCATTCACAATATATTTCTAATATGCAAATAAATACATTCACAAACATTTCTTTATGTATTTTTCAATTCAAAAAGACAATTCTTTAATTCAGATTTTGAATCCCAGCGTGGTCTCAGACACTTGGGATGCCACTATATTTACGTTTTTTTACGTTTACCTTTTCTCTAAGAAAAATACTGTTATTAAAAGCTGAGGATGTCTGCCATTTATTTTAAATATGTGCGTTTGGATCTCTTCGTCACCATTTACTCTAACGGCGAGTGTAATGAGGCTTCTAGGATTTAATGGCTCAGCTAAGAAACATCTCTCTCATACCTGGAGATGCCTGTTGAGAAGCCACTCTGCATCCAGTCTTTATCCCTCACTGCTCCCCCCCAAAAAACACACACTGTCTAAACCAATACACACCATACACCTTCAACAACACACACAATGCTTAAAACAACACAAACCACCCACGACACATAGACTCCCTACAACACCTACAACACATTTGTAGGCCTTCGTGTGTGAGAGAGAGTAACAGCAGTAGTGGTTATAGCAGATGTTAGAGATTAACAAGGATTTCTCAGGCACACACTCCTAGAAAACAGGAAACTGGAAATGCAACTTCATCACACAACACCTGCACACTTCAACATAACTTTTTAAAATGATTATTACTACAAACACAATCCCTATGAGATCATATTTACTCATATAAATATGTATTTTAATGTATACAGTAATTATACACATACCATATACTTATAATGTTAGGATATAAAATAACAATCAAATATAATGTATAATTGTTTTTATTAATTTATTACACTTTAGTTTTATTTACAGGAATAAATTACGTTTTCCAAGTGTCCAATCTGTTCTACATTCAAATAGAAGTGCATAAATAAAATATTCTGAAAACATTTGAACTATTGATGCATGGAATATTTACAGAGAGGCTGCATGCAACGTTAACCCTTTATACCTCCATCATATGTAATCACTTTCAGGTGGTGTGAAGTGTGTATTTCATGGCATGGCACCAGATTACTGCGATTAAAGGGAATGAAATCCACTCTCTGTGCGCGTTACGTCCTCTAGGGGGCTGCTGGGATCCGCGCTGTGTGATGGTGAGCGCTTTTCTCCACAGTGTGATAACATGCTGTTTTTCTCATCATGGGGTGAGTAAACACCTGTCTTAGAAAATACGCCATCGCAAACAAACAAACCAGAGTGGAGCGAGATGCTTGTACGCACTGACACATGCATGTAAAACTAAACACATGCATACAAGCCTCTAAACGTACACACACACACACACACACAAACTAATGTCCTCCGCCTAATTGTCGCTCCCATAACAAACACACAAAAGAGCTGCTCTTGGGTTTCTGCCTCTTGGCGTAAAAAGGGACTGGGTTTGTCAGAGGGCATCAAACAGAAAATGATAGTAATGCCATGCACTCTAAAGCTAAGTGTATCACGCGTCCCACTCTCCCTGACCTGCCCTCTTTGTCTTTTTTAACACCATTAGCAAAGTGCAGTGTAATAGCGTTATAAGCCCGCCCCGGTTCACAGGAGAAGGATTGGGTGACGGACTCTCATCCACTCGGTCCGCTCTCATCTTGTCCGGCCTCTTTTAAAAGGGCTTGATGTATTCTTTTCTTTCTCGCCCATGAGTACCGCCATTTCCTCAGCGTCGTCCCACTCTGTCAAACATCTTGTGCTGGATTCTTCCCCCTAAAAGCACTAACCACTGTTCTCTGTGCTTTTCTTGAGGTTTTTAAAAAGATCCTCAACATGACGCGCTAACCCAAAATGAACCTGTGGCTAACTATTTTCAGTGAGAAAAAGCCATCGAGTGTAATCTGCGGCTTCTTTGCTTAAAGGCTTTCAAAATTTCTTCTTTCACTTACAAAAGGGAGTGAGACAAAAGTGCAGGAAATATGATAAAACTACTGGCACCCTTTGACTTTAGGTACATATATGTACTTTTAAAGCAAATAATGTCCAAAGAGAGAGTGTAAGCATTATGTTTTTGCAAGTGCGTGTCTGAGAGAGATGATAATAATGGCACAAGCAATTAGCAGTTTTGCTAACATCTGCTATTTTGCAAACTTCAAGCTGAAACCCTGGCCCCTCAAAAATCTTTTTCCATTCCAAAATGATTGTGTATTCAAACTTAACATTAAATCTATTTTGCTAGGCTCACATTTTCTCTTCTCTATTGCCTGTGACGTCTCAGCACAGGATAGTTGCTGGTGATTAGCGTGTTAGCGTCATTGTAGCAAAACTTTCCTTCAGCTGCTGAGTAGTCATATGGCATTCACTGCTCAGGTGATTAGCCAAAATACATACAACAGCTGAGAGTGACAGCCATTGAGATGAATGGAAAAGCTTCCTTTAGGTATTATAGACTTCCTTGACCCAAATGTGCACAATGATTCACAGGTGGATTTATTTCTAATTGACTAGTTTTCCGATAACCTAAAAGAGAACTGTCATAGTGATATCTGTCAGGTAAAATAGAAAATTGATGCTTAAAATTACCGTAAAAAACATTTCATACTACCAATTTCTCACTCAGAATTTTTATTAGTGCTGGGAAATGATTAATCGTGATTAATCACATTCAAAATAAAAGTTTTTGAGTACATATTATATGTGTGTGTACTGTGACACACACACACACACACACACACAGTATATATTTCAGAAAATTGTGATTAATTGCGATTAATCGTTGCCCAGCACAAATGTATATATATAAATATATATATAAAAGAGAGAGACAAACTGTAATCTTTGCAATTTATAAAAATGCAGTAGTAAAAGGCTTTTAATTGGTTAAACTTGAAACTAATAAAAACTACTAGATTATATGTAATTTTACTTTTTGTGTACAAAAAAAGTGAAAGTACATTCCCAGACCTCACATTAACTTAAGATGACATTTTAGTTAAATTTTAGTGATCAGTAATATACCTTTTTGTTTATTGCATTATTTTAGGTTTAGCTTAGGTTTTGGTAGTTCTGATATATATGTATATTATAATTGTCACTTAAGTAGTATGCCATCCTGTAGTACATGAAACATTATTACATTATTTTCTAGCTTTGTAAATTTAACAGAGAGCTTTTAAACATCCACATACACAGGAAAGCTAATGAGCTGGAGACCCTGGGTGCATTTCGCATGGGCACACGGGCACTGCGAGCTGGGAGGTGGAGTGCAATCCACCTAAACGTTCAGGCAACATTCTTTCATAGCAATTACAGACGGATAATTTCTAAGATAACCATCAGAACTTGCAGAGTCATCAAGACCCATGTGCCCCCCCCCCCCCCCTACTTTACCCTGCGCCAGGTAGGCCACACCCCCTAAAAACCCAACGGCCAAGCATGTTCGGGAGTGTGCGCGATGGGACGGCTCTCAAGCTCAGGTGGAGGTCCGCCAGCTCCGCCCGCAACCTGAGCCTTGTAATGACAAGGGCCGAGACAAAGCAGCCACTGTAGTCATCATCCAGCTCCCAGGCAAGACTCCCAGATGTGAGATAAAAGATACAAGCATGGAGACAAAGTTATCTGCGGCCTGCATCGGCCAGCGGGGAAACGGGAAACCTTAGCCTATTGAGGCGACTGGATCAGTGTGTCTGAAACGCCCACAGGAGTAGAAGATGGTGGCAGTGTGGTGCAGCCCCCTGGGCGGAGAGGCCCACAACACAAGTAACCCAAGCCATGACTACCGCCCATTTCCCAGGATCCCCTTCCTTCGCATCCCCCACCACCGTCCCAACAGGGTCTGCTTAGGTTTTCTTTCCCAAACACTCTTCAACAGCGATGAGATGACAGACTAGGAGATACGTCTGTTGTCACCAGACTCGTCCTCCTCTTCTTGCCCTTTCATGTAGTAGTCATGCATTAGCTGTGTTTTTCTTTGTGTAAGGTGACAGAGTGAGAATGGATCCCTGTGGAGTCCCCTCGGTTTCTGTTTTTCGCTCAGATCGCAGGGCACAACCTTTTCATGAAAAGTAATGAAGCGAGATCAGAGGTCTATCACATCAGAAAAAAAGAACATGTAAAATGCATAGAAAGGATATGTAAACTATATCTAAAAATCATCCTAATGCTCCAATCTGAGCCAGAGAAAATAGGGCCTCTCTCTTTCAAGGGCTATTTTATATTTCTTACAGAACGCTGAGGCGGCCAACGCTGATGAAAAGGGCGAGTGCTTAGCCGACAGAGGTAATGCATTTTTCATGACCTTGTACATGACACGTCTACATTTACATTTATGTTCTTAGCAGATGCTTTCTTACGAAGCTGGCTTACAATAAAGTGCACAAATCATGTTAATGGCTATTCCTGGGATCGGATGAGAACCCCTGCTGCATGCTAAGCTATGCCTCACAGCAAAAATGGAACATAATACAATGTAATAATTTCAAATTACTATGATTACAAACAATATCACATTACGGCTAAAATAAAGGCTAAGATATCTTGGGGTCAATGGCATGGGTCACATGGGTCAATGGCATATAAGAGTTTCCATGAAGGGTTGGGGGGGGGGGGTCTATTTGAAAATACAATACAATATTTAAAATAAGTCCTCAGAACTGTGCACTTTGTATTCATTCTTCATGTTGTTTAAACATTTTTTTTAAACATTTTTCAAGAATTCTGAAATGTATTGATTAAAATTGACTCAAGTAATGCATTCCAAAATATATTTTACACCTCAAATACATATGAACCCGGACATCTTCAAAGCATTTACATATTCAATTTAAAGGTAAATAGTACTAAAAAGTATTTTTCTTTTTTTAATTTTTAAACATATTATGAATTAATAATTCAGAGTCACACCAAGTTACATTTTACCACCTAATGTAACCTTGCCCTGTTATAAAAATGTCAAATTATCTGATTATTTATGAGACATACTGTGCTGATCTTGACACAGTCATAAGTCTGCCTTTCCTTTTTTTCCTGCATTTCTGGATTTTTAGGGAAAAAGATGATGCAAAACAGGGCAAATTAAAATAGTTTCAAACATGCTTTTTTTGGTGTTACATGATGGCGCAAATACCAGTAATTAAGCGCAAATGTTAGTAAAAAGCATTGCTTTTTGCATAACTGGAATCTTTTCTGGGAGCGTCCTAGACTGTTTCGCGCTGATGGATTACACCCCAGTCGAGTCGGCGCGGAGCTTCTCTCTGACAACATCTCCAGGACACTTCGCTCCATGTGACTAGTAAGTCAATTCTCAAATAACCATTATGATGAGTTTTGTTCCACCCGCTTAAATGATAAAAGTACTTGTGCTGTAAAACCTATTAAGACTGTGTCTGTTCCCAGAATAGTGAGGTCAAAATATAAATATAAATATAATGTAGGATCTAGAAAAAATCTTATCGTAATTAAACCAGAAAAATGTAAAGTAAATGAACAAAAACAATTTTTAAAGTTTGGGCTCATAAATATTAGATCACTCACACCAAAAGCAGTTATTGTAAATGAAATGATCACAGATAATAGTTTTGATTTACTCTGCTTGACTGAAACCTGGCTAAAACCAAATGATTATTTTGGTCTAAATGAGTCTACTCCACCAAACTACTGTTATAAGCATGAGCCCCGTCAGACTGGTCGTGGCGGGGGTGTTGCAACAATATATAGTGATATTCTCAATGTTACCCAGAAAACAGGATACAGGTTTAACTCTTTTGAAATACTAATGCTAAATGTTACTCTGTCAGACATGCAAAAGAAATCTAATGTATCTCTTGCTCTGGCTACTGTGTATAGACCACCAGGGCCGTATACAGAATTCCTAAAAGAATTTGCAGATTTCCTCTCAGACCTTCTAGTTACAGTTGATAAGGCGCTAATCATGGGAGATTTTAATATTCACGTTGATAATACAAATGATACATTAGGACTTGCGTTTACTGACCTAATAAACTCCTTTGGAGTCAAGCAAAATGTCACCGGGCCCACTCATCGTTTTAATCATACACTAGATTTAATTATATCGCATGGAATCGATCTTACTGCTATAGATATTGTACCTCAAAGTGATGATATTACAGACCATTTCCTTGTATCGTGCATGCTGCGTATAACTGATATTAACTATATGTCGCAGCGATACCGTCTGGGCAGAACTATTGTTCCAGCCACCAAAGACAGATTCGCAAATAACCTGCCTGATCTATCTCAACTGCTATTTGTACCCAAAAATACACATGAATTAGACAAAATTACTGACAACATGGGCACTATTTTCTCTAATACATTAGAAGCTGTTGCCCCAATCAAATTGAAAAAAGTTAGAGAAAAACGTACTGTACCATGGTATAACAGTAATACTCACTCTCTCAAGAAAGTAACTCGTAGTCTTGAACGCAAATGGAGAAAAACTAACTTAGAAGTTTTTAGAATTGCATGGAAAAACAGTATGTCCAGCTATAGACAGGCTCTAAAAACTGCTAGGGCAGAGCATATACACAAACTCATTGAAAATAACCAAAACAATCCAAGGTTTTTATTTAACACAGTGGCTAAGTTAACAAATTACCAGATGCCATCTGATTCAAATATTCCACCAACGTTAAATAGTAATGACTTTATGAATTTCTTCACTGATAAAATAGATAACATTAGAAATACAATAGCGAATGTAGATTCTACAGCATCTAACACTTCAGTTTCATCCATCGCACCCAAACATAAACTGCAGTGCTTTACAACCATAGGACAGGAGGAGCTAAATAAACTTATCACTGTATCTAAACCAACAACATGTTTATTAGATCCTGTACCCACTAAATTACTGAAAGAGCTGTTACCTGTAGCCGAAGAACCGCTTCTCAATATCATTAACTCGTCGTTATCTTTAGGACACGTCCCAAAACCATTCAAGCTGGCGGTTATCAAGCCTCTTATTAAGAAACCAAAACTAGATCCTAGTGTACTGGCAAATTATAGGCCTATTTCAAATCTTCCATTTATGTCTAAAATTTTAGAAAAAGTTGTGTCTGCTCAATTGAGCACCTTCCTGCATAAAAATGATCTGTATGAAGAATTTCAGTCAGGTTTTAGGCCCCACCATAGCACAGAAACTGCACTTGTTAAAATTACAAATGACCTGCTCCTTGCGTCAGACCAAGGCTGCATCTCATTTCTAGTCTTACTTGATCTTAGTGCTGCGTTCGACACCATAGATCATGACATACTCATAGATCGATTACAAAACTATACAGGTATTCAAGGGCAGGCTCTAAGATGGTTTAGATCCTACCTGTCCGATCGCTACCATTTTGTTTACTTAAATGGGGAGTCATCTCATTTATCATCAGTAAAATATGGAGTGCCACAAGGATCCGTCCTAGGTCCCCTTCTATTTTCAATATACATGTTGCCCCTTGGTAATATTATTAGAAAATACGGAATTAGCTTCCACTGTTATGCTGATGATACTCAGCTATATATATCAACGAGACCAGATGAAACTTCCCAATTATCTAAGCTAACAGATTGTGTTAAAAATGTAAAAGATTGGATGACAAAGAATTTTCTCCAATTAAATTCGGATAAGACGGAGATATTAATTATTGGACCAAAAAACACTACACAGAATCTTGTAGATTACAATCTGCAACTAGACGGATGTACTGTAACTTCCTCTACAGTCAGAAATCTGGGTGTTATATTAGACAGCAATTTGTCTTTTGAAAATCATATTTCCAATGTTACAAAAATTGCATTCTTCCATCTTAGAAACATTGCCAAGCTACGAAACATGTTATCTGTTTCTGATGCAGAAAAGCTAGTTCATGCATTCATGACCTCTAGACTGGACTATTGTAATGCACTTCTAGGTGGTTGTCCTGCTTCTTCAATAAACAAGCTACAGGTCGTCCAAAATGCAGCAGCGAGAGTCCTTACGAGGTCAAGAAAATATGATCATATTACCCCAATTTTACAGTCTCTGCACTGGCTACCTATTAAGTTCCGCATCAGTTACAAATTATCATTACTTACCTATAAGGCCCTAAATGGTTTAGCTCCAGCGTACCTAACTAGCCTTCTACCACGTTACAACCCATCACGCACCCTAAGGTCACAAAACGCTGGACTTTTGGTAGTTCCTAGGATAGCAAAGTCCACTAAAAGAGGTAGAGCCTTCTCACATTTGGCTCCCAAACTCTGGAATAGCCTTCCTGATAATGTTCGGGGTTCAGACACACTCTCTCTGTTTAAATCTAGATTAAAAACACATCTCTTTCGCCAAGCATTCGAATAATGTATCTTTTTAATTGTGAGTGTAGTTGCATCTGATCAAAGGTGCATTTTTATTCATTAGCTAGGGTTAAACTAATTTTACTTTGTTGGATCAGCAGCTATGCTAATGATGTCTGTATTTTGTTTCTATGTTTTGCCACGGGATTCACATCCCGTGGTAACTAGGATTTACACAAGCTCCAGTCTGGATCCAGAACACCTGAGAAGAGATGATGCTGACCCTCAGAGGACCTCAGATGATGCTAACCCTGAATGAACAAACAGAACTAACAATTATTCCTAAATGTGTGACTTAATCATATAATAACTTAATTAATAATATTGATAGTTCATCGTCTAGCTGACTACGTCTTGTATTATTATTATTTTTTAGTTTTTCAAAAATCCTGTCAAATGTGCACAAACTACTAGCTACTACTAAATATTGTAGAAACATAATTTTCTGTAAAGTTGCTTTGTAACGATTTGTTTTGTAAAAAGCGCTATACAAATAAACTTGAATTTGAATTTGAAAACTTGAATTGCGTGATTCAATTGAATATACTCTCCTCCCATACATTTTCCGTCTGAAAGGAAAACTCAGATGCAAAAATAACTGTCCATGCCTCTTCAGCACTAATTTGATACTGTGCTTCTTAAGTAAATCTTGACCATATTTTAATTCCAAAAGATGGTTGATGCAAAGTACTGAAATTTGCTGTAAATGCATATAGAAGATGTGTCTTCAGGATACGCTGTAATGTAGTGAGTAGAGTTTGTTCCACCAGTGTGAAGCAAGTATGGTGGTTTTGGATCAGCTCATGGAGGATCTCTTCATGGAAAAGAGGGATTAGAAACCTAAAGTGTGGATGGATTGATGAAAGACTGAAAGTACAGTACAGCCAGCAACTGGTAATAGTTTCAACCAGGAAAACGTCTTGAATTTTGTTTTGCATTAGTTATCTGGTGAAGATACTATTCCATAACCTGCTCATTCACGTTAGTGGATCCTGGTTCAGGGCCAATTTTTCCAGACCACATTCTCCAAAAGAAAAACGGAAACATATATATATATATAAAAAAAACATACAAGTGTTTTTTTACTTAAAAATGAAAATTAGTTCATCATTTATTCGCGTTCATATATAAGTTGTTATATGAGTTTTTGAACACAAAAGAAGATATTTTGAAGAATGTGGGTAGCCAAACAGTTTCTGCTCCCCACTGATTTCTATACTATATTATACTATGCAAGATAATGGGGAGCAGAAACTGCTTGGTTACCCATGTTCTTCAATGTAAATAATGACAGAATTGTAATTTTTGGGTAAATTATGTCTTTAAGACCTTTCCTGACAGCAGAAAGCAACTATCAAGCACCTCTACTTGCCTACTCTGGCATCCCTTGTTTGCCGGCTTAATATTACTCTGTGAAGGCTTTGGAATCAAAGGTGTGCCAAGATCAAAGTAAAACTCTCTGGCCATTGTGAGGAGGGGGTACGGTAAAGTGACACTGACAGAGAAGGTGGGGGTGAATGGAACGTGTTCCCAATTCATAGTCTACACTAAGGATGAACATTGATAACTCAGTAAAACGATTATTCAAATTATTCTAATTAAAGCAATTCATTTCAAATTGATGAGGAACATGATGAGGAAAAGTAATACT
This sequence comes from Carassius auratus, assembly GCF_003368295.1. Classification (NCBI taxonomy): domain Eukaryota; kingdom Metazoa; phylum Chordata; class Actinopteri; order Cypriniformes; family Cyprinidae; genus Carassius; species Carassius auratus. Next base: position 9,521,020 of record NC_039253.1, read on the forward strand.
AATAATGTTTTATTATTGAAGTATCAATGTATTTGTAAAAGTAATTTTTTAAAAGATGAGTATTTCAAACAACCAAATCATAGTTGGTATGACACAATCAAAATGGGTAAACTGAAGCATTTTCTAGCGTGTTAAATAGCCCTAACATAATGCATCCTACTTGCACATGAGATAACATAAACACAATATTACAAATTATATCTGCATAAAAAAAGAACACAATTGTACAAGTGAACTTGAATGTTGCATGCTAAAATACGGGCAATTTAAGCACTGTTCAAAATGAAGTCATTGTTCATTGATAATCGTTTTAATGATTGATCAGCACAGTAATTCCAATCCATAGTCTACACTCATTCACCACGGAAGAAAAGAGGTGAACAGATGAAAAGGAAGAGTTCTATTTTGGCCTGAACACCCACACTTCCTATGTATTTATACGGTATTGAAATACTTGAATTTACCTGTTCTATTATAAACATCTTTGTGTGTATATATATATATATATATATATATATATATATATATATATATGAATTGATATTTGTAGCATTTAAATAAAAAAAATCTTGAAAAGAAACTGAACGATCAAATTTGTGTTATTTGTGTAACAACTGCTTATTTATATGATTTTTTTTTAATATATTTTCCCCACCAAATCAAACTAATGTAGTACCAAACACACACACACACACACACACGCACACACGCATGCACGCACACACACACACACACACACACACACACACAGGTAATTTGAACTTAAAATAAAAAAAAAGAATGTCAAGTGGTGTGGAACCCTTCATATTTTGGAAATCAAAATTAATAATCTCTTTAAAAAATGTTTTGCGCTAGATTTTTGACAGATTCTTTTTCATGGACACTAATGCCATTGACCTATCCATCCACTGAGCAACGCATTAAAAGCATTCCACATTACATTACCTTTAAGTACATTTCATCTAAAATCAAACCTTTTCACCCTTCTGAACTCCTCAGGGCTCGATACGCGGCAGCTGTCAGCTGTTATTGGTTAAGCTGAGGGTTGGATGTCAGGGAAATAAACACAGCCAGATCAGCTCCAGTGTAACAGACTACAGCTCAATGCCACATGCTACATGAAACCCAACCACCCAACCAAGTCGTACAATGTCTACATCTAGTCCAACCTTTCTGAACTCCTCCTGAACCCTTCTGGGCGGAGCAGCGACATGCTACAACAATGCACTCTATGGCTTAAACATGATACCACATGATACTGATGCCGACACACCTTTAGCACGCCAACAGCAATTGTTTGCGAGAACAAAATTGTGTTTAGTTGATTAAAAATGAGTGTTTAGTAGAAAAAAAAGAATGGAAGAACTATGATATGAGCTGACAGCAGAAGCCTAAAGCTAAACACAAGCTGGGGAAGTCACTTGCTAGGGACAAATCTCTCTCTCAGAAGCCCTTGTCCAAGCTAGGGGGACCGTATCCATCAGCGAGCCAGACGGCAACCAGGCTGATGGATCGATGGGGGCCGTGACCTCCAGCTCCGCAGCCTGTGAAACCGGTTGAGAGAGTGACAATCGAGATTTACCCATCGATTTGGGCTGACAGAAGTAAGGAGCACACAAAAGAATGAAAGGAAGGAAGCGATACACTGTTAGTCAAGTCTCCTTTGTGAATTTCAGCTTCTGTGTTAATCATAGCAAGGTGATCCCAGTGGTGTTCCCGAGGTCTGGGGTCAGGACGCAGAGGAGCTTCATTTCCCTGCTGTGTGCTTATTAGGGAGCAGTTATACTGTAATTCCCAGAGCTCCACCATCTTCCCGCGGCATCAATAACAGACAACAAATTAACGACATGGGCTGAGGTCCTTCTGCCGCTTGACAGCAAGGCGTGAATGGAAAACCATTTATCCAACCTAGGGGTGTGCCTGAACTTGTCTATATCCGTAAGGGAAGTGCTAATCACAGTCAGATAGGAGTGTCGTCCTTCTCAAGCAGAGGGTCACCCCACACTGCAGCATTTAACACCTTCGCTATTCTGCGTGAATAACACGCTGTCAAAAAATGGCAGTTCTTTTTGCATGAAGCTCGGTGATCTCTCAGGCTGGCCCTTGTTTGGCTGGAACCCTGTAATCGTAAAAGGTTGGGACTGGCTGTCCGCAACAGAGAGCTGCAGCGGGACTGAAATGTGCGTTAATTGAGCCAACAGCATCCAAACCCTCCATCTGTCCATTTTCTCATCTCTAAGGAAACGTCATTCTGAGCTCACTGCAAGCTGCTCTTGGCCATGAAAATACTCACTAATAACGGAGGTACAACAGTCCATCAACACAAAGAAAATCAGCGTTGTGCTTGCTGTACATGGCTGACAACTAACTACATGTTTTTTTAATTGAATCCACTAAAAATCATCTTGAAGCACAATTTGTTGAAGAATCTTAAACTCTACAGGTGGCCTGGTTGATTTTGGAGCAATGACAAACAATAGTCTCCATGATAAATAAAAGAAAAATCCTATTTAAAATCCAATCCTAAATCATGTGACAAGATCTAAGAAATATGCTAGTTATATTTATGTTGTTTTAATGTGGTTTTGAAAAAATGTAATATTTGTGAGTGTGAGAGTCTTATATCCCTTTGTTTTGTTTTTTATAATCAAAGTTTATCAAGGTTTTTGGGGTCACACTAAATGCCATAAACCCGAATTAAACTTGCCTTGCCATAAAACAGTCAAAATATCAGATATTTTAAGAGACTTACTGACCTTCACCCACAGTCATAAGAGTCTGTAAGGTTCCTTTTTATGATGTAATTCCCTGTTTAATTTTTGGTTGTCCCACATGACTTTGATTTGGTACCAAAATATTTTTTTCAACATTTTTTATGTTTTTTTCCCCCTAAGAAATAACAATTAAACATTATGCCAAACAAGTATTTATATTTTAAATATTTTTCAGAATTTAAATAAAAACTGTTGATTAAAAACATGTTCACCATAGAGCTGTTTTCAAGCTTTGCCTTGTTCAAGGTATTTAAGAATATTTAAAATATTAATAGATCCAGAAAAAAAAACTTAATTATCATGTCATTAACCCATATATATACAGCTATGATCCCTTGCACTCGATCCAGTCCACTCTGAGCAGTGAACTGAAAAGGGAAATCCCAGAGTGCTGGCCGACATTATGCTCTGTCCAGGTTCTCACCTCTTTCCAGCATCCTGCAAAACCGTGTCTTTGACTCTCAGCGGTCATTAAGCCAACAGTAGGGCTAATTGAGCATGGTGTTGTGTGTCATCAGTGCATGGAGAGAGCCTGCTGCCCACCGTGTGCTTTCCAAGAATATGTCTCAATCTGCCCACTACAATGAGACAATTTTAGCACCACAACAAATATCAGTGCAGTGAGAAAACATGTCTTTGGAACAGTAGTTCCAGCATAAATTAGCATAAACTTTATTCTTATGATCCCTTTTAACAAAATATAGGACTCAGGTCAGAAGCAAGAAGATACCTCAGATCTGATTTAACAAACTGTCATTACCAATCCAGGCTCATTGGAAAAACATGTCTGTGGTGACATTTCAGCAAGACTATACTGCGCTGTCTCTTGCATGTTTCGCAACACTTTCAAAGTGAAATATCCAGTGAGTGTTCCATTTTCCCCAAAACAGATGAATGTGAATCTGGGAGCGTTTGATTACACTGGCTGTTGTACGTATTAGAGCAGTTCAGAAATGAATTGTCCGGTAAGTGGTGCTAAAAGGTTAATGCTCTATTGCTTTTGAATATAGCATAACAACTACACTAAACTCTACCTTAAACCTAATCGAGTGTTTACAAAAGCAAATATGAGATAACACATTTTTGTATTAGTTTTCAAATCATGCACTATGGAAAAAAGGTTTGGGGTCATAACAGTAACAAGGAACCAAACTAAAATAATACTGTAATCATTGTTTGAACAAGGAATTAAAGTTTGTGTTGAACTGCCATTTTTATTCATTTCAGGTGTCAATTGCTATTATTTTTATGTAAATCTAGGTTTTTACAGTTTTAAACAAAATAAATTATGTCAACCATAAAATGTACTACAGTAAAGCAATTATTAAATGAGACATTTTCATGTTTGGGTGAACTATCCTTTTAAGAATGAAATGGAGGTTAAAAAGTGCTATTACTTTCCAGACAACTGTATGAAAGTGTCAGTACTGTTTAACCACTGATAGAGACTAAACATATGGTGTATAAAAGTTAATGGTTCTGGCACACACACAAACACACACACACACACACACACACACACACACACACACACAGAGAGAGAGAGGCTGTTCTGTTGGGTACGCAGCAAATAAATATGCCCTCACACAGGAAGACACTCATTTCTGAAACAAGGACGCCTTTTTTCCTCCCCTGCATGAATCACGACCCCTCAGAAGGATCTGGAAATAGGTATCTGCTCAGGGGAAACAGCAGAACCCTAATATTATCTCCCACATTATTCCCCACAGTCAAACAATGAGGGAGGAAACGGAAGGAAGGTGACAGCGGATAAAACATTATTCGCAGACTCTTTAGCATTGAGAAAATCAGTTTGAGGTGAGGGGAGGTCCGATCACACCGGGGTCGTCCGTGCTACACCACTCAAGGACAAACACCTGCCACCACAGGGCCCTTTAAACCCCTTTGCCAATGATTTTATTGGAGGGTGCTGAGAGAGGCCACGAGATGAGCATCTAATGACGAATCAGTGCTGTTCTCAAACAGGTACAGCTGGGCGGTTTCTGACCTCAGCAATGTCTTTCAGCAACTGGCTGTTCGTAGATGTGGTGCGCAGGTGCAGAAAATCAGATCATGATGTGACTCTGTTTTCAAACTTTCATGACAAGGTTTCTGCTGAGCAAATATTTAGCGATATATATATATATATATATATATATATATATATATATATATATATATATATATATTATTTGCAACATGGGCCACAGTAGACAGCTGGAAAGCAGCACAGCTCATGTGTCTTAATCTTATTATGCCTTTGGTTTAAAAAAAAATTATGGTTTGAGTTTCCTACAAATGATTCAGTGTATAAGTGAATTCGTCCCCTTGGAATTATAAGGTTCTATCTGCGTTCTGAGCAGTTCTGAGATACTGAGCTTCAAAGTTTTTGTGTTCCATAGACTTCTGTAGATAGAACCTTTTTGTTTTTTGTTTTTTCAATAACAAAATCTCAAAATGTATACAACTTAAAAAAAACATCACATAATGTAAATAATTTGTCACAGAATAAGAATATGTGAATAACTCAATTTTGATAGAACCTAGAACCTTATAATTCCAAGGGGACGAATTGTCAAAATGAATCACAAACAATTTCAGGGCTTTCTATGGACTGTTATTACAATTAGATTAATTAATTCATGAATCTGATATGATCGCTACTTCTCATTCTAAACAGCTGACAAAAAACGTCAAATGAAATATCATCAAGGAAGATGACAATAAATGAGCAGGTTCTTTGCAATGAATCAAAAACATACAGTGTAAACAGTGTAGATGGATTCCCAGACACATGACTCTTATGAGCCGGTTCTTTTAAGTGAATCGAAAAATAACAAACAAACAACAACAACAACAATGCTAGGGTATCCTGATTACAGAAGAATTTTTTTTGTGATTCAAAGACATACAGCATGACCAGAGTAGTCCAATTACAATACAAATAACTCTTATGAATCTGTTCTTTTCAGTGAATCAGAAATATACAGCACAACCAGTGTAGTCTGATTATAGTTCAAATGATTCTTATGAATCAGTTTTTAAGTGAATCAGAAAAATACAGCGTGAACAATGTAGTAAGATTACAATACAAATGACTCTTTTGAATCGGTTCTTCTTAGTGAATCAAAAACATACAGCACGACCAGTGTAGTACAATTACAGTACAAATGCCTCTTATAAATCTGTTCTTTTTAATCAAATTCATACCATATGAAAAGTGTTCTATTTAGAAACTTAAACAGAAGTTAAAGTATCAGCATCATTTAAAGAAAATAACAACTGGAACTGGAAATAGTTTCATTAGAAAATTCTACATTGGAATTTTTGCATTCATGAGCTCAAGTCAAATATGAAAGTTTTTCATGAATGAGAATTTAATAAGAGGCATCCAGATGTGCTGACAGCATTCAGACGCTGTGTGTGTTGCTGCTGTTTGCCAGGAAAGGTAATGAGGCAGGGATGAAAGCAGCAGAGAGACCGATTAGAGATGAGCATTGTATTGATTTTTTATTGACCAAATAAAGTTATGGAGGCGGTATAGGGCAGGCTGGCCAGATTATGAAATTAGCCCCAGCTGTCAATCACAGTTCTGGATGGGGAAGGGAGAACGGATGCGACTGGGGACCGCTTATGTTCTGGATCTATTGCAAAAAGGTCAAAAGACCTGTGAAAGTGTCATCTCTATTTTATAATAACAAGGCTCTGATACAGGAGGCAATAACCACTTCTGACCTTTGACCTCCATTCTTATTTATAAAGTGGGGAGGATATAACAGTTTTGAGGAAGTGAGTAAAACAAGTCACCAAAGTAGGACGGAAAGATCAAGGTCAAAGGGAACACATACAGTATGGTCACTAGTCTGCTTTATGAATTAATCTTTCACTTGACATGATTCTTTTCAATAAAAAGTGTGAACTGAGGCCCCGTCCACACGGAGACGGAGCTTACTCCAATCCGATCTTTTTTTTCTTCGTCTCAAGAAATATCCGCGTCCACACGAAACCGCATAATGATGTAGAATACATGCCAGACCAGTATGTGGCGCAGTAATTCTGCCACAGAGATACACTAAAAACAGAGAAGAAGACTTGGACTATGCTCATAAACCTTGTGCGTGGTACACAAACTAACATGGAACAATACATTTATTAATCTGTGTTAATTTAGTTAATAAAAAGACAATCGTTCAGTGTTTGTTCATGTTTTTGTTGCTGTTACGTGACGTAGAGGTGTCTGACTGGGGGGAGACATGGGCTGATGATGTCATCGTTTCAGAAAATATACGGATTAGCCGTCCAGACGGAAACGCAAAGACGGCGTTTTCAAATTTATCCACTCTGGGACCCGGTTTAAAAAAATAGCGGTTTCACCTGATGAAAACGCCGGATCCGTGTGGACGAAACGCCTATCCGATAAAAAATTTGTGCATATTCACAGAAAAGCGTCTCCGTGTGGACGGGGCCAGAGACTCAACATATTGTTCTTGTATCAGAATTAATCTTTTGGAGTGGATCCAAAAATGAAAAAATTCTATCATGAATTACATATAGCGTGTTCATAGCAATTGTCCTGTTTGTTTCTTTAGGTCGAAGGAAGCGAGCGTCACACGACATCTGTCTTTCTTCTGCCTCCTCATCCACTCTCTCCCATTTCCTGCTAGTTACACATGCCCCTCTCTCTTTCTTTCTCCGTCTCTTGAGGATACATCTTTTTTCAAGCACTGCCCTCCTCTATTTGCATCTTCTCCTTCAAAACCCTATCTCTCGTCCTCTCTCTCTTTCTCTCTCATCAGTATCCTGAGGGAAAGAGCAGAAGTCTTTGATCTGGTCTTGCTTTTTTCAGAGGTTGAGGAGTCCTGAAATGGGAAGTGCTCTCCAATTAGCTCGGGTTAAATATTTCAGAGGCTACACAGCTATTTTTTTCATCTTTCCCCCACCTCCCCCATATATAGAGAGGCTCTTGTTAGATGCTACATAGTAAACCTGTATTCAGCCTGGAAGGCAAACCTCCTCACATTTCTGCTTTAGGCTCCATGAAAAATACACTGCATTTGAAACATCAGGCTTTGAAACAGGAAAAGGAAACCAGATTTGGTTCTTTAATGTGACCATTTCAGTCCTGAATGTAGCTTCCAAAGCTGCACGTCTTACTATGTTATGATTGCTAATCTAGTTTTGTAGCATAAAAACCATTTAAAAAGGAAACAGAACTATAAAAACATGACATGGACATCCTAAGTTATTCAAAGAGACAACAGCCTGGCTGGATACATTATACTCGTGTCCAACAGCGAGTGTTCTGACGGGGAATTTCGATGCACGAAACAAAAACATATCCACATTTGATGCTCAGCTCATGAGCCGCAGCTGGAGCGAAACGCCTTTGACCTTCCTGTCAGTTATGGACAAAAACCTGATGAGACGAAGGTCAAAGGTCAGAGGGGTCAGAGCACGCTATCCTCTCCAAACAGTTCAGCTCCCGCCACCCATCTGACCGGGATTTACAATGACAAAGTGCCAATCACGTATTAAAGCTCTGTCCTGACTATTTTATCCCTCTTTAAAATACAAGAAATCTATTAAAACATGCAACCAGCATTAAATAAGATATTCTAAATGTTTTTAAATGGCCACAAGCCCGTAAGCAGAATGTAATGAAACTCCATCTGTGGTTTTCCGCATCTACAATAAAGGCTCTTGGCGCTCAGGTCCCCGATGAGCTGTGCGTTAATACCATGCCATTCACACATTCTCTCCGCTCACCTCCCGCCCAACACATTACATGCAGAACCATCACAGCGTTCCAGCGCAAAACTACAATTCATTAAAATACAATATGCATGAAGCCAAATAAAAGAGTGATTTTCTTCTTAGGTGCCTCTACACTTCCTAATGAAATCCTGGGGAATTAAGGATAAGCAACTGAATTATTAAATTTTCACAAACTGTTGCTCACTTATTAATTTTTTTTTAATAATTCCAATTGAAGTGTGTTAATGAGGTTGGTGAGCCTTGGCCTTTTTTCCCCCAGACTGAATAGAAAAGGAAGGTGAAAATAATGCAATACCAAATTAGCCAATAAATGGAGAAGAGAGAATGGGACTACAGGGAGTTTGGCCTGTTTTTAAATTCAGAGTTCAAAAAGACTTTTTTTTAAAAAATGGTATTGTTTGTTCTAATATATAATGCAATTCAAATACATGCTGCAGTCTCGGCACTACCCTAGCTTAATATAAAAAATAATGTTGTAAAGTATGTTTGCAAAGCAAAAATGTTTGGCTATAATTAATTTTGTTTTATATTTTTGTAATTATAATTTTTTTTATCATATAATATAGTAGCTTATTTTGGTGTCAGTACAATTTTTTTTAATACTTTTATTCCGCAAGGATGCATTCAATAAAAAAAAGGAAAAATGACAACAAAAACATTTATGTCACAAATCATTTCTATTTTAAATAAATGCTGTTCCTTTGAATGTTCTATTCAACAAATCAAGTTAATAAAAACAAAAACAAAATAATAATAATAATAATATTATTCAGCAGCACAACTGTTTTCAACACTGATAATAACAAGAAATGTTTCCTGAGCAGCAAATCAGCATATTACAATGATTTCTGAAAGATCATGTGACACTGAAATGATACTGAAAATTCAGCTTTGCCATTGCAGGAATAAATTACAATTAAATTGTAATTCTATTATACACTGTTACTGTTTTTACTGTATTTTTGAAAATTTTTATTTACTAAAAAAATCTCACCAAGCCCAAACTTCTGAATTGTCTGAAATGTCCAACATGTACATTTTTATGTATACTCTATGTATAATGGCTATAATTATTATTTGCAGCTATAAATCAACATTTTTATTTTGTTGGACACTTAGCCTAGGCTCAATAATTATGATCATAAAGCCATTTTCAGCAAAAAGGTCCTAGAATGAGAGAGAGGGAAAGAGTGCTACCAATCTTTCAGTAATAAACAGATCAGAAAATGAAGTAAAGTGATTTATCAATATGAGAGAGAGGGAGAGGAATTTCTAAAGGAGTGAAGCAGGGGGCGGCCGCAGAGTGCAGCAATGCTGACCAATTGAGCAGGTTTGATCCTGTTCAAGTGCTGCTCTTGGTTAATGGCTGTATTGATTGGTCTCAGCGCTGCTCTAATGAGTTGCTGTTTCTGAAGGAGCCGTTGGCCGTTGGCCTGAATTGAGTAGCCGCTCCATTTATCTGGTGTAAAGCTCCACCCAGACCTTGTATTCACATCAGAAGCCAGTGTAAATGACTGGCACACTCAGACAATGACTAACACACCTACACACATTCTTAGGTGAAAAAAGAAGCATTAATACAAAGCATAGTGTGCATGGTGCACACAAACATTTAGATTTTTATTTAATGAATACTTTTTTGTCTTGAATAAATTATATTAATATATATAATACACTTTAATATTTAGGTAGCATACGTAAGCATAAATGTACACAATGCATAGTAAGTTTTTATTAATGATCAATCTTTGCATTCATTTTTATGAATTTAATATATTATTATTTAAGCTGTACTTGAATAACACATTCTTAGAATTCACATAAATATACATAGCACACAATTTTTGTTGTTAAATAGTTTTTAATTCTTAGAAATTATTGCGTTAATTATTATTCATTTATTTCATTATCATTTTAGCAATACTTCTACATCTTGAATTAATTATATGAGTATATTTAAGTAGCAAAAGCATAACTATACACAACACATACACTGGGTTAAATAGTCAGTATTTAATGATTATCAATTATTGGATTAAATATTATTATTATTATTACTATTGCTATTATTATTATTTAGCAAAACTTTTCCATCGTGAATAATAAATTGAGAATATTTAACCAACAGTTTTTAATAATGAGCAATTATTGCATTCATCATTATTATTATTAATATTATTTATATAGTATAATATATAGTATACTATAAACTATGAATGTATTTAACCAACATAAGTATAAATCTAAGGCAAACTAGGATAAATCTTGGATTTATTTTTGTCTGTAAAAGAGCTCACTAGGTTTGTGAACAGAACATATGTTTTTGCATGTGTACAAACATAAAAACTACATTAAATATGTAATACTACAGCAGTTGCTGTCATTAATCAAAGTACTGATGAAAAGTGCTGTCCTGTGCAGAATGTTTTATTTTTATTTTTATTTTATTGTAGCTTAGAGCACAGAAAGCCCTTTATGCAAATTCACAGTCTCGATGTGGCAGCTAGATTTAGACTAGGTTTCTCCGAAAGCCGTCCATCCAGTTGAGTATGAATGCCTACTAACAACAGTACAGCGACTTGACCACCTCCAGTGATCAAAACGTCTCTCTTCCAAAAACAGGAATTTTGTTGTGCAAATTCTTGCCAGAAAATCCTCAGCACAACCCACCCAAAAAACCCAGGCATGTGCAATCAGAAAATTTCAAAAGCGAAAAAAAAAGAATCTTTCTGAATGATATCAAACATGGCAACGGCAATGGGCTCGCCTGACAAATAAACAGCTCTGTGGCTCTGGAGCAGGGCTGTATTCTGGTTTAAATTCTCCCAAAGCTACTAATACGTTCCAGCTCTGGCTGTTTATTGGTAGTGAGAATGAAGACTTTTTAACGACATGCCACATCAGCGATTGCAAGCAAGCGGTCCGCTCTTCTAGAGGTTCCTGGAGGGCCGGAGCGGGCAGAGATCAAAGGATCCGGCCTGTGGTGTGGCACATGGCAGAAACGCTTGGGAGGAGCCATTACAACTGGACTGAAAATATACACAAGCATATGTTCAGTTTAACAGCCTTAATTAGAAAAGGAGGCAACTAATGCTGCAAATCCTCAAACACCCCTCTTAAATTACGCGGTAGACCAAGTGATCTGCTCCTAATAATCACTGCTGTCTTTTTAAGCCAAATACACATTAAAACACTCACGAATCTCCCTTTAAGCAATATGCAGGGAGTGTTGCAACACAGGCTAGGTTGTAATACCTAGAGTTTAACCAATTACAAATTAATAAATTAAAAAGGGTAAAATATTACACAAGACCACCACCCAAGTGACGTGTCTTATATAGAATATAGTCATAGAATCTTATATAACATTTAAAATATTTGGGTCAATAACAAAGAATCTATGCAACAAAATATTTACAGTGCTTTGTCACTAAAATGTCAAAAAAAAATGTAACAGGGATGACCACAAGCTTGAAAATACTGTCAAGCAAAGTGATTCAAGACCTTGGGAGAGCTTCAAAAGGAGTGGACTGAAGCTGGAGTCAGTGCATCAAGAGTCACCACAATCAGACATCTTCAGGAAAAGAGCTACCAAGCCACTTCTGAACCAGAGAAAACGTCAGAAGCATTTCATCTGGGGCAAGCAGAAAAAGAACTGGACTATTGCTCAGTGCTCCAAAGTCCTCTTTTCAGATAAAAGAACATTTTGCATTTCATTTGGAAATCAAGGTCTGGAGTCTGGAGTCTGGAGGAGAACTGGAGAAGTCCAGTGTAAAGTTTCCGGGGTCAGTGATGATTCGGGGTGCTGTGGCGTCTGCTAGTGTCGGTCCATTGTGTTTTATCAAATCCAAAGTCAATGCAGCAAAGTCAATTTTGGAGCACTATTCAAATATTTTATGATACTGGATTTTTTACTTTCATGAACTGTAAGAACCAGTCACCAAAATTAAAACAAACAAACCAAAAAACCTTTTCAATGTTTTACTTTACATGTAATGAATCTATAGAATACATCAAAGTTTCACTTTTTGAAATAAAGTTCTAATGGTCTGAGATGCATCTGTACTTATTTTTCAATAGAGTAGTCTTCTATAAAGAGATAAACATGAGTTACTGAGTGAGTAAGTGAGTAAACTTAGTGACCTGAAGTGCTTGAGTCACTCTGTCAATCCTTATTTCAGTCTGACAGGCTAACGTTCAGCTAGCCGGCACCGACCAATAAAATGAAGTGTACATCGGAAGATGGGCGAGCGACTCAGGGGTCAATTTTCTCAGAGGCACAGCGGATGGAGAAGTGCAGGGGCTAACTTCTTTATCGGCTCTGAGAGGCTTTACATGCGTTTGGGCAGTGAAAAGTAATGCGGGTGTGAGGCTGTGAGTGAAGGGGTCCATTACGTGCTGGTTTGTCCATCAGTAGCAGCTCGTTTCCACACGTACGCGGCCGAGTGTTCGTCTAATAGCATCTCTTGCGGAATTAGCATGGATCAATGAGCCCCGCGTGTCCGGTTTCACTCAGAAGATGCTCTCTTGTGGCAGATGGTCAGCAGTTTATCACTTCAATTAGCTTTCGTGCACAGAAGCACTCGGATGAATCAGGTTTGGGCCTCGGCAAGTCGAGCCGCGCCACCGCAAGGCCCGCTAAATTGTTTCTCTCCCACCTGCGGCACAGAGCCACATCTCCAATCGCATTTCCGCCACCTACCAGCTGAATTAAAGCATTAGGCTTTCACTACTGCCTCAAATCAGGAGATTAAAAATGGCCAGGAATTTGAGAAATCGCCAGCAGGACGGACTTTAATGGTTCTGGATGATGGATTGGTTCCGCTAGCGGCCGAGGGATCTCCGTTTCGCGTAAACAGATTATTTCATTAAGGCCTTTAATTGCTAATAGATTGTGTTGATCAAAGCTTTTGTGTTTCAGCCAGAGTGGCCGACGACTTTCCCGCTTACCTCATTGGCTGGAGCTGTCAGGATGACACAGTGAGGAGCTTTTGACCTGCATCAGATGATTGGTTCAGCTTTCACATCTCATTTGACTAATGCGACACACCAGCCTGTCAGGCACTGTGCACTCTCACTCTTCTGGAGGGCTGCCAAGCATTTATTCCGCATTTGCAATTCAAGACTGTCACAAAATTAAATTCGTCCTGTTCCTCGGTGTGAAGAGGGATGTGGGAGTATTCAGTGCCATCATCGCTTTGCAAGGGTTTTTCCAGATTTCATTTCACTTCTCTGTCAGTGAAAGACTCGGAGAACATTGCATGTGGGCATTTCAACGCTTCAACATGGCTGGAGTAACTTTGTTAAAATGTTAGAAATGATAACAGACATTGGATTTTCTGAAGATGCTCTGAAGATAATACTTTTGGGGGAATACCAAATCTGCTTACATTGCTTGGATGCCAAGCGGTTACACAAGTCAAAAGAGCCCATGTCCTTTCCATTACATAATTTCTTGTTTTTTCTTTCTTTATTTCTGAATGTTTGTTGGACCACATGACCTGTATTTCACATATATATATGACCTGTATATATATATATATAATATTAAGCAGCATAACTGTTTTCTTTCAGAATAAAACAAATATGCCTCCAAACTATTAATAGTATGTTTTGAATAATATATCATATCAAACTAGTATGTAGTGGTTAAGTTTCCTTTTCAAGAACTTGAATATGCCTCAAAAATAAATTTTAATTCATAGAACATGTGCATTCAAGTCTTTTTATATATATAGTATTAATTGCATTTTAATTCACTTTCGAATAAAAAGATCCATCATCATGTCATTTTCCCCATTAGCTATAGATACAAGTCGTATCAAGCAGTACTAAAAGTAAAATATGCTAAGAAAACTAGAAAATGTTAAACACAGTCAACCTCACTGTACAAAGCAAATGAATTCATTAAGAATAAGATCTAAGCGCAGTATTGGTAAGACGCCGATCTGTATGGAAGACAAGCTTTCAAGGTTGCATCCTTTCCTTCTCCTCCCTTCTCTCTTTCCAGAAGTGATCATGTATTCCTGGCCAGGGTCTACTCTAGTGTCGAAGTGCCAGTGGGTAAATGTGGATCAAACATAGACATCTATCGAGGTCTCTACCTGCGGCACCCGCCAACTGCCACTGTCACAGGCCACCGAGAACACCCGCTACACCTCGTCAAGAAATTAAAAAATAAATCCATTCATTTCCACATCAAAGCCGGCACTGTCGTCTGTCCTCATAGCAGAGCTTGGCAGGTTGAACTTGCCTCTTGGCAAGGTGCTCGGGGTTCATTTTTCCAGTAGGCCTTCACTCAAGGACAGGTAAACTCTGCTCTTGTTTGTGTGAAAGATTATTTTGGCTTGAGGTTTTTAGACGTTAAATGGGACAACTTTGTAAATAGAGTTTCCTGACCTTTCAAAGTTTCCTGATTATATCTTTGGTGTCACAGTTTAATAAGGAGTGTTTGCTAAGGCAATTATCACTAATAATATTGCATATAATTATGGTTAGGGATCTGAACAAACTCATAGCCCCAAATATTAAGCTTAGGATTACAACTCATTCCTTGCTACTGGTGCTTCAGACAATTTTATTCACCAATACTTAATTTTGTTCAGTCTGTGGTGTGAAAGTTTCCATTAGCCATTAAAGAAAAAGAAAAAACTTAAGCAAAACATGGTCAGGTCAAAGTGTAGATAGATGTGATTTGTCAAGTCAGTTCTGTGAATTTCCTTGAATTTCTGTGAATTTAGTCCATTTCCTTACATTTAAATTCAAACTGCAACTCGACATCCTGTGCCATACCTCAATTCAAATTCACAAATCAAATTCTGAATGGAGCACAACCCTGACACCCAGATAACCACCAGCAGCACTGAAGCATCATAGTGCCTCCTGCACATGCAAGCACCATCCACAGTTTCAGAAAATGTTGCAATTCCATTCTCTGAAAGTTCATTCCTCATTGTTAACATTGGTACTGACAGCCTGCTGTGCTGAAAACCCAAATCTGGACAGCGGTGATCATGTATTAATTCCCAAGGCCTCTTGGGTTGTTGATCCCTGAGGCAATATACTGCCACGATCCATCAAAATTAAATTCACTGAAGGCCTGCTCTGACCCATAGCACCCAACAGCAAAAGGCTAAAGGTTAGCATGTAGCTAACATACACAAACACACATCTGTCATGCAGCAGACAAAACATTTATCGAACTGCATGAAAAACAGTAGCAAGGCTCGTGTAAACAGTGACTTGCTGAGGTTGAGAGTGTGTATATGGAAGTATGTCCCACAAAGCGTTAAAACGTGGGCCCTCCCGCCAAGTGGCAGCAGGGGCTGTGCTTAGCCATGTGCAGAGAGGCGCTGATGGCACAATGGGGAGGTGCATCCATGACGGACGCGCCTTCTGCGTGTGACGGACTGTCAGCGGGGAAAGTGGGTTGGTCGGTGGCAGGACGGACCCCGCCAGTTGAGACTGACTGATGTGATGGGGGGTGACGAAGCGTTGGTGGCTGCCAGCTTTGGTGGGTATCCAAGAGTGGCACACCTATCAAGGCAGGTAGGAGGGTGGCCACATCCGACAGTCCTGAGGTTCAACTGCCTATCAAGGCGAAGCAGGTGTACATGTCACAATGGCTGACTGAGATTGGCCAACGATCCCAGTGTGTGTATGTGGAAAGGGAAGGAAGTCTGTCAGAACGCTGCGTGGCTCACTCACCGTCTCTTCAACTGTCACCTCAAATCTGGATCTGTCATACCTGTTTACACACTTGACACCTTATTACTGGGCAGCGATCGAAGCCCAAGGGTCCAGCTCCGTTGGTTTAAAATCGTTTGTCCTCATTCATCTATGATTTATCGACTAAACATTCACACTGATACTCTGCTACATCCGCTTGAGCGTCCGGCTGCATTGTCAGAAAGAGGCAGAAGATGCTTCTATATATATATATATATATATATATATATATATATATATATATATATATATATATATATATATATATATATATATATGACCCTAAAACCAAACAATAGTATCTCCATTATGCAGTCTTAAAAAATTCTTAAATTAACCATATATTCTTAGTGTGAAGACTATTTGAATAATCTAAGGAACCTTTTTTCACTCAAAGAGCCTCAAATGATCCATAAACCAATTTTAATAGACTGCTGTCACTTTAAAATAACAGTTCATCCGAAAATGAAAATTCTGTCTTTATTTACTCACCCTCGTGTTGTTTCAAACCTGAGTGACTCATTGTTCATACAATGGAAGGCAATGGTAACCAGAACTGTTTTGTAACCAATATTCTTCAAAATATCTTCTTTTATGTTCCACAGAAGTACTGTAGTCAATTCATACAAGTTTGGAATGATAAGAAGGTTACTAAATGAATTTTCATTTTTGGTTGAACTATCCTTTTAAGACTAAATGCACAGATCTAATGTATTGATACACAGTGACTAAATGTATGAAGATGTTGGAGATGATAATCCAAAATCTCCATGTTGCTAAGCTAACAACACGACATTCTCACTGCAAAAATAATAATAATAAAAAAAATCTTAATACATATTTTTTGCACTATTGTATGTGTATGATTAAAAAACTTCTGCACTAAAATAGAATTCCTACACTTTTTTTAAGTATAAACGTTAAAAGTTAAAAAAAACTATTGGAAAAAAATCTGCCAGTGCAGCGAGACAAAATTCAAAAGGGGGTAAGACAAATCATTTTTAATTAGTGTGAACTACTTTTGACAATATATTTCTTTGAAATAATGAAAATATATTTATTCTCTCAGCTTATCTGCCATTTTGAATTTGTTTTCTGTTTTTTTTTTTTTTTTTTTTTTTTGGACAGTGCTCATCACAATGCATTCTGGGATTTCCCTCTCAACAAAGCATGCATGTGATGCTGCCAAAACAAGTTATCTCGGAAGGTAGCATTTGCGTCGAGCGCACATCTACGATGCTGTCTAAATAGACAGCAAGGCATTGTAATGGAACTAATGTGCATAATGGCAACGTCATTATCATTAGATTTAAATATTTATGAGCAGATGTGGTGTACAACATCAAGCTTTACACTTCTGATTTAGTTTTTAATCTAATATGCTACTAAAGCCAGCAGTTGAGTGTGTCCAGACATTCAGGGAGAGAGAGCGTTGATCACTCTGGAGTGTTTGTGGACAAAACATGCGAGCCCATGACAGGAAGCACCTTGCGGGAAGATTTGACTGACAGTACAGGTCACCCTAAGTCTGGATCAATCAGAGTAGCTGAGAAGAGAGGGAGGGCTGGGACTCAAGGGGAGAAAGTGGGGTGCTTTGCTCCCCAATCTGAGGGTCTGTCTGTTGCACGGCGGGCCCTGGACGAGGCCGATGCCTGCTGCTCGTCAGCTCGTGGGCAACACATGGTCGAGTCAGCAGCCATTAATGCCAGTCAGCTCGCATTAACAACCTCTCTCGCTTTAGACGGATGCAAATAGGGGACGCGGAGATAATGCCACATGCTGAGTCCAAAATTAACATTTTGCCACACCTACTAATGGCGGCGGGTGGAAGAATTTCAGTGTTTTTTTTTGTTTTTTGTTTTTACTGGCAATGAATAGTATTTTTATTCAAATATATTCTTGCCCTTATATGAGAGAGGGATTATTTTAGTTATTTTCCCCCTGCATATTAATGCCGAACTGTGAGGGGATTGTGCAACTTTCAGCATCATTTTCAGCTAGTCTCAGTCTCTCGGTGAAACTGCACCTGTCACAAAAACGTAAAGAAGACCTGTCGTGATTTAGCTCTTTGTTTATTTGTTTTTAGCGGCTAAATGTGAGGAATATTTCACATATGTGACACCACAAGGAGTTCGGAGAAAACAACTTCAGGCAGCTTACACTGAGGTAAGAGTTGGAAGATGTGCAAGCTGGGTCACATGGTCTGTGCGTCATCAATTTGAATCGCTCATCTATTCAGCGAGGGTCAGACTATCATGCTTACAATTTAGGCCCCATGTTATGTTGTAGTTCCCTGTAAAGTTACCATCTACTGATGCCAAATACAATTTCTACTTGAATTTGGCACTAACAGCATGATTTTAGTATTATTGTATATATTATTTAGTATTATTCAAAGTATTATTTTAATCTTAGTTAAAATTTTGTTGTTTCTGTCTTAAAAGAAGTCTACATAGTAAATTGTTTTCATTTTAGTTTATTTATTCATAGTTCTCATTTTTTTCATTCAAATTAATGAGAAAATGAGAAATGCAGGCAACTAACTGAAATAAAATACGTTTAATCTTTTACAATGTATTTATTTTATTTAAAATAATGCTTATTTTAAGTCAAGTGGCAGTTTTTTTTTAATGATAATGAGCTTGGTAAGCCACATGCAATTTAACATTATCAGGTCATTTTTATTATTATTATTATCACCATCATCATTATTATTATTATCATTAATACAATTTTTACTAATTTTTTGTCTAAATGTAGTCTTTTAGTGCATTGAAAAAACATTTACAAGCAAATAAATTATCATGTAAATGAATGAATTAATAAATTATGTATTTAATTAAAAGTAAATAAATAATCATATAGATGGAGGAATAATCTAAAAGCAAGTAAAAAATAATGTAAATGAATGAGAGATAGATAGATAGATAGATAGATGGATGGATGGATAGATAGGCAGATAGATAGATGGACCAATAAATAAATAAACAAAAATAAATAACCTAGCATGTTTAGCATGCTACAATGCATGCTAACCACAATTTATTCAACCTAAATAATGGATAATGAATGGTTGATTTAAACTTATTAGCATGATGCTGTCTCTGGTCTCTGGATTACATCGCAACACTGTGTGTGACCATACAATACTCCTTTTCCTCTGTGTGAAGACAGAAACACAACGAGGCCAAGACAGGGCATTAAAAGAGGCGCATCTTTAATAATCCTTGAGACGCTGTCAGTCTTAAGCACATCTAAAGAGACTCTGCCTTCAAAAGCCAATCACGTGAATCCACTGATTCAATGGGGAGCGTTGTGATAACCAGTATGAATAAAAAAAAAAAAAAAAAACAGTACAGAAACACACAGGGTCTCGACTGCTTTCCTGGAAAGGGCTGAAAGACATTGCGGACGAGCGATAAAGCGACAAAATCCAAAACCCTGCGAGGGACGTCCTCACCCTGACACATTTTGGACAAGATCAGGGATGAGGAGGGGGGGTCTCTGCTGCATTTCTTGTTCATCAATTTCCATTTCATTAAAAAGGCTTATGAAAATATGCTCTAATCTTCCAAGAGCACACAAAAAGCTCTGAGGTTCACAGCCCCGTTTTTGTCTTTAAGCAGATGGGGAGGGGAGGGAAGCTTTTTGTCAAGTTTCTAAAGAGCCCCGAAGCCCTCGTGCACAGTAATGGATGCTGTTCCACAGGTAAAGAGTTTCCATTAAGCATCGAAAATAATTTAATAAAATCCTACCGACGGCTTTCACGCAAAGCCTTTTTTGGGTAATAAGGCAGGATGCGTTCTACTTTAATATCAGCTCGTCTCTGATGCCTCGGAGCCCTGTCGACAGACTCGCACCGCTCACCCGTGGCCAATTAGTGGAACATCAGGTGTCCGCGGAGGCCCCGTCCCCGTCCAGGTTCGGTTTCCTCTGGAGTCGCACGTGAGGTCTCAACATGGCACAGGCCGGCTGTTCAAACATCTCGGCTCACTCCCACGATGCACCGCAGGGCCATCACCCTGTACCTCAGAGATGTTACCCAGGGGTCTCATAAAGAGAGATGTTCGAGAAAGAAAAGATCCCAGTTGGAAATGACGTTCTGCCACCTCTCTGACAATAATAAGTCACAGTGACAATAACACAAAGGGATACATTACGATAATTAGAGACGTCTCATCTCTAGTGTCTCTGGAGGCGATGCGAGTGTGCGTTTGCTGTAGGTTGTTGTTGTTGTGCGTCGAGGGGCGTGGGTGTATTTAAATCAAACTACAAAAACCAAATCAAATCAATGTGCATGGTTCAGGAGATATATACAAAAATAACATGCACTCAAATTAAAGTCAATATCAAATGGCCGTAATGGAGGGTAATTTCGGTCGGAGACAGAATGCAAGAGGCCCAGAATAATGAACCAAACGTAAACAGCTAAAATTACCTGAGCAACAATTTGGCCACCCAGCCTCAAACCGCTGCTCTCTGATGACTCGTGCTGATTCACTGCGGTGGAAAATAAATAATACATTTTCCCATTATTGTAATATGTTTACACGGCGTAAACATTAGGAAATAGCGCTGAGTACGATGTTAATCACCGCTGGTCATGATGTAATGAAAAGATGCGCTGGCCAAAAATCTGCTGTCCTTCACTTCTAAAACAAAAGAAAATTGGCCTATCAAACAGATTCTCAAATATTTCATGCCTGTTTGTGTCATGGATTACAAAATATAAACTGTGCTTTTAAACATCCCAAATGGACAGAGAATTTTAATTTTACACAAAATGTGCAAGTTTTCATTAATAAAATGCATGTCGATAGTGATGAAATACCTCAAAATGCAATGTTTTGTTATATTTCCAATTAATTTCATTCTGATTACATTTTGAAAAAGCTCAATTAAATTGTATTTAGAATAAAGAAAAAAATATAATGGATTTTATAGGATCTTAAATTTACTATGTAAAGTGAACTTTTTTGGGTGAACTGTGCCTTTACGTAATATATTTTTTTCTTGAAGCCCACCTATGCCAGGCCTGGGTGTGTCTGGTATTTGATTATCAGGTTGAGAGTTTGCAGGCGTCTTTCACACAACAGAACGGCCACCATCCTGTAATCTGTGCTGTGTCCCTGTGCCACCTGTATCTGCTCACACATCATGCTTCCTTGTTGGAACTCATTCCAAAAGGACACACATGGGATGTGGGACACTGGCACTCAGACAGCAATGTGCTGCCCTGTTCTCCATCCATCCAGTCTGTTAATATATTAGTCACAATAAAGCCTTCTCTGTTCTCTTCCATTAGATTCTACTCTGCTTGACTGTAACATGATTTGTAACGTTTAGTTTGGTTCAATGTAAGACTGGTCTTTTATATTATATTTGTTATCTTTTTTTTTGCCTTATCTATTTCGTTGCATTCTGTTCTTTTCATTTCACTATTGTTTCAATTTATTAAATTCAGTTATGTTCTACTCATAAATTCAATTTAGTTTTAAACTATTCTGTTCTATTTTTTAACCATGACCAATTTTACTCTGGACTGATCTACTTCATTCTATTCCATTCATTTCTGTTTTAGACTCAACTATTCAATCTTCTATTCATTTCCAGATTGAATTACCTAGTTCATCCTACTGTAATATAATTTTTCTATTCTGTCAGATTGTGACCCGCTTGACTGTAAAATTAACTATAATATTCTGCTTTCTATTTCTATTCCATTTGTTCTCGTTTCTTCAAGCCTTATCTATTCCATTATTTACCATTTTAGACTGACATGTTCTGTTCTATTAAGTCCTGCTAGAATAAATCTATATTCTATTCTATTCTATTCTTTTCAACTGAAAAATTATCCATTACATTTTGTTCAGTTCAGTTCACATCTGTTCTCTTCTAGACTAATATTTTCTAGTATGTTCCATTCAGATCTACTCTATACTAATCTATTCTATTCATTTCTTATTTCTTTATTTATTCTGTCATACAGCTAGATGATATATTCTATTGTTCTTTTGTGTTCAATTTTAAACTTTTTCATTCCATTCAATTCAACTTAGACCTGCTCTACTAATACATTCTTATTCTGTTGTAGACTATTCTTTTATATTCTAGATCATTTGTTCTATTTTTCACTCCTGATCTATTTTATTTCTATTCCACTTTGGACTTATCTATTATACTTCATTCCATTCAGATTTACTGAACTGTTATATAATTTTCCATTCTATACTAATATATTCTGTCTATTCTATTCTGCTGTAATAAACCTACTCTAAAATGTTCAGTACTCTATATTCTGTTTTTTCATCTTCTTGACTGAAAGTTCTGATCGATTCTCACCTTTTCATTTAAGTCCGATCTATTCTATTCTACTCTACTCTGTTTTGTTTTAGAATTAAATAATATACTATCTTCTCATCACTGGCAAAATCTATATCAGAGGGATAAATTCTGAAACTGAATGTAAGTTCACATCACCGTCACACACTGTTCGTCCTAAATAATTGGTAAGACCTACTGGAGTAGTGAATATTTATGCTATTCAAATCCCCATTCACAGAAAGCTCATGTCTACACGTGCAGTTGCATTGCATCTATAATTGGATCGTACAAAGGACGCTTATAGCGTTTATTTACTCTTTATCTTGTGTAGACCTTTGTGATGAAGTACACTAACAGAGATCCGTACACCAGCTAATATCTCATCTAAAGGACATGGTTAGAATTCCACACAGGAAGTTCTCCTGCAGTTGGAGTGGTTCCCTGAGACAAAATTAGGCCAATGTGTTTGACTGATCCACGTTCTCCTCTGTACAAGAGGACAGAGACGAAAACATGAACAAGAAAAAAAGCCTGGAGCCCAGGGCAATCATGGAAGAGTAAAACACATACAGCTGTCCCATACACACACACACACACACACTTCATGAGAATGACAGGCTCCTTTGCTCAATTCTGTTTGTGAGTTCTCTCTCGCCGCATTTCTCCACGAGCAGCAGATGAAAGAGCAGGATGCTCCAGTGTGAGCCTCCCACGGGCCCCTGAAAACGTCAATACACTCTCCTGCAACACATCTGAAGCAAGATACACACACATACACGCTTACACACACAAACAACGGGGAGAGATCTCCAGCAACCACATACCACAAACATGAGACATGATTTTCATATGCTTTTTTTATATCAATAAACAACTGATCCTGACAAGTATGAAGTTCCAAGGGTGTGTGTGTGTGTGTGGGGGGGGGGCATTCTAGTAAAGGTTCTTGGTTAATTCGCTTCAGGTTTTTTTTTTTTTTTGAGCATGTGTGCCAAAAGAATCAAAACAGCCATCTGTTAACACAGGGTGACTGTAACAAAACAAATCCAGGAAAATGAAGGGTTAACAGTCAAAATAAATGCCTTTGTTCATACTTACTTTTACTGTCTATTAGAGTTGCACAGTGTTCCAGATACTAAAAAAAGCAGTGCCAAACATTTAAAGAGATGCATTATTATCATTTGGTCCTACATGTAGGGTATAAATACTAATAATAATAATACTACTAACAATAGTAATAGTTCTTCATTCATAAATTCATTTTGAGTGTAATTTATAAATATTATATAAATGTCATTATATACATGAATTGCACAATAATAATAATAATAATTATTATTATTTATTTGTTTTTATTTTTACAAAAATGTTCAACAAGTACTAGAGCCAAGACCTAACAAAGATTTTGTTGTTCTTCTTCTTTTTGTAATTATTTGCTTCTAAAGTATCGATAGTGAGGTATCAAAGACAAGTACTGTACCAAAGCCAAAATGTTGGTCTTGCTCCAACCCAACTGTCTATTGGCTCTAGATTTGATGGTTGAGTCTCAGTCTCATTGACGTTTAGACTCTGAAGCTCAGGGTTGCTTATGCAGAGCATGGCAGATCTAGTGATCTGGTACTACTGGGGTAATGAGCTTGGCTAACGAGATGACGCTGTCTGCTTGGCCCTCTCTGAAGAGAACTCCCATCTGCCCGCTGGAGACTCGGGCTCCCACAGCCCTTGTATCTGGCGTTTCCTCAAGTGGATGGTGACACATTGCCTCCTGCCATCTGCCCTGTGTGCCATGATCTCCCTTCTCCACACCTTCACACCAGTGTGTGTGTGTGTGTGTGTGTCTGTGCGCATGGTTTCTTCATGTGTATGTTATTAAAGCCAACTGCATGCCACAAGACAAAAGCTCACCATTCTCCTTACATTTAAAAACTTGTAGAGCAAAACCCTGCATATTATTCATAACATCCAGTCCAGTTAACCAGGAGCAATCTACACTGGTACAGTACAGGGGTTAATGCTTATATATGTACTGAATCTAATTAATAATATCTTAAATAATGTTGTCTTGTCCAAATACCAATATTAACCAGGAAGAAACAACAACAACAACAACAACAAAAAAAAACATGCATGTTGCAGGATTATAAACAACTATTAACAAACCCAACACACAGAGACTCTTATTTTGAAATGTACTGTATGTGCTCACTATCTCTAGCTGCTCATTTAAACTGATAAAATGTGCACTCTTACAACATATTACAATAAACACTGTCAACAGTCAATTATAAATCAATCATATTGCATAAATATGCAGTGTTCTTTGTTTATGAACTTTATAAAGCATTTATTTATTGCCATTACCTTTGTTTTTTTGTTGAATTTCTTTACTGAATTTGTTACTAAAACAATAAAAATAAAAAAATAAAAATAAACAACACTAATTCTAGACCGCATCAATTACAACATACTTTAAATTATCATGTGGATCATGTAGCCACTTCCTAAAATTTGGTTCAAACTAATTCACAGACATAGAGCAATGACAAAGAGTGTTCATAATAAACAAAAAATAAAAATAAAATAATCTTAGAAAACGAGTTCAAAAGATCATAACCACAACTGATTTGATTAAAAAACATAGGATATAATTTACACAATTCATAACTGAAGTGATGAGACAAACATTTTCAACATATTGAGTATATAATTTAGGATGAATGCGTGCGTTTTAAAATATTATTGGTAAATAGTCCAAACTGATAACAATAAATTGTAATAAATTCATAAATATAAGTCTTTGAGATTCAAACAACATGACACTTTTTAAGCTGAACTAACCTTGCTTTGTTTATCTAGAAGATTCTTTCCACAGCACCCAGGTTCTCGCTCAAGGCCACTGTGACATTCAGCTCTTTCATTGTAAAAACAAGTGGATCTTATCTGATTTTGAGGGACTCAAGACTCAAGCAAGATAATATATAAAATATATTACCTGCTGCTGAAAGAGGCTTTTCTTCACATGAATCAAGCCTCAGTGTTGCACTGGAGACCGTTTAAGGAAAGGACCGCCGGGCTGACCCTAGCAGCTTCTGTGATTTACAAGCTTCCAGTGGACAAGAGCTCCTTCAGGGGTCCTGAAAGGGCCAGGACCTGCCTTTTATGTGCCTAACAATTAATTATCCTACTGCTAATAATGCACTCTCACCTGCTGGGAAAGGGCTCATGATGGGCAGAAAGAGGTCAGCAACATTTCAGACACCAAACAGGTGTCAAAAAAGAAAAAAAAAGAAAAACCCCTGCCACCTCAGCATGATGTTTCTTTTGTCATCCAAGGGGATGGTGCGGCCAAAAATATTATCATTCTATTTATTTTCATTTCATACTGAACGATGTTGATATTTACAGCATTCGTTCACCAACAATGGGGAATTAAATGCTCACTAAATGCTCACTTAGACCTTGAGAATGAATATAAAGGTAACTTGTTTGTTCACAGTTAAAGGGTTACTCCACCCTAAAATGGAAATTTTGACATTAATCACTTATCCCCGTATTGTTCCAAACCTGTAAAAGCTTTGTTCATCTTCGGAACACAATTTTAGATATTTTGGATGAAAACCTGGAGGCTTGAGACTGTCACATAGACTGACAAATAACAGTATTTACAAAAGTATTATTTACAAAAGTAAATAACAGTGTCAAGGTCCAGAAAAGGTATGAAAAGTTGTCATCAGAATACTCCATCTGCCATCAGATGTGCAATCTGGGTTATATGAAGCAACGGGAACACTTTTTGTAAGCGAAGAAAACTAAAATAATGACTTTATTCAATAATTTATTTGTCAACGGTCTCCTCTGTGTAACTTCATTTCACCGTGCTGCGTGTGCTCTACTGTGTCCTCCGCGCCACAAGGATGCGCTGTGTATTTAGCTTTGATTTAAAATAAAATAGCCCATTCTTGTGACAATAAAGTTTGGAAATAAAGTTTGTGTTATATTATATTGAGACACAGACGCTGAAAGCACTGTGAGTGTCACGTGTGTTTGAGTTTGTGTAGTAGATGAAACTATGCCGATCATTTACACACAGACATGCAGAACATTCAGGCTTATTACTGGTTCTCACCATTTTTTTATTCAGCTGGACTGTTAGATAAAATGGGCAGAGCTGATCACCGATATAAACATATATTTTATCATATGATATAATTTATATAATTTATTTTTTGTGACTTAATTTAATGTTAGTTTGTCGGAGAAAAAAACAGTTTTTCACCAAGGCAAAAAAATATATAAAGTTTAACTGGTTTAACTTGCTGGCTAACTGTAGCGTGAGGCTGTAGGTTAAATTTAAACCCTTTGCATTTTTTGTACCCAGACACTCTCTCACCAAAGCTTCAGGTTTCATAAAGCAAGCACTCTGCACAGTGCATACCACAATTGCTGGAAATTACATGGCTGTTTGATTTGGATGATTTGGAAGCTCTGAGGGGGCCAGTGGAGATGGTGGGTGCGGGCAAGGAGGTGCTGTTGAAGGGGGAACTGGAGCCATTAACCACAGCCAGATTTTCCCAATTACAAGTCTCCATCAAAGACGTTGTTGTGTGCCAGCATAGCATGAGCTAAATGGATGATTTACACTTTTCCCTGTCACTTTACATCGGTTGACAATAAGGCCTTGTCTGAGCCCATGTTTGAGTTATACAAAAGCACACATCAATTCGAACCCACTTTTATTATGTTTTTTTTAAGCACACCAAAACAGGCCCTTGAGAGCTGCTGAAAAGGCTCCAGCCTTAAACAGAAGTTTTATGATGGACTGACAGCTAGTTTTTTTCCAAGAATGCTAATAAGTGTTGGAGCTCTCAGCTGCTTTGGATGGAAATAAGAGAAGCTATGGCCAGAGTTACTAGATTATGTTTTCTGGCCTCTAGTTCAATAAGAAAACAAACATGTTCCCACCAAAGAGGTTCGTTGAATCATTGCAAGTTTCTTTAATTTGCCTATTTTAAAAAGAGAATCCAATAAACATTTACCTTTAGCACCAAGAGCCTCCAGCTCCAAGAAGACCAGCACAGCTTGGACTCATGCAGTCTACTTCTGCTGAAAGTGTGAATGAATTTAAATGGATATGTTCTTGCAACATTTACTGCATGAATTCCACCACAACAAAATTTTGCTCCTAATCATTCCAAGTGAGTAAAGAATTTGATATGAAAGTTGGCACATGATGTAATGTGTGAGGGAACATAGAAAAATCAAGATAAGTATTACTTTTGTCCTGAATATTTTTTTTTCCAGTAATTATGTGATTTTGTCAAATAATGGAAAAAGTGTGAAAACATTGTGTAATTGCGTGTATTTAGGACACATCAAATGACTGTGGTGAAATTAGCCTTAGCAAGCCGGCCATACTGTATCATTCCAAAAATGTCATTTCAACCACTAAAAATACATTTTGAGGTAATCTGAGACGCAAATGACTTTGTGGAGGAAATGTAGTGGAAAAGTGCCCATAGTTGAAGAAACGCTTATATTTGATGGGAATAGCATAACATAGACAAAATATATTCTCAAAATTCAATAGGAGCGCAGTGATCCGTATTTATTAGCTTTTTTGGAAGCTTTCCCAAAAAGAGTAAATGGCAAATGTTTGGACGGCATCACGGATCTCTTGTCAAGCAGTTTGACAATTGCAAAAGCGGAGAAGATTTTAATTAGACAAAAAAAAAATAAGCGGAACTGCCTATGAAAACACAGTCAAAGGAACTCGACAGGGGTCTGACATCTTTATTTTAGACTGAAGCTGCTCCTGCGTACGCAACCTGGGGTGTGATAAAATAACTGTGCTTATTTCACTTTGCAAGCAACAAAGCCTGAAGTGAACATGAACCCCTTCCAGCCCTCTGCCCCTAATAATGCCTGACACAGTCACAAAAACTCGGTCTCTCATTAAGGAGTGCAGCATTTCTACCCACCCGAATTAGTGGCCCTGCACCTCTGCTGTCAGGATTTGTTTAATGATGTTTTGTGTTCATGTTATACACAGACGGTGGGAGATATGCAACTGAGAGAGTCCTCGTTAAGTAAGCGAGCAACTTAATTAGCGAAGTCAGAGAGCATGGCCCAGTAACCACGACCCGGGACAACCCGTGGCCCCAACTCAGCTCTGAGCCAATCCAAGGCCCCACAAGGCTTCTATCCCTCAAAAATTAGTCTACACTATGCCACCACTAACTTATCGCAGCCATGCATCTGTGCCTTAGCGGCCACCTCCATTCCCAAGATTCCCAGACACTGCTTGAACCCCACAAGCTGTTTAACCCGCCCTACAGCCGTGACCAATCGATTGAGCAAAGCAGGCCGGGACGCCTCCTTCTCTTCCACGTGTGGGCGGGGTTAAGAAAGGGGGAAGGCAAATGCCTTTTGAGGATCCCAGCATGCAGTCAGGTCGGCCCGGTCTCAAACCCCCTCATTTTGGCTACGTCGCTGCGGTTCACTTCTGGACCGCTTTCTTTTCCATTCCCCCACCAGTCCCGCCCCCATTTCCCAACCCATTTGTTTGTGTTAATAAATGAATGGCCAACAAGCAGGACAATCCGGTTCACATTCTCTCCTATTTTTCATGTGAGCTGGTGAATGTGAGGCAGGTCTGAATGGGGCAGCAGCCCAAAAAAAAGATTTTTGCAGAATGCCGTGGGTTGAGTCTAGAGGTTTGACTCCTTAGAGAAGTGCTCTCCCATTGAGTTCTTAAAAAACGGCCCACATACATACAGCATCTGTCAATTCTGAAGCGGGGATAATCGATCCAAGCAACAGAAAGGAGCAGGTTAAGAAAATGTCGCTTGGTTCTGATTTAGGGGCAGACGCAAACACATCTTTTTCTTGCAAATACCTCTTTTTTTTTCTTGGGAAAGAATTTGTGGAGCTTGGCCATAAAACAGCTTGAGAAATTCATCTCCCATTATTGGTCATGACATTTAATTACTTAAAAAGGTTCCACATGGGCCCTCTTCAGTGTTGAATGTGATGGGCCATCAATGCATGTTTACAGCCTGAGTTATTCACCAACCGTCACACACAAGTCTCGAAAGTCGTACTTATGAGAAATAGTCGCAAATGTGAGATCTGAAGTCAGAATTATAATAATATCAGAATTTGAAAAAATATGAGAAATAAAGTTGGAATTATGAAATCAAATGTTACAGCGCAAGATATGAAGTCACAATTGTTGGATATAATGTCACAATTATAAAAAAGTCGCAAATGTGAGCTATGAAGTCACAACTGCTAAATAATTATTCCGAGAAACAAAGTTGCAATTGTGAGATATGAAGTAAAAATTACTATAGAACATAAAACCAAATATAAGTTTACAACTCAAAATATCATAAATGGTCGTGACAATAAAGTTGCAATGGAAGATTTTGCATTAAATTCACAATTAAGTCTCAACTGTGTGACTAAGTCGAAATTGGAAGATCTGAAGTCACAATTACAATAAATAATGTCAGAATAGTAAAATATAAAGTCACTGCTGGGAGATATGAAGTCATATTTAGATTAAAGCTGTAGCAGGGGAATATAAAGCAGCTATAAAAGTACAAATATAAATTACATTCCAAAAAAATTTCATAAAAAAAGAGATACTCAATTAATTCATTACAAGTTAGTCACAAGTGTCAGACAAAGTTGCAAGTGAGAGATCTAGAGTCACAATTATGATAAATAAAATTGCAACTGTGAGATTTAAAAAAACATAAGCCATACAAAGGGAGAAATGAGTGGAAAGCTCACAGAACAGGCTGAAGAAAGACGGGAACGGGTGGAGAGACCAATGGCCTGCCAACGCCTGATCAAACGAGACACTCAGTAAAGACTTGTCTATCAGTTCTGCTCAGCAGGTAATAAAAGTCACAGGTCAATGCCATTGATTTGTAGCCCTTCAGGCACTGAAATTCAATGCCTATAACACCTCTCTAGTGAATGACAGACAGGAGAGTATTTACCAGACACCCACACACAGAAGACAAGGCTCTTGTTTTAGCCTATTCACAATAGTAAAAAGAGACTTAATGACGCACCAGTTGTGCTAAAAGTAGGGTGACCAGACGACCCCTTTTTTCCCCTCTCTGTTTTTGCTGGTATTTCCCTGTTTGGAGCTGGTCCTGCATATAAAAGTCACCCTACTTTTAGCACAACTGGTGCATCATTAAGTGTCTTTTTACTACTGTGAATTTCTTAAGTTTAAGTTGAATTTCTTTTCATGAGTTAAATTAATGTAAAAACACAAGTTGCCATGTCTTACTGAGCATATCATATTTTAAGGAGTATACAAATTACAGTATATAATGAATTCTTGCAATATATAATTATTAACTCATTTTTTGGTTTAGACCTATGCAACAGCTGTTAAAATGCTCTCAAAAAAATAAATAATAACAATAATAAAAATATAAAAGAATATTAAATAATAAAAGCATCTAGAAATATGTATTAATTTCAGAAAGCTGTCCACCTCCGCTAAAAGCCTCTTCATAAGACACATAGTTATTTTCCAATAATACCCAGAGAAAAACTTGGCCACAAATCAAAAATCTTTAAGATAAAGATGATATCTGAGACTTTTATTTATTTTATTTTTTTTACAAATAGGGTTTGGATTTCAGCTTTTAAAAGCCCTGGATAACAGCCTAATCTGAAAATAGGCCTCGATCATTTTGCCAATGGACTGGAGGATTTTCCAGTCTCAGTGAACTCCATCAGTGCTTGTATTTGCTCGCTCTCTCGGTCACTCATTTGGAATGCATGAATATTATATCCTGAAACATACACCGCAGAGCAAAAGCTCTTATTGTTCTAAATAGCACGTTCTCTCTGCCACAAACAGCTAGATTAGCTGATCTGTATGTTCGCTCTCAGCCAAAACTCTAAAAATCAACAAAATACAATGTGCCGCCATGTACAGAGATTCATCTGTACTCCATGTGACCCCTTTTATATCGACCCCCACTGTTCAAATGAAACCTTTCCCATGTCACAAGTTCGTTGTCTGCAGGATGCTAGCGATAGCGTGACGCAACATGGTCATGTTAAACTGTCTGTTCTTAGTCTTTATTGGGGAACTTCTCAGTAGGGATCCATTATAACAGGAAAAAAAACTAAAAGAGCGGAAAGTTGCATATTTGTGCCAGATTTCCATGGGTAATTCAATCTCATCTGGGTTTTAGAAGTAGAAACGTGAGGAATGGAGAGAAATGCCCTTACAGATTCACAGCGCTGAACACATGCCGTGAACTTTATTACATTTCAGGCTCTGGGATGGAACTATTTAACAGCATTGGGTCTGGAAATAACATGGTTATGTTTTATTTTTTCTATCTGTAGGTCATCCTGGCTCTTATAACCTGGAAGAATATTTTTTAATACTTGGGCTCTGCTGAGTAGACACTTTTTCTGTAGCCACTTTGCTATTTAGTTCAGCGATGAGTTCGGCCTCAAAACCGTAGAAAATTCAAATAAAGGGTCCGTGTTCAGTGCGAGTAACGCCATCTCCCTTCTTTCCTTTTTATGTACTGTTTTTCAGCATATTGTGAATGTGTGTAGTGGTCAGGTTACTTTTGAAGTGTCCTGAGGTATAGTACTATGAGGGGGGCAGAGGGAGGGAAGATTTGTTCTGCTTGGGTGCATGTCTGCTGTATTCACACAACCCCTGAGGTGGCTGCCTGTCACTCCTGGATATGGAAGGAAAATCAAAGAGGCTGGACAACAATACACCTTCTCTGAGATTCCTTATTGTGAAAAGGGCACGGATTTTCCCCAAGAAGCATTTGCATACACCTGGAGTTGGGAGAAATGCTGCAAAAATAAGATTGACTAAAAGTCTAAATTGCTAAATGATTTTTTCCTCTCTTTTACTTTGAAATCTAAAGTTTTATTTATCTTCTCGTATTTCATATAGCCCTAAAATAAGGTTAAAAACAATTAAATTAAACTACAACTATATATATATATATATATATATATATATATATATATAAAACATATATAAATATAAATAATTTAAAAATGAAGTACTATATTTATAATATATAAATCAGTACATTATATTACTGTTATAATATCTTAAATTGTATTAGAAAATGTGTTTTTTTTACATTTATATTATACCTATTATTTTTATATTGATATAAAAGGTTACAGTTACCATTTATATAATAAACATTAATAAGCATAGTGTGTGCTCGATAAAGGGATGAAGCCCTGATATAAAGAAAAACAAATGTGGATTTTTTTCCCCCCATTCTTTAACTCTGTTCTTTCCCCTTTCTTCTCCTCCAATCAGAAGGAAAATTAACTTCTTCTTTTTACATATGATTCAGATAGTGAATGTCACTCCACCACTGAACCACCCTAGAGATTTTCAAATGGTTTCTGGTGAGCCAATGAAAAAGCTGCAAACTCTAAGCATGGCCAATCAGAGAAGGATTTGTGCATCTTTGTATCTGGGCGTCTGCGCTGCTGCTCTTGGCCGTTCAGGGGTTTTGCTCACACTGGGCCAGTACGTGCCCTTATCGCTAGCCTGCCACGGCAGGGATTACATGCTACAGGCTGCTGGGAGCACGGCCCTAGCCATTTTAATCCAATCACTCATTAAAATTTCATGCAAATCCCACAGACAAACAGTGTCATGGCCAGTGATTGGGACGATTAACCCACCTATGGAGAGAGTGGCTGAAGGATGCCCTGAAGAGGGGATGAAAGGCAATCTGTGACGAGCCAGTGACGGATCACGCTGTTCCATGGTCAGCGCTTCGCCATCTTTTAAGATGTTCCCAATCACCCAGAGACCCACGGCGGAACTCAGGTGATCAGGACTACACTGCGTCCTCACTATCCACACAACACAGACAGAGTCATCCACATGGACACATTCACGCTCTGTTCCAAAAGCCAGTGAGCTTCCTCTGCAGTCAGCATTTGAGGGCATCAAAGGCTGTTCCAAAAGGTAGATGCCTGATTTTGGCAGACAGCATTCCATGCATCCTCTCAGTGAGGGCAATCCCAGAATTAATTGCCCAGTGAAGCTCAGTGAAAAAAAGAGAATGCTGATAATATAGTTTATTAACTGCAGCAAAGTATTGATAAAATATGATTAAAATGATCTATTTTAAATCCTGTAGTTGATTTGAGGTTGGTTTAATGCTTTTGCTAAAAGTTTTTTTTTTTTGCTCATAAGTGCTGCATTTATTTGATAGAGTAAAACAGTAGTATT
Organism: Carassius auratus; assembly: GCF_003368295.1. NCBI lineage: Eukaryota > Metazoa > Chordata > Actinopteri > Cypriniformes > Cyprinidae > Carassius > Carassius auratus. The sequence goes on from NC_039253.1 coordinate 9,554,896, forward strand.
TTATAATAATAATATAATTTAAAATAACTGTGATGTATTGTAATATGATTCAAAATATAATTGCTGCTGTGATGCAAAGCTGAATTTGAGCATCATTACTCCAGTCTTTAGTGTCACATGACCCTTCAGAAATCATTCTAATATGCTGCTTTGTTGCTCAAAGAAACATTTCTTATTTCCATCAATGATAAAAAGAGTTGTGCTGCTTTGTTTTCTTTCAGTATGTTTTAATCAATAGTCAGTTCAAAAGAACAACATTTATTTATTAGAAGTTATTTTTTTTATGGTTACTTATGATCAGTATAATGCACCTTTGCAAAATAAAAGCATTAAAATATAATTAATTTAAAAATAAAACTTCTGTACATTTTTGTACATCCACAAATTATGATTTTAATTTTAAACTGAAAAAAAAAGAAAAGAACTACTCTTATTTTAGCAAATTTAACCTAAACCCACAAGCACATTTGTTTTTACGCTGACTGCTACTGAAATTAAGTTAATGACATTTACTATCACCAACTTAACCAACCACTTAAAGTCAACATTTCAAGATTTTCATTGAAATAATATTTTGTAACACATGTTCCCTGGTTCCTGACATACACATAGCATTCAGGCCTCATATTATGTTCAAACCAAGCACAAAACCTTGAAACTGAAGTGCTATCTCAGGTGTCCTCTGCTTTGTAGTTGTCAACAGTCTATTTCAGTAAGTGGATTTACCACACAAAAACTCAAAAAGGGGCCCATCAGCTGATGAATCTGGTTTAACAATTAACTAAGCCCAGACTGAGCTCTAAACAGAAGTGAGGGAATGTGAGATTCCTACTGCCTCTCCAGCAGCTGGGTGCCACTTAAAAACAGCTATGAATGGCCTTCAGCAGACCGCTGCTGTGTATGTGTGTGTCTGAACAGAGGGAACCATGGTATCAGCAAAGGCATCTGGTGATGGCTGCTGGTTCCAGATGAGTGGCCACACAGCTTAACCTTTGACCCCTGAGATGACAGAGGGGCAGCTGGTAGAAAGGGTCTTCACGTCCACATCCCCGGACAGTAGGTAGAGAGACAGCTATGTCTCCTAAACAGGGACGTGCCCCTTTAACCTCACTGGCCAAAATCCCTTTCTTTGCTCTATGTAAATAAATGAATAAATACATATTTAAAACTGCATTGTAAATGTAGATATTTAGATTATTTTTTTCAATTTCTAAAGCAAACAATCATTTCTAAAACATTCAAATTTTCTAAACAATATCCACAAACGGAGTGTTTGTGAGGTCATATTCGTGCATATTTTTGATTAAATGTTAAAGGCATAGTTCACCCAAAAGAGAAAATTGTGTCAATTTCACTTGAACGCGCTCACAACAGACCCGGAAGAGAAGACAACGCTGAATAAAGTCGTAGTTTTTGTTATTTTTGGACCAAAATGTATTTTCAATGCTTCAAAATATTCTAACTGACCCTCTGATGTCACATGGACTACTTTGATGATGTTTTTCTTACCTTTCTGGACATGGACAGTATACCGTTCACACAGTTTCAAAGGAGGGACCGAGAGCTCTCGGACTAAATCTAAAATATCTTAAACTGTGTTCCGAAGATGAACAGAGAGCTCACGGGTTTGGAACGACATGAGGGTGAGTTATTAATGACATAATTTTCATTTTTGGATGAACTATCCCTTTAATCAAATCAAAACAAAACAAAACAATTTTTTCTCCATGAGACTGTAATATAATAAATACTGGTTTATAAAGTTGCCCACTGTCCATCAAAAGATGTCTGAATGCATCTGCTCCTACAGCCAAGACGAGCCACCAGTTCAGACAGCAGACATTAGTAAGACCAGTCGTAAAGCTCTCTCAAACCTTGGAGCAGGCATATCTGCAGAGAAAAGTCTCGCAAGCCGCTCTCCTCTGTCAAAAAGACAAACTGAGGACTTTGGCTTGAAGAAATCCAATCCTCTGGCAGGAGAGTAACCTGTTCAGAGGCGGCGAAGGAAGCGTGTGGACCACCTCAGAGGGGCTTTCAGTCTGCTTCTCTGTACTAACCCAAAACCATTTCCCTACATGAAAAGATTCAAAATCTCCAGACTCTCTGTCGGTGAGATGAGTTTAGTCATCCATTCTTCTAAGTAAAATCAGTTCTTCGTAGTATGATGCTATGTTTTTTACAATCAACTATACGGTGTATAAACTGAATGACAAGTCTACTAATCAGAATCAAAACCCTGTTTCGGCTCATGGAGATGTTTCTTGGTTATTTACAAATAACAAAATAGAAAAAAATGCCTCAAGATTTCTTTTTACAACTTTTAAAAACTAAGACTACTTCTTCACACATTACTTCAAATGTAAAACAAAAAGTGCAAAACGCAACAGTCAAGGATCATTTAGGGCTTCTTATCATGCAAGACTTAAAAAAAATCAAAATCAAAAATCATTAAAGTCTTAAAATCTTAAAATTCTTATTTTAATTCACCTCCCTCTACAATTTTTTTTATTTAAATAATTATAAAATGTGATTTCTTGACATAAGAGAGTTGTACAATTTGATATGATTATTTTGTTATTATATGTTTTTGTTATATATTTTTTCTAGTTATGCCAAGCTTTAAAATATTTTATAAAGTAGAAAAGTAAAAATTTCAAGTATCCTTAATTATTAGCCAGTAAAAGCACAAACAACTGAAAAATTCATGTTGTGGACAATGGGGGTCCTTGGAGTCAAAAAGGTTACAAAGCATGTCTTCATACAGCATGCAGGGAAGCATTTTAAGTGTTAAAATGAAAAAAGACGACAAAACAAAACACACCTTTAGCATGCTAATTAAATCACTGCTGCTAAATACATCAATAAATTAATATCAATATCTGATTTTTTTTTTTGCCAAACTCACTAACGGACTAGATTGTAATTAAACGACTTGTCTGTAGTTATCAATCACATTCTAACACTCAAATAAGCTACGTTGCTCACAAAAAGGCCGCTTAAACCACTGAAAGAGTCTTGCCCATTTGAGACACTCTTGCATTTTCGGTGTTATGGGTAGCTACACAGAAACAATACAATGTCTTTGCACATTCTCAAATCACGTCAACGAGAGCAGCGACTACATTCTCGTCCAAATTGTGTTTGTACATGTGACCGTGACTCCAAACAGCTTTGCAATGTCAACAGTGACTTAGCATCACTCGAAGCAGAACAGCTCTGCTCTCGATTTACGAGGAGTGAAGCAAAAACCATATTCCCAGACAGACTAAACTGAATCAATTTTAATTGAATTATGGAATATCGCTGTCAAGAGCCTCTTACTAAACTTATATTAACAGGAGAACCTACTCGCTTCCCAGCCAGGGACGGCAATTATTTAACAAGACTGACAAAGCGAATGCTAAATGAGAAGCGCTGGCGGAGCTCGAAAATTCCAGCGCTGACCCCCGCAATGATTTCTTCTCTCATGACACGAGGCCATTAGAGATTGTTTTACGCTGGACGCTTTAACAGAAATTCATCATTAGGCCAATAAAGAGCCATTAGATTGGAAAAGATCTTATGCTGTCAAATCCGCTAGATAATATATCTTAGACATCATTTGGGCCCTTTTCTCTCCGTTCTTGAGCGATACTGAGCAGAACTGTACATGACAAGAGCAAAGCTGCCCAAACAAGGGAGCAACGAGAGAGCGAGGAAAGCCATTCATCTTCATTTAGTACTCAGGAGAGAAATTTTAGGCCAAAAATTACTTTTAAATCATGAGGTCGCTATTATTTGCAGGACCACGAAGCTTTCAAGAACCTGTCGCGTTCTCATGCTTCTAATTTAATGCATATACGAAACATTATGTGCAAGCCATGGACAGTTTAACGCACACTGTAGACTTCTCATGGGAAAGACAGGAGCATCATCTTTGCTTTCAAAGAAAACATGATTTCATTGTGCACCGCTGATAAATAAACAGTGCATTTCAGGCTCAAACCCTCAGTATGTACACACACACACACACACACACACAAACATTCACTCATCTGCATGACTGCACACGCTCAAACATTCATATTCAGCTCAGCGACTCGGCTTATCCACTAACCCACAAACCCCAGGTCCATGTTACAGACCTCATGAGTGATCTTCAAAAGGACGAGCAGGCTGGAAACGTGGGGTTTCCGCTCCGGGTTAACTACACCAGCTGAAGATCTGTGGTGTGGTTTAAAAAGCACACTGCCTTTGCTTCTAATTGGTGTATTGATGCGACACTAAATCAGTTCACGTTCAGCAGTTCTGTCCATCGAGTTCTAAAAAAGCACACTACTGCTGATTGCTGAGGGAGACAGGAACCTGTCCTGCATTGCAGATAATGTAGTTTCTGAGGAAAAAGGACTGAAGTCTGGAGTGCCACATCCGTTGGGGATTCACCGACTCTTTGCTGAGAAGATCTCACCCTCAAAAGCTCTGGCTTTAGGGTGGGTTTCAGTTTTTTTTCCATATATATATATATATATGTGTGTTTGTGTGTGTGTGTGTGTGTGTGTTTTTATATTTAGCATTCAGCAGAACCATACTGACAAAGAATATATAAATCATCAAACCTTAATGGGCCATATTCAGTAAAATATGTGACCCTGGACCACAAAACCATCAAGTCGTTGGTGTATATTATTAGCAATAACCAAACAAAAAAACAATTGTATGGGTCAAAATTATCGATTTTTCTTTTATGCCAAAAATAATTAGGATATTAAGTAAATAATTCATTTGGACAACTTCAAAAGCGATTTTCTTATGATTTTGGTTTTTGTTTTTTGCATCCTTAGATTCCAGATTTTCAAATAGTTGTATCTCAGCAAAATACTGTCCGATCCTAATAAACCATACATTAACGGAAAGCTTCAGATAATCTATAAATCTCAATTTTGAAAAATTGAAACTTAAGACCGGTTTTGTGGTCCACGGTCACATATGTTAAAATGAAATAATGAAAAATCAAATACATTATTTTTTCCATCAAAATAGTATATATATATGTATATTTTTAATTCTACATCAATTCCTAACTAATTCAATTTCACTTTCATTGAATATTCGGTAAACTTATAAACTAATATAGAGACCAATTCTCACTATTAACTAGTTGCTTATTAGAATGTCTATTATAAATATACTGCCTGCTTATTAGTAATAATAAAGCACATATTCTGAATGACCATATTCTACATGCCAAATTCCACCCAATACCTAAACTTAACCACTACCTTAACTATTAATAAGTAACAAATTAGGAGTTTATTGAGGCGTAGGTAATGGTGAGAATTGGACCCGTAAAATAAAGTGTGACCGAATATTTTATTTCAGTCGGCAATGTGAGCATTTGTGTCTGGTGACGACATGGATTTAGCAATAAATAAAAAAAGAAAAATTTTAAAGTAATAGAAGAATTTATTTGTTAGACATAAAAAAAAACAAGAATATCTCTTGGTGCACATACCTTTTCCATGACAGCAGCAATCCAAGTTGAGGCAAACCAGAAAGAGAGAGAGAAAAAAAATTGAATTAGAAACGTCTCAAGGATGTCTGACACAAATTTAGTTTTGAGTTAAATGTTTTCTTTTAAGTCACTTGAAATTCTCATAAAAACAAACAGTTCATTTTCTAAAGCAAACAATAATAGTTGGTGGTTCCAAACATTTGGATGTTCTGAACAATAACCGATCAGATCAGAGTGTTTGTAAGGTCACATACGTGCATGTTTCTAATGAAGAGCTAATCATGTGACGAGCCATTGGAAAGTATTTTTCCTGAAGAAGAAAACTGGAAGTAAACTCAATCAGATTTCACTTTCCACTGCGACTGGATAAAAAGTACAAACTAATCACGAACATGTGAAGGTTGTTATGAGAGCTTTTCTTTTTTAGTTGTTTTGTTGAGAAGCTGTTTGAAAATTCAACTGTCTTGGTGCCTTGGTGTCAAAAGTTACGCTCAATCAACAGTGTTTGTTGATTAATGTTAATTACCACAGAAAATAATTGTGACTCATTCCACAGTTATTCAAAATCACAATTGGAGAAAATCTGGAAGTAACCGGCGCCAGCATTTGAAAGGTTTAAAAGCCAAACTGTACAGCTTGTAATTTTGTCAAATCTTCTGTTTTATGAAAGTGTATCTGATTTAAATATTGTCTAAATAGTCATTTTAGAGGTTAAACTACTGTTGTAGGTTAACTGCATCAACAGAGCCATTACCTGACACTAAATATTGTAAATAAATTGCCTTGAAAACATTTTGAAAAATATCAAGATGCATACAGTGCAATAACACGCATTCAAAATACTAATTATTTTTACTTGATGGTTACACCACATAACTTTTCAAAGTCATGTGAGTCAAAATAATTCAGCTAACGGACGAGCTGTAATTATTTTCGGAGGTCATCGGCATTACGCCACAGATGCCGTCGATACAGCTTAACTCTTATTGAACCCTAGACATTCCTTGCTGGAGGATGCTGCCTGACCAGACCACCTACTCCTTTCCTGGGTTTCTCTTTCTCTGAAAAACAACACGCTCGCTGTTCTTCTAATGAGGTTTGGACACACAGTGTATCTTTCCTCAATGGCAAAGAAGAGGCCACAGGGAGGGAAGAGCTGAATATTCAGTCACACACTTCTCAGGAGGACACATACAACAGAGCCTCTCGCTCTCCGCTAACCAATAAAACACTAGTTGGTCACAGAACCCGTCTCCATCCAGACAAAGAGGCAGAGCCCCCCCGTCCCAGACTGAAAGAGTTCAGTTCTCATAGAGTCTCCATTCTTCCTCGCAGGACGGCCCGTAACTTCAAGAGCAGCTCGGCAGGGGTGCGAAGCTTCACAAGAATCAGGAGTTTGTTTTTAGAGACGTCAAGGGGGAATGTAGGTCTTGGGTTAACGATGACATGGAGCTCCACTTATCCGAGTGTTTTCTGCTTTTGTCAAGAACAAGTGCAGGTGCTCTCTCTGTAAAACATTTGATCCTGAAGGAGTTATTGAGGGGAGAACAGCACAGCAATATTGGATCCTTCATCTTTCGGGAATTCTTCTTTTCCCGTTCCTTAAAAAATGCTTTAGAGTAATCCAACCGAGCAGATGAAAGCATTTAAGGCTTCTTTTTTGGATTCGAGAATGTGCGATATATTATACAGAGATGATTTTAAGAGAAGTATCGAGCACAGATGAAATGGCCTTCAACTTTTTTGCATTGTGAGTGACAGGGAACCCTACATACGTCGGGCTCATTTTTCATATGAATTGCTCAGGATCTGGGAAACGGTACATTTACTGGCTTCCCATCAGAGATTTTATATTTCCAATTACTCGAACATACACTTGAATTTTGCTATAAATTACAGTCATTTTAATAACAACACATCAGCCAATGTGTACAAAGTAATGACAATAACTACTTCCATTAAACATTGGAACGCCAAATCAAGGAGGATATTAAACACAGATGTGGATATGGGTTTGAAAAAGTCAGCGAATGGAACGACAGAACTCCCCCCTTCTCAGCTATTTGCTGAGCAAAAAAATGACCAGTTACACATGCAATTTAGATTAGATATCATTACAAGGAATCACGGAAAATGTGTGTAGTTTCAAGAAACATAATGTTGGTCTGAAACCCAGCGATGAAAAATGACTTTGCAAACAAGCTCCTATGGGCTGCAGACACAGCTGTCTCGTATCTTTTATCTTTCATGCGTGCAAAATTTCACTCATCTATATTCTCTCTCGGTCTGTCTTTCCCTCCTTTTACGTTTGTTTAAGCATCAGTGCCATCGTATACCATGTGACCCTGGTGTTTTCCTGCGAGAACAAAGGCTTATAGCTTCCTGCCCGCTCATTTTTCCACAGTCGGAGAGACCGTAGGCCAAATGTCCGTGTCATGAATTTACTGTAGAGTGGGCGCTGAGCCCAGTTTAGCACTGTGGAAACAGGGAATGGGCCCCTCTTGCTGGATAAAGCATGTATAATGCAGGAGTACCACGCGCTTTCAAAAGAACCCTAGATCAAATTTTAGAATGACCTGAAGGGATTGTTCACTTAAAAATATAAATTCTCTCATAATTTACTCACTCTCATCTTGTATGATGTTCTTTCATTTTTAAGAAAGACAAAATGAGATATTCTGTTTAATGTGCTGTTGCTCTTATTCTATATCTTTTCTAAAGAAAACACATAAAAGTGACGTGTGCATTATGATTAAAAATTTCTTAAGTAATACAGTAACTCTGGGTGATGGACAGATGTTTTTTTATGTTTTCCCTTTCTAGTGGTGAGATAAACAATTTTTTTTTTTACTTAAGACTAGTTTGAGAACTGAATCAACTGACTTCTAAGAACAGTTCAATCAGGAATCGTAGACATTGTAAACAAATCCTTATTGTGAGTTAGATCTTCTTAAGTCAATCAAGAGAATGAGAGCCAGGATGATGTTAGGGCGGACTTAAATTTTGGTCTGTTCCTCACAAAAACCAATCATATGGCTTTAAATAAGTATCAGCAACTTTTCAAAAGCTTTCATGATGCTTTAAAACTTTTACCATTAACTGTATTGCAAGGAGAGAAAACAAGAACCAGAACATTATTAATTATTACATTATTATTTTTGTTTCACCAAATTAAAAAAGTAATATGGTAATGTGAATATATAGTAATATGAATATTATTTATATTAATAAAATAAGCCGTTTTTTCAATTCAAAAATCAATCTGTAAAACCTAAAAATATGCTACACAGCTGCCAAGTTTTACTGTACAATTTAATGATACACACACTCACACACGTACCCCTTCATTACCTGCAAACCAAAACATATGCAATCAGTGCTGCAAGCTCCTCTGGACCACAGCTCTTAAGAGCCTAATTTGCTGTGAAACACTGAGTCTTTCTATAGCAGGTGAACAAAGCTGAACGATGAGAGATCTAACCCCTCTCATCCCCCTCTTGCATCCCTTGTTCCCTTTTTGCTTAAACACATCTCAAAGGCTAATCAGATTTGGGGGAAAAATGAAAAGGTTTCCAAAGGACAATCCCCATAATCCTGAACCCCACCTGCCCCCTTCTCCCTCCCCTTATCTATAAAAAAAAAAAAAAAAAAACACTCCTTCCAACCTCCAATGACCTCACCACGGCTGGCTTTGTGAGGTTACCACAGGCAACATTGGCCTTACTCTTGAGTAGCAGTTGGCTGCATGGAGAGGCAACCCTTCTTTTGACGGGAACATGCACCACAGACCCCTCCAAAATCCTTAAAAATACCACCCCACAGGGTTTGGGCAATCACTCAGGGTCCCTAGCAGTACAGTTCTGAACTCAGACATGAATTTTGGTTTTGTTTTGTTATTCAGAAACCAAATGGTTCAATAAAGTAGTTGAGTTTGAGTGTTTATAGGGCCTAATGAATCGGCTCCCAGTGACACTTAGTTTCTGTACATTCCCTCTTACTTCAATAATAGGACATGTTCCAGCAGGTGAACTCACAGTGGGATCCAACAGTAATCACATTAAACGTGGACAGTCTCCTGCCTGATGCTCTGAGTCCACAGTATCATTGCAACAACTTTGCAGTGACAACAGCATCAGTGAAACAGCCACCTACAGTCAATGCTTCTCACAACATGTAAATATTGCCGGCATTTTAGTTCATCAGTGCTTTTTCCGTAATGCAGAGAGTGTGTGCATATTGTTGCCAGGTTGGGAAGATTAAGCAAACCACTGGGCAGAAAATCTGTCGATTTAGGAGAAATGCTCTGATTGGGAGATTTCAAACCTTAACATCTGGCAACAGCAACCATGAAAGCTTGTGGAGGCATGGCATTTGCAATATAATGCAAATGCCAAATTAAAATGAAACTGAAGATAAACAACCACAAATACTGGAGATGATTATTCTTTAGAAATCTTGATCAAAATTAACATATGATTTATTGTGCAGCCCTAATTATTTTCTTTCCTCTGAAAAACACATGGACACAAATCATGCAAGTTCAAAACAACATTAAGGTGAGTAAATCAAAATTTTCCATATCTGAAAAAGGTAAACAATGTTATTTTTATATATACTTATATACCATGCGTTCTCGTACCTCAGTTTAAAATGTAGTCAAAAAAGAATAAAAAATTAAACCATATGTAGGCTGACTAAACCGTGATTAAACCGTGTCTAAAGTGATTCAGCCAATGGCATGAGTTTGGGGCGGGGTTAATGGTTGACTCGGCCAATGGAAATCTTTTGGAAATGTTTGAAAACACTCATCACTTTCACTATTCCAGCTGGTGATAGTAGTGACAGAAAAATTACACACTTCAGCTTTAAGACAGAGTCTGCCCGAAAAGGCACAGGAAGAAATTAAAAGGAAGAACGAGAGAGGTCAGTTGTTCTTGGAAATCTCTGCAAGCTTTTGTTGCAATCCAGTCATTTGGCGAAGGAGGATCAATCATGAGAAGTATTAATCAACAGGGGTGCCTGCACTTTGTGAATAAGAAATGAAACATAGAATCTGTGTCAGCAGTTTCATCTTTGAAACCTGAGGTGAATTTTTCTGGCTTTCCACTATCTTTTCGAGAAAATGTCATAACTTACCTCATTTGTTCTCAAGATTAATGACCAATGCATTGAAAGAGCATTAAAATATGTGCGTGTCTGTGACGATCGTGGTGAGAGAATAAGAAAAATCTACTTGTCTGACATGGCTCCAAATGGAAATTTGGAAAAATCTGTTTTTGCAATATCTCTGCACAATAATAAAACAAAAAAACTATTAAAAACATAAAAATACAGTATACTGCAACCAATATAGCCCACAAAAATGTCATTATTTACTCATCCTCATGTTGTTCCAAACCCATGTTTTATTAATCTCTTGAATTTTCCTTGTTCCTCACTAAAGCTATTGTATTTCTTCAAAAGACTTAAATAACAGCATACGGGTTCGAAACAAAATGAGGGTGAGTAAATGATGACTGAATTCTCATGTTTTGTTCAACAATCCCTACCATCTCGACCCAAACCCAGTCTTTCGAATCATTAATTTAACAACCACTGTCTGTTCTCGATCCAAATGGAATGAGACTTCCAGCCGAGTTGGGAGAGAGAACCCATCCTGACTTCATCATCCCATTTGTCAATACTCGCAAATAAAGTCTTTTTCGGCCTATTGACTGCAGATTGCCGATGCGGGGTGCGTTGTGTGATTGCAGCTCGCTAATGTGGGGAGAGAGGCGCTGTGTAACTGCAGATTGCCGATGTGGGGAGCACTGCGTTCTGTGACCGTGCCTCCACTGAGACAAACAAAGCAGGTGAGTGAGAGGCGGAAAAGGATGTTGTGGAGGGGAATTCGGCATCCCACTTCATCAGAGAGTTCTTATCCTCGTTAAAGGATTATTGATTGGAGAAGCTCATTAAAGCCTCTTTTCTGACACATCTCTGAGAATCGGCGGCAGTAACACGGCTTAATAATTTGTTACTCGCTGGCCTTTCTCTTCGGTGCTGCTCCGGTGAGATTTATCAAGCCAGAGATCAGTCAAAAGGCAGGCAGGATCCCTCAACGGTGCTCACACCGATGGAAAAATGGCACCACTTGTTTTTCTGCAAAAACTAGTTTTTGTTAAGCAGCAGATTAAAGGATTTGTCCAAATATGAACAATTCATGACACATTGTTCAAAACCTGTTTGACTCTTTCATGAGGCATCCAGAAGAGATGTAGCAATATGTCTTTTGTAAATGAGTCACTCTTTTGATTCAGATCTTTACAATGAATCTAAATGATTCGTTTACGTAGTCACTTTCTCAGGGTTATATATATATATGTATATATATATATATATATATATATATATATATATATATATAGTAAAACTTACTTTAGTAAAAATCCTATTTACATTTAGTTTACCTTGATGTACTAAAATCACTAAAACTGAAATAAAAATGAATAAAATCTGTATACAGATTTTCTTTTCTTTTTTTTAATGGCAAAAACATGCAACTAATTTACTAAAACTTGAATTAAATGTGAAAAAAAAATTAAAACAGAAAATACTAAAACAAAATCTAATTCTGAATACCAATAAAACTATAACAGCCTTAATGATACTAAAATAATGCTAATTCAGCTGGTTCTTTAAAATCTGTGACCAGTATAATTCTTTAAAATTTGGCTTTCCATGGGAGTAAGGAATTCATGGATAGTTGGAATGACATGAAACTGTGTAAAAAAAAGATATTTTTTTCTTTATGAGTGAACTATTGCTTTAAGACCTTTAAGAATAATCTAAACAATAATTAAATTTAATCTTAAATGTAATTATTCTGAGATTAATCAAAAGACAAAACAATGTCTGTTTCCTTTTACTTTTGAATATCATTGATTTTTTTGTGGCATATTTCATGGCATCTCATACTTTAAGAAACATTCTCTTACATTATTTTGCCTCGTCAGATTTTTATTGGAAAGAATGTCTGCATTTATTTTCACTGGATAAGGACTTTACAACATATTGTCCTGATGCCCGTTTTGAAAGAGCTTCAAGAGGAAACACACAAAAAAACATTTCTGACAACCTAAGAAACTTGTACATAAAAGTTGAATTCAATTTTAACCTGTGAGTTTATTAACGGAACAATAAGCAAGCAGCTTTTTAAAAAACAAAATGGAGTTGGAAAGTGCGGTTATAACAAGGCCACTGACATCTAGTCATCCATATCTGCAAGCGGCCATAAACTACGCTCAGGCTTCGCTTGGGACTGAAGGGGCCCCTTTTATTGGAGCACTTTAGCAGGCCTGGAAAATTTGCCCAGGGTTAAAGAACACCATTTTTCTTGCCATTTTCTTCCTGAGGGGAAAAAAATCAGCAGCCAAAGTTAATCTAAAGAGACACCCACAGGAACAGCACAGAATCCAAGAAAAACCCTTCAGTTTTGTCTCTAGAGCAACTGCAGCCAGCACTGAGAAGAAACAGCCGTGTGAAGAGACAACTATGACGACCCTTGAAAAGGTCTTGAGGAGACCTAAAGTCTGTAAATTTAGAGTGCATGTGCCCATTCTTTGGTCTAACACTGCAATGGGTTTTCATTTATCGTGGCAGTATAATGTTACAGCAAAGCAGAACTGTAATTTGAAATTCCTTTAAATGCTTATAAATAACATTTTTAATCGTTTCTATTGTAGTTATGCCAGTGTTTTCTGCACAACTTGTTAGCAGAATAATAAAAAACATCATATTTCACTCAAGTTGTGAATTGAATATGCAGTCTGAATTAAATGCTACTGTATGTACTCTAAAATAATGAGTTTACACAAATACAGATTACAGTTTGAATCATGAGAAAATGCCTCATGAGATAAAAATTTTAACGAATCATCAAGTTTGAATCCTGAATTTTAGATTTATATCAATTCATTATAAATAGCCATAAATAGTATGTTATATTAAGTTTTTTGGAATTGATATCATCACTAAAAAACTGTCATAAGAACCACTGTTTTCTCAGTATCTGTATAATTACTATTCCATAAAAATGTGTACAGTATACAGTATATACAGCTTGAATGAACAACGTTAAGAATATTGTGATAAATCTGGAACATTATTATTATTTTTTTATTATTTTTTTTACATTTGTTTAAATAAAATCTAAAACATTTTCAATTTTATACATTTTTGCTTTTGTAGTCTACTCTAACAACATCGCTCCTTTGCATTTTATACTATATATATATGAGCAAATAAATTGAAGCCTTAACATAACCCCTTCACTTCATCTCTTTGTTAATACAATGATACAATTTTATTTTATTTCTTTGTCCGTTTACCTTATTTATTTTGCAGGTAGCCTTGTAATAGCAGGATTGCTTACAGTCAGACATCATTATGACCGAATAAACCCCTTCAAGCCCTGATTCAGCCTGTTGGGATTTATTCATAATGACCAGCTGATTGTGCATTATGCCTGAGGCCTGCTAAGGTTTCTATGGCAACTATATGTTTCTTTTAACATCTAAACATGGATCAGCTGTGGCAGAAGTAAGCTTAAGGGCCTGAATCTGACAAACTCGTCTACTTGCGCACTTTTGTACGACATGTAAATACGCTCAGCGGGTAGTGCATAAGAACGTGGGCCAAAACGCTGCTCCTATCGAGCTGAAGGATACTATTTTTTGAGGCGTGTGGCCATGTTTCTCTTGTCCAGATTAAATCCTCAGGCTCCAGAACTGAGAGCCACACGGAAACAGTCCAGCGCCGGCTAATCCGCCGTGGGCTGTCAGCCTCTCACATCCACCCGTGAGTTGACGGAGACGGTTTGAACTCGGTAACAGACATGAGTTCATTAATCACCCACCGATTCTCCCACCGTCACATCTGACAGACCGAGCAAGCGTGTTTGCCAGAGAGCCTGACGTCCAACTCATGCAACTTAACGCAGCAGGTTGGGGAAAGAAAAGCAATAATGAAAGAGAAGAGGGGGGCTGGGGTAGGGGGTCTCACTTTGGCGACGCAGATACGTGCTCTTGAATTCATCAGAACCTGAACATGTGCTTGGTTATTAATAAGAAGCTCATCAAGGACACTGGAAGGAAGCCCGCCACTTCGTAATTGAGACTCTGAAATCAGGATCCTCTATTCTTTCTGAAGCTCCGCCCACACCTGCCTATGTTTTACTGTTGGGATCTTTGGGAACTGTGAACCGGATCTTATCCATAAGACTTACTTTTGTTTCTGCAAGCAGTTCTGGTGTAAAGTGGGTGAAGTACTGGGAGTGGATCCTTTTATAGCAGGGCATTTTGTGGAAAACACAGATGGAATCCATTCTTAAAAAAGGAATCGACATGGAAAAAAACAGGCAGAATCCAACCATAAAAATTTAATTGAGGTGCAAAATGGCTAAAATCCAATCAACAAATTAAAAAATAAAATAATAAATGGAATTAACATGGAAAACACAGGTGGAATATAAATCGACATGAAAAAAAAAATGTCGGAATGCAGTCATAAAAGTGAAATCAACATGGGAAAAAACAGGTGGACTCCATTTACAAAAATGGTATTGAGGTTGGAAAACAAGGATGGAATCCAGCAATAAAAATGGAATTGATGTGGAAAATGTGGAGACTCCAATAAGAGAAAATGCAGTCACCGAGGAAAACACAGGTGGAATCCAGTCATGAAAATGGAATCGTTATGGAAAAGATCCAGTCATAAAAATGGAATCATCATGGAAAAAACTGTCGGAATCCATTCATAAAAATTGAACAGATATAGAAAACACAGAAAGGATCCAGTCATAAAAATGGAAAACACGGACAGAAATAATTAATAAAAATGGAAAACAGGCAGAATCCAATGACAAAGGGATTCGACGTGAAAAAAAACCGGACAGAATGCAGTCATAAGAATGATCTGCATGCAATGTTTTATTGTAGAATGTCATATCTTCTCGCGACTACTGTTTATTATTTTTCACTTCTTAAGATTCCCAACCGTAGATGTGATGTCACAATCAATACATCCAATGTGAGGTCACACAGTCCTTTAAAGCGAGGCCCTTTTCTTTCCATTTTCCTTCCAGCAGAAAAAAAAGGTGCTAATGTCATTAGTGAATTCACTTTAGGGGATTACCTCTGAATTAGAGGACAGTAATCCTCATAGATCAGCGCACAACATCATATTTCAGCTTTTCTATAGGATTAGCACTATGCAGCGCTTTTCCGTGTGTAGTCAGATGTGGCAAACACCTTTGACAAGGAACTGACTCATGGGCTTTTTGAAGGGTGGATAAAGCTGCCAGGAGCATGAATCACTGCATGCTAACAAAAATCGGAAAAGACATTTATCAGGTCTGAGATGCCTCTTCCTGTCCAGTATGTCCCATGGACTAAAGAAAAATTACAAATGAGCTTTAATGACTCAATAAATGGCAGTCAGATTGAAAAGAGATTAAACCGAGACAATTAAATTGTATAGGACAATGGGTACATTTACATGAACAATTTTTGGTTCAATCGAACTGAATTTATTCCGATTGATGAATCTGAATGTAGTGTTTACATGACCGTTAAAAAAAGTGATCGGGTTGATGTGCGCATTTATGTCACAAGCTTCAAATCGGAATATATTTTTTTGACATGCTCACACTGCACAAATAGTGAAAGTGAAAAGCGAATTGATCTTTGTTTGCACATAATAACCACTCTCCTACACAGTTTCTTTATTTGTTTTTAACAGCAGAATTGATATTTATCAATTTATGGATATATATACACATAAACTGCTGTGCTGTGATGCTCATATTTATCATACAAAAAATAAAACACCCTCCCCCTGCCCAAACCGGGTTGCCTGTGAATCAGTATCCAAAACCAGGTTCTCCAGCTCCACTTCACAGTTGCCGAATGAAAAGAGAGTTTTATAATGACAAGATGTGCATTTATACAACATTTTATGCAAAAGGAATTGAGCTCGTTTCGCAAGTCATACGACAATTACGTTATTTCTGCGTCATTGCACATGCGCAGTCTTTTCAGTTTCTTGGTTCAATCCGATCGATGTTTACATGCACTCTCAATCCTATTCGAAGAGGAACAGACCAGCCCCTTCAATTCCCCTTCAACTGAGCTCAATCGGATCGATTAAGGTGTTTACATGAAGGCTTTTCAGTCCGATTGAACTGTCAATCCAAATACAAACCGATTATTTGGTTGCATGTAAACGTAGCCAGTGAAAAAGAAAACACTTTAAAAATCAATTAAAAAAATGTGCTCTTATTTTTAATGTTGGCGTCATATGTATTTCATAAACTTTTACACATTACACCTTGGTGACACATTACATGGCTATTTAGGCTACACTCTGAATTTGTCTTGAATTCTATCATAAAAAGGTCAAATTATCCAATATCTTAAGAAACTCTCTGACCTTGACACACAGTCATTAGGGTCTGTGACGGGGGGTCTTTTTTTCCTATGTTTCAGCATGTTGGTTGTACCATATGACTTTGATTTGGCAGACAAAAGTTGTTCAAATATTAATAAGCTGTGAATAATTAATAAGCTCTCTCACATGTGTCACCACTAGATCTCAACAACATCTCGGAAAGTGCTCACAGTTCCAAAGTCATCTGCAATCAGCAATCAGAGATGTCAAAACAAACTCAAATCTCTCATCCAGTTCTTCTAAGACTGAATTATATGCACTATGCTAGTTAAAGGGATAGTTCACCCTCAAAAAAAAAATTCTTTAATTATTTACTCACCCTCGAGTTGTTCCAAACCTGTATGAGTTTCTGGTTATTGTTGTTCAGCTGCTGGTCCCCCCTGAGTTTCACAGTATAGGAAAAAATACTATGGAAGTCAATTTGGATCAGCAACTGTTTGGTTACCAGCATTCTTCAAAATATCCTCTATTGTATTTAACAGAAAACAAAAGAAACTCATATAGATTTATTACTACTTGAGGGTGAGTAAATGATGACAGAATTTTAATTTCTGGCCTCTCTCGTGTCCAGGAATATTGAGCTACTTTAATTAGCTGAGTTTAGTATTTTTTGTGCAATGCAATACTCAATACTTCCTTCAAATATGATCATATTGACAATGATGACAGACTGATGTTGTTTTGTTTGATCGACTAAAACAAACTTGCCACACTATGGAAAGTAGAAAAAAAAAAGACAAATTTGACCACAGATGTTTTGTTAGACACAGCCTGAACTGTCAATCATTTTTCTACTGACTCTTACAGTGTCAATGCTGGAACTTACACAGAAGGTAAGAAAAAATCTGTAACAGCATAATCGTGTAGAATACATGAAAGGCTCTTGTTTGGGACATGCAAACACATTCTGACAAGTTTGCTTGTAAGAAGCACATTTACAAATTAACAGGAACAGGCGATTCAGAAATAAGCAATAATTATGTGCCTCTCTGGGCTTACGGGGACGAGTCATTAGTGTCATCCGAGGTGAGAGAACGCAAACCATCGAGAGCTCCGTCCACACAAATGAATCCAGACGTAAAAATGAATTACAGCTCCATACACACACACACACAAAAAACTGCTTTCTGAAGAGCATGTGAGAAAACAAACAACACTCTGTGAAAATACAAACAACTATTTAACACTGCTAATCAAGCGGTCATCAAAACCATTACTTAAACACATCGTTTAATGAAGGAGACAGAGTAGGAAGGTTGATTATGATGGTGATGATGCTAATTAGAGCACGTTTCCAGAAAAGACAAATGCACTGAATTCATCATGTTTGAACAGTAGCTGAATTATTGGTGGCGTATTCAGTTTGTAATGCAATTGTCTCACTTAAAAAGAAAAAAATATTAACTCACCATTTGGTATCTGTCATGTCAGAGACTGCATATGGTGATTATATGAATGAAAGAAGTCATAAAGCTCTGGTATCGAAGTATAGTTAAAATAATTAATCACATTTTGATAATGTCCTTACAAAGATCAATGCTGCTTGAAATGGAAGTGCCATATTAAACTATTAGTTTACATGCAAGAGCATGGAAAAAAAATTAGGTTGACCAACTGTAGTCTGATGGTTTATGGTTTAGAATTAAAAAATAATTTAGTTTAAGACAATGTGCAAATTTATGTGTCAAGATTTAACACACCAAACGTAAAAAACTAATTTACAAATACAATACACACACACATATCAACATTAAATATGACATGGTGTTTATATTTATCATTTAACATTGTTCTTGCACTGAAAAAAATAATTAATTTCAGATTTTCAGAAATACAGTAGCTAATACATTTTACAGATAATTACAAATAAATCACAAGGAACATTGAATTAAACATGATTTTTTTTAAAGTAGAAAGCATGAAAAACAATAAAACTTCATTTAATTAATAACTTTTTTTTATTACACTGACACTTAGTGCATTGTCAAAATCTTGCACAATTTTTAGCAAAAAACAAAAAACAAAATCAAACAAAGAAATAGCATAATTTCACTGAACACCACCAGTGTGCTAATAAAACAAAAGAGTACAAAAGTAAGTAGGAAATCAGTAATTCAGATCTTTTTATTCACTTTCCTGCGTGCCTGCCTGTGTGAATGACCAGATAAGTCTTTTAAAAGCAAAGGAAAGGGATACAAATTTAAGGAAAATGTAAAAAATTTGAGAATAGCCAGCAAGCAGACGTCCACCCAATTTCAGCTAGATCCACTCACTCGGATATTTCTGGCCTTGCCAGTGGCGTGTATGTCCAGTTAGCTGGTGGGCAGGAAAAGCATGACTGACCGCTTATATCCACAATTACCGAGACAGACTGTGCTTGGACGAGTGTGCCAAGGCATAAACGCCTCTGAACTTCCCAACCAAAGCACCAGAAAGCAAATTCACACCATCCACAAGTCCACTCCCACTCAGGACCTCAGCCAGGGTGAGAGCAAGAGAAACCGAACCGAATTTATCAAATAGGAGCGTGTTCGTTCTCTTTCACAGCGGCCTTCCAGTCACAGCTGTGAGTCATTGTGCGCAACGCTGCAAAAGAGAAATGGCTTTTTTCTTTGAGCATTTTCTTGGCTCTAACAGCTAGACTCTGTAATTGCAGTAAGTTAGGCTCATTTCTCTGTAACAACACTCAGTCACTGTGTTTAGAGCAGGACATGGCCAGCGCTGGGTACATTTAAATGACTGTAATTAATAATTCTCCAGAGAGTGAGCGAATTCACTTCTAATCACTAAGTTTCTCTGCCAGCCGCTGCCCAGCATCCCACCAAAAATGAGCTTTACCAAAGCGCCAGCTTCAGTCTCACTCTCCATTTTGTAACTCAAGTCCAACTCTATAGTGACACACTGCCTAAAATGGCATTTTTAGAGAGGCCCATACTAACTATCGACAAACTCCTTATTTAAGAAAGTCAGCTCCCTCGCTGCGTATTGATCAGCAACATAGCACCTGCTGGTAGATGCCATAACTACACCATTATCTGGGCAAAAAGCATTTCTCTCTTGATGGAGTTTTATTTTTTCAAGCAAAATGAAGTATTATGTTTTCATAGTAACATTCTGAAGGGCACTCAAAAGCATCAAATTGAATTTTTTATTTGCATCCCGTATTTGCTATCTTTGACGTCACCGTTCAGGTTAGTCGTGAGTAAAGGAATTGGAAGTATACATAAGAAGAAAAAAAAGATGGTAGAAATCTTTAATGGGGAAAAGAAAGACAAGACAGGATGCATATTGTCTTAGCAACCTTGCAGCATCAAAAAAGTAAATAAATAATTCATGAAATTGTATGTAAAGTTATGAAAACTTATGTAAATAAATCTGCATAAATGGAAATTAATGAAATAAAATTGTTAAAGAAAGATATGTATTTTCATTTACACTTAATATTAATATAGATCAATATAATTAAATAAAAAAATGTTTAAGGTATGTTCGATTATTTATTTTAATTCATTTTTTTATATCTGTCTCTATCCATCTCTGTTACTCTTTCTCTCCAAGTGAACACATAAATATTCAATTAAAAACAAAATATTTAAATATATAAAATATAACTAACAAATAAATAAATATATATATTATGTATAGCTAATATATTAATACCTCTTAAATAATTTAAATTATTTTATATACTTTTTAAAGTATGTTAAAAATATAATTTATTTAAGTTTGTAGTACTGCTATTCTTTGATCCTGCATCTCTGCAGAAAAAAAAGAGCATTAAAAAAATTCATAAATGATTCAGCTATTTTTTTTAAAGCATAACCCTGCTGTGTGAGTGTATCCATACCACATATCAGTGAATTTAGGGCTCTTCAGCCTTTCTATGAATATGTATAAACCTAAATCTAGACAGACAGACAGACAAAATAATGTATCCCTAAACTAACTGCACAAAAACAGGAAACGTCTCTAAAATGGAGAAGAATTCCTCATCCATGAATATCAATAATAATCACTTTGTGGAAACACATATACTATGAATATTAAGAAAGATGCACTGATCAAATCCAGATCCACGCTGTAAACTAGTCAACCTCGTCCTTCCATTTTGTTTCAGAGCAAGAAAGCCCAAGTGAGGCGTAAATTTAAACCAAAGTCAAAACCTTCCTCCCCATGATCTCTTACTCCTGCAAGCAGAGGCCTGGCAATTGCTAAAATGATATAGTTATTTTGGCGAAGGAACCAGTCCCTTAGCTATAAATGTACACACAAAGAGAGAGGGAGCAAAAGAGTTACCCAGTCCTCTGAAGGGGTATGCTAAACAGGAAGCTTGCTAAGTCCCCAGCATTCGTTAGCTTTGCCTTTGTGGCCCATCTTTCCCCACACCCCAAACACAAACACACACAAGGACACACACATCAGTAATACTCCAGCACCATATGCAGAAAGAAAGCTGGCGAAGGAAGCATGAATAATTTATAGAGGCCTGTCTTTAAGAATTAAAGCATGCAAGCTGAAAGCCCCAAATTGTATCACGTTAAACAGAGACGAGACACAGGGCGAGGGGTAAAGCCAGCCCACAAGGAGAGCCGGTTTTGGGGGGAGGGGGCGGAGCTTCTCTCTCCGGAGGGTCTGGAGCACCATGGCTGTCTGGAGTGTGACAGCACGCAGACTGAACAGGACCTCCGAAACTAGGATGACTTCCTTTTTTTAGTGTGTCCTCATCCAAACCCACCATCCCTCGTTCTCTCGTTCCGTATCTGGCAGCTTCAGGAGAGCGCATTTGTCTGGCTTCGCTGCGGGCCGTGTTCATCCTATCTTTTCTACTTCATTTGGGAGCTACGAACGGCCCATAAAAACAAACGAAACAACTGACCTAAATCACAGCAGTATCCTGCATGCTCAGCTCCACAGATTATATCAGAGCCTCCATCTTTAAAAAATGGATGCATGGGGGATAGAGACAAAAAAAAAGCAGAAAATTCATTGAAATTTAAAGCAGAACTTCAAAAGTAAATTTTTCCTGTTAAAATTTAAGGCAAGACACACCAGGTGAATGGAGTACAAAAATTATTTCCCAACCTGATTTTTTTTTTTTTTGTATTACAAGTTTTCTGTGATGTTATATTTAAATATGCAAATGAGGAACTGTCTAATTAAACATGCGCTAATTTGCATACATTTCCTGAACAAAAATCTGAACACATGATTATACCAGATTGAAGATTCTTGTTTCATTTCAGAGTTATGTATTGACATATTAGAGCTAAAGTTTTTTTTTTTTTTTTTACAGAAGAGTAAGAATTTTTTTTTATAAAACCTGAAAATTCAGCCAGAAAAATTAATCAATAAATAAGACAGGGAGGAATAAAATGTTTATAAAATCAGGTAAATTATATATGAGCAAATCCCTCTGAAAATACCTTCAGAATGGAGTTAAGAATAAAACTGTTTGGTGGAAATGCTGCTGAAGTAGAAATTTCGTTCAACTACACTTTCAAACAATATATTATGAAATTCCAAATAGCCCAAAATCTAAAAACTGGTCAATGTTTTTGCCTAAAATTTCTTACCTTAAGGTTCTATTACTCAGTCTGAAGTCAAGCTAGTGATTCGATCCACAAGAGACACACTTGAAATGACAGACTTTTCTCTGGTGATGTGAACTCACAAGCTTTCATTCAGAGCTACCTCCATCCAATCAACAACCAATGGATAAACCCCAACCTGTCCCACTCAGAAACAACTACTTCAGTTTTATTATGACGTGAGTGTACACATCTCAATCATCATTATAGTAAAACAAAAATTTTTCAAATCTGTTGAATGATCTTCTGTTGAACTTACAAAAAGATATTTTGAAGAACATTAGTAACCAAGCAGTTGATGGCCACCATTCACTTCCACAGAAGAAAAAATACTGTTTGGTTTCACACATTCTTTAAAATATCTTCCATTGTGTTCAAAAGAAGAAAAAGGAACTCGGAACAACACATGAGTGAACATTTTTGGGTGAAGTCTACAGCTGACTGGACAGCAAGGCGGCTGCCATCGGTTTCAAACTAATCCATCGTCTTCCTTGGAGGAAACAAAGCAGAGAATTCTGGGTATACACAAAGCATATTGGGAATCTGGCCAATTAATAAAAGCAGAGGCCAATCAGCGCCGCCGCCCGGGAAGTCTTTACATGTGTCTGGGTGTTTGTGTGAGAACGCATGATATATGTGACGTCCCCAAATGTGTGTGATCAAGCAGCTGGGGTACAGACAGAGAGAGAGAGCAAAAAGTAAAAGTCTGTATGTGCGTGTTTCCAGCCGCGTATTGTGTTAGTGTAAGTGAGTGTATAATGTGCGTCAGCCTCGGAGCAGAACTGCTCGTCAGTAATGTGTGTGTACGGGAGAGAGAAAGGTGAACGCTCAGATAGGGTGCCTGATTATGTATGCATTGAATAAAAACTATTTCTCTAGCCAGCAGGCCTTCCAGCTCCACCCAAATACTACGGAGGAGACGAGAGGAGCCATTTGAAATGGCCCTCAGGATACGCATCATCCTGCGCAGTGAATGACAGAGGAGGCCACTCCGACCGCTTCCCCCGATCGCTATCCCTAAAAAAACACTTTTCCGCACAGTAAGACATTCCGGCCTGCCCTCGGGGGCGAATGGAGACACACAGGTCTGACAGCGCTTCGGCAGAGGGCAGGACATCTCAGCTGTACATTAATGTTTCTTAGAAAGAGACATTTCTTGTAGCAGACAGTGTGAAGGAGAAAAACAAGGGGAGAGGATGAAGAGAAATTGATTACAATATTTCTGCTTTTGACAGCGATCAAACTGACACAAATCCACAAGAGCAAATTCATTCCAGTTCCTCACTCCGATATGCCACAGTTCAGCTCTAGAAACGCTAAACACGATGATCTAATGCGTTACGATCTCATCAGGTCTACTGACAGCTCTGTCGGTCGTGAAGAGGTTTGCTGCCACAGTGCTGGTCTCGGTGTCAAGTTCGGCCCAATTCCACATGTTTGGACACACTGGCTTTTTAAAGCTGTAGCTGGTTATATAAAATGTATGTCACCTTATGTTTTTCTGTAAGACCTGACATAAATTTTTACATGTCAGTAACATAAAAAAAAAACATACCGTTGGCTGAACGTCTGGTGCGTATGGCACACAAAAGTGGAAACACTTCAGGAGTTTCGAAGTCGTCATTGGATTGGTTGAATTATAAAATATTTCTGGGAGACATTGTGTGTCGTGTTTTTTAACGTTCTGCCTGGTAATAAAGATACCGTGGCGCCAAATACCCTCACGAAAGAAGAAAGTCTAGTGTTTACAATTGTGATGACAAGCGCTTTGTCAGGGTCAACTAAATGCCGGATTCTCAAAAGTATGTAATTGTGCCACATAGAATCTTTAAAATACATCCGAGAATTTTACACACCGCTCTGTTATTGTGGAGACATTTACATGCCCCAAAAAATGATACTGAAACTCACACACACACACACACACACACACACACAAATAGTTCTCTTATTCTCACCAAAGCTGTATTTATTTGGCCAAAAATACAGTAAAAAACAGAACAAACAAAAAAACTGCCAATTTTGTGAAATACTGTATAGGTTATTATATATACGTTTTTAATATACTTAAAAATGTAATTGATTTAATTTTTTTTATTTTTAGCATCATTACTTACTATTATTAAAGTTGAAAACAGTTCAGTGCTGTTTAATATTTTTGTGGAAATCGTTTTTGATGAATAACAACAAGAACAACATTTATTTGAAATAGAGATGTTTTTGTTTATAAAGGCTTTTGTTTATAAATGCTTATTTTGCTGAATAAAAATATTCATTTCCTTTAGAAGAAAAGACCCCAAACAGACAGTTTTGTTTGTTCACCTTCAATTCAAGCACTGAGACTACGATATAAAGAAACTATAATCACGGTTAAATCTCTCTTTCTCCCTGAGTTTTCACTCTGTGCAGATAACTTATTTTGAATTACTTTGTGGTTTGGGCTAAGAAAGGTTACAGAACATGCTGTAGAAGCTCAAATTCCTCCTCCAAGAAAGTAAGCACACCCTCTAGTATGAGTGGACTGAGGATGAGCACTTTAAAGGGAACTACAGCGTTTGGAGAAGCGAGTGTAATCCCGTAATCCTGACCTGTGTAGATAGATCAACATTTGCCCCAGGAAGATGTCTGAATGCTGAACACCTATGAGAGAAGACTCTATATCCTTTTATACCATATCTATCTCATCTCAGACTAAGGAAGGACACAGTCACTTCTGCAAGGAAAACAAGGGAAGACGTTCTTGTCCTGCAGTGTATTGCTAGCTGATTGCCAACTTACTAGGCTAGTCTGCAATAGAAAATCAACCTGAAAAGATTAACTATAGTTAACATGACCACCCCAGCATGAAGGACCAGTATTACTGGTTACCAGCATGGTGTTCCACTAAGCTAGATTCCACTGGTCATCCAGCTTTCACAAAAATAAATATATAAATAAACTACCCAGCATGCACTAATCTAGACCAGAAAGTACATGAAATTTGCTTCATTTTGCTTCATCAACATATTTTTTTGTATACACTTTTTTACAATTTTTAAAATAGTATCAATTCTAGAAAAACATTTTTGTGTGATCAATATGCAAAAGCCTTCATTTAAAAATAAACAGGAAATTATGTCATAAAAAGACTATTTAAAGTCACTAAAGTATTTTGCTCTTTCTATGACATGACCGTAAACTACAGTATAAAAATATAAATGAATAATTCATGACATGAAATACATATGCATACTACGTACACACACGTATATACACACAAACATATATAAACACATAAACATATATATTATATTAAATTAAATGTATGCATTCAGCAGACGCTTTTATCCAAAGCGACTTAGAATGCATTCAGGCTATAAATTTTTACCTATCATGTGGTTATATATATATATATATATATATATATATATATATATATATATATATATATATATATATATATATATATATATATATATATATATATAGTTTTTTTTTTCATATTGCACACTCATATTTCCCATTGACCCATGAATGTTGGTCTTGGGAGGAACAATAAAAGCCTGAGCGAAGAAAATTACTGTTTAATGCAGAAAGACATCACCTTTAACAGCATCGACCTCAAGTGATGCTCAATTTTCTGAAGAATGAGCTCAAATGATGTGTCGAATAGCTTGCGCATTTATGTAAGGCACATTTATGACTAATAAATTTATGATGGATGAACATTTCGACTGAGATGAAAACAAAGCTCATGCGCCATCACTCAATTTGCATCTGCGGGCATCGCTGCGTAACCGGAGACTTCCGTGAGTGAGCACTTCAGGCCAAATTGAAGGCGTTTTATGCGCAATTCAATTTGGTTGAGTGACGCAACTTTGCAGATGGACGCAAATCGCTGATTTATAGCCGTGCTCTAAGAGGTGAGGTTTAGCTTTGAGTGCATAAAAAAAACAGAGAGAGGAAATGGGAGAGGGCAAAAGAAGGGGCTTCAGCTGTCTATGGCAAACCTGCTCCCCGTTCCGCCCCGATCCCGTCTTCAAGGCAGCCATGGGGAAATCGCCATGGCAACTCCCACCTGGGAGCACTTGTTAACATGAAAGTTGGAGAGGAGACGGAGAGGCTGCTGTTTAAATGGAACGGCTGCAGGCTCTGTGTGTCTCAACAGGTTGAAGGGAAGAGACAGACGCCAAACAGGAAAGGACTGGAGTGTCCATCCACCACCCAAGTGCTCACACTGCTCCCGCTCTCAAAGGAAATCGGCCCCAAGGATGAGGCGCACAGGAAGCCTGCGGGGTCGGGAACGCTTTTGCATCCATCATTGCAAAACAAGAGCTGTCCAAGTCAAAGCCTGAATACAAATGGCCCAGATCTCTGTTGAAAATCATCTAAGGCACATCATTTGAAAAAAGCCTGATGGTTCGGGGCGAAACCGAACGGTTTAAGTGATGACGAAGATGAGAGAGATTTTCAATTTCGGTCAGTAACATGGAGATCATTATTTTTCTTTGATGATACCATAATAGAGTTGGCCGGGATATATATTCAGAGCATTCTGAAATAGAACCACATTAGCTCTAAGACACCTTTCCATCTCTCAAATCTTACTCATTTGTCCAGACCACAGTCCGGGAGGGGCTGCGGACCCCACGTCCCAGAGGGCGATTCATCTATCTCATCACTCGATATCAATTTCAGGGAATGAAAGTTAAGTAACGGGACTAGGAGCGAAGCTCTCTGATGTGGACCCCTGATTGCTATTTCCAAGACAAAGCTTTCCAGAGGAGCCCGAGGAGCTGACGGAAAGCCGGGCGTGAGGGGTTATCCGAAAGGTGACTCGTGTCTTTCAACTACCACAATTTATGCTGGAAAAGACTGACAGGAGAGACAGTTAGCATTGACGTTCGGTTATTCTATATGGTTTATTTTTTAACGCTATCAATCTGGTGCCGTGAGTGAATGAAAAACACAGGTATCGGCACTGAGGCCCTTTCAGATTCCATCCGAACCGCAGGCTCCGGAATGGGAAGAATGGGTTTTATGTACCGAGTACTTCACAAAGTCAATTTGATTCGCTCTTCCTGCTTTTAAACCAGCGGTGACTTTGAAGTGCTGCTGACAGAATAACATGTCCGGGCTGTTTTAAATTTTCAACACAGCTCCTCTTTGAGTCAGAACTGTCGGGCCTGCTGCCGTCCCTCATTTTGTCGGACCCCGATTCGGATTCTCCTCCAGCTTTGAGTGTTAATTCTGTGAGCGCGGCACAGGAGGACGTGGACAGGCCTGGGGAGGACAGGCCCTGAGGCTGGTTGACAGGTTACTGTTATTCTAAAAGCATAGGCTGTTTCTTACACTACTACACATATAAGGTGATGTAACGGGTTCGAAATCCATGACAGGCATTGGCGTAAAAAAAATAAGGAAGGAGAAAACGAACAGGTCAATGTCAACTAGGAGTAACCATGATAAAGAAAAGGATAAAAGTTATATTTTGATTTTGTAACCAAGTAAAAGTAATTCTTGATGTCCCTCGTACTTTGAAAAAAGGTTTAAAATATTATTTTGGGTAATAAAAAATCCTGATTATTATTGTAATTAATATTATTATGTATTTGAGATTACATTTTATAATTGTACGGCCTTAACTAAGAAATTTTAAGAGATCATAAAAATAAATAAATAAATATTAATTTATCTATAATATATGAAATTATAGTTAAATTCATATTTATTTATTTTGTAAATAATATAAATTACGGAAAAAAATATATAAATTATATATACAAAGAAAAACAAAGAAATTGTGAATACTACATTTTGCATCTTCAAACACTAAAACAGTTTTATGTTAAAGCCATGATAATTAATGAAAAATCAAAAAAGGGCCATTTGTATTTTTGTTGGGGGGAAAAAACACAATGTATTTACAACGAACGCTCATGTGGACTATAATCATTCATCAAAACAAATCTTAATCTTCAGCATCGCACTGCACCGCAGCAGAGAGTGATTAAATAATGCATCCTCTTAAATAATGAACAGATTTCAGCCGGTCTAGTAGTAAAGATACATGCACTACCCTCTAATGAGCTTTCTTCTACATTAAACGCAGCGCTTCCAAACATCTCAACCTGTGTGGTGCCAAATCACTGCTCAGAAAGTTTACAATATACATGCACTCCTAAACACCGATGTAAATTTTAATTACAGAACCAGCAGTGCAGTAACACATAAAATGCTTGATAGCTTTCCAAGGGTATGTGGCGTTCTGCCTCCTGCTAACAATGACAGAAACGACAGACATACGATGCAAGTATATATAGTAACAGAGTAATTAACATTTCGATAGGTGCCAGTTTGTTTATAACAGTCGTAGAGGAAAGTCATGACATCACAAAAAGGCTTAGCTCATGAATATTAATTCATTAATCATTCTGAATTTGTTTATGCATGTTTTAATCAACAGATCAGATCTGTAATAGAGTGTTTGCTAATTTTCAATCCAAAACTGAAATGTAAACATTGAGTTGATTTGCTAATATATGTGCTAACTTTCAGTGTTGGGGACAAAATCTAGCCACGAACAATTTATTCCACAAACAAACAAAAGCTAGGCTGCTAAGTAGCTAATACATATTAAATTCTGCAATAAAAAAGCGTTAGCACTCACTGGAGTTAATAAAATATGAAGAGGGAAATTCAGCTCTGCTAATATATAGTTACAGCATGACATATCTACATAGCTTCTGTAAATTGAACATGGACATTAAATTCCAGCTAAATGAGGAGTTAGCCCAGCTAGCAGCTTCAAAATGTGTTCCTTGTTTCTGTGAAACTGAATTTATCAAACAGCCCAATGTATAATCGTTCCAACACAAAACAGCAAAAGTAAAAGTGTCCATTTTAATAGTTTCAGCCTTTGCAGTTTATTGAAGTGTCTTGTGGCAATTAAATCCTGAGCTCAAACAGCCGAGCCATGCAATGTGTGGGAGCCCCTTTAATTAACGGCAGGGAAAATTAGTCTCAAATGTGCAGCATGTTCAATTGCTTCTGCTCACTTAGTTCAATGAGCAATGGACTGAGATCAGGTGGGTTTATTTGCTCTCAGGGCCGAGGAAAATACTCGCAAACACTTGAGTCAGCTTTTCCAACATTAAAATATGTTAGCCACACGGGTGCTTACTTTGGAAGCCATTTTTGTTTAAAAGAAACACAGAGGGACAGCTTTAAGTAACAAGGCCAAGTCCTGCGTGTGGGAAATAAAATATCCAGGGAGTTTTCGCAATTACTTTATTAAGTAATAAATTTGCGTGGTATATATGCATGGGATGACTATGTATCCACATTTATAACTGTCCATTCACAGAGGTCCCATGTGAAACTGATCCAGAATTGAAAAACAATGTAAAGAAGGGCAGTTTGTTAATAAGAAATTAAACTAATAAGCCTTTCATCATTTTACATGCAGATCGCCCCAAACACTCGATATGACTTGTCATCACATTTGATATACTGTTGAAAATAATATGACTGAAGTGCACCAACAAGGAAATACTACACAATGAACAACTTACTTTTTGGTAGATGTTAATGTTGAAGTGTTGTTACCAGTATTATGCATGCACCGTGCCATTTTTTCTGCATGGGTAACAGAATAGCTTTAATAAGCTATAGTTTTAGTTTTCATGAGCAAAATTAATGATACACAAAAGTAAAGGGATTTCCTTATTCAGCATGTCAAACTTATTTCACGGTGCTATTCAGTCTTTACGCTTTCTGCTTCAGATTTAACTCTGTTACTTGCCATTTCTTTGACATTTTTTATTTTTGTGTGTGAAAATTACTAGCCATTTCAGAAAATTTCCATCAAAACAAATCCTACACCATTTTTTTTGTAAAAACTCTTATATGATCGGCTGGTTTTACAACGAAAGTTACAACTTTTTTTGAGGTCCAGGTTAGTGCACTTTGCAGTCAACTATCTAGATAAACAGAACTGTAAATACTTTTGTTTTTTGAGCAGAACCATTATTTTTTAATGATTTATTTTTTCAAACAGGTCTACTATTATTACCTATTTCAGAAACCTGTCTCCGTTATAAAAAACTGCAGATTGTCACTGTAAATGGCAGTCTCTTCCTCTCTTAGTGGACGGTTCTTGGGTAGAATAAGCTGCGTTGTGGAACAGATTTAATGCCATTAGTCAAACATCTGGCTGGATATGACTAAAGAGGGAAGAACACCTCTCTAAAGTCTCAGTTATAAACTCCCCATTCAGGAATTTTTTCCTGGACATGACTAAAGATCCAAGTACAAATTCTACATCCAGTTTCACAGAAGGGTATCCAACATCGTCTGCACTTTCGTGATTGATTCCAAGTTCAAAACCGCAATTTCCCCAGCATGAAGCACACTTCTTGGGGAGAATGGTCTATGAGTGCGCTTCCAAACTTTCATGAGTTTGTAACATTAACATTAAATCAGAGAGCAAACTGAACCTCTGCCCCAAACCGCAAAAAGAGCATAATAACCTTCGAGCTGAGCAAATATCTCGCTCTCTCCACTCCATCTCCTCCTCCTCCTGGTCGGATCATCCCTCAATCCATCCTGCCTTCTCCTCCCACAATGCTGACAAGCAGGCCCATTGGATTTATTTATTTATTTGTGTCCCCTCCTCACCAAACCTCCTCCCAAAACCTTTCCACCGCCTTTCATTTCCACTCCAAACGCTGAAGCCAGTGAACCATTTCCATAATCTCCATTAAACACTTCAAATGGGCCCTTTAAGAGCGCTCTCATTTGCATAATCCCATTAACTCTCCTGTTATTGCTCTGCCTTTACCATCGTCCTCTGCCCCGCTCATACGGCCGCCCCAAAAAAATGAAGAAAAGAAAGGAAGAACTAGGTGGGTTTAAGCCAAGGTAAAAAGAAATCAGAGGAGATGGATTCTTGCACAGGAAATAGTTTCGTAAACAGAGGATTGTGGTAGTATTAGGCAGTGATTAAGCATTTACTGTGGACCGATAGGCCAGTCAAGATAGGATTTTTAGTTAATGACTTACAACAAACAGCATTACTCTGTACAGTGTTCAACAAAGCAGAGGGCTGAAATTAAACATGATGCTAAAACCATTTTTCATGAGGAAACTCAATAGGAATCAATCAGTTTATTGGCTATTAAAGCAAATCTTTTTATTAATTAACGAGCTATAAGAGAAAAAAATATAATCTTACCATTTTAGAACTTGAATCACTAAAACTTCATTATCAGAAAAAATGACTGAAATATCAGACAGCAAATGTGTCTTTAAATAATTCTTGAAAAACACACACGTCACACATTCTTATACATGCATCCACATCCAGTTCCGCACCCAGCTGTGATTTTCCTGAAAAAATACCCACAGTAGGCCGTGATACATGAGAAAATATGTTTTCTGCCAGGATATTTGCTATCAGAAATAGGTACGACAGTAAAGTTAGAGGCCAAAAGTGGTGCAGTATATGGGAGTTCTGACCTAGTGAAGGAGAAAGAGGCATATTGTTTTTTTTTTTTTGGTTTGCTTTGCTTTTTTTTTACCCCCATTTGGCCTCAATAAGCAAGCTGTTCTTTTTTTGTAATGAAGACTCCCTCGCAGTGCTACTGTGAGCAACAGAGAAACCCCCAAAAGAGAGGAACCATGGTCCCGGGCTGATGGCTACCTGTGTAATGCATGTCGACAAATTCAGTGCTAGCCTTGGGTTACAGTGGTGGGAATTCACACCAGCAAAGTCCTGAGTGATTTCTGGCCAAGGGTAAACACAGAGTGACTGAAAGCTCTGAGCAGTAATATCATGTTTCAGATTCCCAACACCCTCCTCCACCGAAAAGAGCTTGAAGGATGTGGGGCCCTGTTTAAATGATACATTGTAAATACACGTGTTTACTGTAAGCAACACTTATCAATCACTGGCATGTGGTTCCGTATCTTACAGTTTAATGGTTTTAATGTACCAGGAGGCCGGAGGCTGCATCGAACCAGTTCTTTTTGATCAGGGAAGCATGTCTTTAAAAGTGCCATTACATAAATGCACGGCATAATTCATTCCATTTCTTTCTTCTTGGATCCAAATAGCTCGAACCAGTGTGTAACTAGGTCTCATTTCCTGCGGGTAGGGAAAGATATGAACAACAGTTATTCTTTGGATTTAAATGATTTATGAAAAGGCTACATGCAGCGATCTGAAGTCATCCATAATGAACAGTCTTCGTGTACTAAAAATGCTTCCATTTCATGAGTACATGCTATATTACTCGACAGAAATTAAACAATGTATATCAAATCACAGGCCAGCAAAAGACAATAAAGAGAGCGTTGTTTGTTTTTCATTAGAGAGGAGTCTTTTTCTGGAGTGCGGTAATATCATAACATGGAGTTTGCAGAGGGGTCACCGTGTTCCCAGATATGAGCTTTTGTCTAAGGCTACATTTACACGACAACGATGTAGTCAAAAAACTAAAGTTTTTCCCTTGCATTTTAAAAAGTTTCACGCATATATGGCAACGTTTTAAAACCGATTTCCACGAAAACGGCCAAAAATGCTCTATTACGCATGCCTGGCCAGAAGTTGGCACTGTGACTGAAGGAAGTGGCAATCATATGTTATATATGATGCGTGTCCGCTGTTGGTTTTAATATTGGTGAAGTAAATCCACACTTTGCTGAAGAAGCATTAGCAAACTCTTGAGCAGCAACAACGGTACCATGTACTCAGCCACTGTTGTGTACGTTTGTTCATGCTTGCCTTTAAAATCGACACATACTATGCATGTCTAAATACCTAACACGTACTGTACATGTGCAATGACATCACCGTGTTCAAAGATTTCCGTATTGTGTGTTTACACGGAAACGATAACTGTGGCGTTTTCAAAAACGTGTACTTTGAAACCCATAGTCAAAAGTTCACAAACATAGAAAAAGTGTCCCTTGCACAGATGGCTCAAGGGGATTTTTGTCCACCAATCCAAACAAAAAGCTACATAATTTCTTATCACTGCTGATTTTAGACAATGAAGAAGCAACAGAATACATTTCTATACAGTACCAAAATTCCTACAAAAACTTCTAGTCTACTTTTAGTGGAGAAAAACTTTGCAAAAACATGTTCAACAAAGCTAAGAATACTGAATTTTCACCGGCCACCAGTGTTGGGAAGGTTACTCTGCATAAGTAGTACATTACAGATTACATTTAAAATGTAATAAGTAGTGTAACTATTTCAATTACCTTATTAAAGTCGTGTAATTGATTACATCTGATTACTTTTCTAAATTTCTTATGTTTTTAACTGCTAAACATTTTCAAACATTTAAACCAGAAAAAATCAGATGTAACCTGTTACATGTAACTAGTTACTTCCCAACACTACTGGCCACATAATAAAGCCAGAATATTTAATAAATAAACAACCAAAGGGGAGACAAATAGACAGCCGTTCAATTTGTTCTGCGAAGCTTTTGTTCCAAATTCATTCTGGAGGCACAACGAGGTCATCAGTCACCCTGCTCTCCATTTCTCTGCATCAGTCATTAAAAACTCTGCCAACCAAAGTAATACCAGAAAAACTCAAGAGAGTTTTCTAACTCTCGTGAGTGTCTTGAGTTTTCTGTCAGATATGAGACAAGCAAAACCCGGTGTTTAACATTTGCCATAACTCAGTGTGGCGATGTGATTGTGACCGGAATGATACCCTGAGGCCATTCCACAGTGAAAGTGTCGCCCACTGTCCAGGGCTCTTGAGCGGAGGACAGAGTGGGTGTTGGGTAAAGGGCCCCCTGAGAGGCAGGGATTAAGGGCAGCATTAACAAGCCTGGTGCTCTGTGCCACCGCGACCCAAGCCGGTACTGCACAGGCCAGCATTCTGCAAAGTGCAAACACCGGCAAAGCCAGGAATGAGTTTCATAGTGGCTAAAGAGGCAATATATCGTAATATAAAACTAGTCGCTTGTAAAAGAGCAATAATCCCTCTGCTATGTTCCCCTGAGTGCCTCCGGATTTAATAAAGTTTGTCTAATGGATAAAATATGTCTCTTTTCATTTTCGACAAAGTAAACGTATTGAAAAACAGCCTGTAGTACAGCAATACCTCTGTCCTGAACCAAGCGGTAAATACGTATTAGCCTTTTACAGGTGCCGTGATGTCTTGAAGTACATGTTTTTCCCTTTTCAAGCCAAAAGACTCTATTCAAGTGTCATTTAAATAACAACTGAAAGTCTAGTCTTCTATATTGGTCAGCTTAGATGCAGGCCGGTTTGAGCCACTGGCTTTTGAAGTTATCTGAGTAGTACTCAATGCATTTTACTGATGCCATCCCTTCTCCGCCACACAAAGCCCATCTCAAACCCATAGTCTGTTGAAGCTGATCAGTCATGCAGACTGGTTCAACTAACAAGGGTTGATTTCCTCCGAAAAGGCCTTGAACAAAGCGCCTTTAGCCCCCCATCATCTCCGCAGTCCTGAGAGTTGTCTCAACTTTAATTATAGCTTCGATGGGCGTAGGGCAGTAGAAATGGGGGCCCTCGTACCGGCCGGCCCCATGGACGCACCTTCTATGGGAACTCTGGTTAATTGTAGCAGCCAAACTCTGACGGAGGAAGGAGCGAAGGAGGGGGCTGCTGTTCCTAGACCTTCGAAATCCCTTTTGTAAAAGCTAATGTGGCAGAAAAGACCCTTGCAGCGGAGTCTCTCTCTGCCGATTTAATCCCTGTGTGTGGAGTGAGCTCCTCAATAAAGGGCTCAGTGGCCCGGTGCTTCCGAGGATTTCCTAATTGCCCATTCTGCAGACAGATTAAAACGGCCTCGGCCAGCACCTACTAGCACTTAGAAAGGGAGACTCGAAGGGATCAAACCAGGATGAGCCTGACACTCTTCCGAAGGCATCAAACGCGTCCACTCTCTGGGCGCAAACCCTCGGGGTCTTGAGGCTGAAGTTCGGATCTCCAGATGTCACAGAGAGGTTACCGAAAGATCAACTCTCTCACCTTTCCAGTCCTCTGGATGTTTAGATCACTCAACGCACTGTGAGTCACCGCTCGACTCTTAGTCTCCCTCCAGGCAGGCAGTTCAGTGCCCTGAAACTTCCCCCCACATCCAGGCAAGGTCCCAAATGCTCTTTCTTTTTAGACCATCAAATGCAGGCCCACCGAGATCACATCTTGAAAAGTCCTTAGCATTAGGCGTGGTTATGAACCATGCTAATGACCCATGAAATTCCCTCTTTCCTCGACCCAAGCAGAAGCAGCAGCATAAGGCAGTGGCTTTTCAAAAGCACTAAGTGTTCCGCTGCCTAGTGAGCAAACGGCTACTTTGACCACTGGCTACAGGTTTAAAATAAAAAAGAGAGAGTCCTGTGACCATTACATGAGGTAAAAAGACATTTTCGCAGAGCGCCTGGTAATGGAGTGTATTATACTATGTGTGTGATTTTTTTTTCATGCTAGCTGTCGAGAATTGATCTGGATAGCATATGGGAATGGCAAATGCCATTTTCTTAGTGTATCCGAATGGGAGGCTCTCTAACGGAGAGGAACAAGTTAATCCTGCTGACCGTGATGTGTTGACATGCACAGCCGCTGAAGACCAACAGCCAGACATGTGGAATAAATGAAGGACAAAGAGATGAGCTAATGATGCAGTAAGGAAGCAGAAAACAGAGCAGGATAGATGCCATCTATGCACACTACTCTTCCAAATCTAGTTAGCATTTTAAGGCGTCCCAGGCTGCCTCTTTTTTGATGGGCTCTCAGACAGAATTGCATGTAATCTGCACCAGAATGCATTGCCATGAGCTCAGTGAAATTAATATATGATTTCTTCTTTAGCTGCATAAATTATAATATTCAATCATTTAGAATGGGAAAGAAAAAACATACTGTATACACTATCATTTAAAAGGTTTGGTCAGTACAAACTTGATTTTGGAAAGAAATTTATACTTTTATTCAGCAAGTATGCATTAAATTGGTCAAAATTGACAGTAAAGACTTTCACAAAACATTTCTTTTCAAATAAATGCTGTTCTTCTAAATGTTCTATAAATGTTATATATATATATATATATATATATATATATATATATATATATATATATATATATATAAAATCCAAGATCTCTCAGACACTGCATAGACTAGTCAACTTCAATGCTCTGCCATGATGCTTAAAGCTTGACGATGACTAGTCACTGGTCCTATAGAGGGCGCAACAGGATAAGAAATCACTGAAGGACTTATACATTTACAGTCTGTTTCCAAACAGTTAAAATGAAATATAAATGCATACTCTTAAAGCGCTCCACAAGACGTGTGATTATATAATATTACGGGATATAATATTACGAGTCCTGCACGGGTGACACGCAAATTTGGCTGAAATAGGTGAAAAATATCCAACGGTGTCGGATACGGGTGCGGGTCGGGTCGGACACAGGGGAAACACGGGTCTAAACACGGGTTCAAAACAGTCAAGTGCAAACGTAAAAATAGGCCTAGGTTCCACTTTTTAAAAAAATCATAGCCACGCGAACGGCTGCATGAGTCATTAGTTAACAGACGTAAAAGATCAGCCAGCTGTTTTTTTTTCGTTGTTTTGGTTTTTCCGTTTATATATATATATATATATATATATATATATATATATATATATATATATGTATATATATATATATATATATATATATATATATATATATATATATATAAATAAAATGTTTTTAATTGCATCTGAAAATGACTTTGTGCAGCTCATTCACATACGCGCTCTGGCGCAGATCCACCTCTCGCGATGCTCAGCTG
This sequence comes from Carassius auratus, assembly GCF_003368295.1. Classification (NCBI taxonomy): domain Eukaryota; kingdom Metazoa; phylum Chordata; class Actinopteri; order Cypriniformes; family Cyprinidae; genus Carassius; species Carassius auratus. The sequence goes on from NC_039253.1 coordinate 9,592,279, forward strand.
TGAACCGTTCGACTTGAAGCACAACCTCAGACGGTGGTATGATTTGCGCTTTTGTTGTTTTCTTTCAGGATCAAAAATACAAAAAATGAAAGGATTTCTGTATTTCCGACTGATGAGAACTATGCATATACATTCATAAATCAGTAAATTTTGTATTTTATTATGAGATATCGGGTCGGGTGCGGATTTTAATTAGTGCTGCTGTCAGAAAACGGGTCGGATGTGGTTTTAAGCACTGCAGGTACGGGCGGGTGTGGATTTACAAAATCAGACCCGTGCAGCTCTCTGTTACGGGATGCTCGAAATGGAAATGTATTGTCAACACTATTCTGTGATTTCCCGATAAAACTGCTTAGAAACTGAAAAGTTCAAGCATATATTTTTTAATAACTAAATCCCACAGCTTCACTACTAGTAGAGAGACGCTGCCAGGTAGAATAAGTTCACACACGCAATCGCTCTCACTAATGCATTCATATGAATGTAATCTTTACTGTGCTACTTTATCTGTATCTGATTTAGAACGAGCAGAAATCTGTGAGAAATATAATGACCCAAAGACAAAAGAACTGATAAAAATGAGCTGTTATGGGAATAGCTCCATTCGCTGTGTCATATGCCATAGCTATGCACAAGCTGTTTGCCACAGCTCCAGACTTATTTGTTCATTAACAACGTCAAATTTTTGAATGGCAGTTTAAGTTTTCAGGCAACATTAGAGATTTTTTAATTTATCAGTATCAGTTGATATCGGATATTTAGAGTAAACGTACCTATTAAGCACATGAATGAGATAAATATTATAAAAAGAAAAAATAATTTATTATCCTACTTGATGTCTTAACCAATTTATATGTTTGTTACTATATACCTCCTATAATTTCAGGTGAATCAGATAATTGTACACTGAGTTAAGGGTCTCCGTATGTTGACACTGTCTGGCAGCCATTTTGAAAAATGTCTGAAAACTTTCACCAAAACAGGAGCAGGAACAGATGTGTGTTTTTTTTTTTTAGATGTTTAATCCTTTATTTTGGGTAAGAATCACTACTTGCTGTAAAATTAAGAGATTCATGTTCAAACTGTTGCATATTATAACCTAGAACTTGGATGTGGGAAATAACTACATAAGATCCAAAATAATATTTTTGCAGCACAGCGCAGATGCTACCGAACACAGTTAGCTGACTAGCTGTATAAGATTGTGTGCTATGCTTACATATTAATTCACAGGCATTACTGGCATGCACTTTTACATCCATAATATTATAATTATGGACAGTTTATTGATGATCTGTCATTTTATAGCGCTGTAATTTGTAAAGATTTCATATTATTTTAAGGTGAGCTAAAAGGGTGCACTAATATGAAAATCACACAGCTTCAGTGTGACATCAATAAAAAAAAAGTATAATTTTATAGATATTGTTAATAAGAATTGTTTATATTAAAATATGTATGAACTTAACACTTTAGCAAGACTATTTATTTAGCCAAATCCTGTCATTTTAATAAATATTACATTAAATTTATTAAAAATTGTTGCTGCTCTAATTAAGCCCAGTGTGCTCCCTTTAAGCTCTTCCACATTGAACGTCTATGTAAATACTTATAAACAGACTTTAAATATTAATTGATGGTTGTCACTTTAAATTAAGTTAATCGATTTTCTCTAAAATCTGTTAACTCAAATCTGCAGACTGGCTCTGATCTTTGGCAATTAGCATCAACTTCTCCAGACTCTCAATCTGTGGAAAATCGGGCAAATATCATGAAGTTTATTCCAGCCTTAAGAGACTATAGACAAGTTGACATCCATTTAAAAAGAGTTTCATAATGAAGCTAGTTTCTGTGTTCAGCCCCATTAATTAAATGTTGTATTGTTGTGTTTTATTTGTTTTTGTTATGATTTTATTATTTGAATGCGTTACTTAGCTGAACATGAACTAGTTTAGATACTGTAATGTGCTAAGATGGCACTTCATTATGAATATATAACTTGAATGCCTTGTTGCTTGATTTTAGTGTTCTGCTGTTGTTTTTGTGTGTGTGCATGACTTTGTACCTTTAAAAAAATGTTTTTACATTTATTCTTTACAAATTTTCCTTAAAATAAGAATTTTTAAATAAACATGATCTGAGCTTAATGGGAACGGGGTGTGATTAAAGGGTACAAAAATAGACCCATTAAGCACAGCCAGACTTTTTGAATTTAATGATGTATATCTTAATTGAAATGCTTTTGTCATTTAAAATAAAATTAAATTTTTTTTTGAGAGATTAATATTTTATTTTAACATAACTTTTTTGTGACTGGATATTTAATTCTGCATGCTCAATTTAAAATGTATAGTACATCTGCCCTCATTTAAAGTTTTTTTTTTTTTTTTTTTATAATAATACTTTGATAAATGCAAGTCTTAAATATGCAATATATATATATATATATATATATATATATATATATATATATATATATATATATATATAATATTCAACAGTAAGACCATTTTATTCAATGCACTGTGTACTTATTCTTTTTAGAGTATCGTTCTTCTCACATCTCCTATTCATCCATGTGGACGAACATTCCAAATCAGCCACACAAGAGGTCACACATTTTTTCTCAGGATGGAGTTACTTATGTAGCCCGTATGCAGCAAGGCAGCTCACTAGGTTTAGAAATAGAGCTATCAGTGTTGAGAATATTCTTTCACACACACACACACACACATGCATGCACGCACAATGAAACAGCACATCTGCGTGACCCAAAAATAAGACATTAGGAACTGACAGCAATATAGACAGATTATGTGTCTCACTGATGTGTTTGGTTAAGTTTTTTTCCTCCACCGGAGGGTTAATGGTGATGGAATAAGAGGTTAATGACACTGAATCTCCTGTGATTGTTGCCATTGTCACTGCACTCCAAACATCTGGAAGAAAAGGGATAGGAATGGATCGTTCATTTGACCTTGTGACTGCCCTCAGCGTTGAGGAGAATTCTCCATCATAATTAACTATCTGGGTCAAACTACAGATGAAGAAAGGTTACGTTCAGAAGTTTCATACATTTCCCTCCAAGTTTAATGAAGAAGTGAATAAACCAACCCCAATGTATTCTTGTATCACTAATTACATTAAACTATACATTTGCATGTTACAGAAAAATTAAGTTAAATTAAATAATAAATATAATATAATACATATATAAATCAATACAACAATACTTTGTTAACACAATAAAAATGTTTTGCACACTTTGGTATCTGATGAAAATGTGCTTCTATTCAGGTAGTGTAATGTTAAGTGTGAATACAGAGTTAATGCTTAAGAGTCAGGGGGAAAAAAACATAACTGCATGGTTTGAAAATACAAAACATTGATTACAGAATTTAAAAATGATTCACCATTACTAATAATGCGACTCAATATTTTATAGAAGACATCTCATTTTACAAAGACATTCGGATACTGAGGGGGGAAAAAAGAAGGAAAAAAATTACACACTCTAAAACAAATAAGCAATATTAATCAAAATAAATTAATTAAATGCTCAATAACAGGAAAAAATTCTGAAAATTTTGGAGATTTATTTGACAATTGAAATAAATTTCATTCATTTTATATAGCGTAAATAAATAGTTGTTTTTTCTGTTATTCTTATCTATCTTGAAATCAATTAAATTTAATGTAGGTGAATGTATTATTTTAATAATATCTCCTTATTTACTTTTTTTTGCATTGGGCTATACATTTAATATTGCTATTGCGGAAATGGGCTGGCACTGTACTGAAATCTAAAATTTAGTATTAATCCAGAACTACTACACAATGACAATTATGCATCCATAAAACCAATATCAATACAGTAATTAAGCATAGAGGCTTGATATTTAAAATGGTTGGAAAATTCACAACGAGAATTGAGGTACGTCCTATCATAAAAGCACCCGCTTTGATGAACTCCAGCTTGCCGTTAAGAGCCCTTTACCCGTCAGAGAAATGATTTAGAGATCTGCTCTGCAAGATCAGGGATGTTTTATTTCTTAAACGTGAACAGTTCCCACGTGGCGTTTGGAAAAATATAAAATAAAAAAAAGTTGTTACGCATCGCTTTAGTTAAACTCTTCAAAAAACACGTAGCCAAAGAGAGAAGCCGAAAACATGCCTCATATTTATTAGTACAGTGATGAAAATAATGTAACCACAATTCACAATTACATAAGATTTGTGACAATGGTTGATCAGAACAAATCACTACTCCATATTTTAATAATCATATAAAAAGCTATGCAATATTTATTCAATGCTTTGATGAGTTTTTGGCTTGTAATACATGTTTCATGAATGTGTTTCATTCGAGACTTCAATAAAATTACACAATAATTAATTTCAAACAATAATCTTTCTTTATCAGCAGACATGCAGTTTCTTTCCTCCCCCTTGAGATGTGGCTGAGGAGTCGAGGAATTCTGTAGGAACCTCAAAGCCCTCTGGAGGAGTTTGGCTTTTCAAGGCAAAATCCTTGGATTAAAAACACATCCCTCTTGGGATTTTCTCTCTGTTTGGCCTTGAACAGACCAAAGTCCTGCAAGCCGTCATCAAGCCTTGTCACACAGAACATGATGCATGTGATACTTATAACCAGAACATCATGTGAACAGAAAACGGCGCTGAGAATCCATCTCATTCACTATGACGCATCCAAACACACCAACATTTACATCATCAAAGTATGAAACGTTTCAAAGTACACATCCAGTTAAATCAAAAAGGAATATAATGTTGTTCAGGTTGTGTTTAAGCTGAATCTTGAAATCATCATCACAAAACACAATTTACTTCCAGAATATAACAACTGTTTTCAAACAAGTTACCCATGTTTCTGATTGGTCAAAATAACAGACAGCCTCGCCCCCAAGCTCACACCATAGGTGGAGCCACTGTTGCTATGGCAGGCTGGTTGAAACTGGCAATCAAACTGAGTTTGTTTTGATAGCGCCTCAGAGACACTGTTTCAGGAGAATTAACTCATGAATGTCTTACTTATAGTTAGCATATTAAAATGGGATGCTACAAAGTATTTAATCTTCAAAAAACAAACACTGAACGTGTGGCCAAATGTCTGTCGACAACAATTATGTGCGGGGTGTCAAACGCACCTTTGTTTTGGACCACAATTGGATGCTGGAATGGTGGAGTTGAAGGGAGTCTATAGACATAATCCTGTTAGCATAGCACCTGAGTTAAAACGGCTAATCCTGTTTAAACTCACAACACAGCCCAGGTAATCTTCCTGTGTCCTGTGCTCGTTCACAGCGCTAAAGGTGAGACACCAATCCGTGATCACACCTGCGCCGGGATTAGCCATCTCACGGTGAAATAACGTACTGTATGAGCATGGAAATGTGCAAGGTAAGTACTTCTCTAGCTTCTCAATGGGTTTTTATGTGACGCTTATTTTCAGCACAAAACTGAACTGAACATACTGACCCACTGAAGCCAAACCCACTATTTAGTCCCAGAGGTGTATAAAAAAAATTAAATGACTAAAACGCAAATGTCCTCACACCACCCACGTCCCTGTGTATGCAAGAACATAGCACTTGAAACCTTTAATACAATTTCACTTTAGCAATGTTAGTATTTAGCAATATTAATCACCAATTTTTCAGAAAGTCTTTAAAAAAATAATACATGTTCAAGAGTTCCTATATACATTAAAACAAAGGTACTACAGTTTCACTGCAGGCTTGCAAGAATTAGATTTTTTGCTTTGCCTGTCACAGTAACCTACATTTTGGGGCAGCCGAGGCATTTCTGAGGCCGTTTTGGGCATTCGAGGTACCGCCCGCACACAGCTCAATCATCATACCCATCATGCACCATGAACAGTCTGTACCGCACACACTCTCTCGCTCTCTCTCTGTTTTACTGTGTCTCTTTGCCTTCCACAAATAAGCTGAGAAAACTAACGGATCCTCACTGTAACAAACATACAGGTATAACAAACATCAGGGATTTTTTTTTTCACTTTGGAAGGGAAAGTTTATTATTTTTTTACAGCATATCAGCATAGTATGTGACAGATGTCGAGTGGGGCATAAAAAGGGGTTGCTTCCTCTAAATTTGGATCTGTAGATGTTGCAAGTCAAATAATATTTGTGCACCGTGCTTTTTTCAAGCTGTGCAAAAAATAAAATAAAATAAATCACTCATGATCAATTTTACTACAGCTATTTTTACTACAAGGTGCGTAGAAGACTTTAAGGTGTACGGCTATACAAAAAATAATTTTCAAAAATAAGCCCACACCATTAGAACTTGTAAACATCTGTTTGCTAAATAAACTTGTGCAGCATAGTTTCATAGTTTTGTCAAGAAAGATCGCAGAACACTGTCATCAGGGGACTTCTAAAATGCACATTTTTTCAGTATGAGACATGATTGGTTTTGTTCTTGGAGCGAAAAAAGGGGCTCAAAAAACTGACTTGCTTGTCCACTCCTGCTCCTGACTAAGAAAACTACAGTTTGTCACTAAAGGTAAATTCTGAACTAATTCTGCTTCTCCAGTAGCAAAAACTACCGAACCATCTCTGCTCGAATGCACTAAGCAACATTTTGAAATCATCTAATAATATTCAATCTGCCAGTTTACACTGTTCTTTGAGCTGCATTTCTCTACAAATGCATGACCATTATATATATAAAAAAATACTATCATAAACTGGAGTAATAGGAATGTCTCAATTCTGACTTGCTCCTATAATGAAATCAATCAATCGTAAATTGTTCTAAGAAAAAAAAATTAAACCTGATTTGGATTCAGTAATATCATAATATCTCCATAAATCTATATGTCCTTACTCAACAACATACACAACTATTGAACATCAGTGTGGACAGCTGAACAACTGAACAATATTCAGTGTTAATGTATGTCTAATTATAATATCAGTGTTAATTGTATGAATAAAATATGATATTCTTCCTTCTATTTCTTGCACTGAAAAAAAAAAATATTACATAAAGACAAAACACAACACAAAAAAAAATGTAAAATAGTTTTGTTTGGTAAATAAATATTGGATTTTACAATGTGTATCTTATTTTTAGTCAAAATATAACTGCAAAGTACCACAAAAATTGACAAATTTAGCTTTAAGTAAATGCAGAGCTGGATCTGTCTGAGCAAAGTATAGCTACAGCACGTCTTAAGATTTTGCAGTGCAGCATGCATGAGGTGATACAGCCATGCATTTAAAAACTGTCCCACTAACCCTGGACATGGGCATGCAGCAGGTATTCAGGGTAAGACTCTGCCTTTTTCCCTCATGGATTGTTTCCAAACCCAAGTCCCTGCTCTGCCAACACTTCCCGCATAATGGGGATTTTCTCTGGTTCTTCAAGAATGACAGGTTTGACGTATCTGCAGTTCAAGAGAGAAAACTCCCAGATGACTAAAGAGGCAATGTTCCACTTCTCACATGCTCTCCTATTCTTTTCCTTTAGAAATGTCGAGTTATTTGAAGGTCAAGGCCTACTGAGATGTGTGAGCAGCTCCTCCCTCTCACTTGAAGACAGAACCATGTGTTCAGTGGCTTTACACCCACGTTGGTGAAAAGAGACATTTGCAAAGTGAAAACAGGTGAATCAACTGAACACATCAGCACTAATTCGGCTACAGGGAGATGGCGTCACATGCAAAACAGTCTAAATAAAATATATTTCAAATCAAATAAAAGTCAATCGGGTGACTGCAGGATCAGCAATCACTTTCTCCTATAAACTTCATTTAATTACTTAAGCAATTTTTTATTTAGTATCACAGCCGGGTTTTGCCAAAATCAATGTGGTAATACAATTTACAGATTACTGATATTTATAATTAAGTAAAATATTTTAGCAATCTTTTTACCTGCAGAGAAAAAAAAATAAACAATCAAATAACTATATATATGTGACACTGGACCACAAACCAGTCATAAGGGTCAACTTCTCGAAATTGAGATTTATACATCATTTGAAAGCTGAATAAATAAGCTTTCCTTTGATGTATAGTTTGATAGGACAATATTTGGCCGAGAAACAACTATTTGAATATCTGGATTCTGACGGTGCCAAAAAAAAAAAAAAAAAAAAAAATCACCTTTAAAGTTGTCCAAATGAAGTTCTTAGCAATGCATATTACTAATTACAAAATATCTTAATGGAACATGATCTTTACTTAATATCCTAATGATTTTTGGCATAATAGAAAAATCAATAATTTTGACACATACAGTGTTTTCTGGCTATTGCTAAAAATATACCCCAGCGGCTTAAGATTGGTTTTGCGCTCCAGGGTCGCATATTTAAGAATTAAATTGCAAGCAGACATATCTTTCACTTGATATATTTTACTGTACATAAAACATTTTTTTTTAAATATGTAAAATAACTCTATAAACAATTAAATGGCTCTTCATAAATGTGAATATTTTCATTGGTAGAGATCAGCATTGTTTTAAGTAAAACACACATGCGCCCTACACAAACTAAAACAATATTTTATAAATATATTAAAATTTTGCTTTAAACGTATGTTTAAACAGCATATGTGTTTTCAAAAATTCTACCGCTACTGTCATTTGGCAATGATTATTGTCGTAATATTATTTATAGTACGTAAAAAAATATTACAATTATTTTAATTTATAATTTAAATTAGAAAATACATTTGAAAAACCAATAAAAAATGTTTAATGCACAGAATATTACAAAAGTCTTCTCACCGGCACTGCTCTATCCAGACTGTGTACATCTGACACCTTATGCCCTCAAAAACATTTCAAAACTTCAAATGATCTCATCTCTCAGAGCGATTAAGAAATACGATCTCAGGAGCATGTTGATTTTAAGTCTATTTTGAACTTGAAAATCTGTTAGAAACTCAATAGAAAACAGCAGCATACTAAATCTCCAAGCTTTCAAATGATACACTGAGTTGTCCACATAATGACACAACATTCAGTTTTGTTAGATTATATTAAGGGCCATAATATCTTATAAGTAAAATTAATTGTTTAAAATTCCCAATTCTGCATTTTTTTACACAGTGAGTGCATAGTACTGTTAAATATTGCCCATAATTCTCTTTCTGCTACTCTATAATGCTTACAGCACGACTTTCATTTTCCGTTATACCGATGATTAAAGTCAGGCTTTTTAAGCATTATAAAATATAAACCTCTTGTACAAATGGGCTTTGTAGAAACCATTTCACAAATTAGGATTGAGGCATAAAATGACCCTCCATTTCTTAGCGGAGAGCTGAGTGTATTTCCAAAATAAAATAAAACTCACTCGAGGAGAGAAATTAGGGGTTTGAGGATGGACATAATGAGCCGACTTTATGTGGGTCAACAGAACTATAGTTCCTGAAGAATTTAAATAGAGCATTTGTTTAATGCGCAAATTAAACAATGCGATGTCTTGTGTCTTAAAAACTACTTTGAGAAATCTGATTAAAAAAAAAAAAATCAAAAAATCATGCTTGCAGTAATTACTCTGTGATAATAAAATTTTAAAAAAATGTAAAAAGCAATATATTATTTTTTATAAAAAATAATAATAATTAAAGCTAATTCGGTCCACAGTACATATAAGAAAGAGGTTTGGTGATAAATAGAGCATCTCACGTCACTTAAAAATACACAATCCCATTTGAGGGAGGGCTTCCTGGCACTCTGTGCCTCATAAATACTGTAGACTATGCCTTGGTCCTGAGAGAGAGGAGCGTCCCGAGCTAACTTGACCGAGAACTCAATGGCACCTGGATGAAAGCAAAACAAGAAGACTTAACACAAACACCCAGTCCTCAGATCTGATATTTAAACCAAAGCCGGTGTGCAACACTGCTTTGAAATCATTCGTTTTCTCTTCCATCGGGGGAAAGATCCACCCATGAAAGAGCACCTACCTCAAACCAAGTTTGAGCTCCCTGGGTGCACGTGACTGCCAATGTGCTACGTGAATGTGGGTCAGGCATTAAAATTTATGAGTAATACAGAAGGCAGGGTGTCGTTGTGATTGGGGCTGTTGCTGGGTATAAAAACAGACAAAAATAAACTGTCGCACAAAGAGGTGAGGACGCAGGGGTGATAAGGTGCCCTGTAAGGTCCTGGGAATGAATTCTGGTTTGTCTCCGCGGCAAGAAAGTGTGAAAACTAACCGTCATTGCGCCTGTGTCGAAAGCATTTCGGCTGCAGCTTAGTGTAAGAGAGTTTGTACTGACTAAACTGAGTGATTCGAAACTTCCTGAAAGCAGACAAAAGAAACTAAAACAAATATTAAAACAAAAGAACGAAATTCAAATAAATCACTGTTTTAAAAAACAACCTGGCGTCAACAAATTAACTACTCGAACGACTCGAGGAAACTTCAAATGTTCAGCTTTAAAACACAAACAAACATGCATTAATAAACATCAACCTTGAATTTAGTTTTTTGTTGTCTGTTTGATTGTGCAAAAAAGTGTTTGGATAGCATGTCCCATCTGTGTAAATGTTCACGTGTACGCCGTCATTTTGTTGCAGGGTGACAGGACAGTGCAGATAATGGCGGAGAGGGTTATGTTACCCTGCAATACAAATTTAGAGAAGCACAACGGTTTCCCACCATTCAGTGACTGAAGCAGCGGGGTGTTTTATTTTAGCCTGCAGTAATGTAACTTTGATTAACGGTGAAAACTGAATATGCCGATTCTGGGACATTTTATTTAGCGCAACTTTGAACCTAGATTACTGATTACAAAATGTCTTTCATACTGCTGACTTTAAACTTTAATTACATGTTAGAGCCTTTTGATGCAATATGGTGTCAGACCATTTGCATTATTCACTCCCGGCGAGGGCTCCATTCCCTTTTCGGCCCATGTATTTAGGGGGGAAAAAAAGGTTTCATGAAACATTCTGTCATTGATAATCATTAGCAGATGACTCTGAAGTCCAGCTGTAAACGGAATGGAAGCATTATAGCTATAACAACTGGTGACCTATAGACCTCAGTAACTGAATTTCTCCCTACAGCTTCACAACTGAAGTAGCCCGTAATCTCATAGAAACGCAGTGAGGCTGCGTGACTGCATGCACCCATCTTAAAAGACGCACTGTTGTTTTAGCAAGTGGACACAGCTGACCGTCATTCCCACTGTAATCTGATTTCCAAAACTAACGAATTCACTGCTCCCGGAGCGCTGTCAGTTTAAGTGCTTTCCCTCACTGTTGCGTATTAATGGACGAGGGTCATTGAGAAAAAAAAAAACAAAAAAAACAATGATTATATTTATACACTTTAATGGATGAGTTAATTTGATTAAACCGGCGAACAAAACGGCGATCTCATGCTAAAGTTGCAATAAGTCACGGGATGGATGGCGAATCGGTGGTGGGAATGGGTTTTCTCTCAGAGTGCTTTCCTACAAAGAGGCAAAATTGTTCCCTTGACCCTCAGGACGGCAGGTCACAGTCCTAGCAGAAGAAACACTCGGTCATGCATTGTGAAATTTGAGGTATTTCTGTCTGTATGAAAGCAGACTGTAAATTGCCACCCTGCAGCTGCCTGAAATGAATTATAAACACACGTACGGAAGGAACGCACAAACAAAGAAGTGGAAGCTGACCGAACTCTAAGTGCTGTTTAAAACAGAAAAATCAATTAATGTCAGGCGCAATAAACTGGGCACTGGGTACACCTGTATATGAGAAATAAAATAGATAAATAAAACAGATTTAAAAAAATAATTCACCACACTTTTTGATGCAAAACTATTATTTGAGCAAACAAATCCAGAGTCTGAAATACAGGCTGTATTATAACGATAATTTGTCACTAAAATAATATATTTAACGACATTTAGCACTTGGATTTTTCCACACTAAACTAGATCATTATTACAACGGTAACAAAATTATTTAAAAAAAAGTTTCAAAATGCTGCCTCGGGTGATAAACCAACAAATTAAGTTAAATAAAACAAAACAATAAAGAAAAAAAACTATCCCTGGTAAGTTGTCATAGTATGACTGCATTAACCCCATACTCCATTTTTTGTCTCCAGCTTTGCACCATATTCCAGAGGCAAGTGTGAGGGTTCACAAAATGGCGGACAAATCGGGAAACTGGGGCAGAATATGGTGCGATGCCACCTACAGGAGCTGGAGTTTGACACGAGCAGCCAAGGTCAAGCTTGAAGTCATTCATTTCAGGCATTCTAATCACAATAGAGGTTAATGACCCTAAGAGAATAAAATCCATGTGGATCCATACAGGCAGATCTGTGTCTTGCCCTCATACAGGAGTCCTCTGACACCAGACATCCCTCATAACCTTGAGGAACCAATTACACTGTGACAAAAAGCCAGCAAAATAAAACCATACAAAGAAGAAAGTTTAGCTTTAAGAAGCTTGAAGTTTCCCTTCAAGTACAATTGTTTCTTATTATAGCGGATTAAAAAAAAAAAAAAATCATATGGATATCATAACAGGATGTTAAAAGAGAGCCGTTTAAAAATGTTTATTTGTAAAAATTAAAATTAAAATAATCCATTGCACATTTTTTACCTGCACAGGAAAAATATTTTATTGAATTAATTAATTCAAATTTAAAAAAAAATTTTTTATTAAAAAGAATAATTAAATTAAAATAATGATAACATTAATAAATAAATATAAAATAATCAAACTATAAAAATAAAACGCTTTTGCAATGTTTAGCAAAACATCCATAAAAGACTATGCCATGTGGTTCTGCTTTTTAATAATGAAATTAAAGTCGCTACAGATAAGAGCGTCCACTAAATGGCTTAAACTAATGTAATGCTAGGATTCATGAAAATGATCACACTTCAGACCTGAATAGCTCCGTTCTGAAACTGTCCGAAAGTGCTGCACGGGCAATCTGCATGATGGCGTACCCTACGTGAACACAACACTTCACCTTAACTGCTTCTTCTAAGCTACCAGCCTCATCATAAGACCTCACCGTAAAGCCACAAGGGTTAAATCGACACCTCCGGGCTCAACTCATACCGAGCAGAAATGTATTTCAGTGTATTTATTTATGCTCTGATTGGGGTCATTTAGCACGAGTCATTTCAGTCTCACACTCCTAATTGAGCCACGTAACAGACTCAAACCGTCAGGGCCTGATTCAAACCACACCAGACAGAACCGCTGGCTTTTATGGTGGCATGCAGGAAAACCACAGATCACGATGAAGCCAGCGAACTCTAATTTCAGTTTCGCAGGGCTGCAAACAACCAAGCACAATCCACAGAGCTACAATGCACATCTGCTCTGGGTTTCTGAAAATCCAAACTTGGAAGATCTGATACGTATATCTCATAGATCTACGAGCTGACCGGTAAAATCGATAGCATGGGTTAAAACACTCTCCAACCTAATAATAGAGATGCTTTTCCCTGAGCTCTCTCTCTCTCACACACACACACATTCAGAGGGAAGTTTAGCTGAACAAACATTTCACTGCCCTGACATAACACAGCAGACTTACAGGTACAGAAAAATGTAGGAAAAAAATAATTAACCAGACATGCCGTAATCACAATTTAAATTTTTTGAATGCATTGACGCATGGAATACAGAAGCAGAAAAAGTTTTTTACATTTATTATTTTAGATCTGTGAATAATTTAGCTTTTTTAAAGGGTGGAGGGGTCTAATATATTTTTACAAAATTACACACACATGTATACATATATATAAATGTATTATTGTAAATTATTCTATATAATGCATAAGCCATTTTTTTTATCAAGCCCATAAATATTATAAAAACTAAAACTATGTTCAATCTCTTTCTATTAATAAAAAATACAATAAAAAAACTTTTATGCACTCATTAACAGAAACTCTTTGTTTCTTCTATTGCGATTAACCGGAAAAAAAACAGTACGCAAGTAAAAATGATTCCTAAATTCAAATCTATAGTTTTTCTCAAAACCCGTTCCATGCAAACATACAAAAAGCAACAATCCCCAGCACAAAGCACAAAAGCTCAAAAAACTTCTTCACAGAACTACTGATGTGAACAGACATCTGTGGACTTCTCAATAATTACTCATACTGGTTAAAACTCTGGCATGTACTGTTTGACTGTGTGGTTACACAAAGCTCCGTCCTCTGCCAGAAACGGCCTCGGAGAGAGCGCTCTGATGAGGGGTGCTGGGGTGTTCGGAAAGGGCCGCTTCATCTCAGACTATTTAAACCATATGGTGATATGAAAAGAAAGGTCTAGAGTACTGGTCCCACCTCAGGAACATCCATGATGAAAGAATGGAAAACAAAATAACAGTGTCTTTAAAGCTGACAAGATATAAAAGTATGCATTCATTAGCATAATGTTGGTGATTATCAACTCTGCGGACCAACGGCACATAATGTAACGCAGCATACAGCCCTCAGTAACTCATAACAGTGTCAAACAGTAAGTGTGCAATAAAAGTTACAATGTGCTCATAGAGAGGCTGATTTTGTGAGAAGCCCTGTAAGTACTTTCAAATGGAACACACAAGCTGTTAAAACAGTGCCCAGTTGAGGCCTATTTGTGTGCGTTTTGAAATCTTCATTGTTTCTTGTGTGAAATCACACATGAAAAACTCAAAGGGAGGACTTTGCATGTTTCGGACTGAGTTGAGTGATTTTTTACGAAACTTGTACCAGATCTGATCATATAAAAATACAGTTAAATTAAATATATGGTCATTTTTCAATTGGTTGCATTTCACTAACTTAAAATGTATGTTGATCAATAATAAAACATGTACTACAATAAAAATCTGAGCATGGCCTGATCAGCTTTCAAGTGGATTTAAGTATAATTAATAATGTGTGATGGTAATGATATTTCTAAATTTGTGAAGAAATGATGAGTAAGCACAAAATACACTGCCATTAAATTATTATAATTTTTTTTTACATTTCTAAATAAAAAATATTGACTTTTTTTATGTGCATGATAACTAGTAAGAAACTTTTTTTTAGAGGAGACTCATTTGTTCAACGATATGGTAATGACAATATTGGGGTGTTGAATCTTTGACATGAAAACACCAAAACTGAATTTTTAAGGTTCTTGGGGGAAAAGGGAAAAGTAAAAATTTAAATGTAGAGGACGAGCCTAATGTAGATAAAGCGTAGCAGATGCAACATTTAAAAGATTTCAAACTATTTAAAATTAGGAAAAACTCACTAAAGAGGCAGAATAATAATAATAATAAACTTTTAATTGTAATCTGTTAAAACTGTGATAATGATTGTTCACAAAAAAGCCCTTTTTCCACTGGAGGGTCACAAGTTTACCTAATTAAACAATCACCTGTATATTTATATAAATATATTTGGTTTTTAATTTAAATATATGTATATAAAAAGTATGTATTTAGATAAAAAGGTCAAACTAAATAAGCGCACAACTCTGCCCTGATTGTAGTTTGGAAGAACTCCTGCCAGTCATGACTCTGCAGAAGCAGGTACACTCGACTCCCATGGACTCCTGATGAACCGAGGTGTTTCTTACCTGGGATTCGTGCTGTTCCAGTACACAGCATACCGGTCTGAAATGATCTTACTGTCATCCGCACACACGGTGACCCAAAACAGGACGACGACCGCGAAAAGCGTCAACTCCATCTGATACGCAATAGAGTTCTTGTCCATAATGTCAACGCAAACGGGGAGATAATTACAAGCTCAGTGAATAATAACAGGTGCGCTTAAGAAGAACGATCACGTGTGGGTTAGTCTTATTCACACGCATCACATTCTTCAGCGAAGGAATACAAGTAAAGTCAAAGCTCAGCGAATGAACTTCTCACGGAGGATCCATCCAGCATCTCGACCTCCATAGCTGGAGATGTTTCCATGAAGATCGCGCTGCGTGTCAAACTACAATACTGATCGCTTTTCGCGTCCATTCTCCCTTCCAGCGGCTTTCAAAAACTTTTCTCAGACTCGTAAAAAAGTGGCTAGATCGTAAGCATCCATTCAGGCGAACGCACGCGCTCAAAATCCTGCTGGTACTCCACACTCGCGTGCGCGGTCCGTGCGTCTCCTCTCTCTGAAGCCACCTGAAGCGAGTCGGTCTTCTTTATCAACAGTCAATGAGAGTAAAAAGTAGCCTAGAATTCCCCGACGAACTGCCGTGTGAAAGTTATCTCTGTTGCAGTCTCGCGGTGCTCTCACAGACGCGATGCTGAACCCGCGCGCGCCGCATCACGCGCAAAGTTGATGCCGTGGCGCTTTAAATGTCGCTTCTGCGCGTCAACAACTTTGCTGTTCCTCACAGACCGACGACGCTCTCACAAGTGCGAAATGACATTTTCTGTCTTTCCAACCTAAAGACGAGCGGTCCTCCCTCCACAGCGCGCTGTCTCTCTCTCTCTCTCTCTCAGCACATGTCTCGGTCTCTCCGCTGTCTGTCCTCGACTGCGGGGCGGAGCTGCTCGGGCGAGAGGGACCGCCTGGACCTGCACACTCAGACTTTGGAGATATTGCCCATTAAGGAGGCCATTAAATGAAATGAAACGTAACTACAGTTCGCATTAGATAAAGAATGATAATTGCAGAGATGTGTGGGTGTGTGACACGCTACAATGTTCTAAACTGAGCACAGCAATGTAAAACTGTTTGTAAATTTACGGTAAAAACTAAATGCCTCCTTAACCCTTTTCCCTAAAGGTTAAGGAGTAATATTACAATCATTACGGTATTCGGCTGCATTTTACGATATTACGTCATTCAGTTATAACATTACATTTATTTATACAAAACAAAATTGTTATAAATTAAAATTAATAAAAAAAAAATTGTAATTTAAAGGGGTCATATGATGTGATTTCAATTTTTCCTTTCTCTTTGGAGCGTTACAAATTCTTGGTGCATGAAGTAGATCTGTAAAGTAGACTAAAGTCTCAAATCCAAAGAGATATTCTTTCATTCAATCATGCCCATGTCTACATCACTATGTGGAACATTTGCATAATACCTCCCACATGTTCACGCAAAGAAAAAAGGGTGGTTTTTAGTAACCGGTTAGTGTTGAAGCAGTCATGTCAGGGAAATGCAGTGTGTATCCAGGCAAAAGATACACAAGATACAAAAGCACTTTATTTGGCCTTCGGAAAGTAGATTTATGGAATTTAGGATTTAGGAATCTTTAAGATTACAACAGAACAGTAACGCATTTTATGGACGACCGTTTCGTGAACCTAGGAGAGAAGGTCATTCTGACTTCAGACGATTCTGAATCAGCTACTGCAAGTATGCTTTTGGTTGCACTTAATCTTACAGTATGTGTACTAACATGTACTTATAGTGTACTTACAGTGTATTTATCTAAAAAAGTTCTGATAACACAAGGTAACTACATGGGGTAGGGTTAGGTTTAGGGGTAGGTTCAGGGTATAGTACCTAGTTAGTTATTGTAATTACTATAATAAGTACATAGTATTTACATGAGGAACAGGACTGTATGTATTTGCTATTGACTGTTCAGATGCAGAGTTTTGCATGTTGTGTGTGTGTTAGAGAGAGAGAGAGACGGTCACATACGAGCTTCATCACATTATTAACTGTCTTTACATTTATTTTGAAAGATGAAGCTCGGGATTATGGAAAGGGGCGTTACATTTCCGATGAGTGCTTGCTGTGTTCGGGCCAATCACAATGCACTGGGTCAGTTGGCCAAACAGAGCAGACTGCTCTTGCCTGAAGGAGGGAATTTTGTAGAAAACAAGCGGGGCATAGAGCCACCTACTATTCAACATACTCCAAATACTCTTTTATTTACAACTTCGGAGGGAAAAATTACAGTGCATCATGCTAGTATTTCTTTAAGGTGACCAACTAGGGCAAGTTCTTTTTCCACAACATTCCTAACAAATAAACATAGTCTTCATCCTAAAACGAATAACTATACCACACATCAGAAGAAACTTGTAGGTTCATAACAGTCCAACCCAAGTCTTTAGCCTAAAACTAATCTCTAAATCAAACCTTAAAAACTAGATTGGTTGATAGGCATGCAGGTCGAGGAAGAACAAGGACAGTTATGCATTGTAAAATCACAGCAAGCGCTCCATCATCCAGGCTAAATCATAAAATGAGAGAAGAGGGGGATGGTGCTTGTTGCTGTGTTTAGTGTAAAACTGCTAGAGACGGATGTGCATATAAAGAGAGAAAGAGAGAGAGAGTCACTCCTCAATGTGTGATTCAGCACTGATTAATATTTAAGCAGTAGAGTAGGCTGTGGGCTCAACGGACACATAGCAAAGAAAAATACAAATGAAAGTTTAATTCTGCTTTTAAAGATGCTACAGAGATTAATGGTGCTCATGTATTAAAGGAGTTTTATGCATATATGTATGGAGCATGGAGTGCTTAATGACTTGTGGAGGAGATTGTGAAATGATTATACCTCATAAACAGTACACAGAAAGGAGGAGACACAACAGGGAAGGTACATCACAATCATGCATGTCACAAAATATTTAAATATTAACAAAAATTTGTGCTTGTTTATTATAAAATACAACGATATTAAAATAGATTGATGTCTCAACTTCGCTGATATTAAAAACAGCATGTGCCTTTCTGAATAAGAGAAGTCTCTAGTTTGTTGTATTTGAATTGTTTAATTTTTTTGCAGTAAAGACATGTTATGATGAAAATGAATGAGAAAGATTTCAGAGATACTATCAGAAGCATTATAGTACAGCGTTTTATCTCACCATAGGACTTGCTCATTAATTAATATTTTAATGACAAATTTGAAAAAGACAAGATGCTCACTGTTTGCAATGAGATACATAGATAGATAGATAGATAGATAGATAGATAGATAGATAGATAGATAGATAGATAGATAGATAGATAGATAGATAGATAGATGTTTTAATATTATCAGCTTTGAAAAGTGGTTGCAGTGATTTACATTATACCTGTTTTTACTGACAATTTTAATCAATTTACATTGCTGAACATTGCTGAATAAAAGTATTAATGTCTTTGTTAGGATAGGACAATATTTGGGCTGAGATACAGTACAACTATTTGAAAATCTGGAATCTGAGGCTGCAAAAAAATCTAAATATTGAGAAAATCTACTTTAAAGTTGTCCAAATGAAGTTCTTGGCAATGCATATTACTAATCAAAAATAAAATTTTGATATATTTATGGTAGGAGATGTTCATGGAGCATGATCTTTACTTAATATCCTAATGATTTTTGGCAAAAATCAACAATTTAGACCCATAAAGTGTATTGTTGACTATTGCTACAAATATACCAGTGCTACCTATGCCTGGTTTTGTGCTCCAGGGTCATATATAGACAGAAAAGTGATTCACACTACTTTTACTCGTATTGGCCTGACATGAAGTGTTTGCCAGCAGAGGGCAGCGTGACTCACTGGAGTTGACCCCACAGCTGGATTCTCTCACTTGACTTTGTTTCATTCTGACTTCGTCTTATCTCGTCCTTCACTGCTGCATAAGATCCATCAGCAGTCATATTCATACACTGAAAGCCCTAATAGACGCTCTGAGAGGAAATGTTTCCGCTGCTGCTAATAAACAAATTACTCTCCCTCGTGGAAATCTTTTGACAAGTCCGGACAATGTTCGAAAAATATATCTGTCAGCGTAATAGGTCACTTTCTTAAAAGCAGTCAGTTGGAAATGTATATTGGCCTGAAGAGAGATGTGGCTAACAGAGACAAGAGGCCACATCTGTTTTTTCTTTCCTGAAAGATCTGCTGCACACGGCCAGCAACTGCTGTGTGTGTGCGTGTGTGTGTGTGTGTGTGTGTGTAAAACTATACATTAGGGAACAAGCATACCTTTCCAATAAAGCTTCAAACAGAGCTGTACGTTTGTCGGACGGCAGCTAAAGCTTTACTCGAGCATTTTGTAAGATGAGATTGAGAAACCGCAAATATACAAACACTTTCTCACGTCAGTTTTGCTTCAGGTTAGGTGTTACTCCTCACTTAGTCTAATACAATGTTTTAGGACAACAAATAAATCTTTGTTTGCTTTGAGATTGTTTGGAAATATTGCTATAAAGACTCAGAAATACGCTCTCATCCACCTAAGGCACTTTATTAACTATAACTTTTATTTTAAAAGTTCATCACAAGATCAGAGGAATATATTCCATTATATTAAATATTAATTAACTAGGCTAATTTTCTGCCTATGCCTATTTTCTACGCCTATGGGATGTCCCCACTTTTCACAAAAACAAACATGTGTGTGTGAGAGAGAGTGTGTGAGTGTGTGAAAATGTAAAACATAAATAAATTGAAAGATGCACAATGCATAGTAGTAATGATCAACTTAATTTTGTATATAAAGATCAGTGAACTCACCCGCTATTAATATTGCAGGCACTGCATTTTATCAAGCCCTCGACACACTTTCAACATCCTCGACTTGAAAACAACATCTTGCACTAGTTTTTCAGACCTGCACATTTCAAAGGTCCATGTAACCACAGAAAGCGTGAGCCCCATACTCCTTGTAAAAGTAAATGTCCCCGAAACAGAACACAGCTGAATTTGAAATGTCTCTGCAGCTGCAGACAGGCCTCCTCTGATGAAGCTTGTGAAGGTCATCAAGTCCCATATGAAGCCCTACTGTAAACTTTAGATGCCTGCTGGCACAAAACTGCTGCAGATACGGATTCCATGACCGGCCAGTCCACTGAAATTAATATCTTAGGGTTATCTCACTTTAGCCCTTTAAAAGCTGAGACTTTCACAAAAAGATCCTTTTAAAAACACGTGAAGTCATTGAGACTAATTGGCGAATGAAACACACATGAAAGCAGTGCTTTAGAAAAGACTGCGCATCGACAGATGTGCTATAAAATTACTGAACACACCCACACACAAAGACAAAATATCAGACAAATATCATAACATCAAAACCATCTCCAGAGGATTATGAGCAATTTATAACAGCGGAGGTCATTTCAGTTCCTCACTTTACCATGCGGAGTAAACATTCAGTGTGCCCTGTGACTTCTTTGCCACGGAAAAAAGTTAGAAATCAATCCCATCTGTTTGCTTCCATTTAGCGTAATGAAAGGATTCATGGCATCTCATAAGGTTTCATTAATTATCTGATCATGGGTGAACTGTGAACCTGAATCTAACTCTCAGCCTCCAGTGAGTAGCCTATCTCTGCTGATGTTGTGCGCCCCCTTTTGAATTTTTGCAGTACTGCATGAGCAGATCATAAGCCAAGCAGATTCTAGAATGCCTGGAGAAAGCTATCCGTTAGCAATCCCATTCATCTCAAAGCTGCTCGGCGAATACAAGACTCCCACTGGCAAAACATCTACTATAATGTAAATGAAATTTGTGATTTATAATATGTCACTTGCAAAAAAAAAAAAAAATATCCTTGCCTCCTGCAGGTGTCACCAAGGGAACATATAAGGTCTGAATTATCTCTTTTCAAATTGGCTGTGTCTGAAAAATGTAGCCTTACCTTCTTATATAGCGGTAGGAAGGCATCAAGGTATATCGGGATCTAGTGTTAGCAATATCCTGACATCTAATAGAAGACCAACCACTTATTAACTGCAAATCAGTTAATTAATCAATTAAATTATTAAGAACAATTTTATAATTTAATTTTTTACTCTTATATCTATAATAAATCAATACGTCCATCCATCCATCCATTAAATTTACAGAAAAAAAAAACACTTGTGGTTGCCAGAACATTACTGTAAAAAAAAAAAAAAAAAAAAAAAAATGCTACCATAAGGTTTTACTGATTAAACTAAAATTTACAGAAAATACTTACTGAATTACCATAAGCAGTTTTGAACTTTTACAAAACACTGACAACCACCACAGAAACACAGGTGGTAAAGAGAATGCTAGCTAAACAAGCAAATCATTTTTCATAAGCTAAAGTAAATACTTATTTAAAGGTGCATAATTTCATAAAAATACAAAACACCATCAAGGTAACAAACAAAACACTTAAAAAAAAAACACATAATAAACATTCATTTAATAACAGGTAACATTAAAATTCTAATTAAAAAAAATAACTGATCATATATGATATATAATAACATTTCAAATCCCCTTAGATTGTTAACCATCTAGCATGTTTTTACTTTTAGAATTACTATCAAATAAGTAAATATTATACTAGTTATGCCTATGTTTAAAGCCCAGTTAAAAGTATTTCTGTCTGTGAGAGAATTTAAGCTCTTTGACCAAAAAGGTTTTTGATTCTTACACATGAAAACATTCATGAGTTTTGATGCCTAGCTAAATGCAATCACCAAAAGTAAAAAGCAAAAGGCAGGCTATTAATGAACTATAACACTGTCAAATGACTTTAGTATCACCACTATTGGACAGTTCCTTCAGTTTTAATTTAAAAAGCATTTTCCATGAAGGTTTGAGTTAGAATAGTTTGCAAGAGTCAACACAACCAGTCTGTAAAAGTGGACTAATGGATAACATTTGACATGATGACGTTTAATGTTCCTGATAATCTTCAAAGTCCAATTTGGTTCATTAACCCTTAAAAAAATCACTGTGGGTATACCAATGTATTTATGTCATAGAATAAAAGATGAAAATATCTTGAGTTTATGTTCACCACAAACTATATTTGAGGCATTTTCCCAAAAGCCCATTTAAAAAAACTTCAGGGTGATGGAACTGGGAGTGTTAAAATGCTACGTCATTTCCAGATTTTGGCCTAAAAATTATTTGATGTCATCCTTTCAGCACTGTACAGGTCAGAGATGGGTGGTCTTATCCCATTTGTCATGTGTACTGGGACGGAATCACGAAAGCAACACCTCACCTTCACAGCAGTGCCTTTTTTGGTTCCACTGCACAAGTTGAAAAGTTCAATGGCAAACCGAGAGTTTATTTGACACATTCCTGTGCAGCAGAGATTCAAGGAAAAGATGAGTCAGTCCTCCACATACACATCATGAACAGACAAATCTAATTACCGGCTGATTCTAGCGGCTTGAACAGATTACATTAGCCCTCCTCCTCATATGAGAGCGAGCGGAGGGTAAGCGTGGGCCGGCCGGCACTGCCCCGCTATTAGATTACGCAGCACTGTGTGGCGGTATGGCACTCTGTCACCATCAGCCAGGAGAAGAGCTACTGGCAAATCGTTTGAAGGTCATCAGAAGGCCTTAAGCCATCACAGCTGGGGTCCCGAAGGGTCAGAGTGCTTATTTTGATCACTCAAAATAACTGAGAGATGGTTATGGTCATACAGGATGTTTCATGTGAACTTCAGTTGTTAAAGAAGATCCGTGCAGTGGAATTATATGAAAGAGGGAGATGTGCTGATGGACATATACTGGAAAAATGAGATATTAAACACACTGCCAAACACAGCATTACCGGCATATGTGTGTCCTAATGGTGTGTTGATGATTTGGGACGGATGGAATAACCACACTGAATCTGAAACGCTTCTCTTTAAAAAAAGAAAAGAAAAAAAAACTGGAACTGTGTAAATGCATTTTCAGGAGCACCAAAGAATTCTGATTAGATCTTTTGGATGTTTTAAAATGGCTGAAGAATATACTGTTATGATTTCATTATTGAGAAAGTTAATAATCAAAGCATCGGGATCAGAGAGGAAATTAACAGCCGCCACATATTCAGGATTCATGGACAACATTTATCTTTGAAAACCCAAATTGCTTCATCAATGACTCAATAATGACTGACTGACTGCCAGTCAGATTTGGGGTTTTGCTCACTATGGTGGAAAGTTTTGAAACTGGTGCAGTTACGAACATTTTCGCTTGTAATATTTGCGAAATATTCAAAAACACACCTGAATGTGCAAAAGCAAAAAAAAAAAAAATCTTCAGTTTAGCCTAAAATCTTGTTCTGGCAAGAGTTATTGTTCAGCAAATTAGCAACTAGCAAATTATTATTATTTCTAAAATCACTTTTTTTTATCATAACTCATAACTTTTATTTATTAAGAACTGCACAATCTTTGCCTCAAGAGAATGTCTGGCAAAGCAAATCTTATATGCAATCATTTATATAGAATCATATGGACCCTAAACACGCAAACAGCGACAATCGATGAACATCAGCAAGTAAAAAGATGACACAACAACAAATAAACAAAAACAACATCATAAACAAAGCATGCAATCAACAAAACAATCAGAGTCTATAATAGTAGCCAATTCAAATAGAAAATGTACATAAGGACTGTAAATTTGGCAATAATTGCTAAAATTAACAAGCAAATTCAATTCAGAAGTATAAACTACATCAATTTCTGTAAACTGATTAATAGCAAACAGTAAAATAATTTTCTAATAAATTATTTTATGACAAATACAACAAAAAAAAAAAATTGTTTGGTTAACATTTTGCAGGAATATTGATAGGGTAGCATGTTTTTTATATGGATTCTAAATAATTTCTTAGTATATGCGGTTCCAGAAAAACCTTTTATGATGGATAAAATGTAATTCCCTTTTTCTAAAGTGCAGGTTGTTTGCATAAACACCAAAATAACACAACTAAAAAATTAAGCAAAGGTGTTTTTCTAAAACCCTCACAAACACAGCGAGTGATCCAGGATCTGCCATTCTAAGCTACAGGCCAAACTCAGCAGGCTTTTATCCAGCAAAATGGGACCATTAATGTAAATGGAGACCCATCAAGGTCTGTAACAGAAACCCAGAACAGAACTGCATCTTTCTGTGCTATCCGAGCAATAATAGCGTGAGATACAAATGTAGCATAATGGAAATAGCCGCTCCGCTCCAGGAGAGATCCATTTAGGACGGTCTATAAGAGATGCACTGCTGAGTTCTGGCTGGCATAATCATACCATAAATAGAGCTCTTGATAATACACATGTACGGACACAGATTAAGTCTATCAGTGGACTAAAGACCACTGACAATGTTATTCAGCCCAGCGATTTGAGTTTTAATCTGTGCCCTGGATACATGCAAAATATGCCAGTTGTAAATGTGCACATGCCTGGCAACAAATGAAGCTTGTCAGGCCATGATGTTTCAGTGAAAAAAAATAAAACCTTTTTACTAAAAGTATATAGACAAATAAAGGAATAAATGAAAACTTGCTTAAAATTTACTCACACTCAGGCCAACCAAGATGTAAATGAGTTTGTTTTTTCATCGGAACAGATTGGGAGAAATATATCTTCACCAGTTCCTCTGCAGTGAATGGGTGCCATCAGAATAATAGCCCGAACAGCTGATAAAAACATCACAATAATCCACAAGTAATCCACACCATGCCAGTCCACAAGCTAACATCATGTGAAACGAAAAGCTGTGTGTTTGTAAGAAACAAATTCATTATTTAGGCATTTTAACTTTAATACATCACTTCTGGCCAAAATACAAGTCTGTAATCCATAAAAGTCAAGTTTTGACTCCAGACATGTATTTAGTGTTCACTTGTAAACACTGCTTGTGCATATTTCTCTTCTGATCCAGATGAGATTTTTTCACTGGAGAAAGTGATATAACGGAAAGAGAAAACAATTTTTGCCACAGTTTATAGTCTTGATGAATTTGTTTCTTAAAAACTTGCAGCTTCTCCACTGTCAACTGATGAGCTGGAGGGGTGTGGATTATTGTGGTGTTTTTATCAGCTGTTTGGACTCTTATTTTGATGGCACCCATTCACTGCAGGGGATCCATTAATGAAAGTTATGTAATGCTAAATCCATTAAAAAAATGCATTTTATTATTACGTAACAAAATATCAAACAAATAACACAAATAAATAAATAAATCTACATAAGAAAAATGTTTTCCAAAAGACATTTTATAGGTTCCACTTCACAATCCATTTTACTTCCATAATGTGACATATTTCCAAGTGAAATAGGGGATGTGAATGTAAATTGGATCACTGCTGATGTCACACTGCTGCTGCTGACAACACAAATGAGGGCCATGAAACTTCAAAATGACACAGGGAATCTAGACTTTTATGGAAAGGTTATTTTTAGATTTGAGAATGAGCAATAAAGAAAGAGGAAGAGGCTGACTGTAGGCATAAAACTTGATAAAAGTCAAATCTGAACCAATGAAGAAAACTGAACCTTCAGTAATGTCCTAGGACAATGCAAAGACTTCTGCACAACACAAGCAGCTTAGTATGAGATACTGCAAAGAGGAGGAGATGGATCTATAAGAACTTTAGAAAAATGGAAAATAAACAGTAACCTTAAACTCACCCTTTTTCTAGAGAAACATGAGTTATTTGACAAATTCCAGTCTTGTTTTCGTAAAAAACATTCCACAGAAATGGCATTACTTAAAGTCTCAAGTGATATTTTGATGTCAGCTGACTCGAAAGAATATATACAGTGCTAGTTTTATTGGACATCTCTTTGGCTTTTAAAACTATTGATCATAATATTATGATAAATAGACTTCTTGATCTGGTTGGCATGTCTGGATCAGTTTTAAAATGGTTTTCATCCTACCTGTCTGGTAGAAGTTTTAGTGTTTATGTGAATCAGATTATGTCTGAAACTGCAGAGTTGTCGTGTGGGGTACCTCAGGGTTCTTTCTTGGGACCTATATTGTTCCTCTTGTACATATTTCCTCTTGGTCACATAATTAATCAGTTTAGCAACATATCTTACCATTTTTATGCGGATGATATCCAGCTCTATTGTTCCTTTAAGGAAATTGAGTTCTTTAAATTGTCTTCTTTAATCAACTGTCTGACTGGTATCAAATAGGGCAGGGGTTATGTGAAAACTTTTTGCTTCTGAATTCTGACAAAACAGAAACACTAATTATCGCCCCTGAAAGTAAAATCCCAGAGATAATACAACATATTGGTGACTTGGGCTCGTCTGTCCAACCAAGCCTCAGGAGCTTAGGTGTTGTTTTCAAGTCAGCTATGTCCTTGGAGCTGCACTCTAAACAATTAGTTAGAAACTGTTTCTTTCAGCTGAGGAACTTTTCCAAATTAAGATCTTTTGTGACTAAGGGTGAGTTGGAGATGATCATTCATGCATTCATCTCCTCTCGTTTAGACTACTGTAACAGTCTTTTTACTTATTTGAGTAGGAAGGAGCTTTATCGTCTCCAGGCTGTTCAGAACTCTGCTGCAAGACTTTTTACTCACATTAAGAAAAGAGAACACATCACACCGGCTTTAGTAGCACTTCACTGGTTACCAGTCCAGTATAGAATTCATTTTAAAATCCTGGTCCTTACTTTTAGAGCCTTGGAGGGCCAAGTCCCTACCTACATTTCTGACTTGATACACCTTCACACTCCTACCTGGAGTCTCAGGTCATTAGATCAGAGGCTATTAGTTGTTCCCTGTACTCATTTTCTAGAGGCGACCAGTCATTCCAGGCAGTCGCCCCGAGGCTGTGGAATGCTTTGCCTCTTTTTCTGCATTCTGCGTCGATTCTTTTAAAAAACAACTGAAGGCTTTACTCTTCAAGCAGGCTTTTGGTTAGTTGAGGGGTTTTTATGGTTGTTTGTTGTTTTTGCTGTTTGTATTTTGTAGAATGTTTTTAAATTGTTATTGTATTACATTTTATTGTGAAGCACTTTGTGATTTTTATCTGTGAAAAGTGCTATATTAATAAACTTTGCTTACTTTACTTACCTAACCTTCAGTCTGGTGCAGCAGGAATGGAATTTTCTCTATGGACATCTTTCACATGTAGGCAAACTGGTCATTCATTTTTCAAAATATCAGTTTCCATATCAATATCAAAATACCATCTCTCATCGTGTCGCTGGTTAACCTCTGGTCTGTCTGTGCACATCCATGTGTTTTGGAGGAGGCGTAGCTTTGGAGAGTTGTTTGGATGGAGGGTGGGATCTTATGTTTTCAAAGCTAACTTGATTTTGTTAACCTCTCTGAAATCGCCTACTTTTAAGCAGTTAAAGAGGTAGAAATGCACCTTTTAATGTTGTTTTGCCAACCACAATTAAAATAGCAGAAGAAAAAGAAAACAGCATTCCTGCCACCTACTGGACTGGCAGTTAAAGCGCCTCATGGACCACAGAAGACCATGGTCAGCATAATTTTACTAAATAATTACTTGTTTTAACTACATCCAATTATAAGACTTTTTGCTAACACTCATGGGTGCTTTATTTACTCTATACATTACATTTTTGGTTTTAGAACCCTAGGGATCATTACAGATATTATCTGGTTCTTTGGTCCCCTGGATCAAATTGCCTTCTCACCAAAATTGAAATTGAACCAATATCATATCCTAAAGGTGTTTTGGTGTGAATCTAAAAGTGATTTGCATGTCCATGTAACCACTGATCCTCAAATCTGTCTCGCGCGATCCACTTTCCTGCAGAGTTTAGCTCTAACCCTAATCAAACACATCTGGTTTTGCTAATCATTGTCTTCAGGATGATTCGAAAATCACAGGTAGGTTTGTTTGATTTGGGTTGAAGCTAAACTCTGCAGGAAAGTGGATCTCGCAAGCCAGATCTGAGGATCACTGATGTAAGCCTACACAAGCTAAACTACAGTTTTTATACAAATATTAAATTGATCTATAAATGCCCGAAATGCACATTCAAATTTAAATGAGTTTTTTGCATTATTTAAGCTAAAGAATCCATATTGTATATAATTTTTATATAATCTATATTCACATTTCTGTTCATTAAACTGATCAAAAGTAATACAAAAGATTTCTACAAGTTTTTATACATAAACACTGTTCTTTTGGACTTTCTATTTATTAAAGAATCCTGAAAAATGGATCCCAGATTACACTAACACACACAAATTATGCAGCAACAGCTTTTTTCAATATTGAGAATTATGAGATTCTTTTGAGCAGCTAATCAGCATATCAGCAATGATTTCTGAAAGATCATGTGACAAAAAAATCTGTTTTGCTATCACCAGAATACATTGCATTTTAAAACACATAAAAACAGAATATGTTGTGTAAAAGTGTAATAATATTACTGTTTTACTGTATTTTACTGTACTGCCTTATTTTTTTCTATATATTTGTGACGCTTTTAAGGTACAAAGACGGCTGTAAATTGAACTTAAAAGGATATGACCTTGATATGAGTGCCATTATCTCAAGAACAGCACATAACCAAACAAATGTATTCTTTGCACTTTGTTAAATAATACATTTTCCGTTATTATAGTCATTATACTTGATGAGGCATATTTCATTGAACATATTTCATCATTTATTAGGCCCTGCTCTTTATTAAAACGATTGTCCGCAGCTTGTCTGCTACCGCTGTGGCAATCCAAATGTAATGTTATTTGTCATGCCAATAAAGCTCAGTGAATTGAAACTGAAACCGAGAGAAAGGAACAAAGAGAAAGAGAGAGAAGAAAGAGAGCGAGAGCTGACCATGTTTTATTCATTGTAGCACCAAGTGAAATTTGGACTCCAGGTGCACCTATTTTAGT
Organism: Carassius auratus; assembly: GCF_003368295.1. Taxonomy (NCBI): domain Eukaryota; kingdom Metazoa; phylum Chordata; class Actinopteri; order Cypriniformes; family Cyprinidae; genus Carassius; species Carassius auratus. The sequence goes on from NC_039253.1 coordinate 9,621,808, forward strand.
CGTCTCTAGACACCTCACTTCCCAGGGCTCTGAGTGTTTCCATTTGTTCAGCTTGAGCAGTTCAGTTCATCAGGGCTTACACTCGTTTTTTCCCCCCCGCGATTTCAGGATTCGCCTTTCACTGCCTGCAATAAATAGTTTTATACTTGGAAGTTGTAAACTTGCGCTTGAGTGTTTTTTGGCAGCTATCTGCAGTGTGGTCAGTCTTCATAGTTTTGAAGAAGGCCATATCATTTATCAACATTTTCAGACTTTAATTTATTAATTTCAACCGCTATTTTAAGCTGAACTTCCATTTATGCAAAGCAATTTCCAGTAGTTGCTCATAACAGTAAAAACAAACCTTATAGCCTCATGGTTCAGAATAACGGAGAAGAAAATAAATTAACTCTATTTAAGTTTCCTTTGTTGTAATTAGCATTATAATTAGCCTGTTAATGTCTCTGACTGAGACCAGATCTGTCTATCCAACAGTCCAGTCGTTCCAGGCCTCCAATTAGTATATGCAGTAATACAGGAGCAATAAGATCAGTATGAGGCTATTAGGTGACTCATTTAATAAGCACTTTTGTTAATTATGCTAATAGCCTAGAAATGCCCAGCAGGAATAATGGATAGATAAATGTTTAGAACCACCAGTTAATGGCATAATAGAGAACCCAACCAATTATACACATCAGTGTGTTTGAGTTGGCCAGGTGTAAAGGCAGCCGAACACCTGCAGATCGACTTCTGAACCTTCAGTGTGTAGAGTTTAAAGAAACAGTTCACCCAAAATAAGGATTTACTGACCCTCAGACCATCCGATGTAGAAACAGATTTGGAGAAATGTAATATTATATCACTCGCTCACCATTGGATCCTCTGCAGTGAATGGGTGCCGTCAGAATGAGCGTCCAAACAGCGGATAAAAACTCCACAATAATCCACAATCCATATCATTCCAGTTCATAAATTAACATCTTGTGAAGTTAAAATCTGCGTGTTGGTAAGAAACAAATTCGTTATTAAAGTGTTTTTAGCTTTAAACTGTCACTTCTGGCTGAAATGAGAGTCCATTGTCCATAATAACACTTCTTTCAGTAAAAAAAGAAAATACATATATATTCTGTTGTCGCTAACATCAAAATCCACCAACATGTTAGTTTAGAATTGTTTAGGACTGTTATATAATAATGCTTGATCTGTGCATTATTTCTCTTCTGATTTAAGGCAAGGCAACTTTTTCTAGAGAAATTAATATTATGGATAGAGGACTCTTAAAAACATCTTAGTAAAGAATTTGTTTCGTACAACACACAGCTTTTCAATGTGTTCAGTGATTAATTGAATAACTTGTGGATTATTGCAATGTTTTTATCAATTGTTTGGACTCTAATTCTGATGGCACCCATTCACTGCTGAGCATCCATTGGTGAGCAAATGATTTAACTAGGGCCGGGACTTGACTAAAAAAAAATAATCTAATTAATTAGAGGCTTTGTAATTAATTAATCAAAATTAATCGCATTTTATAAAATATATAAATATTTGACCTGAGAACAGTGAGAAGTAATTTTTTTTCACTTGGATTTATAGTATACCATTGAATAATGACTGAATTCATAAGCTTAAGCAACAAAATATTGTTTATTTTTGTTCAACCAAGTCTAGCAGACCAGTGCAATTTTTGCCATGAAGTGTAGCAATAGTACATTTCAGAAATTCAGGAAGCTTATAGGTGCTTGAACCTTCTGTAAAGTGTTTTTTTAAGTAAAATACAATACTGTCAATTACATTCAGAACATTGGAAACACCGACTATTAGAAAACATCTCTCTGTTGCTTCAGAGGCCATAACATACTAAGTCCAACTCTCAATAACCTTGGCCCAAACACTAAAGAGTTCAACATAAACTGTTGAACCAACAAAATAATACATAGTTCAACATAAAGTGTAAAGTCCACGCTAGCTGCTATATGTTTTGCGTTGAGGTGATACTTGAGGCTCGATGTGCTGCGTGATATGCGAACGCTAGTTGGTGCTCCAGTATAATCGGTCCCACCGAAACTCATCCAGTGAGAAACGTTCCGCGGTGCAAAAAAAAGTTATTAAAAATGCGGGAATTTTTTTTCTGTAATTAATCTTAGTTAACTCGTTATTTTTTGTGTAATTAATTAATCTCAATTAACGCGTTAAAGTCCCGGCCCTAGATTTAACGTTAAATGTCTCCAAACCTGTTCTGATGAAGAAACAAACTCATCTACATCTTGGATGACAAATTTATATTTTGGGGTTAATTATTCTTTTAATTAATCCAGTAACTGTACCAAAGATTTGAGAAGCATGTGGATTGTGTTGTTAAAGTCAGTTATATCAGTCTATGAATCTCAATGGGATCTTGATGGTTTTTATTAATAGGCTATAGGAATCGGACTGTGGTCTTCATGAGTGTGAGGATTGGGTCACATGCTGTTCCTCCTGGTGCTCTGATGTCTGTGTGCCTTCTGTTCTTCTGCCTTCACCCGTCTGATAATAACTCACAAACACACCCACAAACAAAACCCAAGATACACTCATGTTTTTCAGCAGGAGGGCACATGAAAATATGTTTCCTTGACAGATGTAGAAAGACAGAGAGGAGAAAGAATGCACAAAATGGACAGATTTATCAAAAAGTGATGTTACGGTGTGAGAAAACTATGCTAGAATAGTTAGAAGATATCAGTCTCCGAGCTCAGCCTCCCACCTCGGCTTGAACTTAAAAAATATATAAATAAAAAAGTTTGAGATATATGTATCAGTGGTGTACATCAGTGGTGTATATGGATGCATATAATATTGTGATATCACTACAATGAGAAGTTTTCAGGTGAGACGGAGCACTTTTTAAAGAAGAGTGTATGTACATATATATACATTTTATTTCAGCTGGTTTCCGAGGCAACATTTATCATTTTAATTTAGTTTAACTTGATGTAAACAAAACTAAAATAACTAAAACTGGAATACAACAACAAAAATAAATAGATAAATACCATACCATACCATACCATGCCAATTTAAAATGCTCCCAATATCGAAATTATATAATGTAAAACTATTTTCTCAGTGAGACTACTAATAACACTGCAATAGTGAAAAATAATAATAATAATAATTAGAACCAGATTATGTCGTTACAGCAATTATCATGCCAGAATGAATCATATTTTTGATATCACAAAAATATATATCTGACATACTTTACTTACTACACTACTTACGTGTATATATAAACCATGTACACTTATTCCAGTAAAAAAGCTGTTTATTTTCAACACAGTCTCATGCAGTTTTGTGAAAATGAAAACATACCTAGTAATAAATCTGGAATAATTATATCTTTTTATTCCCTAATGTATATAATAAATAAATAAGTGTGTGTGTGTGTGTGTGTGTGTGTGTGTGTGTGTGTGTGTGTGAGTGTGTGTGTGCACGTGTGTACATGGCCCATTTTTCTAATTGTTAAAATACTGTAAACAGCCATAATGGTAGTTTTGAAAAATATGATTAATATAAAAGACATATTTGCAAAATCATGTACACAAACACGAGATTCCAATCATTTCAGCAGCCTGATAAAAACTGTTTAATGTCACCTCAAGAGAAAAACCAAGTTGGATCATGACCATGACCAGCTGAATATTATCCAATAAGCAACTTATTTATTGTCTACTTTCACTTCTGAAAATAATTATTTTGGATGGTGGGTTCTGTTTATTCCAGGGTAAAAAAAAAAAAAAAAGAATCCATATTTTACATGTGGTCTCAGACTTGAGAGGGGAATTTTGTGGAAAAGAAACAGTCCTGGGCGGCTTTTCTACTCACCTGGGACAAAGAGGTAAAAGAAGGGTGATGACATCACCAGTTTGGTGATTCAGACGTTGAAGTGACTGTAGGAAGGGGTTAAACCACAGCTCGATTAGTCCCAGACGCAGAGCTGACCAAAGACCACCTGATTAGAACCAGCGACCCGCTGGCATACACAATAAGAGCTAATCAGAGGAGTTAAAGGAACCTAAAAGGGAACACATGAGCGCATATGTAGGTCAGGAGCAGTGTGTGAGCTGTACAACATCACTGTAGACTGAGAGAGACGCTGATCAAATCCTGACCCCTGAGTCACTGATCACCGGGCGGCTTCTGACATTGAGTCACAACGGGACCTCTAATCAAAATTCAAGGTTAGGTGAAATTCAAAATTGAATTATTTCAGGAGATTTGTCATAATTTGAATTGGTTGCACCCACAGAATACTGACCTGGAATTTTATCAGAATGACATGAAATAATTGTTTAAAAGAAATTCAACACAGTCAATATTTTATAAATAGAATACATGTTTTAACTAATTAGGCATGTCCTATTTTTCTAAATGTCAAAACAATAAACAAACAAAAAAAAAATATATATATATATTAGTGCTGTCAATCGATAAAAAAAAATTAACTAATTAATCGCACAATTTTTTAAAATTAATCGCGATTAATCGCGATTAATCGCAATTAAAAGACTGAAACTTTTTGGATATGTAAATGTAAAATGTAAATAATTAATGTAAACTCAAGACAAAGAAACTATTTAAATTCAAAATATGATTGTTTATTGGAATTTTTGTTTAACTTGTAACACAGGTTTTCTCATGTAAACAACATACCTGCAATAAACCATCAATATCCTCCAAATTAACTGTTGGCTTGAAAGCCATATTTATTACAGAAATAAAAACACAGGCATGTAAGTACCATTTGAATTTCAAAACAATCAATGCCAATAAAAAACAAAAATGATTTCCATGTTGAATTCTAAGTGGACTGCAAAAAAATTCCAAAGTATAGTCATTGCCAGTGCTTTAAGTGGGCCAGTATGCACCAGTACTCAGTACCGCCACTTCCAAATATAGCTCTTGAGCTTACCGCCACCTCTCCAGGCGCCCAGAACGTGCTTGTAAGCGGTACGCTCATTTGGACATCTGTTTTAATAGAGGTTTTAATCTTTTACCTGCACTGCCGATTTTCAGAGCGCCCTTCACAATGCAAGCTTCCTAATTCATCCCACCCAGAACAGAAACTACATTACCCATTCACCCTTAAGTTATACAAGTGAATAGCACATGTGTCGCTTTTCCCACAGTTAAGTGTCAACAACCCAACGTGGCCGGAGAAGGTGTGTGAAACTCGTTGTGAGTTATACTAAAGCAAAATCTTGAGTATTTATTGTCTGATAAACATTAAAAACTGTCTGCGGAGGTTGAGTCGTCCTGCAGCCCCCGCCGGCTGTTCATTGGCTGCAGCATCTTTTTTCTAAGTTCTAAAAAAATACCGTAGACGGCAAGGCACAAATTTAGATATTCATTTATCTAATTAATCTATAGCCTATGCACAAAGACAATATGATCTTTTTGTCCCCTTTTTGTTTTAAAGCTTGATGAAGAGAGAGAGCGCAAGTTGCTGCAGCTGAGGAGGACAGTGATGCGCGCGTACAGGAGTGATTGACAGTTCGCGGCACTGTGTACAAAAAATACTCCGCTACACAATTATTTCGTTATTTTCTTTTAAGCTTATTAACGTTAGCGTTACAGAAAGGTCTGATTTACGCACTGTTACAGTCATTGTTTTTTTTTTTTTTTTTAAACAATGACATTTGAGTTCATGATTTTAATGTTGCTGTTTCTTGTGGCAGACTAAATGAAGAGTAATGTTTCTTATGGCAGTTTTATACTGAAACTTTCCGTCTAAAAGTCCTTCCTTGGTCTTATCCATATTTCTTTGCACGTTGAACACACATAGGCCACAACGGGAAATAAAAAAAAAAACTGCAACCGCGTTAATTGCGTTATTTTTTTTTAACGCGTTAAATATTTCAAATTAATCGAATGCGTTAACGCGCTAATTTTGACAGCACTAATATATATATATATATATGTGTCTGTTTTTGAGTGTAGGTGATGTGTTCATGATTTGGGTTTGTGATGCATGTGTTTGTGATGTGGTGTTTTTAAGAGAGTGTGTTAAAGGCTGGGTTATGACACTGGCCAGCCGTCAGAACTGAGTGCAGGTATGTGTACTTCAACACAAGCCAGAACAGTCTACTGCCAGAAAGAAAAAGTTCTAACCACCATCTTACTGAAGGAAAGAGTTGGTCATTTTAAATGTCAAATTTACATGTATGATTTATGCAAGATACATACTAAGATGAAAGTAAATATTTTTCATTTGTAAAATTCTTCTTGAGAAAACAAACACACACACACACGCACACACACACACACACACACACACACACACACACACACACACATATATATATATATATATATATATATAGTAACGGGACTGAATCTGAATGGGGTCTTGAACAAAGTGAAAAGAGCCTGCAGTTGAGACAGCAAATTCACTACAAAAGACAGTTTCCCTGAAAGAGTAGGTGGAGATTTACTTGAGATCCTCACTGGTTACATCACAGCTTGTCTCTCGGGTGCCCGGTAAAACACTCTACATGACAGATATAGCTGGTTCGAGGAACCAGACACATTTATCAAGCCTAAGAAGACAGCAGCTCTGTGGCCGAAGGGAGAGGCTGCTTGCTCCCGGCCGCAGCGGTAGCTGCCGTTGACAATTTTGTCACCTTCTGGAAGATGAATAGGTGAAAGGCTTTGAGGGATGAGGGGAGAAGAGACTGGGAACGTGTGAGTCCCAGTGGAGTTCTTGACAGTCCGTAATCTGGCCGTCACCCTTCATCGTCTCAGATGGCGACTCCTGCCAAACTTGTGTGAGAGCCCCGCCGTCTCTGTCTCTCTTTCCTTCCCCCGGCCCTCTTTCCCTTCATCAACACACGACTCTCAGAATCAAACGTAACATGAGAAACTTTGAGAAAGATTTAATGCTCCAACAAGAAGCTCATGCTGTGGTCAAGTCCTCCAGGGAAGTCATCATTTCAACATGATGTGTGCGTAAGTGATATTGGACTAAATAAAATGGGTTCGCTCTCTTTTTCATTTCCACAAAGACAGGATTTTAACACTGACGAACTAATATAACTAATGCTTCAATTAGACTTGGATGTAGGATCTCCCAAAGTAGCTTTTAATGCTTTCATGTGCTGCCACTAAGAATCATGGGAACTGTAGTTTGGTCACACAAGCCTCCTCAGCTTCAACTAAGTAAGTGGTACTTTCAGTCAAGCTTCGCCATCATTCAACAACCACATGCAAAATGCATACAAACTAAATCAACATTCACAACTTCAACTAAATTCGCACTCGGAAACCTCTAAAGCAAACGAAGATGACAGACAAGAACGCAGGTGCTCAAAGAAAGACGTCCATCACAGGAAACACAATAACCAGTTAGAGATCGCCTGAGGACCCATCAGGCATTAATTGGGCTGTTCTTTATTGTGTTGTTGCAGGAAAAGACCCTTCCGTTCAATCAAAGTGTTGAAAAGGTCCTTCAGGATTTGAGTGTGATGGGAATGGCAGAGGCTCTCCGGAGGTCTAAGCAGGATGATGAGCGGAAAAACACTGTCCTTTCTGCCCACTGTACACCTCACAAGTGCAACCAATTAGAGTAATTGAAAAAGGGAGACATGTCCAATTAATAGTTTGTTCAGAGGAAGCAGGAATGGTGTAGAGTGGTTTGAGGCAGGTCGAAAGCAGGAAGAAAATGGGCAATTATTTACGTCTCACATGCCAGCACCATTATCTGGCCATTCACTCTCAACAGGGTTTTCTGTAAATAAAAAATGGAATGGGCAAAAAGCAAGGGATAGCGGGTGGGCGGTGGAGGGCAAAACAGTACCGCTAAGAGAAAAAGGTACTCGTGACGGGAGGCATTGAACCAGAACTTTGCATAATACCCCTTTAGGCAAAAGCGGCAAGCTGACAGGGGCATCTGAACTGTGGACATGCCTAACTAGCCAATGGAGCCATTAGGAAGGCCTGGTGCAGCGTTTTGCCTTCACGCGTCAAATCATGCATGCTCACTCATCTTTTCCTCACCATACAACACATCAAAACCTTTCCTGTTCCATTCTCTCGACGCCGCGCACAGCAATTTATATTGATCACTCTGACAGTGTGATCATTCGACGATGTGCCAGGATTTGGGCAGCACTTACCGCTTCCAGGATATGGCAGGAGATGTGCCATAAGTAGTTTGCACGGTGGGGGGAGAGCATCTCCACTACATTTGGCCATTTTTTAGCTGTGTGTTTTTGTGTGTATTATGGGGATAGAAGGAATTAGCATACAAACTATTCGCTCACTTGGTGATTTCCGCTTTGGTGCAGTCAGCCAGAGCGTTCTGACCTTTAAAAACCTTACAAAGTCGATCTGAAATTGTTTAGAGTTAACTTTTTCATTTGGGCGAGTTAATTCTTGCAGGCCCAATGCATACATAAACATGGCAGCCATTAGCAAAAGTTGATCTACCGCTATTATACTCCCATTTTCGGACAAGTGGGAGTCTGGACCCTGCTTTAATAATTGTACAGATACAAACTGCAGCGTTATATGCACACAGTCCACTTAATGAAGACCCTAGGCACCACAGTAAACAAGTAAAGGGCAGTTTACAAGTATTGATGAGTGACGGAGAAAAACAAGCTGCAGAGTTTAGAATGCAGATATGTGTGCCTCATGAGAGTTCGATATAAAATAGGCACGGATTCAGATCGTAAATGCCATGTGACTCAAATGAAGTCACCAGAAAATGATGTCTTGAAAGGCCTCATGTTGATTGACTGATGGCACCACATCAACCACTCAATTCTCTTATTAATGACTATCCTGAGCTGGGACATGGAATGCACCAAACAGTGAAAAATATGTCTAAAAAACAGCCACTGGTCAAACTGGTCTACTGTAACATTATAAACTTTTTTTTTTATCAACATAGATATATAGCAACTGGCTTTGACAACTACAAAATATCTTTCTGCATAACCATCTGAACTGTTAGAATATTGCTCTGAACGTATATATATATATATATATATATATATATATATATATATATATATATATATATATATATATATATGCTACTAATCTTTCTTTGGCTTTTAATTCATTGTGAGTTTATGGCATGAATCTGTGGGTTGCCATGTGTTCTGTGTCTTTGTTCAGCACTTCGGTCAGCTGTGCTTGCTGTTTGTAGACGTGCTATATAAATAAAACTTGAAACTTTTGGTTTCACTTTCAAGACGTGTGTCGCACACAATTGATAAATACATAAGACATGCTTCATTTCTTCATTTCTTTCAAGTTTGAACGAATTGGTTGAATGAATGACTCACTCATTAAAACTGTAACCTGCTGCCACCTTTCAGTGGTTTTAAATTCACATTTAGCCTCATTTCTATTTTTAACCATTTAAAAACATCAAAAAAAAATTTATTATCAATATTTATGCAATGCTGATCAAAACATTTCTTTCTAAAGCTTTTTTTTTGTAGTGTCTATTTAAAACTTTCCTCATATAACACAATAATGACTTTAAATGATATTTCGGGGTTTAATTTCTCAGCCAAAATTGATATGTGATTAATTAATAAGCGCATCAAATGTAATTCATTAGATTACAATTTTGAATCGCTTGACAGCCCTAGTATTATTATTTTTGATTATGATTCCTGTAACCGAACTCTGTTTGGTGTCTGAAAGCATATTTATGTGTATGTTTCGGTTGAGTGGATTCCATGTTCGGAAAGACTCTCTTGATAGTTTTACTTACTCTCTAGTTAGGTTTCCCAAGCGCACACAAACATTTTCTGTCAGACTACCGAGTGCTAAGTGTTACCCGTGATTGACTTTGGTTTGACCTCAGTGCTGCGGAGGTGGCAATTACTCAACACCTAATTCCGTGACAAATGTTTTAAAGATCTGGATTGAGATGAGATTTTGAGCGATCAGTTTGTTCTTATCTTCAGCAGCTAATGACATTCTGAAGATCATCATCATTTCCTCTGCAAAGCCTCGGTCTTCCCGAGAGGCAGGGTTAAATGAACCTCGCTCAGGCCAAATCAGCTTAACTTCCTCTCAGCATGATAACGATACCGTCTCTTGCCCCCGGGACGATTCTCTCGGTGGGTGAGTGATGACAAACGCCCCCGTCTCCATCACCCACCGCATCAGTCCCAATCTTCCAGATAAACGAGGGTAACTAGAACGACGACTTGCATATCTCCATAAAAATAACAGTTGATGAGGAAGCCATTTTCTTCATTCAGCTCCAGTGGTGGAGATGCTTTGAAACCGTAGCTTGCCAAGCTGCTCATTATTTAAAATAGTTTAAAACTGCAGTTAAACTAGTCTTTTGTAAAAGTAGTTAGCCTAAGGTGGTCTACTGCAACACAACCTATCTAACATTAGCTAACACATAAACTAAAGCTACTTAAAAGGAAAATTTCAGTGTTAACATTGAACACTATATACTAAATACAGCTTAAAAACTAGAATACCAAATAAATCTGTTGAACAATCTAAAATGCCATGCATTTACAAGAATTGGTGAAGTAAATGGATTACATGAGCCAAGTCACTCAAACCATTTCACTAGAATTTCCCATACAGCAAAAAAAGAATGTGGACATTTTGAAATAAATAACACACACACACACACACACATATACATATATTTTGAAATATAGTTCGGCACATGAGGGTTGAAACTAAAAAATATATTTAATTGAACCATGACTACATTTAACATATATTTAACATATATTATACAATATTCCAAATTGACATATGAGAAAGATGATTTTTTTGGACAAACTGACAAACTGATTCAGAATTGAACTTTCCAAACCTACAGACTTATTTAAAATGACTGTTTTGAAAAAACTGAGTCACTAAAATGAATCAGACTTTCCAACACTAAATATTAGAAAGAGCTACAAGCACAAAAAATGTGAAATTTTTTTTTTGGTGAAAAGCAGATTGTTGAAAACAACTGAGCTACTATCATGCTACTAAAAATGTATTTACTAATGTCACAGTTTTTTAGTTAGCTACTCTCTGCTCACCTCTGTTTTACGCTTTTTCTTTTTCTGTCTCTCACTTTCTCTCTCCATCTCTCTGATTGATTGGATGGGAGCTGTGGTAGGAGTTCGGACGAGCTTAAAGATGTCAGCACCAGCAACATTGTTGAAAAGCCATGAACACCTTCTCACTGCCTCTTCTGACAGCGTCAGCGAGAAGACGGACTGATGAGGAATGAGACCAGGAAGATGGATGCATGGGCAAGGAGAGCAGAACGATGGATGAGTCGGAAAGGTACGAAGGAAGATGGATAGATGTCTCAACTGTCAAACACGTCACCAGTCATGTGTGAGGGGCATCAGTCTTAACTGAGTCCAAAACTCAAAATTAAATCAATCGCAGCAGAGCGTGAAGTATCAGTGCCTAATCATTCAACACTCCTTTGTTTTTTTCAACTGTAAGTTCGAGATAAAGGAATAGTTCACCCAAAAATGAAAAATCTGTCATCATTTACTCATCCTCCAAACCTGTATGAGTTTCTTTTTTTCTGTTGAACACAAAAGATATTTTGAAGACGTCGTTGGTCCCCACTGACTTCCAATTGACTTCTGGAAAATTCAGTGAATATATATATATATATATATATATAATTGAAGTCAATGGGGATCAGAAACTGTTTGGCCTTTCCTGATAAATGAATATGGATAAATAAACACTAATCTTCCGTCTTCTCTAGAGTTTCAAAAATAAATATTAAAGTCTCCGAAAAAAAATTTGCGACCAAAATTCACCGATTTCAATGTTCGCACCAGTGATATTTTAGAATTATTTATATAAAAATTTTCATTTCCATTTAAATGTTGGTGCTTTAAATATATGCTTTTGACATTTTAAAATATGTTAATACAGCTTTAATACAGTCTTACTAATTTAAGTACTTCGACTTAAAGGCAACATTTCACTCTTTTTTGGGGGGATGTTTTTCATCTAATGGTCATATTTTATTCTATTTTTTGTATAACTTTCATTTTCATTTTTAATAGTTATTAGATTTTATTACAATAACATTTAATACCAAACATACCAAACAATACCAAATTTGTCCACAATCAAATGATCGGAGCTTCTGTCAACATTTATTTTACAGCTCTAGAGTCCAAATGGAATCTTGGGAAAATTGAAAAAAAAGTTGACTATTAAATAAAATATGAGTTCGAACTCCGTGATATAGCATCCTGTGAGCTATAACATTTTCCTGTGTTTATCAGTACCACTTCTTCTGTGGTAATCATCCCCATCCATAATGTTCATATCACACCAAGCAGCCTCCTCTTGGTCAGTCCGGCAAATCCATGTAAACAACTTCAAAATCGGAATCAGTGCAGGGAATCTTTCGCCCTCACATGAATTTCCAGATCACATGAATTCCCATTGCAAAGACTGGACTGCACCACCGATAATTTGGCGAACAAAGGTAAATGTGAACCAACCTAAAGCCCTTACACTCTTCTGTTGAGATCTTTGGTCAGTGACACTATGCTTGTTTTTTATTTATTAAAAATATATTAAAAATGCAGTTCATACAAAGATGTGTTTTAATTTCTAAATTTGTAATTCATTGTTATTTGTATATGTGAGATCAATAAATATAATTTGAACTGTGTATATTCTGAATACAATTTTCTTTCTCTTGTGCACTCTTGATGTACTTTATTCCATTCAGACTGCTTTCATAAACCCAAATATGAAGATGAAATCCAAGTGACTCTTTGAGTTATCCTCCAAACATTTTCCATGTGAGCTTCACGCATGACTGGCACACCTCTCGGGTGTTCATCTGTCCTACGAGCCTCACAGTTCAACCCTTAGTCCTCATTTTCCGTGGGCTGATCCTGCTTCAGTCTGGGTCATGGGGTCAGTGCTCGTCCAGACCTCGAGGAAAGAGCAACAGTACAGCCAAAGGCAAATTCCAATAGTTTTCCAGCAGGGGCATTGTATCCCCACTGAGAGTGTTGATGGCTCCGGAGCACAGTGAGGACAGGGGTGGGTATCGACACAATCGCTCATTGAAAACATACGGAGAGCCAACAGGAGAACAGAGCCTGATAAACACCCTATCTGTGCACAAATCAATTAGAACAGGGTGTCTAATGTCGGCACTGGGGTGCATTCAAACACACACGCTCAAATATGCCCTACAAAGGCATTACAAGAAAAAAAATATCTCTATTGCTTTATTACAATTTCAAAACACAGGCGGCAACAGTAGGCATAGTGCAGGGCCTCCACCGGCTTATATGAATAACTTACAGACCACCGACGGCTGCTGCTGATAACTGGAAAACTCATGATGGCTTTTGAGCGAGAACTCCAGGGTGGGAAGTGATCGCCGCATGCATCTTTGAACTGTTGTCTAACTGCTGGTGGCAGCACAGAGCTGATGCGGGGCCGACGGCGAGTGGGGCAGAATTGCCTCAGCCTGGTGCCGCCATCAGATGCAGAGGAAGATGGAGATGTGCAGTTTAGAGCCTCAATTAGGGAGGACGCAGATGCTCCACCTGCCTCCCATTGTGAATATGTGTGTGTGTGATGTTTGAGAGACACAGAAGCGGAGCAGATTTTCATTTTGGGAAGCCACAAGTGATTTCGTACTTTAGGTTGTAACTAACTTAAAGTAGGGGTGCTACTAACTTAACTGCATTTTGTCAGTTTTTTGTCAGCAGGCAATGTCTGAGCCTATGGAGGACAAGTGGATGGACGGATGGCCAGACTGAACTATCTAAGGCGGCATTACCCAAAAGCATTGTAAGACCAAGAATATCATAGAAACCATTGGCACCAGTGGTCTCTAATGATCTACTTAGGCTTATGATGCTTTGGGGGAAACTCAGCTTTGATCAATTTTAGTGAATCAGTTTGTTTCAGTGGTTCATTTGCATTGATTAAATATTTCTTTTGTAAATATTTCGATTGTAATTCAAACGCAGCTCCAGTCGGCATTTAAACAGACCTTTGCTCTTAATTCCGATCAGTCCAACGCAATAACGAAATCTGAGCAGGTCTAAAAACTGAAACGGTTTATGCTGCACGTTTTACTTTGAAAAGTTATATATATATTTTTAAATATGAGCAGGCCTACAAAGCTGGGATTGGTAATGCTGCACTGTAATCATAGTTTTTTATTTATATTTTTCATTATATTTTATTATATGATATTGGTTTGAGACTGAGAGTATTTTATTTAGTGGAGAACTTATATATAAAACTATAATATATATTTTATTAAAAAGTATTTTTTTTAATGTAAACAAATTGTTAAAAAAAGGTTTATAGTAATAAACAACCTGCAGTTTAATGTTTTCATTTATTTCCCTTACTGTGCCGAAAACGAACCGAACCGTGACTTTAAAACTGAGGTACGTACCGAACTGTGATTTTTGCATACCGTTACACCCCTAATATATATATATATATATGGACATCCCAATGTTTTTTTTTTTTTTCTCTCTTTTTTTTTTTTTTTTTTTTTTTTTTTACAATAAATTGGGACAGTTTCCTTACTGGTTGCCAATTTATTTCGTTTTTTCTTTTTTATTTAGTAATTGTTTATTTTGCGCTGTTACTGGCCAAACTAACAAAACTGCATATTGGTGTCCTCAAATCTGGGCCTTTTTATTGTTTGAGCCACTTGAGTTGCTTAAAGGTGCCAAATAAAATTCAAAAATAGCTAAATTTGTTGCTAGGCGCTTTTATGAAGAAAAAGTTGCTGCTGTATGTATACTTTGAAAACATTTGCATATCAGAATGTATAAACGTGTGCATAAAATATGTGAATAAAAGAGGTAAATATATATTTATATAATATATGAATGTGTGCATTAAAATATGTGACTATGAGAGCAAAAATATATGCATGTGAAAGGAGAATGTAAGTGTGTGATACCCCCACAATGAAGGGCTGTTGATATTAAAGCGTTAACGCATGTGATAAATTTTACAATCCTTAGCGTGTTAAAGTAATTTAACACAATTTAAACAGCAAAAAATGGCTGCCCACTGATCAGGTGTGTGTTCATGGTTTGTGTGTGTGTTCACTTCTGTGTGTGTGAACTTTGGATGGGAAAAATGTAGAGCACTAATTCTGAGTATAGGTCACCATGCTTGGTCACTTTCACTTTTTTTATTATAATGCGTGTATGAGTGCCTTTGACACACTGATCGAACATTGTATTTATGCACAGGCACAGACTTTTCTGTACATTCACGTTTCCACAAACATTTATGATAATGTTTTGATTTGTCTTGTGTATGTTGCTGTTTAGTAATTTCGAATGGATCTGTGTACTGTAATTGCAGTCAGCCGTTGGTTGGTTTAGGTTTTTTTTTGGCATCACCATGTGGTCACGTTCGTTATTGCAACTTGACTTCTCTCAAATGTAAAAAAGCTTTGCTGTTGCACTCTACACATACTATACAATTCAGTTTCGTTTTTTTGTTGTTATTTTTTCATAGCCTATGTGCTTATGTGGGATGTCGTGGCCTAAAGGTTAGAATAAAACAACTCAAGCAAAGTGAAGATTTGGTTAACATGATTCAGTTTGCCCCTGCTACTGCCACTGAGGTTAACGGGAATGCTAACGCTAACATCTACTCATTTCCTTCTTGAGCTAACTACTTTGTTAATAGAAAAGTGTAACTGCGTTAAATTTTGAGTAGCTTATATCTTAACATACTACATTATCAAAGTTGATTCATCAGTAACTTGTGAATTGACCATACCGTTTATCTTGTTTTAAGTTTATAAACAGACAAAGCTGATAAACAGACAAAAGAAGACAACAAGTGCTTCCACTCACAACTACCTGAGTCGACTGGTGCCGTCATTAGGAGCCTGCCGGGGGAGCTGCCTCTGGACGTCTAATTACACACACAGGATTGTGGTGTCACTCCTAAACTCCGCTGTCATCGGACACAGATGGGGTTTGATACCTTTAATTAGTGTGCGCTGCTCCCTACACAGCTCTCGGGTGCTAATCAGAGACAACAGCGTGCAGTACATCAACATATGACCCCACTGCGGTCACACTGCGCCCCCGCCGGGCCTCGTATGGCAGAGGAGACGCAGGGGAATAATCTATTAAATACTCGACAGGAAATCGAAAGAGATGAGAGGAGAGATGATGGCTTGAACTGTGACCAGAAGAGCATGAAGGGAAAATGAAGGCCCACAGCTCTCTGTCTAGAATAAAGAGATTAGAGATCTTAAAAAGCAGTAGGAGATGTGTGAGATGTTGGAATTGGTAAGAAGTGCGCGGCATCACTCACAAGTGTGTGTGTGTGAGTACATGTGCAAGTGTGAGTGTGAGGACACACAGACGAAAAGGCCACACTGCAGGTGTGACCAGCAGAAATACTCAACATTTCTTTGGCACCGCTGTGCGTGTTGGAATGAGGAAAAAGGCAGTGTGTGTTTAATAATGAGAGGATATTAAAGGGATAGTTCATCCCAAAATGAAAATTCTGTCATTTATTCACCCTCATGTTGTTTAAAACCTGTAATAGTTTCTTTCTTTAATGGAACATAAAGAGTCACTTAAAAAAAGAGAGAGACTCATGTTTTCAAGTAAAAATCAATAACAACTTTAAGGAATGCATTTATATATATATAAATATAATCTTCTTTTGTGTTCCAAGAAGAAGAAAAAAATCATACAGGCTTGGAACTACATGAGGGTGCAAATGATGACAGAATTTTCATAGAAAACTATGGCAACAAACAAAAGATTATTAATACTCTTAATTTAACTGAGCCTCTTAATACAAAGAGACTTAGAGTTCAATGAAAACGAGAAACAAACAGGAGCTTGACTGAAGTTTGTGTCTTTTTGTCTTTGATTATGACATTTCAGAATAATCCAAAATATAATTACGTTTGGCGATTAGAGCTTTTCAGTCATCTGATTTTCTCTCGTTTTAAAACGCATGGCATCTACTAATGATGCAGACCCATGGGGTGCCAGAGGATTGAGTCTGAAAACTCACAAATAAGTTGCCATTTCTGGACTTTCTATTACATCGTCTTGAAGTCCATGGGTTTTTGGCGTCAAATAAGGTCAGTGGTTAAAACAAGCTAAAGATATTTTCATGTAAACGTTTATGGTTATTACGAAGAAGTAAAATTCTAAATGTAGGCTATGTATGAACTACACAATGGTCTCTTGACTTTAACGTCACCGCAATTAAAGGGATAGTTCTCCCAGAAAAGAAAATTCTGTCATTAATTACTCATGTCGTTCCAAACACGTAAGACTTATTCGCTCTTCTTCGGAAAACAAATTAAGATATTTTTGATGAATTCCAAGGGCTTTCTGACTGCATTAGACATTAGTGGTTCAACTGTAACTTTATGAAGCTATGGAAATACTTTTTATGCACACAAGAAATTAAAAATATTGACTTTTTCAACAATTTCTTCTCTTTTGTGTCTATCGTTTAGCTTCTAAAAAATTAAGGTTGCACCACTGATATCACATGGACTATTTTAACGATGTCCTAATACCTTTTGTGGGCCTTGAATATGTCAGTTGCAATGTTGTCTATGCAGGGTCAGAAAGCTCCTGGATTTCATCAAAAATATCTTCTTTTTGTTTTTGTTTTTGCAAAGATGAACAAAGGTCTTCAGGTTTGGAACAACATTATAATTTTTGGGTGAACTAAGCTTTAAGCCTGCAAAAACTCTTTCAGTCTTTATTTTAAAACATTTCTTGTGACTAATGAGTGGATGAAATATTTTGTTCTTGTGCTCACCACAGACCTTATTTCAGGCATTTAACCAAAAACCCATTCAACATTAAAAACCACTGACTCCAGGACGATCGAAATGCTAAAATGCTAACTCATTTTCAGGCTTTCGCCTACAAAAAAATATAATCACTCCAGCACTTTATTATAGTAGTCTTTTATCGTTTTATGTTTTACTGGTTGTCTTGGACTTACACTGACACCTAGTGGCGTGGATGTAGCTAAATCATTTGAAATATTTTTTTCAAAACTACTTATTTAAAAGCGCAAAATGTTTAATTACTAATTAGAGATCACAGGAGTCCTGTGACACCCTGACAAATTCCCCAGCAACTTTTAAATTGGCCTTTTAAAGTTGCCTCACCTCTTTAAACATAAAAGTTTACATTTTTATTGTAAACTCTGCATAAAAAGTGCAGCAAGCAATAATCTCTCAGCAAATAAGACTCAGTGGCCTATTTATACCTGTTATGACTCTGAAAAGATCTGCAAAAAAACAGCGGCAGATTTTCACACTGCCTTCTCCGAGCCCAAATGACTTTTTCATGAGCCTAATAGGAAATTATGGGTTATTATATTCTGCCGCTTGACACCCTGATTATAAAACAGCGCAACACAAAGAACTGCAGGAGAGTGGGAGAGAAAAAAATGAGCCGGGGAAGAATGTACCACTTTATTTTGAAAAGAATCACATTCTCTAATTCATTACTCTCCCAAGAAGCAATATACACCTCATTACACTAAAATGAACGGAAAAAATAATTTCCTCGCCTTACATTTGCTCATGACTGCGACCTAATCCTCAGGGCCTCAGGGTAACCTACTCTACTCCCCCAACATCCACCCCCCAAAAATCTCATCAGCCCTCATTTGCCTCTAATTCAGCTATCTGTTCAACTTTAACCATCCATCTGCCCCTCTCAGCCGACAGTGGGTGAGACTATAGCGAAATGTATACCATGTTTTACGAGATTTACAGCAACTACATTCATCACCAAGGAAGAAGTCCCGAGAGTTTCTTGAGTGTTCAGTCGTTAAGATAAAGACTGGAAACTAGAAAACAATTCTACACCGGCCAGCTCTTAAGAGCCTCAATTCTCTCTCTTTAAAACATTGCAAAAAGTGCCTTTTCCCCATAAAGCATGAAGTCAAAACAGTCTCTGAATTCCTGTAGGCCTTGTTGGAACAAATCAGTACGTTAGCACGTTAAAACACAAGATATATGGCCATGTTGCTCAAAAAGAAGACTTTGTGGAACAGTTTCTTGGCAGAGTCGTGAAATTCTCCACATTTACTAACAGTCCACTGAGAGATGACAAATTCATTGAGTCTCTTGTGACTGGTGGAGCACTTCTTTTAATATAAGTTTTTTTGTTCTTTAGTTACCAAGGCTTTCAGATTTGAAAATTTGTGTTTTAGGATTCTTCTGGCATTGTTCTCAACCTCAAAGAAAGGATGTGGGAGATAAGTTGATTCTGTCAAAGCAATCTGTCACAAACAGAATTAATATTTGTCTTTTTTCAATTTCAAAACCTTTTTTTATTATTCCAGCCAAATAAATAGATTTTTTTTAATGGGCATTTGATAAGCATGGCTTTTATTTTTTGCTTTAATTAATACTTTTGTAATTATTGTTTTGGTTAATAAAGTTGAATCCGGTTGTGGGGGGAAAAACACTTAAATTCTGCTTTGAAATACTGTTCAGCTGGAATCTCAAACTTGGTTGTCATCTTTTTGAGCTTGTCTGGATTAGTTATTACAAAGATCATAAATCCAAGAGTAAACAAAATGAATTACAGCACATTATTACAAACTGTGTATTCGACCACAAACATGGTCCTTTAAAGGTCCCGTTTTACGCGCTTTTTTGAAGCTTTGATTGTGTTTACAGTGTGCAATATAACATGTGTTCATGTTTCGCGTGTAAAAAAACACAGTATTTTTCACACAATTCACCTATCTGTATGCTGCTGTTTTCACTGTCATAAATACGGTCTGATGACTTCCTTGTTCTATAAAGTCCCTCCTTCAGAAATACGTAACGAGTTCTGATTGGGCCAGCGGTTCCTGCGTTGTGATTCGACAGCAGCTTACAGCACACTGCCCTCCTGCAAACGCGATTCATTGGACTCGTTTTGGAGTAGTTTTAAGAAGCAAGTGGGTAGGAGCATGTGCTGGAGATGTACTTATAATCACAGGAGCGTTTTTACTGACGAGATGCGCATGAAAATCGCATTCGTTTTTTTGCACAGCCCTAACATCTAGTTAACAAAGCTAAACAGCATTGCCCTCTGTGTAATAAGTTACAGAAACAGTGAAACGCACCAACTTAAATAATAAAATACACTTACCGGTTATGGCCCATAAACAACACCTTCTCCAGACAAAGAGGGAACTGCTCCATCTTTCAAGAATAATCTTTGTTCGAATCCGGCATTATTGAGACTGAGGAAGCTCCCTGTCCTCAGCAAAATCTGCTGCACATAGTTTTACATGTGGATTATAATTTTCGGGAACCGTGTTAAACATAAATTGTAACCATTAATCTCCAAGTAGAGCGTCCCTGGGAAGCCCAAAAAAAGATGGTTGGACTCCGAGATGAAAATAACAGCGTTTCAATGACGACAAACACAAATGCAGCTCTTCCTCTTCTCCGTCGGAGTGCAACAAGACCACACCCCCTTTGTTGTGTATTCCTGTGGGCGGAGGTTAGCCAAATAAACTGTTTTAGTGACGTCATTACTGCAGGAACTAGAGGGATGTAGTCCAAACGGGTCGTTTTTTGTAGGCGAATTCTATTAAATAAAATATCTCGCTTGGCATTGAAATTTGAGTTTTAGAATTTTACAGATATTATTTATACTCTAACAACAACATTACACACTAACTAAAGTTTAAAACATGGGATCACGAAGAAGGGGACCTTTAATGTCTCTAGACTCTCTACTGTTGCCAAAGTCCTTAACAAGGAGAGACTGTTCACTTTGCAGCCATATTTGCAAAACCACTGGACATCTCAGGCATCTATTCCTGTCACTGTGAATGGGGAAATCCTGAAATCTCAAAAATTGCTTGCCAAATATATATTAGGCAACCAGAGTAGTTCATCATCTGGGTACATTTCGCCTAGGGCTGGACAATATATTGAACGATATGGTCATGCACATCTCAGTTTATACACAGAGCCGTAGTTCACTGACAAACTACGCTATATTGAGTTCATTATCGAAGGTGATTCATCTTCAATAATGAACTCAATATAGCGTAGCTTGTCAGTGAACTACGGCTCTGTGTATAAACTGCCACTCCATTGGAAAGCAGGTGATGGGGATTTACCACTAATCATGGAACCGGCTTTACTGACGTGATGCTCATGATCATGTATACTCTTTCAGATGCAGTGATAGTGTATAGTCAGAGTCAATTTAATATCTTATTAATGAATAATAAAAGACGAAAAGACAAAAGGTAACAAACCTTACAGTCTGTTTCCCACTTTACCGTCTCACCTTTGTGGGAACATGATACCAAACACTTCCCAGCTTTTGTTCCAGCATCCATGAGAAACAGCAGCAGTTCAATAGAGCCACAGAAGAAAGCAAATCTTCCATCACCTGCTTGAATTCTACTGTTGAGTGTAGATCTGCTTTCTCTGAAGTGTCTGTCAACTTTATATTGAGCATGGTCCAATAGATGTGTGTGCAGAGTGAAGGAGTGTGTGTGTGTGTGTGTGTGTGTGTGTGCGCGTGCACGTTTGAGGGGTGTTTAGTGAAGGATTATGCAAATGAAATTTGGGAGAGAAAAAAATTCCTGTCCAAAAATGACTCGGGCGTAACGCTTGCTCAGGCGGGGTGCTTGACTAGCGTGTGTGACCGAGCCGCCAATGCCCACGCTTTCCCACAATCCAGCTTTGTTCACTGGGACGTCACCGTGAGGGTCTGTGGAGAGAAGGAAGAGCATGAAAGAAAAGAGAAGGAACAAAGCACGGTAGATAACTATAGAAAGATACTGGTCCATCTTTCCATCTCATTTCTATCAGATTTACTACCGCATAAAGTATAAACCCTTTGGCAAAACAAAGCTCAATCGCTCGACTCAAACCCATACGATAGAGAACAGTGTCATGATTTCCTTTCCATTAACTTTCTAAAGTCTCTGGTGGAGCTACAATCCAACAATTACAGGCAATTATTAAAGGTCAATTGATCAACTAACTAACTCAAGCCCAAGGGGGAAATTAGCAGTTCCTCACATCCCAGAACGCCGTCTGATTACATTCACAATAGCAATATACTATTCATATTATTTCTGCAGAATATACTGTAAATCATGATTTTGACTATTTGTAATATATAGCATCAGATAATCTTTTTTGCATATAAGTCATGTGGATTGGGTTATGTTGTAGTATACATGCTGTGCACAGTATGCACATTTTCTGTATGTATACAATACTGCAAAACCTACTACATTTGTCTAAATGTGCAGCATACAGCAGTGCACACTACACTAGTAATGTGTATCCCACAATGCAATGCACATGACCTTCCATATCAATAAGATTAATGAAACAGAAGTTAATAGTCATGATTTGTATTCTTTTCTCATTTGATTTATCTAATATAATTTAGCCTTATTTTGATGATAACTGGACATATACAACATGGTAAGAGCAACAATATCAGTACTACTGTTAAAAATTAAATGTTATACCATTTGAGTGTGCATGTGTGAGTGTGTGTGTGTGTGTGTGCGTGCGTGTGTGTGTGTGTGCGTGTGTGTGTGTGTGTGTGTGTGTATTGTGAAACTGGGCTAAAAAAAAAAGTATTATCTAATGGGGTGCTTTTGCATCGTTTTTTTGTCATGAAGTAAAGTACGTCATATTGAAATTGTCCTTTGTGAAATTATGGGTATTCTTTATAGATTTAATCAGATGCTGTCCCAAAGCTGAGAGAGGATGCAAAATAGCAGGAAGAGAGATGAGAAGAAGTTTGATTCCGCACCTTTGAACTTCCCGGGACAGGCCTCTTTGGTCAACAGGGAAAATCACCATGCACGCACCAAACCCACCAGCAGAAACATCCTCAGCATCTCTCCGACCCATGGGTGAGTTTGACGGACGCCGATGCACTTTTTAACAGATTTCAGTCAGCAGAAGAACACAATACAAATGCTACAGCTTTAGCTGAAAATTGCATGAAACTTCCAGGAGGAATATTTTATGCTTGCTGTGCAGACAATGGACAAATAGCCAAGGAAAGCCAGAGCGACTCAGTGGGGAACCAGGAAAATCTCCACACCAGCCTCCGGATTTCAGACAAAGAGGCACAAAAGGTAATTTTTTATCTGCCGAGCAGCATCTAAAAGGTATCAAGCGGGAGCTGCTTTTCACGGCTGAGAGCACAGATGGAGTGCTGAATCAAGCTGGGATGATCATCAACAACACACCACTGCTCTTCTGCCTTTCAAACAGTCCGAACGTAGCTTTTCACTAAGTTGGATTTTCTTTTCTTTTCCTTTTTTCTTTGGCCTGAATTAATCTCTCTTCTAGCATGCTTCTTAAAAGTGGGATTCTGTACAGAGCTTAGCCAGTGCATTTCTAGTATTTCTTCCTTTTTTCTGCATTTTTCCAAATTCCTGCTGTGGCGATCAATAGCGCTTGTCATTTGTTCTCCTTGTTGGCTTGTCTCGCCAGATTTTCAGGAGGTCGGTAAATTGGTCTTGACTAGATTCAAACGGAATCATCAAAAGCAAATGCTATCAGAGGACAATGAACTGTTCCAGCAAGAAAAATCTTTTGCTGCTAAATATTGAAAAACGTTTCAAGACGGGCAAATGAAATATACTTAACCCCCTCCTAAAAACCACTAGATGAGCACAATTTTCTGTTCATGTGTTGACAATTTTTGTTGAAAAAGAAAGCCTAGACAGAATATATCAAATAGTTAATCTCTTTAAAATAAAATTAATAATACTATTTAAAAATGTGGCAGCAACAAACATGCTAGTTGCTGATTGTGGCATTAGGAGGCGGGACATTCTCATTCAAGGAGCATTTGATTGGTCAGAAATCTGTGTGATGCAGGATGAGTCATCAATATGTTTTGCTTTAGGCTTGTTCGACTTCATGCAGTTTTGCGCAAACCGATCGTCGGCTGACTTGAAGCAGTGCATGCCGGTTAGAAATTTTGTCCGACTTGATACAGCGCTGACGCCACGTGACTGTGACGTGTGCCGTCAAAGTACCACGAGAGCGATTCGAGAGTAGCCGGAGAACTCAGCCAGCGCAGCTTCTGAAGAGCGGCTGCACAGATTCTGATGACGACACAACTGATCCACGATTGGCTGGATTCACTGATGACACCGATGACGTGCGTTTCAAGTTTATTGCGAGTCGGCTTCAGTTTCAGAAATTCTCATATGGACTTTAAAAACAGTTCAATACGTTTTTATGTCGTCTTCATCTTATAAATCATATTTATTAAATATTGTTTTACTGTATTTACTTTATTGTTAATATAAAGTTTGTGTATGTTTATTTTGCATGACTTTCTTTTTTATACAGACCTTTTACAGTATTCAGCAGCATAACCTATTCAAATGAGCATTTTTAAGAACTAAAATGTTAATCTAAAAAGCATACAATCTAATGTGGTCATAAATGCTCCTATACAAATGATACATAATACATTATGTTCCTCCATTTGTTTGGTTTCTTCATATTCTCTAGTTTATTTAGCTGTGTTTATACTTCACCTGCATGTGGTTAGCAAACTGCTAACAACTTGCTGTAACTTCAACTTGACAACACTGTTCACTTTCAAATAGTTGGTCTAAATCACAATATAAATCCAACAGAATTGTGTTTTTCTGTATATGAAAATCAGTGGTGTTATGTTTAAAATGTTAAAAAGCTCAGCAGGAGGGCACTGTAAATCTTGTTGCTGAAACCTTCTTGAAAAACACATACCCACCAGGGAATTTTTTATAGGTTACTTTTATCATTTTGTTTAAGCAGAAACACCCATGTCATACTGATAAAGTATATATCCAATATGGTATCTTGTTTTGGAAGGCACCCTTCCAAAACACCACTTTTTTTTTTTTTTTTTTTTTTAAAACACCACTTATACACACATTTAAAAGCGATCAAGTAAGCAATCGCCACGTGATCTGCCATGACTGACGTAATTGCAGCAAACTAGGGGAGCCACAACGTGTCCGGCTTCATATCTCCGCTTGCAGCTCCTCCCCACCTGCACGCGGCTACTCTCGCCGATCGGTTGCATCCAGCCGCAGCCGATGTCGAACACACCTTTTGTTTTTCCAAAAGAAACGACTGAAAACTTGAAAAGTAATAATGACAGCTATTGGCTGAAAAATATTGTTTCTCCTGCCCCATCCTCAGACTCAGTGCTCATGTGGGTTGCCAGATTGAGGACACGCAACACGAACAAGCACAACTGACAACGGAATTAAGGCAACAAACCTTGCACTGTAAACTGACGAGTAGATAAATCTGCTTTTTAATATGTCTGTGGTCATAGAGCTTTTTAGATGGATGTCGAGGATTTTTAGGTCAGGTCGGGTAAACTGTAAGTGGGTGGAATCACACCGCAGAAAAAAAACAAAAACAGAAATTCCGACACAGAAAAACTTTTTTTAGTAGATTAACTGGCTGTAGCTATGTTTTTCAGAGAAACAAGTATGTGAACTTATGTTTCCTGAATATCTACAAATTATGGTGTTTTTAAGCATTACTACAGTAAAAAAAATAAAAAATAAATTACAAACAGTACTTTTAAATGCGTATCTACTAAAAGTGGATTTTGTCAGCTTTTTTTTACTACACTATTGCAAAGATAAAAAATTATGTCTGGATTTTTAACAGTTTGACAAATTATTAAAAATGATTAATTTTAGGATGGTTTTTTTTATTTGCTTAAATAGAAATATTGGCAACACTTTACAATAAGGTTCATTAGTTAACATTAGTTAACTACAATAGTTAACATGAACTAAGAATGAACAATACTTCTACGGCATTTATCAATCTTTGTTCATTTCAGCATTTTCTAATGCATTATTAAAACCACAAGTTGTGTTTTTTAACGTTAATTAATGCACTGTGAACTAATGTAAACAAGCAGTTAAAGACTATTATTATTAACTAACATAAACAAAGATTAATATATAATGTAATAAATCTATTGTTCGTTGTTTGTTCATGTTATTTTACATTAACTAACATTAACAAATGACACCTTACTGTAAAGTTTTACTGAAATATTATCACAAAAAAACTACCAAGGTACAGTAAATCACCATATTCATGTACTTGGGTGTATAAAGAACACCAAGGTAGGCTACCTCAAAACCAATCTCATGGTATTGACAAAGTAAATGGCAAAAATTTGTGATTATTTGTGATATTGATATTTTATAATATGTTATTCTTGCTTTTGTTGTTTGATAATGAACATTGGATCATTCTGAGAATCAAATGAGTGTTTTTTGAGGTTTTCATTAATCTGTCATAGCATTCATATTCGTCTTTCAACTCAACAGAATTATAGTCTATTCAAACTCAGATTTTAATTGAGATTCTGAAATATGGTGTTTCTGAAAGACTGTTGCTCATTAAGCAGTGATGATGTGAGCTGAAAATGACCAAACTCATTATGGTGTTAATGTAATATAATGATTATGTGTGTTTTGACCCCTTTTTTAAGAGTGCTGTTTCTGTGCTGATGCGTCAGATGTGGCTGAATTTGGAGAATATGAACCTTTCTGTTGTTCCAGTATAATGATGTTTATAGACTTAATTCTCCATGTTATTTAGCAGTTTTAATGGTTCACAAGGCAGGAAGGAAGCCAAACTCACCTGGGCAACACAGTGTGTGTGAGTGTGTGTATGTGTTTATGTATACAGTGTGCTCTGATATTAGACAGACAGATGGCACCATCTAGTGACTGAAAGAATATAAATCGGGAATAATTGAAAAAATCTAACTCAAAACCACACAATAAGAATGAGAAAAACGCTGAGGTACAGAAACCACTATATGATTATATAAAACAATAAGAAAGCACCTTGACAAGAGAAAGAAATGCTATGGATTTACAAAATTTTTAAATGCACTAAAGACTAGCATATATTAATTCTAATAATGCAACATTACCAGTGCAAATGCAAAACAGAAAAAAATTAAGGATTTAAAGATTAAGTGCAGCATATATTATATTTAGAGTAGGCAAATAGCTTAATTTGTTAAGCGAGTAGCTTAACAACTAATTGCTGATTAGTAACATTAAGTAAAAAATTACAATCATCTTTGATTAAAAGGAGATAACCTATGTCGGATATCGCCAAGTAGTATGGCACGAGGACACAGGATTGCCAACAAAAAAAGGTTTTATTTTACCCAAAAATAAGAAAAAGGTCTCAGTTACAAAATAAATCAACTTGTTCTAACAAATAATCTAGCTAGACTTTAATAAAGTAAACAAAATAAGTTTTAATTCAATATAACGAAACTTAAGAAGAACTGAACAAAACAAAACTAACCCCCTAAATGAGATAACAAACAGGTATTTATCACAGACGGTGAGCTCACTTAAACAAGACAGGGGAAAACATACAATCAACACTTTATAAATCAACAAATTAGTTACAAGTTATCTAATCAAAGTAAATAGAGTAACAAACAAAACAATCTAATAATACAAAACAACACATTTTAATAATAAAAATAAATTGGAACCAATCAGAAATATAACTTCATTTCTTCACCCCCCCATGACATAGCATCTAGTTGGTATCGTCCAGTGGAATGCTCAGACCATAAATATTGACTGCCGCACGCGCCTCAGCCTTTTGTCAGTCAAGACCGCGATGACGGAAAGACGCACACCTGAGTCAACGCCATTCATCCAACCTCCATGCCACGGTAACTTAAACTCAAATAGAAACAAAGATAAGGAAACAGAAATAATACAACGCAAGCCAGTAAGTGTGCACTCCAAA
The DNA here is from genome assembly GCF_003368295.1 of Carassius auratus. Taxonomy (NCBI): domain Eukaryota; kingdom Metazoa; phylum Chordata; class Actinopteri; order Cypriniformes; family Cyprinidae; genus Carassius; species Carassius auratus. The sequence goes on from NC_039253.1 coordinate 9,649,640, forward strand.
CCAACGAACGAAGTACTGACATGTATAAATAAAGCTTTGCAATTTGTCAAACAAAGTCTGTGTAGTGATTTTCTTATACATAAACCTTAAATCCTATACTATAAATTCAAATATAAATGAATGATAAAAAGGAAGAAAATAACTATCAGTATGTAAATGAATATATGTATCGTGAATGAATGCGGGAAAAGAACTATCAGTATGTGAATGAATGTATGTATCATGAATGAATGCGTTGATGTTACCCTTATCAATGTGTGGCCACAGGTTCGGCCATCACAACCTACTTGTCATGCTAAAAGTATGACCGTGACATAGGACTTGAACTGAAATCAGTGTTGTATTGGTATCAAATTTGTTGAACCTAAATGAGAAATAGGATATCATAGAGCAATATAAGCTAGCTAGACTTATAGACACTCTTCTGTAGTTAATAGGCTTATTATATTGCATCAGATATAACTTTTAACACTGCATTTAACCCTATATTGGCAAGTCAATATATTGTTTATTAAACCTTAAACAAAAGTAATTAATAAAAAAAAATATATAGCACAAAATAACTTTTGCCACATTGCAGTAGGGGCCTTTCTGAAATCTATTACATCTAAATACATCATGTTTTTATGTAAAAGGCAAAAGAGAATCAAAAAAATTACGAGGATGAAAACAGAAAAGACAATTTAATTTCAAAAGAGCCCAAATCACATCCAATTAAATGCAAGTACAAAAAGTGAATGAATGAAAGGCACAATTCAGGAATCATTGAAATTGTGTACATTATACAGTGATACTGATAGTTCATGCATTTCAGTTCAGCAGTATTCGACAGCATCAATAACCAGTGAATGTATTTCAAAGAAAATCGTGTCATCAACGCTGTCATACACACCCCTTAAATGTTCAAGTTGGAAATCTGAGAATGCTGATATTGGATCCATATACCTCAAGATGGCTTGCCGTTTTCACAGCACATTGAATATTACCATTACACAATGCAGAATCACACCCAAAAAAAAAAGAATGCAGGTTGAGACTCACAAAACCTCAGTTATCATGCTGAGTAACACTGAACACAGAAGCACATCTACATTTGGAACCAACGTTGTGTGGGAATGTTTAGTCTCTAAAAAAAAAGTAATTCCTTTTATTTATGCAAAAAATCTTGAAATGGTACATTGATGAGTCGTCAGGAGTGTCACCATGTCATATAATACCACGTTTTGCTTTTGTAGTTTCTAAACCCTAAAAATCAAAGTGCATCGCTTACATATGCTGGTATTTGGCAGAATCATACACACAGAATCTGTGACTTTATCACACTTATTCATTAATTCACATCTGAAATCAATACCCAGTACAGTCCCAGTATAATAATGAAAGAAAGACACAAAGAAAAGAACAAAAACAAGGAAAGAAAGAAAACATAAAAAAGGCATAATATCTATCATAATTTGACAGTACACCTAAAAAATGACAACTTCAGATAGCCCAAACATTAACAAAATTAACACACGTCAACTCCGACAAGAGTTTCAAACCCCCTAAAAATTATGCATAAGTAACTTTGGCACAAAACACAGTTTTGACCTTCTGCCACAACAAAATTTATGACCTTCCCAGAAATGTCCAAGAAGATCTATTTGGCCATATCAGTCCAAAATATATCTAGTTTAAACCCTACACATTCCACTTAATCTTGGAAAAAGGCATCCAAGCATAGTGACTAGATCCTCTCATGACAACAACATCATTCAACAACCATTTTGGTGGAAATAATGGGATTGTCTTGATCGTATTATATTTCTGGCAGTATCAAACACCCCCAGACATTCATCTGTTGAAGAAGCAGAAAAGAAAAGCTGGTAAAAAGCAGGTCAGACGAGATAATATCTGAAGTATAGATTTTCCAACATCACAGTCCAAAGTCTGAAGCTAAGCAGAGACCAAGCGTTATTTCTGTCAATATTTGAAGATCTGGTAGGATAATCTAGTGTTTGACTACCTTCTCAAAGATTTGGCTTCATAAACAGTGGTGTCATCCTCGTCGCTTTCTAGGTGGGCCATTTCCATTGTGTCATCATAGTTTGACAGGAGCCCGTATTTCTTTCTCTGAACACCAGTTTTCTTCAGACTTGGAATGAGAGCACAGAGACAATATAAACTTGAAGAAACAAACTAAAAATACAATTAATCTATAAAGCTTATTAATATATTTATCAGCAAATTATGACTTGAGTGTCAGCTACTAAAGAAAACACACTGTTGTTGTTATTGTTAGTAATAGTTAGGGTGACCAAATGTCATTTTCCCCTGAAATGTTTTGGTTGGGAAAAGAGTACTGTAAAAAGAGAACATAGCCCAGAAAGTCTTTCTCGAGGTAAAAATAAACAAACAAACAAACAGATTATATGACATAATCCTCAAAGTTTCTTACCAAGATAAGGTTGCATTTTGTATCACTGTCTAAGTATAAGCAACATATACAATGAGCATCTTTTCTAGGTAGGAACACTTAACACAGAACCTCTCTTGACATGATTTCCAGATCTTACCGGACAGCTCTCACTATGAAATAGAGAACTCCGATGGCTGTGATCCCGATCAGAACATACAGAGCCCTGTTTATCATAGCGCCGTCCAGACCGTTGCCCACGTTTGAGTTGGTGGTGGTGGCAGCATTTTTCTGAGACTCTTCTGTAACGTTATTGATGCTGGAAGTGTTCTTGTTTGTGGTGGGTTTAGTGGCGTTGGTCTTACTGTTCGTGTCATCGGCGAAAGAAACAGCCCACAAAGTCAAAACCAGAGGTAGCAGTCTTAAACGCATCATAGTAGCTTGCGTTCGTGATATTTAAAGACGAGAGAATAAACACACACAACTATGAAGTTGTCTTTGACGACAGAATCCAGTTCCTCTTCCTGATTGGAGACGTCACGACAACACAAGGAGTGTTGCGGTAAATTGTGTTCTGAGGGGAATCAACAGCAAAATCAGGTTCCCATCTGAGGGAATTTACATTTATGCGTGTAGCAGACGGTTTTTATAGTGCATTCAGGCTAACATTTTTTTACCTAACATATGTTCCCTGGGAATCGAACCTACAACCTTGCGCTGCTAACACTTTACCACTTGAGCCACAGGATCACTAGGGAACGGACGCGTTTAACGTTAAAGCATCCATTGTGGTATTTTGAAAATATGGCTATTTTCATAATTTTAATGGTTGAATCATATTCTAAGCAACGCCGTCGAATAAAACGGTAAGGTTAGCTACTAGCAGAGCCGTTAAAAACATACCCTTACTAGCTAACGTCTCGAGTCACTTGCGTTCCCACAACTTTGTTTTGTCCAAATAACGCTCGCGTATTTGTGTTTACGTAATTTTTAATAATCCTGCTTAAAAGTGTTTCAGCCAGGGGCGGATCTACCGGGGTGGCATAGAGAAATAGGCAAATGCCACCCTAAAAGAAAGCCTTGCCACCCCAGTTGGCAGCAACGAATTAAAGGTTATGGCCAATTTGGAAATTTATGAGCGCGAATCTTTCGTGATTCGTGATCCCGCTCTGAACTTCCGAACTGATTCAAATGATTTGCGATCCCCAAACTGACTCAAATGATTCGCGAACCCGCTACGAACATGGCTACGAACTCCCGAACTGATTCAAATGATTCGTGATCCCGCTCCGAACTACCGAACTGATTCAAATGATTTGCGATCCCCAAACTGACTCAAATGATTCACGAACCGGCTTGGAACTCCCGAACTGACTCAAATGATTCGCGAATCCACTACGAACTCCCGAACTGATTCAAATGATTCGTGATCCCGCTCCGAACTCCCGAATTGATTCAAATGGTTTGCGATCCCCAAACTGACTCAAATGATTCGCGAAACCGCTTTGAACTCCTGAACTGACTCAAATGATTCGCGATCCCGCTCCGAACTCCCAAACTGACTCAATTGATTCGCGATCCCGCTACGAACTACCGAACTGATTCAAATGATTCGAAATCCCCAAACTGACTCAAATGATTCGCGAATCCGCTTTGAACTCCCGAAGTGACTCAAATGATTCGCGAACCCGCTCTGAACTCCCGAACTGATTCAAATGATTTGCAATCCCCAAACTCTAATAATTTACAAATTATTAATATACTGTAATATTTTTGTTGTTGTTGTTGTTGTTGCTATAAAAACAGACCTAAGCCATCAATAGCCTTTAAAATGGCTTAAAATGCATTATAAAAAAAATAATGAGGCAATAATGATTTGTTAATAATAACACTGTTTAAATACATAATGTAGGCAAATACAAAATAAACAATTTATGTACATGTTATTACAAATGCCATGTGATTGCTGCTGTTACACTTACAGGACAATCAAATCCTTGTTTAGGCTACTGACCAAACATTTCATTCAAATATTCACTAAATCTTTCATTTTTGGCCACCTTTTTGCTATAGATGACACAGCCTTTATAATTTCTTCAACAAAAAACGTGCATATCACAACCCTTACAAAAATAAACCATGGTTTTATCATATCAAAACTGCTTAGTTTCCTTTTGCATGATTTCTGATTGCTTGAGACTATAAAATAAATTATTAATAAAGAGTCATAATAAAGTTATAGCCACAGGTAAATGTCGAGAGCTACAATTGTGATTTGTAAATAATACAATTTATTCATTTAGTTTTTAATCTGATATTTTTTCACCCCTATAGTAGTTTTTTTTTCCATCATCATATTTGAGAAAGGGAGGCACACCAAGACAATCCTGCTCATGGGAACCCTTAAGGTGTTGTTATACTCGTCTCTGGGAATGTGTGCTCTACTACACACACACACACACACACAGAGAGAGAGAGAGAAGCACGCGTGGTGTTTTCAGCTCTTCACTATATTGATGCATGATGTAGGCTACACATGTGCACGTCAGCGCGCTTTGAGTGGATTTCACCATTTCATTTGATAAAACTATCGCCATTCACTCGTATCGTATACACAGACTGACAGAAACGGCAATGTTCAAACAGAAATATAGTACTATTGCACAGTAGAGTATGCTATACTTCAAGTATTAGCATACTTGATATGCTATACTTCCTATTAGCTAATAATAATAGTTAATTAAAAAACACAGAAACTCTGGTTACAACCCACCAAAATAAAAGTTTGGTCTGACTCAAAGAAATTATGTAAGAAATTGTTTAGTAAAATATACTTAAAAAAAGATATACTAAAACATTATTTTAAAGGAATATCACACAAGTTTTCATAGAAGTTTAAATTTAAGCTTGCCCAAACAATAACACCATATTTTTAAAAAACAATTTCTAAAAGTACATTTGTATTTGGGCCTATAATGCTTATTTATTTATTATTATTGTCAGCTAATAAAACCTATGCTTCAGGGACCATATTCATATAACATCTAAGGCTAAATGTAGTCTTGACTGGTTGAGTTCGATAGTGATAAACACTAAACAGTAGAAAATCAGTTCAGTCTCCCCAGCTGGAAATGTCATTGGCTGTTAAAATCTTGTGTTTCTTATAATAAATTGACATATTGATAACACTGAACCTTTTATAATGCTCTTAATTACATGTTGATACATACTGTATGCATTAGTGAGTGTGGTGGTGCTTATGGGGCATGGTCACTTATTCCTTATATGTTTGTAATGTTGGTTATAACTGTTTCAAATGCAAGACATTGATTGCATGAGATTAAGTTTGTAAATGATAGCCTGTGCCCTTTTGTAGTGTGCACATATATTTATCATCAAACTGTAATAACTGACTAAATTCAGTACATATACGTCTGCCATATGTTGCCACCCCTCAAAAATTCCTGCCACCCCATCAATATTTTTCTAGATCTGCCCCTGGTTTCAGCTGTTCTTCATTTATTGACACAAGAATAACCGTCATGGACACAGACTTGAGTAAACAAATATTTATTGAAGGCAAAAAGTACAACTAGGAATGTCATGAAGAACTAGATAAAGACTGAAAACAGTGTAATCTTGATTTTAACCATTTTATATTGAACTATATTTTCGCATGATGATGGTCCATAGCTGTAATCAAAATATACATGTTTTTAACGGATATAAAAACCCATAACTTTTAACATTGTGATACAAAAATAGTATTTACACCTCATCTGTCCACTATAACAAAAAGCACTTTATAATCTAAGGCAGATGTTGTATATTGAGGGTTTTTAATGTTGTGCAAGGATGCATAATCAGGTTTTATCCAGCCACTGTAAAGAATCAACAACATGATAGAAACTTTCTACATCCAAGGAGCATTTAGATTCATTTAAAGCGCCACCTCTATTTTTTTTTAGATTGGTCCCATACAAACAGTAAAACGTAATAAAGTGGGAAAAAACATCATACACAGAACTTACTGTAAAATGACCTACTGTAAAAATAGTAAAATAACTCAATCCACTATAAAACATTGCTAAGAATATGATTTTCTGTATATCATCTGGTCTGAATGTCAAATTTAGGCCATCCTTCCTCAGGCCTTTATTAACCTCTTCTGAAAGCTAATGCCACTGAATGTCACAAGGATGGACTGCTCTCAGTCAACAAAGACATTATTATAAAAAGGCACTTGTCAGATTTCATTTTCTTTTTTTTTGGGGGGGGGGGGTGTTGTGGATAAAGGCCCAGCTGTTTTTACAGAGGTCACTAAAGGCCATCTGTTAAGACTGGCATTATGTGACGTGCACAATTCAGCAGGTGTGCTGATTTATCAGTCATATCTGGCGGCCATCACAATTCACCTGAACTGTTTCCACCACACGGTTCTCCATAGAGAGACGGACATAAGGCCCTCGGAGAGGACCTGTCTGTACACGCCGTTTGTCATGAAGCTAAAAGGTGTCAGGATGTCCCTTACGAAGGTACACGGAGGAAAGGCTTTGGTATCAAGCTGTAGTGTACACACAGGTACCTAAATACATAAAATACATGGGGCATAAGTAGAATAGCTTAAATAATCTACTATATCACACAACACGAAGCCCGACACTAAACATCTACACCAAATACAGGACAAACAGTAAACGGACAGCGGTTAATGATCCGCTGACCAACGCCAACATGCAATGGCCCACAGTATAAAAACAAATCAAATCTAGACAACACTATTGGATTTATACACAAACAATTGCATACATTTAAAGGAGGGAATGCGTGTAAACATTCTATGTCTAAAGATACAGTATACATGCAAAAGCTAAAGGATATGAGTATAACCCTACCGGGAGACATGTAACGCAAAGGCGCAGAGTTTTAGGCCTATACCATCAGCCTGATGAAATAACCCATGTCTCATAAGAGTATGTATGTTTGGCCCTGAGGGCACGAAATGGACTGTAAACTCCAGATTTGCAAACATTAGTTGCAGATGTTTGACTGTGGTTCTGGAGATCTGAAGCAGTAAGGCACAAATGGTATGAATGGAATCAAAAGCCTGTAGTGGTTCATCTCTGCTTCTACAGAAATCATTTTCTGAAGCCTGAAATACGCTGAAAGTGACAGATGGAGTGATAAAGTTAATGACGTTTTCAGGCCCAACTAATAATACAGCTGTTCTAAAAATATGTAATTATCCACTTAAAATGCCTCTTAAATAAAATAATGGAATGATGGAAGTGAGCTTTGTGATTAAGACTCAGTAAGGTTTAAAATGACTGGCCACTCCATCCCTTTCAGACTGTTTTTGTCTCAAATGATGGACTTGGAGAAAGAAACCCTAAGATGGTGGTTTTCTCCGAGATCATGGTTGTGGAACTGGATGAGGGACTCGATCGCTTCCTCCACTGAACCCATCTGAATCAGAGCCATCTTGCGATCCTTCCTGGAAGTTGATGAATTTGTTAGTATTTCTTGTGGATGCACTGTTATAAAATCTATGTGCTGACAAATTCAGTAATCAACAGACTGTTGTGGCCAATTTTAACTCCAAATGACCAAATAAAGAAAAAAAGAAATAAACTAACTAATAATAAAAAGTAAACTACCGTATTTTTCGGACTATAAGTCGCACCTGAGTATAAGTCGCATCAGTCCAAAAATACGTAATGTTGAGGAAAAAAACATTTAAGTCGCACTGGACTATAAGTCTCATTTATTTAGAACCAAGAACCAAGAGAAAACATTACCGTCTTCAGCCGCGAGAGGGCGCTCTATGTTTTCAGTGGTAGACTACAGGAGCACTGAGCAGCATCAATAATTAAGATTATGTTATACTAAATATAATACCACAAATTGCACACGCTTACTGAAAGAACTTGAAGTTCTTGACAAGAGCACCACTGGTAGCAAAGAGCATCTTGAGGTCATCTTCAACAACCAAGGGCCTGAAACAGAGACAAAGTTATCCGTGAGCTATATGGGTTTTTAAATGAATAGAAAAACAAGACACTGATGTGTATAAACTCACGGGATGTTCGACAGGTGCAGGGTAGACGAGGGAGGAAAGATGTTGGAGTAGTTTTTGGAGCCTGGCTTCTTGAAGCGATGGAGAGGAGAGCTGCTGTAGTCTTTGGTGAGACCCTGGTCCTCATGTCCCTCTCGTGGCATCTGGACAGTCGTGTGTTTGGACAGCGTGATGCGCAGCGGTCTGCCGTACAACTTCTGCCCGTTTAGATGGCTCATTGCTGAAATATGAATGTATACATATAGAAATAACTAAATACTGAACTACAGGTGTATCAGTGTACATCATTCGTAACCTCAATCAGTATACACAGTAAAACACAGCATAGCCCTCTGGTCTGGTTTCCTTTGTTTGTTCATCGTGAATCATTGTTGTAATGGTTTAAAAAAATAAAATAAAAAAAAAATGCTCTTTTGAACTTTCTATTCAATAATCCTGAAAAAAAATTAAGCAGCACAATTTTCAACATTGTTAATAAATTTTAATAATTATTATATAATGATAATAACAGTTATTATTATTTCAGTAATTCAGTAACAATTAAAGACTTTTAAATTACATATTTGTTTATATTAATACAGAAACGGTTGTTTTATATTGTAGTAATATTTAATAATATTGCTGTTTTACTGCACTTTTAATCAAATAAATGCAGCCTTGGTAAGTATAAGAGACTTATTTTAGAAACATTGTAAAAATTCATATTGGCACAAACTCTCAATTGCAAGCATATGCTAATCATTTTTAAGGCTGTTTACCAAGCTGAGCCTGTGTCCCATCAGACATCTGTATGAGAGCGTTCTCCTTCTTATTGAACATGATTTTAACTCTCAATACATCCCCATATACACCTACAAAGAGAAACAGTACGATGTCAGATACAAAATATACAGTACATTATGATAAGACACATCTCATCAAAACCAGCCTGAGCTATAAAACAACTTCAGTTCACAATCAAGATACTCCATTATATCACACCATCACATGCACTTCAAGAACAAAAAATAGATTTATATACAATTATTACTAGTGTGCAACTAGGGTTCATTCAAACGAAAAGGGACTTGCTTTAAAGAAAAGACTGAAAAATTCTTAGTTAAGAAAAAAAATTATGCAGAGGAGAGTTCAAAAAAAGTTAAGAAAATTGCAACGTGTGTTTACTTTGCTTTTCGATCTCCTGAGGAACAGATTCAATGGATTGACTGAAATAAGAATCGAAAGATAAAAAGTTGAGGGGATGAAAATGTTTTTGACCCAAAAAAGAATGAACTTATAAAACAGCAGGAGTCTTGACTATTAACCAAGTATTTTAAACTCCACAGACATGCAATAAAAAAAGGGTAAAAGGAACAGTTTTCAAAAGCATGCAATATTTTATGAGGCGCCAATTTGTTTTGTTCCGTCATTAAAAAGCTGCAGCCTTCCATCTGTGTTCAAAGGAAAGCTGGAGCTTTTCATGACGCGTCTCATCTCACCACACCAAATACTGCAGAAAACAAGCAAGACACTCAAAGAATCGGGCCTCACAGATGCCTTGTGAGGAAATCAAATCAAATTAAAGAACAGAACAAATGAGTGACAAAAAAAGATGCTAAAGGATGACATACCGAAGAGAATAAAGAGGCAGTGGGGCGTAACTCTCTTTAAAGGACAGCAGAGGGGGGCAGCGGAGGAGGAAGAGACAGGTAAAGATCGGAGGCAGAGTGGAGGTTCAACATATCCGAGGCAGCGAGGCAGTTCCACGGGAAATGGCGAAAAACGATGGTTGGATCATGAAGATGGTTAATGGATTGGGAGCGGAGAGAGAGGGGAGGGAGTGGGGGGGATAGAAGAGAGAGAGATTTGTGTTTGTGTGTTTAAAGACATGTTGGAGTGTGTGTGTGTGATTGTGGGATGATGTTGGATGGTGTAATTGTTCATACAGATCAGATGAGTAGAGGGAGACATATGGTGCGTGCAGCCAGATGGCAAAGGAGAACAAAGTTTCCAAAACAAAAAAAGAGCAATGGGATGAGGGGAACGGGGAGGGAGAGAAATAGGAGAAAAAAAAGGAGGTAAAAAACAAGGTCAGTATACATAAAGAAATACAAAATATAGTGCTAAAGTTAACAAAGGAACTTAACACCAACATAAACTAACTCATTACTGTAGTAAACAATGGGCTCATGTCAATGTGTAAATGCACTTTCCGATGGTCTGTTTTACAAAGCAATACAAATAAAAGAACAGAACAGACCAACAGAAAATGCAATTTGGCCTTTTGGAGGAGATGAGTGGAATGTGAAATAAAGCAGCAACATATTCAAATGGAAGCAACAGGAAGAATGAAGCTCAAATGAATGGGATAATTTTATGCGAAACCGGAGGATGTTAGAGGAAGAAATGACACGACGCACTGTAGAAGGGGTGAGGACACTTGAGCAAATAAAGAGGCGCATCTTCCGTTTTTTTGTCCCATGCACTGCAATTACTGAGGGACAACAGATTATATATGCACTAAATTTAAAGGAACATTGAGCAGTATTGCAGAAGTAACATCACCAGTCTGTAATATCCATTGTACTGTTAATTTGACTCAGTTAAACTGGCTATATGCCATTGGTTTTCTAAAAAAAAGAAAAACAGTTTTTCCACTAAGTTTTTGCAGTGGTGCACCTGTGTTAATTTAATTATTTTTTTATTTTTTTACAATACAAAATAAATTATACTTTTATATTTTTTATTTCATGCCATTAATGCCATTATTTCAATTTAAATTATTAATAGTATTCTACTACACATTATTAAATAACATTTTATTTTATAAATTGTGACAAAAAGTGTTTCACCAATATTTATTTTGTGGTGGCATTTTCATTTTTAAATTGAAAATATTCTTATCAAAATTTTTACATTCTATATATTAAAAAAAAAGTTATTTTGTAAGTTTTAAGTTGTGGTGCCATAACTTCAATTTAAACTACATGTTAATTTATAAATAAATAAAGATTACTTTTTTAAAAAAAATGTTTCTCATCAAGAAGATGAGATGTGGTGCAATTATCATTTTTAATGGAAAAAATATATTTACAGCAACATTTGTTGTGGTGCCATTCCAAATGTTTTAATTTTAAATTAAATACAAAAATAATAAATAAAAAAAATTACATTTAGTTTCAATAAAAGCGTTCCATTTAGTTTTGCTGTGATACCATTGCTTTCATTTAAACTATTACTATTTAAACCAATATTTTATAAAAACAAAGTGAAATGTAAAATATAAAAAGTGTGTGGTCAACTACTGAAATTTTGCAATTGTGACTACATTTAATACAACTTATGCATTTATCTTGAGCACTTTCTAGGTCTGTAAGAGACTGAGAACTGCTAACCTCAGGGTTCAGGTTGCTGACCAGCATGACGCAATGGGTGCCGGGGAAGACGGGGAAGCCCAGTCTGCTCGCAGCCGCAGCGGCCGCCGCTGACCCTGGCATGGCCAGCGAGGCGAAGGCTCCGGGAACCCCAGGTATTGTCAACCCTGTTCAAGATGGATTCAGTTTTATACAATACAAGACACTAGAATTCAGACAAATATGAAATACAGAAGGCTTTAGAGTTGAGCTGTGTGCCTTCATACCTGCAGCCTGCTGGATAGTAAAAGCCGGAGGGAAGGCATGCGCTGCTGCGTATGGTGAGGCAGAGATGATCCCGGGAGAAGCTGCAAAATACCAGGACGTTTAGACTTTCTAAGAGAGGTAGAATGGGAATGTGGTTAAGAATAGTGTGCTGGATGTAATTTAACAGCTTTTTGTACCGAAAGCAGCAGCCATAGCATGATGTTCAATAGTGGGATGGCTGTCCCCAGTTGGCAGGTCCGGGCGAGTGTAGTCACGGCTCTTGTCGTTATTATATTTGACGTTTAAACTGGTAAGTTTGGAAAAGCTGGTACGCAAGGTACAGCAGCCATTGTAGATGTTCTGTCCATCTAGAGCCTGAGGAAAGAGAGATTTTTAAATATAGACTTTCACATTCTTTTACAGGTTTTGAATTATTGTAACTCAAGTAACCTATTTCTATAGCTCTTTATACAATTACAATTACGTCAAAGCAGCTTCACCAATAAACAGCAGAATCAATTATGGAAACTCAACTATGGAGACAGTCAAGATATTTAACTCAAGTCAGTTCAGTGTTGGTTCCATTCAGACAGGGATGCATGATTAATCACATTTTAGTCATGATCACGATTTCTGTTTCTCTCGATTTATTGAGCATAATCATATGCAACATCTGCCCGCTAATTATTTATCCCGAAGTCATATTTTAATTTAGCATTTGCATTATCTTGCATTGGGAACCTCAACAAACTTTCATGATTGCGGTAGCCAGAGTTTAAATCCAATCAGAGCTTTTGATACATCCCCAATCGATACATTTTCTGCTTAGTGGTTAACTAAATCTTCTCAACCTAGCAACCATGCACAGGCACTCTATCTGGTCATTACAGATTATGGCTGATAGATGGCGCTACTCACCAGCTTGGCATGTTGTGCCGTCAGGCCATCAACAAACTGGAGGAGGGCTTGAAATTGGTTGTTTTTTGTGAAAGTGATCACTTTCAGCACAGTGCCAAACTTCGAGAAGATCTGTTGAGGAACCAAACATATTTTAGTATCAAACACAATAACTGCCAACAGTTAAAGTCATAGTTCACATACAAATAATTTTTCTCTCACCATTTACTTAACTTTATGTCATTCCAAATCTTCGAAAAACAAGTTAAGATATTTAATGAAACCTGAGTGGTTTCTGTCCTTCCACTGATAGTCCAGATAACCAAGCTCTAATTGTCTAATTGTCTATTAATTGTTTAGTTGCAAATAAAAAACTAAATTAAATCTGTTCATCAAATATAGTGATCGCATTTCTTGACAAAGCTTTGATTAAACCTCTTAATTCCTATTTATTCATTTCACAACAACTTTATGAACTTTTTGCATCTTTTAAGGACATAAATGTCTCAGGTTTCATTGAAAAAGTTATTAACAATTTTTATTATAAAAGTAGTTTGAATGCATTAACTATGCCTTGTAATGCACTTTATAAAGCATTGTATGGTCTCATGAATAATTATAACCACAGTTATAATGAAAACACATGACAACGAACCTTCAAATATTATAATGCATTTGAACTCTGGTTATTATTACTGAAAATACAAAATGCATTACAACGTACATTACAAATACCTGTATAATGTATTATACATAAAGATTTTAAAGTGCCACCAAAATAACCCAAAGCCTTATGGCTGAGAGTGAGCAAATGATTATAATTTTAATTTTTCATTGAACTATCTCTTTAGTAAGAAAGGAACTAGAGCAAGTGTATACCTGGTGCAGGACATCTAGGGTCACGGGGTAGAAGAGGTTTTCAACGATGACCCTCAGGACAGGGCTGGGTCCAGTCAAACCAGATGGGTCAACAGCACTTAGAGTCATGCCACCTGTCTGGACAGCATTCACTGCCTGCAGTGCTGCCTGTGCCCTCTGTAGACACACACACACAAAAAAAAAAAAAAAATTCACACGTTTAATTTACCATTTTAATTGCATTTGATTAATTTTACACCTATGCATCCCTATGCACATTTTTATGTCTGAAAATGCATGAGTGAAATTTGTAGACAGCTTATTTTGAAATAAAAACTGAGTATGGAGTAAACACTGCAAGCCACGTTTCTGTGTTTACTCAAACAGAACGAAGCAAAGTAAATGAAGCAATCCTCCAAATGAGCACTGATGGGCTACAGCTGTGGCATAATCCATTAAAGGCCTTTAGTGGTATATAAACTGTGTTTAGAGAGGAAAATGCGGCAACCAAAATCAAGATGCACAGAAGATAGCAAATCAGACCCTCCACTTGTATCAATCATCCAGTGCACAGCTGCTGCAAATAACTCATCGTTATACATTTTGGCTGTCTTTATTTACGTAAAACATTTACAAATGAATCAAGATTTCAGAAATGTGGAATGAAGCCACGTGCACCCCTGTGCGTGGTGCATGTGCTGGGCTGAGAGAATTTAAAACATACCACTTGGTTCGGTGAGTTGTCTGTTTTTAGCTCTTTGTGGTTTGAGTACTGCATGAAGATGGGATGATTCCTGATGACGGGCGTTACGGAGGAGTAGTAAGTAACCATCGTCTGGGCTGCTTCTTCAGTATTCATTTCCAAAAAAGCCTGCACAAAAATGCACATCATGACATTTGCCTTAAGCCTGGAAAATGCATAAGAACACACACACTTCTAGCTAAACAAACTCCATTTCACAGAAATGTATCCCTTTTGTGTAATGTTTTTTTAAGTCTATTTTTGTTCACCAAGATTTTATTTATTTGGTGAAAAACTAGTATTATGGTGAAATATTATAAAAAAGATTTAATGAATAGATTTTCTAGGTAGGTTAAGTCAACTTGTCTCCTTTTTCGAGCTATTTCTAAGAGTGTCATAAATGGAGAGGGAATGATACCTGGTTCTTTCCCTTCAGCATGAGCAGATTGGTGACTTTGCCAAAGGGAAGGCCGAGGGAGATGACCTCCGCTTCGTTGATGTCATTGGGTAGCTTGCGGACATGTATAACTCTGGACGGGACGCTAGGACTTCTGATGTCACCTTTAAACTTCTTGCTGTCGTTGCCGTTGGCTGTGTGGAAAGCAGATGATCAGGACGGGTTGCTGGGACAAAACTAAACACATTTAACAAGGAAATAACGAGTCAAGAGCAAACAGATCCTACCTGCTGAGGTCATGATATAGGGCCCGCTGGAAACACAGGAGAACAGCTCGTCAGATCCTCTCTGAAAAAAGAAAAGAGAAAAGCTCCAGGTTAAACAAGTTTCAGTCATTTCTATGAAGTTTAGACAGTCAGTTTACAAACAGAACACTTGAAGTAAACAGGAAAAAACTATGGCAGACTAATCCATCCTTATGCCAACAACAACCAGTAAATGAAAGAATGATAGTGGGATGTCCAAATAAGGACAAGTTTACATCAGAAAACTGAATGCAGGAAATGGACAATGTTGCTTTCAGTTTTCCTGTGCAAACAGCAAACCCTTAAGGGCGGGTGGGGTCAGAGATCAACCACAAGACATCCCCCACCAGAAACCTATGAAGCAAGATCTCAGTAGAACATGGGGAGAGGGGCAGTTTTACATTTCCGGGTCATCAACCAGGAGGAATGAATGTCCAGACTGAATGTGGAATTTGCTCTTTTACACCTTCCTCGTATTTAGAGAAGGACGGAACATGTCTACGTGAAAGACCAGGACATTTATACAACTAAACCTCAGTACATGGTATCAAACACCACATTTCAAAGGAAGAGATCAACCAAAAAAAATGGAAACTCTCATCAGTTACAAATGAAAACCTGAACAAGTTTCTTCTGTTAAACATAAAAGCAGATATTTTGAAGAAAGTGGGTAACCAGACAGTTAACACTTGGTGTCAGTGGGGACCAGCAACAGTTTGCTTTTCTATATTCTTAAAAATATCAAAATAACTGCTTCTGTGTTCAGTGGAAGAAATGCATAGAGGTTTGGAACAAATGTCCCATTAAACCAAGATTACATGTGATGTGACTAACAAAAGTAATAAACCACAGTTCTGCAAATAACATGCGTCTTTGTCCCAACAGTTGAGACAAACAAAGCAACAAAAGATGGCTGGATTAAGATTGTGTGCATGACTAAAGCAAGAGTGAATTAAGTGTATTCAGCAGAAACTCCATGCAACCACACAGGCCTGCCCACCACATATTAAAATTCCACAGTCAAACGACTCAATGAAAACCAGATGTAAACCAGAGGGGGTGGCTACACAACAAGCATCTGGTACAGCAAACTAAGCTAAGAAACCATCGTTTACTGCAAAACAAGCTAAACTGGGAGCTTTTACAGAAAAGCTTTTACAGAAACTTTGTTTACAGCTCTGCTCACAGTTTCCGGTTACCAAACACTGCAAATGAATTGACAACAAACCTGCAATGTTTATAGTAATAATGTGAGAACAATAATGCTAAATTATCATTTTAGCAGCTGACAACTATTATAGTCAAATGAATTTCGGATTCTGTGTTACCTACAGAATTAGTTAGAGAAGTTTGCTTTGTTTAATGTAACCAGTACTTTGCAGACAGATACATATTGTCATGCGTGTTATTTCCTCCTAACATTAAGTTAAATCATAAAAACATCTTGAGAAAATTTCAATACAAGTATCCTTATTTCATACAGTACATTATAAATGTAACGATGCCTAAATTACCTTGAAGCATTTAAAATACTGAAAATGCAATGAATTAAATTTGGTTTAGTTCAATTGTTTTAAGATGAATTTTTTTAACCAAATGAAAACAGCCATAGCATTAAATAATGATCAGCTTATCTGTTTCCCAGTGCAAAAAATAGTGCATCACAACAAAAACACAATTTTCCATGTTTTAACCAATCGAAAATATTTTCTATTGTAAACAACAGTATGTTACATATGCCGCTGATAGAAATTAACTGGAACATTCCTCGAAACTTCAATGCATTAAATAAACTTTATCGAGCATGACAAACACAAACATTCAATATGTCAACTTTTTCTTGGGTGGGGCATGATGGGATACTTGGTTAAACAGATTCAAATGTGTGAAAGACGGGGGAGGGGCGAAGACTGCAACAATCGACAACAAACACAGCAGCTCTGATTGTAATGTGCTCACCATGGAGACCGTGTGCCTGAGCTGCAGGTAACTGAAACCCAACCCAGAACTGAATACACAAGACCCATTATCTCCATACGCCCAGGTGTGCCTTTCACCCACAATTACTGTTCAAACTTGAGCCGTTTACCACACTAACCATACAGGTTAAGAGCACGGATCCAGACTTCTGTTTTACATTATAATATTAATAGTAATTGTCCATGACTCTGTACAGACTTTAACATATAAACATTTGGACACTAGTCAGCAACTGAAAAAGTTGGTTCCGAGATTGGATTTAAAATAGTTGCATTTTTCTGCATTAAGTATCAGCTTCAGATCGGAGTACAATAGGATACGAGATTGATGTGAAAAGGTGATTTTTTTCTGAATTGTGAAACAGACAAGAATTGCGATTGATTGAATGCAAGTTTTCAAATCTTCTAAATGGCTGTTTGTCTATTGGTTAACATTATTCTGACCTAGATGATGTCATCAGATAGTAGTTAGTTGTCAGATAGTACTTACTAGGAAAGTAGTTTTAGTGGATGTTGCATTTATATTTTGATCAAAGAAAGAATAACATTCACCAATCATTCACGCACACAAAAAAATGAACAGGGAAAATGTCATGATTTCATGTTAACTGGAAACACAGGAAAGCTTCAGATTCCCATATATTGGGCTAATTTAAAATCCATCTAACAAGATGACAATCCACAGTAGTTCCAGTTCAAACAAGCTGGTACTATTGCGAATCATGGACTTGCTGTAACCCACAAGCTATTGACCTGCATTCTTCATCAAGAGATACAGAGAACAAGAAAAAAAGAGACTGATAGCATCAAGCGAACCCCCATGTGACCCATTAGCACCTCCCCCTGCCATCATCCTTCTGATCAGCACTGCTGAACAAACACAAGAGCTACATGTGTGTGCTGAGTGATGAGGCAAACATATTTGCATTTGATGAATAGACTGCATTCATCTCGTCATATCAACAGCCAAAACCAGTCTCTAAGGAATGTCTTTGAAACGGGTTCAATCATTAAGCAGAGGTAAAAAGTGCGCAGAAACAATAAAATGCTTCTCACCTGAAGATCATCTAACAGTGAGAACATCCAATTTGATGACCAATTTTAAGACATCAAATTACAACAGAACATCTACTTTTCTTAATTAATGTATTTGATGCATCTAATGGCTTAAATAAAGAAACCCAATTTTTTGATGATAATAAAGGCAGTGTGTAGCTATAGAAAAATTAAATGAAATATTAATATAGCCCACTGCTCAAGATCAATAGGAATTGTTTAAACCATGTTTGGTTTCACTCATACATGTGGAACATTATTATATTGTGAATTTACAGTTTAAATTAGCCAAATACATGAGGATGCTAAGCTAAGCAATTGTTGTTGGTTTGCTCCGGGTGTGTGTGTGTGTTCACTACCGTGTGTGTGCACTGGGATGGGTTAAATGCAGAGCACAAAGTCTGAGTATGGGACACCATATCTGGCCACACGTCACTTCACTTTCACAATCCAATCAATTCCCAATGTATAAAATCAAGCCCTGGCTAACAACTTTTCTTATCAAATCTCCTATATCACTCATGTTACAAAAACCAAATGAGTTCTGAATGGAGTTTCATGTTTCTTTATCCCATAGTCTATTCGATCTGAACCTGTGACATAACACAAAAAAATGCCTCTAACAGATATTTCAAATCCAAAACCTTAAATTAGCATTCAACTCTTAAAACAGTGCCCATCTCTGTACTGTATTAATCCTCAGACAAATGCAGTGCCTGTAGGTTTCGTGCTGCATAAGTTCCTGCATGACCTACAGCATGTAAGTAACTAACTTAAATGAACCTCATGAATCAGGCTTTTGTTCTACATCCTGTGGGTCCCTCCTCACTAGCCACATACCACAGGAAATAATCTTTAATGAGGGAATGAGTGGGAGTGTTCATGTTGTGGCCTCGTGAAGGCTGATCCAGGCAGCAAGTTAAGGATTTCTTAACTATGGGTTTCACAGCAGCCAAATATTATGAGCCAGAATCTATTTTGGAAATTAAATCACAACCTGAAGTTAATAAAAAGTTGAGGAAGCACAATGTGGTATGGCAAGATGCTGTAGTGCTTGTTCTAACAAATCTCTGATTCACTTTTGAAATGATTTACCCCATTATTGCCAGGATGAATCATGTCTGGAAGGAGCAACAGCAAGAGACATGGAAGTCAAAAATGGCGCTTTTCCACTGCATAGTACGGCACATTTCATTACCACCTCGGTTGAGGTTTCAAGCAAACCGTACCGTTATTAAACCATGTGTAAACTCAGCTGGTCACTGATTGGCCGAAGACAATAATCACTACCTGCGTCATTGAACTCGCGACATGAGACACACCAGCAAAGAAACGAGCGCAATTGTTTTGAATGAGCACACCCCTTTTAACAACCAACAATTCTGTTTCATGGTCTCTTGAGGAAGTACACATGTTCCTCTCTTTGATAGCCAAAGAGCGGGTTAAATGAGCGCTTTTTAAATGAAAAAGTTTTTTGGAGCAGGAGCAACTATAACGACATGTGAATGATCCCGCCCACTCCAAAGTGGTACTACTAACCTACAGTGGACACATACTGAGCCGTGCCGAGCAGAGTCATACCACGCAGTGGAAAAGCACCAAAAGGCTATGTGAATATTCAATACAGAGTCCCGGCAAACAAACAGTTAAAGAAAGATAAGCAAAACAATCTGCTCTTATTAAACCAACCCAAGCTGTACAGCACATGTAGTCGTAGTGACTTTCCAAAGGAAAAAAAAAATTCTTACCTTTGTTCCAACTGCAATATCGTGAACGACGCTGCAAAAGAAAACAGAAATGGAAAACTAAAATCAGAGCAGGAACCCATAAACAAAATGCATGAAATTGGAAAAGAAAAACCATTCTGACCCCATGCACTTGTCTAAAATAGTCCCAGTGAAACAAAAAGGTAAAGACAGAAAAACATTACATGCAAAGACAGATATCTATTATGTAATTTAAGAATCCAGACCATTTTGTGAAATTAATATCCTCAACCTAGTCTAAATATTAACCATAATTCATAAAAGTGGGGCTAATGAGTTCAATATTTCATTTGGCTCATGTTGGTTAGATGTTTTTCCCATTAAAGGAATAAGCAGATTGCAGCTAGACTGTGTAATCTAGTTCCTTCCCACAGATCTCCCTTAGAGCAAGAAATATGAGTGGTATTTTGGGTCAGTCTATGGTTGAAGATTAACCCCCACATCCTGTTTCACATGAACTCCCAGTAAACGCAATACCAGAATTTCTCCTCTGGCTCGGGTCTTCGAAAAGCCCTAACATCAACACGGCGCACCATGAAAGCTTTTATGTTTGAAACAATGGAAAGAAAAAGAAACTGAGTGTACCAAAACAAAGTCCCAATACATCTTTCCCAAGAGGGAAAAAACCTTCATGCAAATAGGTGTGAGAGCTTAAACGAGGGGGCCCTGCGGACTGGGGTCATTTTTCACAATACCTGGGGTGTGGTTTTAGTTTCTGTGTATCATCTTACATGGTGCATCTCTGGTTCATTCAGTCATGGTTCAACCATTTACCATGTAGTCACGACAGTAATGGTTACCTCTATGTGGTGTAAACCACATAAACTAGGTTGCTATTCAACAAACAGTGACTAAAACTTCTAAAATATTTGTTAAATTTGAGAAAATGTTGTATATCAAACTCAAGAAGTTGAATTCCCTATAAACCTATTTATTTTTCCATGTATTTTTGGTTTGCCATTTTGTAACCCGAAAATTACCAAGTCTACCTTAAAACCCATATTTTTGCAATGCTCTAGCATAAACCTTAATTGAAAATATTAAAAAGAAAAAAAAGGACTTGTGCTTCTATCAATAAAAAACAAGTCAAGGCACACCAATATGAATCATATTCAGGAAATTAGAATAATAACGTACCTAACGTTACTGTGTTTTGATGGAAACTATGGCAACCATGACGATTTTTGTAAGCGAGGTACCTTAGTATGCTAATATTTGACTAATATAACAAATAAATAGTGTAATCTGTTGGCGGGTAATAAAGAAAAATGAAAACCCCAGCTCTGAGCTGTAAAATTTCAGAAAGACTTACTCTAATTCTGCGTAACTCGATCCCAAAGGATACAGTTCAGTCTCTAGGCGGCTGCACAAGGGAAAAAGATGTCAATGCCATCACACAACCAAAGTATTCAATTTACTTATGCTCACTTTATTAATAGTTTCCTGTTCAGAAAGAACAACATAACTTTTGGGATTCTCTATATTTGTGACTTTTAAAGATTTTTGTTATTTACTCTTTTTACTTAAACTTTTTTCACTGCATGCAACAAGTCCTCTCGATGGAACTCTCCTTAGTTTCGCAGAAAAAAATAAATGCCTTATTTAGGCTGCAAAACTCGAACTCTGGTTTACGTCGTACTAATAAAACAGTCAAACTTAGGGGAAAAATGTGTTCAACAAAGCGTCGAGCATCAGACAGAAACCTGATTCACGGTTAAACTATGGGTTTGCTAATGATGAAATCTTTCGCGCTGTCCAAACAAACGAAAACAAAAATGCATTACAGTTGATAAAGGCAGTGTTTTATTCGTTTATGTCTTATAGCCCGGTCAGCTCAATTTACTTTCCATTTGCAGTAACGTAGCATCACTTACCCGTCCATTGCACACCGAGGAACAGCAGCTCTGATCCGCAACTTTGTTGCTTGGCTGAGTTTTCTTAAAGCGCTACAAAATGGCGGAGTACGTTGAGCGGAGCCTCAGCGATGAGCTCGGTGATTGGTCAACAGTGGGAATGCGAGACACGAGGAGGATTCTGATTGGATAAGGCGAGATGAAAGCAAAGGGCGGTTACAGTTGTGGAGGGAAGAAAGTGCGTGTCGCGCATCCTAGTATTGTTCTGCGTCTCTGAAGAATGGACTACTCCCTTAAGAAACCGCATGTTTCTTGCATTTGGTTCAATCAAAGCATTAACGTGTTATTTTGTAGGTGAAACAGTAACTTTACATAATGAAATAAATGTATGATATCTAATATATTTATGATATATAACAATGACTCTAACAGAATACACTTTTTTGTAGTTCTTAGTTTCTTAAAGAAGTTCTCAGTATACCTTTCAGACAAAACAACAAACTGAAAGCTAATATAATCAGCTTCATGAATATTTTAGGTTGCAGTGGTAGCAGAGATCCATTATGTCGGACTAAGGACTTGATTGCTGTTTCCACAACATACAAAAATAATAATGCTTATGTAAATGAAATGCATGAAGTTTTCAGCATCACTGATACTGGCCAAAGTAGATGAAGGACGAACTTCATCCAGTGAATTTCAGACAAAATAGCCTTTGGCCCTTTTTGTTGTTACACATTGTAGACACAGTCTCGTGATCAGACCCTTATTTAGTTGGATTGCTGTCAGTTAGATTTAAGTGCCTCTAGCATCAAAGGCCTCATGATCTCCTTGATGTCTCTGGAGTGAGACGGAGTCTCTTGTGAACACCTGGCTGAGGAGAGTTTTACTGTTTTTGTTCATAGACAAAATAGTTCTGGTTTTGTAAAACCACCTTGTATCCAAGAAAATGCATACTATGAAAAAAGGTTTCTTTTATAGAAACCAAGTTGATATAGCATATGTGATGTGAACTAAAATGACAGTTTCAATGGAAACTTGTTTCTATGTAAATGTTTTAAATGTCTTGTCCAGAAGGACTATGGGACATGGAGATCTTTGGAATCAGGTAACATCATCATCAATAATTACCTGTTCGTCTCACTCAGGAAATTACTTTTCCCCTGTGCCACACCTGCTTAAATCTAAATAATAGATGGGGGGCCACAACAGAAACTGAGACTCAATGTCTCCAAGGAAGCCAACTGAAGGCATCACATGACCTGGCCAGGTAGATAACTGGACAGAGTTGAGGCCGAGCAATCAGTTAAAGAATACAATCAATGTATTGTTTTCAATATATTGTTTTGTAAAAAATAATCAGTTGGAAATAATTGATTATGAAAGAACAGTAGGGTACATGTGTTTGTCATTTATCAGGATTAGACTGGTTTGATTACATATATATATATATATATATATATATATATATATATATATATATATATAGTTGGCTGACTATTTCTTGCAATGTAAAAAAAAAAAGTAGTTTAACAACACAGTTCTTTTTTAAATTATTACTTACATAAAATACAGATATTTGATACATATCAAAGTTATATGTATGTTAACATTACAGTGGCATACAGGGAAATAACCACATGAATAACTTTGGTACTGTTTCCATACATAATTTACATTTGCATGTTTCCATTTCATAAACACACTATAAAATTTTTGTTTGTTTCACATAAACACTATCAAAGTTATTTATAGTTACGTTTACAGAAACATTGTATAAAGTTACATAGGTAAATTTATCTATTTGATACAGTGTTTTTGTACAAATATAAACAACTTTATAAAACATAAATAACTAGGTATAGAAACACAGTATCAAAGTTATTTATAATTACATTTACAAAACAGTTGCATACAAGAAAAGTTTTATAAAATCTATCATATGTTTACAGGAACACTATGAAAGTAATGTTTATTTACATGCATATCGAAACGTATCAAAGTTACTTATATTTGCATGTTTATTTTTAACATTTACATTACAGTCCTTTAATCTATCCTCCAACAGTCTGGTCTTTAATCATTTGCCTATGCTTTTAACAAGGGGCCATTCTGATAGTTTATAAGTAGGCAAGCAACAGTCCTGTTCACTTTCTCACAGTTACACACCTAGTTAAGGGTCTTTCTCAAGGGCATCATCACAATAAAGCACACAATCTTTTATACAATAAAAATTAAATCTAATGGATGTTGATTACCTTTTTCTAATGTTTCATTCAAGATTCTTTAATCTGGTTCCAAGTTTTTTTTTTTTTAGCTGTAAATCATAAAGGTATTTTGAAAATAAGTGCATGTCATTTATCTTTTTATTTTTATTTTTTTATTTTAAAAATAAATATATTCTCTTCCCTTCAGATGCTGTGAAGTGAATGCAGCGATGGCAGAACACCTGAAGCACGCTCCAAGAAGAGCTGAGGGTGGAGGTTACACAAGAAATGAGCCGAACAGCTGTAATGTGTTATATGTGGGATAGTTCACCCAAAAATGAAAATAGTCATAATTTTCTCACCCTCATGTTACTACAAACCTGTATAACTTTCTATGTTCTGCTTGAGCAGATCTCGTCATCTTAATGATCATGATAATTTTTCCTACAATGGCAGTTAATGATTTGTGAGATTGTGAGATCTGCTTGGTTACAAACATTCTTCCAAATATCTTTGTGTTTATAAGACAACTGGGTAAGTCAATGACAAGATTAATAAAGACATGATAAAAAGAAACCCTCTTTTAACATTCCAGTCGAACACACGTGAACGCATTCTCAGAAATGTAAACTTTGAATTATAAACAGTAAAAGAAAGATTCATATGACTCAAATGATTCGCGGACCCGCTCTGAAGTCCCGATCTGACTCAAATGATTCGCGGAACCGCTCTGAAGTCCCGATCTGACTCATATGACTCAAATGATTCGCGAATCCGCTCTGACGTCCAGACAGTGGCGGCTCCAGACAATTTTGATTGGGGGGGCAATGGGGGGGTCCTGGTCTTTTCAAGGGGGGTCTCATGAAAACCAACAAAAAATACAGTGGACATGGCTAATAACTGCATATTTCTGCTACTAAACAACAAAAACACCTTTGCAATGTAAACAAATGACAGGCTACATTTGTTATTCATATCCTTCACACTGCACTTTCATGTCAGGTATATTATGCATTTTTATTGACATTGATATTTTTACATTTATTTCCAGATAGATATTATTGAGTTTACAGGCTAAAGTGGTCTTGCTGTTGTAAACACTGTTTCTATTGTAGAAAAAATATTTGCATCACATTTAAAATATAATTATATTTTAATTCATTTCTGAATTGTTTTTATTTTTATAATGATAATTCAGAGAATGAGAAAATCTGAATAACCCTTACCAGTGTTGTGATAATTATTTTTACGTGTTAAAAATAAATAAGTACTTTAATATAATAAAAGTTAATTCAAATAACATAAAAAAGACCAGACCCCTCGATGCCTGTGAAACTTTTCTCCCTCAAACAGCACGCTAGTGTTACTTCTACACTACAGGCTACACACAGCAATATAAACAACGTATCTGCATGTTCTCACATCACATCGTTCTTGTAAAATAATAATAAGTAAATAAACACCAAAATCACTTCGCTGAGAATGAAACACCACTTACCAGCTGCCACGATGTTGAAAATATCCTCTAGCAATTAAAAAATGCGAGTGCAGCATGAGGAATCTTCCCGGTTGGATGAGGTCGTAGTCAGGTGAACGGTCATCATGTTGGTCATTTTATTTACGGCTAAATTATTATTAATAAATTGTACTAATATTATGATTGGGCGTGGGCAGGCATTCACAAAAGTTTATGTTATTACAAAAAAAAATTGAGGAAATTTTGCTTTGACAAAAGGGCACTTAAGGGGCAAAGGAGCAGGTGCTCAAGTGAACCGCTTCTTTCGGACAATTCGATCAAATAAACCAGCTGAAAAAAAAATGGTTCACCGGTTCTTTTGCGCTCGATGTAATGCCGTCATTGGCGATGATTGCCCTTCATTCAAGCCTTTGGTTATATTACCCGCGATTATAACATTAGCACAAAATCAGTTCAGAATCAATCACCAAAAGAATCAGTTCGGTTCAGATGCGCTCTGTGTCAGTCTGCTTCACGCTGAATCACGCATGCGCAGTTATCATCTGCTCATCGGTTCTCGAATCGGACGCGTCCGACAGAAACGGTTCTCGGTTCAGTGTATGAATAAATGTCGAAATAATTATTATTTATTATTGTTCTGCGTAGTTTGAAGAGAATCATTTTTGGATCTTTATCCCGAATATATATATTTTTTAATCAGGAAGAGAATGGGGGGGTCAAATGGGGGGTCAAGGCATTTTTTGGCAGGGTCTTGAGACCCCCCAAGACCCCCCCTGGCGCCGCCGGTGCGTCCAGATCTGACTCATATGACTCAAATGATTCGCAGACCCGCTCTGATGTCGCGATCTGATTCACAAACCCGCTCTGAAGTCGCGATCTGACTCAAATGATTCGCGAACTCGCTCTGAAGTCCCGATCTGACTCATATGACTCAAATGATTCACGTACCCGCTCTGAACTCGCAATCTGACTCAAATGATTCGCAGACCCGCTCTGATGTCGCGATCTGATTCACAAACCCGCTCTGAAGTCCTGATCTAAATTTTTTCCCTTTATTTTAAACAGTTAGAGCACAACAAGAATTTTCAAATAACAAAATATAAGAACAATAGAGACAGAGAACATTTCAGCAACATAAAAAAAAAAAAAAGAAGTCCCGATCGAAATCAAATGATTCGCGAGCCTGCTCTGATGTCCCGATCTGACTCATATTACTCAAATGATTTGCGGACTGCTCTGAAGCATAGACAGTAAAAGAAACGGACACAGCGACCCCTTTGGATTCAACAGATAAAAATGAAGTCAATTAGAAGCACTTCCTGGGGGTTGGGCATACACAGACTCAAACTGAGCTTGATGACATAGATGTCACATGAACAACCTGTAAGTATATTATATAAAATCTACTGTTGGGTAAGTACATTTTGTATTGTTTGATTAACGTGCTCGAGTTTTACTTGTTTGACAAGAAGGAACCAAGAGGAATGATGCCCACATTGTCAACTGAAATTCACTGAGTAAGGCTAAAATGAGCTAACGTTAGGAGACTAAAAGTTACTTATACTGATGAATTATTTATTGGTACGCTTTAATTAATTATTCAGGGGACATCACAGCCCACCTGTCTTATCAGAAATGTCCTGTTCACTTTCTCACAGTTACACACCTAGTTAAGGGTCTTTCTCAAGGGCATCATCACATTAAAGCACACAATCTTTTATACAATAAAAATTAAATCTAATGCATGTTGATTACCTTTTTCTAATGTTTCATTCAAGATTCATTCATCTTGTTCTAAGTTTTTTTTTTTTTTTAGCTGTAGAACATAAAGATATTTTGAAAATAAGTGCACCCATTTATTCCTTTTACTTTTTTTTTTTTTTTTTTTTTTTTTAAATAAATATATTCCCTTCCCTTCAGATGCTGTAAAGTGAATGCAGCGATGGCAGAACACCTGAAGCACGCTCCAAGAAGAGCTGAGGGTGGAGGTTACACAAGAAATGAGCCGAACAGCTGTAATGTGTTATATGTGGGATAGTTCACCCAAAAATGAAAATAGTCATAATTTTCTCACCCTCATGTTACTACAAACCTGTATAACTTTCTATGTTCTGTTGACACAAAGATATTTGGAAGAATGTTTGTATCTAAGCAGATCTCGTCATCTTAGCGATCATGATAATTTTTCCTACAATGGCAGTTAATGATTTGTGAGATTGTGAGATCTGCTTGGTTACAAACATTCTTCCAAATATCTTTGTGTTTATAAGACAACTGGGTAAGTCAATGACAAGATTAATAAAGACATGATAAAAAGAAACCCTCTTTTAACATTCCAGTCGAACACACGTGAACGCATTCTCAGAAATGTAAACTTTGAATTATAAACAGTAAAAGAAAGATTCATATGACTCAAATGATTCACGAACCCACTCTGAAGTCGCGGTCTGACTCAAATGATTCGCGGACCCGCTCTTAAGTCCCGATTTGACTCATATGATTCGCGAACCCGCTCTGAAGTCCCGATCTGACTCATATGACTCGAATGATTCGCGGACCCGCTCTGAAGTTCCGATCTGACTCAAATGATTCGCGAACCCGCTCTGAAGTCCCGATCTGACTCATATGACTCGAATGATTCGCGGACCCGCTCTGAAGTCGCGATCTGACTCAAATGATTCGCGAACCCGCTCTGAAGTCGCGATCTGACTCATATGACTCAAATGATTCGCGGACCCGCTCTGAAGTTCCGATCTGACTCAAATGTTCGCGGACCAACTCTGAAGTCGCGATCTGACTCAAATGATTCGCGAACCCGCTCTGACGTCCTGATCTGACTCATATGACTCAAATGATTCGCAGACCCGCTCTGATGTCGCGATCTGATTCATGAACCCACTCTGAAGTCCTGATCTAACTTTTTTTTTCTTTATTTTAAACAGATAGAGCACAACAATAATTTTCAAATAACAAAATATAAGAAAAATAGAGACAGAGAACATTTCAGCAACATAATTAAAAAAAGAAGAAGTCCCGATCGAACTCAAATGATTTGCAAGCCTGCTCTGATGT